>NC_140770.1:31266989-32466989 GCF_044657685.1 Stegodyphus dumicola
TAAAAAAATGATTTTTTTAAAATTTTCCGAAGATTTAAAAATATGGAGCTGGGCTCTTCTTTCTGCAAGCCCTTCAATTGTTAATACAAGATTATTCACGAATGTATAGAAACAGACAGCACAAGAACAGAAGAAATTAAAAACATTGTAGGGTTTATATTTATTTTAACTAACATTTATTTTAAGTTTAAACTATTTTTCCTGTCAAGCTTTACTTTCCCCTGGAACTGCCAATGCCAGAGTTTGTAAATTTTAGTAGAACGCGCAAGGATTCAAATTATCAGCGGAAGTATTCTGAGTTAAATAGAAAGGAAACTAGTTCGAAGTGGTGCTTTTCTTACTTCACGAGCGCGGAGGTAGTTAGTCAGAAATTGAAGAACCACGCGTTTCGGCCTGTGTGCTTGCCTAGGCAAAGTGTTAATCTTTCAACGTAATATTCAGAGTTTGCTGAATCATCAGCGGTACTTTAGAACGAGGTGAGGTTAGTTACGTTTAGAGAGCCTCGTAGTTAGTCTCTTGTTATCATCTCTCTTCAGTTTATTATTTTTATTTTACCGCCGGGTCGGCGTAGTTTGTGAGCGTCAAGAGCACGCATTTGTAATTTCTAAAGTTGAATAGAAAGGGACTTAAACCCTTCGCAAGACTCTGTCTAATTTCCAGTTTCAGCAGTCACCACTTTGTTGCGTGCAGGTTGGAGGCGCGCAACTGTACAACATAAAGAATAAAATTTTAAAATTTAATACAAAAATTTTAAAAAATCACTGAGAGGAATAAAAGGATTAAAACGCACTGAAAACATTCAATTAAAATCAGAAGCTCCTGAAAGTAGTCAAGCAGTCCATAAGTTTTGAATCATCTGCGTAACAAACCAGTATCTATCAAAAGTTCTTAGTATGTTTTGTATTCATAACTTCGTGATACCACAAAGTTAGACTAAGGAATTCAAATTTAAATAAGTACTTTGCTAAATAGTCATGTTCCACCTTAAGCAGAAACAAACTTAAACAAGCTTAAACAGCATACATAAATATTCATTCAATCTATCTACATATTCATCAATGTCTACATTGTACTTGTCCCATTAGACTATACTTTCAGAAGTAGTTAGCTCAAGAAAGTAGCCATCGTGAAAGGTTTCAATGTGTACATAGTGAGAAGGAAGCAGTATTCCATAGACCAACAATAAATATCAACACTGAATATCAATTTTCTAAGCCACCACATACACAGATGACTAAATGGGCTGGAATTGTGGATAATCCTTTCAGGGAGAGTTTTATATATAATTACTAAACACTGCTATAAACTTTAATTTTATATGGACTTTCATAACATAAAAATCTAAAGCATTTTGAATTTCGTATAATAAGAACAATGCACCACTTTAATTTTTTTTAAGTTTTCGTTTCTTTAAGTTTTACCTGTCTTAGTAACATTCTGACGTAAAATCAAAAGCGGGAAAAGGAGGCAAATAAGACTGACAACCACTGTTTTGTCGGGCAGGTAAAGGAAAATGATTGCAATTATTGTTTACATGCATTACTTAATTACCAGTTGCATACAACTTAAAATTTTATAAGTGTCTCGAAAATCCGTTCTTTTCTTCAGAAGAGAAAAATATAAATTTTGCCTTGAAATCATATTTTAAAATCGAATGCGCAGAATTCAGTGATCTCTTACTTGATACGATTACTATCAATGAAGAAATGTTCTTTGAGGAATAAATTTTTACATTGCATATTAAATCATTGTTTGTTACAGAAAACTGTGCCAAATTCGAAAATGAAATTAGGTCACTTTTTCCCCGCGAAATATTATCCTTCTGACACATTTTTTGCTGGTTTGACCTCTTGTCGGAAGGTTATGAAATTTGGCAATCCTTTGGAATGTTAAGAATTCCTAAATACTTTCCACCTTGAAACATGGAAAAAAAAGTTTATATATATATATATATTTAACAAACATTCTTTATTCGTAAAAAGCAAATGTAAAGATAATTAAAAATTAAATTTAAATTATGAAAATTTAATTGCAAACAAATAAATGATTACTTATTGCTGTGAACTGATCTACAATATCATTTAAATTCTGAGAGCATATGTAAATAAGTGCAAGTATCAAAATCCATGAATAAATATATAATATTCAAAAAAAAATTTTTTTTAATCCTAAAACATTTTTTTTAAATTAAAAAATGCATAAGTGAATAATTGTTGAGCAGGCAGAAGACAGACTTATCAAGGGAAAGTTGCCTCCAAACCTAACTGTTCAATTACTCAGTTCGTGTTTCGTCATTCATGTAGGCAAGGGTAAAAGTAAAAGTAAAATCAAATGTTGTGAATTAATAAAAAGAAATTTAAACAAGTAGAATTTTGAGAAATTAGCAAGTAAATGACTAGAATTAAAATTAATTAAATGTCAATTAAGAGTAGAAAACCAAATTAATTTAAAATTCTTGCCTACAGAAAACTTCCCCGATACGAATTATGCATGAAAATGAAAAATAAACTATATACAATCAATAAAAAATACATAAATAATACTAAAAACGCAAGTAATTAGTAAGTTTTAATTTAACTTACCAAATTGTATTTGTATTGGAGAGTGGAGCAGCATTTGCCAAACAAAGTGATGTTAAGTTGTGTGTTTCTGCTAACTTAGGGCGATAATATAAGTTGAGTATTAAGCTGTTACCTGTTAGATCTATTTTTAAAAAAACCTATTTTGTAAACTCTAAGGTAATGTAAAGTGTGTGTTCTGTTTGCAAAAATGTTGCTAAGTGTTAAGTATTGTAAAAATGTGTAAAAAATTGAAAAAAATGCTAACTTTTACGTTATGTGAAAAAAGGAAAAAAATTAATTTAATTTTAAGTTTGAAAATTTTTTTTATAAAAATGTTTTTAATTAAAGTAAGAAAATTTTTGTAATTTATCAAAACTGATTTTCAACAGGCTTAATCAAAAGTTTACTAAATACTGGCTAAAAGTAAGGAAAATTAGAAAAAGATAAAAATCTTCACTCAATCCGGGCTATAATTGAGACTTTTGAAAAGAGTTCGCCCTTCATTAGTAAAAGGAAAGAATCCAGTATTTATTAAATATACTTTTTACAAATTATTTAATATTTACAAGATAATCCTTCAACTCTTCAAAATCCTCCGTTACTATCCAGTTAAGGTTTAAGGTAATGTTATGATACCATAAAAAGAGCCAAAAAAAAAAAAATAAATAAATAAATAAATAAATAAAGAGAAAAGTTAATGCTTGCTTTTTTAATATATAAATTAATAAACTGTGTTGGGGGCTTGGTTAGTAACTTGAACATTAATTAGCTTTATTATTTCTTCCTTTAAATGTTTTTATGTACTGAAATGTACATATATTTTTTTCTGATTATTAAGCTGTAAAAAGTGTTACCTATTACATTTCTAGAGATATTAGAGTTCCAATTTTATGTATATTATATATATATATATATTGTTTCTTTTTGAAATTTTTTGATTTTAAAATTTACTCTTAAATTTTTCCTTCAAAAGTTCTAGCTATGAACCTCAGCTGACAAGACTTTGTATAATATGAAACATAAGTGTAAGTATTATATGCAATTGCATTGAAGTGTTTGCATACATAATTTCAATGATAAAATCGTATTTTATACAAATTTTCTTTTAAATCCTTTAGATTTTCTTAAGGTAGAAAAAGTTTCAGTTTAATTGTTTTAGGAATAAAATCTCTATTTTTGTTTTATCTATGAAAAAACCCATGTTAATTTCAAAATGGAAAAAGAAAAAATTACACTTTGATATTACAAAGTAGAAAAAATTCATTTAAATATTTTTAGTTGAAAAGGTTGCACTTGCGTCTTTTCGAAGCCGAAAAATTTCACTTACTTTTTTTTTAAGATGAAAATATTTCATTTAATTTTTCAAAGATGAAAATAAATAATTTCAGTTTCCTCTAAGAATAAAACGAATTTTAGCTTGTAGATGTTTCACTGACTATGATTGTTCTTGTATGATTGTTGATAGTCTCATTTATATTTTTTCTATGATAAAAATGTCTCCCTTAAATTTTTTTCAAAGATGGAGAAGATTCATTTTAGTTTTTTAAAATTTTAAAATCTGATGTGTACACCACATGACTTCCTTGCATGGCCTATTAAATTCTACACATGTTTTACTGAATTTCATTTAAACTTATTTTCTCGAATTTCATTAGAGGAATTTCTCATTAGAATTTCTCATTCAATTAATTCAGTTCTTATTTCGAAGCAAATTCAATTTCGAAGAAAATTCAAAACATCTTCATTAAAAATTGTCACATACAGAAAAGCATAACACACCAAATACAGTTAAAAAATTACAATTAATTAAAAATATTAATAATATTAATAATAGTAATAAAATTAGAGTTTCTACGCCAAAACAAGCAATTCGACCAGAGAGGAAGAAGGCAGATTTTTCGATGCACAAAATAGAAATTTTACTTTTGGTCCCATTCGGCAAAAAGACATTGAAGGTTCAGAAACTGACCTAATTCACTATTTTACTGAGTTTCAAATGTAAACAAATGGCGGTTCGTTAGACTAAACTCGCCACTTAAACTTTTAAATTGTTGATAAATTCTACAACATTTGCATGCTAATTAACGACAGGCATGAGAACCTTAACCGGAATAAAAAAAAACACAGAATTCAATCACGTTTTTAAAGCACAAAATGCGTAATTTACCAATGTATAAGAATAAAAAAAAATCTTTCGAAGTTGCTCGAAATGATTTTAAAATGGTTGAAACCAAGTTTGCACCACCCCTTCTCCAGCCTTGGTTGCTATGAACTGGATATCCAAAGGGGAAAACGCTACCCTTACTCAACATTTCACTTTGATAAGTTTATTTAAATTTTTACGCTTAGCGAAGCAATGTTTCATAATTCCCATGCTACAACATAATAACTGATTATGAATATACATGTATTTAAAAAATATAACATGCATTTATTTTTAATGAAATTAGTGTTTTCCTTAAGGAGATTGAAATTGTTGTTAGAAAGGCTTTTGTTTTACCCTTGGCTGGCAAAACATTAAAATAAATAAATAATAAGAAAAAGTTATTTTTTTTAATCTTTTGCCTATAAGGCATTTCAAATGAGTAAAATAAGGTCGAGGAGGAAGTGCTACGTTTTCCGCGCTTATTTGTGTTTGACATAGTTAATGCTTTTCATATCTCGCCTCTTGCCAAAGCCGTCCACAACTGCTTCATTTATTTATTGGACTACTGCATTCAAAACTCTATACATGATACGTGATCATACATAAATATATCAAAATATTCAGCATGTTTGCGCTATATATAACTAAAGAATATGCTTTTTTCTCCGAAATCGTATCAGAAATCATTACCAGCGCGCTTGCTTTTCTGCATCTCATTTGTAATTTTATTCTCTTTTCCTTGAAACTGGCTCGGACCTTTTGAGTCATCAATTTTTGTTGTTCAGTCTGTGCTATAAATACTTTCAGCTGTAGTACTGTAAAATAGCCATATCTTGATTAACTTTCAGTTTTTCATCTGTTTTATTTTCATGCACCTGTCTATTACCCACGTGCATATGTTCACTTACCGTACCTTAAAAGTCCCGATGTGCTGAATATTAATATATCTACTACTAAGATGACAATTTTTTTTTCAATTCCTTTTAGTATACCCAGAGTTTGAGATATCCAAGATTTATTTCCAACACAGCTTTATTCAATAAATTTGACCTTCCAGCTAACATTCTGAGGTATGTTAGTTCTGAAGTAAATTTGTTTAATTTGTGAAGTTTAGCTTAAATGCCTTTTCTTCATGAATTCGTTCTGAAATTAATTACAAATTTTGTGTGTTCCATCACAGACTGAAATTACAGTTTGTTCTTCAAAAACGTAATTGCGTTGTACACAGAACTTGCGTTTCCAGGCCACTTGGTCTAGATGTGCGGTGTATTGTGATTAAAATGTGTTGGAAATGATTCCCTAAAACTTTAAATTTATTAATCAGTATTCATTAAATTCTCCTCAAAGTAATCCCATCTTGTTACAATACTTAACGCCATTTTTTTTTCCTAATTCTCGAAAACATGTTTAAAATTTACTTTTGT
Source organism: Stegodyphus dumicola (assembly GCF_044657685.1). Lineage (NCBI taxonomy): Eukaryota > Metazoa > Arthropoda > Arachnida > Araneae > Eresidae > Stegodyphus > Stegodyphus dumicola. The sequence continues at coordinate 31,273,121 of NC_140770.1, forward strand.
GAAATTGTAGAGTTTATATTTATTTTAACTAACATTTATTTTAAGCTATCTTTCTTGTCAAGCCTTTACTTTCCCCTAGAATTGCCAATGCCAGAGTATGTATATCGTAATAGAACGCAGAGTATTCAAATTTTAGCAGAAGTAAATTGAGTTTAAATAGAAGGGAAACGAGAAATAGAAGTGTGCTTCTTGAATCGCGAGCGTGAAGGTTGCTAGGTAGAAATTTAAGAACCGCGCGTTTCGGCCTCTGTGCCTATTTCGGCAGTTCGTTGAATCTTTCAACTTCTTAATCAGTAAGTTTGCTGAATCTCAGCTGTATCTTAGAACGCGGTTCAGTTAGTTACGATTATAGAGCCTCGTAGGTAGTGACCTCGTTATTTATTCATCCTGTCATTTATTTTTAGTCGTATTTTTCTATTTTGTTACACCGCCGGGTCGGCGTAGTTTGTGAGCGTCAAGTGAACGCATCTGTGATTTCTAAAGTGGAATAAAAAGGGATTTAAACCCTTCTTACGAGTTTGTGTAATTTACAGTTCATAGCAGTCACTACTACTGTTGCCAAAGAATGTCTCTTCTTTGCTGTTGCTGACAAGTTGGGGCCACGCAACATTACAAAATCCTTTTCGGACTTACAGCGTAATGTCTTCCTTCCATCAAACAAACCCGACTACAAAGCGGCAATTTTAAAAGCGGGTATTGTTCATGGGATGCGTTTGTTACTTTTATACGTAACTCAAAATTTACGAAAAGTAGATTGTAATGTTACTGTTTTATTTTACAATTTTAATCACATTCCAGTAATCTTTCCAAGCAATGACTTATTCAGCCTATCAGGACTGGCATTCCTCTTTACTTGCCTTGGAAACATGAACTGTCCTGACTCGGAACAGGGAGCTTACTAAAGCTATGTTCAATAAATTGTGAAGTAGACAATACACACAGGAAGGGTATACGAAACCCTTTATTTTTCTATCTTTACAGACATTTCCGGATTTCGGAATACAGAGACCAACCACTTGTGTTCTGAACGTAAGAATATAAAAATATTAACTAAAACTCTAACTAAACTAACTTTGGATTAATATACAAGTGCCTACTTTAAGATTGGCCGTTAATTAACAAAAAGCCGTATGTAGTACAAAAAGCTGCTAAAACTACGATACGTTTAAAATTATCAAGAGGATTAAACCTCTGGCCTTGAAGGCAACCAGCAAACGAGTAAAACTACTATGGCTAGCGGCCTGCTTCTAATAACTCCTTCCTCTCTCTTGCTTGGGAAAAAGCCACAACTTAAGTATTTGGCATTAGCAAGACAAATTTGCATAAATAAGGAAAAGCTTTTAATTCTGGCCGGAAGTAGAAAATAAGAAGTGATAGTAAAGATTTAAAATAAAATAAACGTTAGTAAAACTTAAGATCCTTACAAGCCAACACCAACAAAAAACTGAGCGAGCGTTACAGGGTTGCTATAATGATAAAACGCGGCACGCAAAGCGCCAAGAAGATAAAGCATGAAGTAATTTTAGAGCTAAACTATTCTAAAGACAGAACATACTTCTCACCATTAAAGGGTTAATTCAATAACACTCATAATAACATACAAAATTTTGCAATTACAACCTTATACAATACAGCAATACAATAATCAATTTTCAATACAAAATTTTATACTTAATATAACAACTTTTATAATCATGAGCTAACATAATAAACTAACTTAGGATGCTCACTCCTTCAGGCATGCCATAACGGTTAGCACACTAGACGGGTATTCGAGAGGTCCAGGTACGAGTCCTGGCAGGACATCGCGCATTTTTCATGTCTCCTGTTTAAAAAAAAAAAAAAAAAAAAAAAAAAAAAAAAAAAAAAACCTAATGCCTCTAAAAGTGATACCCGAACTAAAAAAGGTGGTGGTGGACGATAATTCGGCACCACCAAGGTTTAGCGATTTGGCCCTTTAAAAGGGGGGAATATATAAGGTATTATCTCCCTCCTTTCTGCATGCCTTAGTGGTGTAACAGTAGCACACTCGGCGCGTGTTCGAGAATTCCAGGCTCGAGTCTCGGCAAAGGGCATGGCTCATTTTTCACGTCTCAGCATCAAAAAAAATCCTAATGTCTCTACAATACATATATAGATAGATATATGCTTGCAACACTACTTTTCTTCTTCGTGAATAGTATTGCATCTGATTTATCAACGTTGATTTTCACTTTCTAGGCCAGTAGTCAGAACTCAAGTGCATGTATGTGACTTTGTAATGAGTGGATGATTGAGCCGTGAGATGTATTATGTGATAAAATTGCCGTGTCGTCAGCATACATAGCAAGGATGGTGTGTGGTGTTTGTGGGATATCATTCGTGTAGATGTTGATAAGAATAAGCCCCAAAAGGGACCCCTTTTGTCCGCAGACTTCCCTTAGAGGGATAGCAAACGCATGCTTTGCCATAACCAAATAAGTCTAACAAAATAAACCCGGTTTTGCTTTACTTTCTGCGACAAAAGCAGTGAAGGCTGGTTGAGTTTTAATTAAGGATCATAAGGGCTATCTGTTTAACGAGCCCAATTTGAAGAATGTTTTAGGGGAAACTGGCTTATTTTCCTATTATATGTGGGAGAAACTCTTTAAGATTCGAAAAAGATTTAAAGAAAGAAGTAAATGATTATCTTGGAAGAACAGCATACTAACAACGGCCTGAACTCTTTTTTTTTTTTTTTTTTGTTTGTTGTTGTTTTGTTTTTGTTACAGAGGGTATATTTACCCATTTTTAGAACTATTTTGGGGGTCTTTTAATTATGTTAAAAATGTTAAGAGTATTTTTTAATGTTTGTTCTGATAGCCGTTTTCCTGCACTATAAGTCTGTATCGTGGTTTCTATCATAGAAGGACTTTTCGCAAAATTTCCAGGAGTGCTGATTTCCCTTCTTGTTCTACTACTTGCTAAAATCCATCAGACGTGGTGGCTGTGTCCTTTAACCCTTTCCGGCACGCTACCTTTTAAAGTCGGAGTTTTGATTTAAACAAAATAAAAAAAGGTAGTCAGTCTAATTAGGCCTAGAGCAGTACACAAGTAAAGTTTTGTGGTTTTAATTCTGTCTTATCGTTTTAATTCTGTGGGTTTGCCCAAAGTGGCACACTGATTGAATAGAGTTTCGAAAAGAGTGCTGAAACGAGCATTGTTGTCAATGAGCTGACCGATGAGATGCGGAGAAACAAAGAATACAGACTCTCAGTTGTTCTAGATTATCGGTGAGCCCGGTCTGGGCACACATAGGGTCGCCATTTGATTTTAGGCAAGCTTTCAAGGTAAAAATTTAAAACTAATACAGAATAAGGAGATTAGCATACAGCCAAAAAAATAACATATAAATTTCTTTTCAAACAATTCCTTTCATACCCTAAAAAAATCTAGAAGATTTCTTTGAAAAATGAGAGTCTTAAAAAACTAAACATGGCTAAAATGTATGGACTGGTTTGTGTTGGGCTGCCATCTACTATAAATAAAGAAGGTTCAGAGTAACCTATAAATCCTTTTTCATTCAATTTTTCTGTGCGTACAGAAGGAAATTTTTAGGTGTGTCCAGAACGGACACACTGTGCCCCAAAGGCTTAAGGGCACGACAGTCCATAGGGAAAAAGTCAAGAGACTTTGCATTAATGCGGGGAAAAGGTATATATGCAATACCGATATTCTTCTTTTTTTCAATGCAGTGGTACTTTTCGAAGTATAACTTGTTGCTATGTCTTCATGAAGTTTCAGTCTTTAAAAGTCGTTGGGATAATGAAATGAAATTTCTTCTAAATATATCGGGCGTAAAACGTTCTCTTGATTGTTCGTTGAGTTGATTTTACCATTTTTTCCTTTTCTTCTCATTTTTAATTTTCCATTGTAAAAGAAACCTGCTACAATCATAAACCCCTTTTCTCCATAAACATTTGGCTAAGGCGAAGTTGCTGTCACATAGGCCTTTAAACGTTTGCCTAACCCCACAACATTGATAGAGACTTCTGGAATGGTGTCGTAGCCGATCGTCATCGCTGCCACTGGCATCGCATGGTGTTCAGCGACGAATCCCTCTTCGGTCTAGGAGCGGATGACTATCGATTCCGTGTGTGCAACGGCCAGGGCCTGTGGTCCCAGTCAGCCTTTATTTTACTGGGGTACACAGCCATTACCTCTGGTGTAATGGTGTAGAGTGCTATCTCTTGCGACAGCAGATCGACAATAATCATCCTGCATACAACGTTAATAGCTTGACGATACGTCGGTGATGGTCCTGAGGCCGCTTGCGTTACCTTTCATGGCACCCTCCCTGGAGCCGTTTTCAACAGGACACCATACGGCTCGCATATCTCTGGACTCGCCTGCATACAACGTTATTAGCTTGACGATACGTCGATGATGGTCCTGAGGCCGCTTGCGTTACCTTTCATGGCACCCTCCCTGGAGCCGTTTTCAACAGGACACCATACGGCTCGCCTATCTCTGGACTCGCCTGCATACAACGTTAATAGCTTGACGGTACGTCGATGATGGTCCTGAGGCCGCTTGCGTTACCTTTCATGGCACCCTCCCTGGAGCCGTTTTCAACAGGACACCATACGGCTCGCATATCTCTGGACTCACCTGCATACAACGTTATTAGCTTGACGATACGTCGATGATGGTCCTGAGGCCGCTAGCGTTACCTTTCATGGCACCCTCCCTGGAGCCGTTTTCAACAGGACACCATACGGCTCGCATATCTCTGGACTCGCCTGCATACAACGTTATTAGCTTGACGATACGTCGATGATGGTCCTGAGGCCGCTTGCGTTACCTTTCATGGCACCCTCCCTGGAGCCGTTTTCAACAGGACACCATACGGCTCGCCTATCTCTGGACTCGCCTGCATACAACGTTAATAGCTTGATGGTACGTCGATGATGGTCCTGAGGTCGCTTGCGTTACCTTTCATGGCACCCTCCCTGGAGCCGTTTTCAACAGGACACCATACGGCTCGCATATCTCTGGACTCACCTGCATACAACGTTATTAGCTTGACGATACGTCGATGATGGTCCTGAGGCCGCTAGCGTTACCTTTCATGGCACCCTCCCTGGAGCCGTTTTCAACAGGACACCATACGGCTCGCATATCTCTGGACTCGACTTAACTCCACTAAATAAGTTGCGGTACCGTCTGGGAGATTTTCAGCTCTAACGGTTCATTTAGTGGGAAATTTTATTGAAAAAAAAAAAATTCTATATATTGAAGGACTGTAAAACATGGTGACATGAATCACTTTTGTATTCCTTGTAAATAAATAGTTGCCTCTATTAAAGTTCCAACCCTCGTATATGTACAAATTTTGATAGAGTATATGATATAAATGTTACAGAGGATGTCTTACGGAGTTACAGAGAATTTTACATGTTACAGAAAATGTTCTGTGAAGAACAACTTTTGTTACAAGATGTAACATAAATGTTACAGAAACTTACAGGAATGTTGCAGAGATGTTATAAAAGCATTAAAAAGAATTCTATTAGTGCAAAACATTGCTACAGTTAATAATACAAATGTTACAGAATATATTAGCAATTAAAGTTATAAAAATTACAGATTAAAGTTACAAAATGATAATCTCTGCCCTGTCTTCGATCTGTTGATACTCCCCTTTCCTTGGTCAACAAAGTCATCAAATCTGTCGCTAGTCAAGCGTATATGGGATATAATAGACCGCTAGATTCCGACACACGAAAATGTCGCAGATCTACAACAGCAATTGACGAATGCCTGGCAGAAGTTATCATAGAATGACATTAGTAATCACTCCTTACTTAAGCGTTATCCATCACCGTCAAGGGGTTTCACCATTTACTGAGTTGAACATTCAATGTGCAATTGCTCCCTACCTGTGGGTCCTGTGGCCTTGATTTTTTCATTTCATTACCTGTGTATCAAGCCTTACGTAGATTCATTTTCAATAAAAACAGACAGTTCCTTCATGGTGCTGTTTTAGGGGGGGGCAAAAACCCGTATATCACTACACATGCTGTGGTATAAAATGAATAATTAGCAGTTTCATACGGTATAACTGCAATAAACAGCGAAACTCTTTCATACAGTTTCAGTCAATACCTACATGTTACATTCAAAAGGTGTATAGTTTTTGGTGAAGTTTAAAGGTGAAGAGAGCTTTTTAACCCAAGGATCTCCCATCCCTTTTCCCTTACCATCAAACCTCTCATCAGAGTTTTAAAATATTAGGCTAATCTTTGGAATATGGTAACAGGTAGTTTGGCGACATTTTGGTAAGGCGGTAAAGGTTACTAGCTAGGACTTTAGCAGTGTACATGGATAAAGTCAAGAGTGTGCGCAATGCCATTTTTGTTCAATTCTGGGATGCTTTTTTAAGTGAAAATAGGTCGATGTGTACATGGATACCGTGTATGTGCAATTCTTAAAAACGCGGCAAGCAGTGGACGATTCTGCACTTTCTCCCAATTTCGCACCTAATCTTCGTCAGAATTAAGCACTTTTGTTCCATAAAAGTTCTAGCATAAGCGTAATTCGGCTAGCAGATTGTTGAGGAAAAATGTTGAGTAAAAAAAAAAAAAAAAAAAAAAAAATGCCTTTACTTCGTGAAAACAAAATGGCGTCCCAAAAAAAAAACTAGCAGGTTGCTGTAGCAGGGTTGGTCGCCAAATTTTCGCCAAAAAATCGCCAAGTTACCATAATTCGAAGATTAACCAAATATTAATATAATTGAAAAGAAATTAACACATATTACTGGAATTTAGTTTAAAATAAAAATTAATTGATTTGATTTGAAAACAATAAGTGACTAAGATATAAATTTAATTTTATGTTATTGGAAAACTGTTTTGTAAATAACTACATTTTTGAACAATGTAACCAAACGCGGGGGACCACTGCTATCACATGTACATAGGAGTCTTTACGTTTATTCTTACGTTGTTATCGGATTATATTCAGAGAAAATTTCCGCTTGACGGCTTGAATTATATCAACAGCGCATAACGATCAGAAAGTCTTTTGTTCTTCCCTTTATTTCCAAAGCTACATTTTTCCATTAAAATTTCATTTCATGGCCTCATACTGTGTCTAGAATTCTCACTATTCTCCTAACTGGCGCTTTAATCGTTTTATTTTTTTGCATTTGTGTGCTGCAAAAATGAGAAGTTTTTGTATTTTTCATCCCTTCAAATAGCACATCATGCCAGGGCTTCAATGTAACCAGGGCTTTAATTCAGACGGAGATCAGCTGAACTACTACTTAGCTTCTGAGTGGAATTGTCATTCTAGCCAGAGCCCCAAATGAGACTAGGTCCGATAGTTTATTTTTTTTATTTAACAATATAATTAATTTAGTAATTTCTTAAATTTCTATTTATCTCTTTATATTTCTTTAAAGCTTGGTTTAATTAATTAATTATTAGCTCTAACGGGCAATTTACTTAGAAGAACTATTAACTTCGTTTTGGCATTTTGTATTCGTTCACTACAAACGGAGTTTCACTTTTCAAATTCTTGCCACCAAATATTAGAGCCCTGCATTATATTTAAAGAAATTAAATAATGAAGAATCTGAATGAATATATGTATGTTTCTCGCACTGTGAAAAAAAATCTGATGTGTACGCCACATGACTTCCTTGTACGGAATATTAAATTATACGCATTTTTTCTTGCATTTTATTTAAACTTATTAGATTGAATTAAACCTACTTCGCCGACAGCGCATAAACCACAATAGAATAAATGCATTCTTTAAAATTCACTTTGTTTATCATAGAGACACTCTGGAGCTAGGTTTGCTTAACAGTATTATATTTCATTCATATTATAACTCAGAATGCACAAAATGTATATCATTTAAAGAATTATCTAATCGTTGCCACATGTTCTATTCAAATACTATAATAAAGCTAGAACTATGTATAAAAGAAATTAAGCAAACAAAACAAAATAGAAACAGTTTTTCACAGACGATTGAGTATTTCTCATTTAATTAATTCAATTCTCACTTCGCGAGAAGGCAAAAATACATAAAAACTCAAAATATCTATATTAAAAGTTACGAAGTAAATCTCAAACGCTTATTTCCTCGAAAAAATTCCAGAAAGAATTAAGCATGATTTAATTGGCAATAATAAATGAAGGCGTTATCTTTGTTGTTGCGAAGCTAAGTTTCTCTAGATTGGCAACAAATCCAAAGCGGCAATTAAACAACTAATTGCTGATAATTCTAAAAATATTGCACACAGATTTACTAAAGGCATAAAATCCTTAACCGGAAGATAGAAACAACATAATTCAATCATTTTTAAAGCAAAAAATGTACAATTTACAAACATATAAGAGTAAAGAAACCGAGATCACTGAGCCGGGTAATAGAGTGGATATATATATAAATATATTTATATACGTTAGGTGCGGCCGATTGCAACCAAAATACGAGGTGCACATCTACATGTTATAGCAGTCCTATATACAAAATTTCAGCGTACGTACATACGTTCGTACAGACGCCACGAAAAATTCTCTTCAGAATTCATTTTAAAGCAGTTTTATAATTTTTTTGAAGGAAAAGAGTATTTTATTCTGTCCTTACGTACAGATATCACGCAAAAACATCGTTAAATTGCATTCGATAGCAGTCAAAATGGATATTTTCGTTGAAATATGCTGCCTGAAACTTTTCGCGATTACAATACTTCCTCTTTACTTCGTACAAGGAAGTAAAAAAGTACATACAGGCATCAAATTCTGAATATCGTAATTCTCCACTTCAATATGGGCATCTGGAAGTCCACATTTGGAATTTGTTTTATTATCTATTTCATATTTTATAAAGCATTTATGAGTTTTTGATTAAGAAACTCAATGATTTAAAAGCGAGCAATGGCAACACTACGGGGGAAAAAATTATCTCCAGCGCTCGCAACTGTGTATAGGTGGTGGTGTGGTGTGGTGTATTTAATTATGGCAAAGCACGCTAGCTTAGCTTTCTGCACACATACAGCGCAATTAAGCTTGCTTAAAGGCATCATGTGCCTTTTTCTTTCATGTTTGTTATTTTAGGAATTTAAGTTATTTCAAAAATTTAAGTTTCTGGAATTCTCCGATGCTTTCTTCAGTAAGTTTGGTTTGGTTTATTTAATTATGGCAAAGCACGCTAGAGCTATCTGCCTAAGGGGAGGGATGCCTTCGTGGAGGACTTTCTAAGGGAAACTGGCTCGTATACACGTTACACATGGAGAAAACCACGAAAACACCCATGCAGCCAGCCCGTTCGAGGGATTCGAACCTCGGACCGAACTACCAGTGTTCAGCGACTTTACCGCTGGGCCGCTGGTGGGCCAGCTGTGTATAGGAAATTCTAAAGATAGGCTGTTTTAAATATTTTGTGATATTGCTGTTGAATTGAATTTTAAGTTTCAAATGCGAAGAACATGATATTTAATAAATAAAGGTAACACACAAAACGTTAAAGAAAACGCCCCTTTGGACGTAACTTAAAACTTAAGCTTTCGAATTAAAAAAAAAAAAAATTTTTTTTATTTATTAGTCCAGAGGGGTTTTGTCCCCGATGAATTGTTGTTTCCATTTTGCGATTTTGCGTCGAATCACTCTGAATGTTCCTTTCACTTTTCAAACTGTTGCCACCAAATATTATCGTCTTGTATTATATCTGAAGAAATTAAATAATGGAGAATCTGCGTAAATGTATATGTGTTTCTCGCATTGTGATGAAACAACGGTACCTAGAACTATCGAATTTTGAATGACGTAATCCTATTGCGAATATGGGCATATGGAAGCCCAAATTTGAAATTTGTTTTATTATCGATGTGATATTTTGTAAAACTTTATCGAATTTTTGATTAACAAACTCAAGAATTTCAAAGCGAGCAATGTCAACGTTGTACAGAAAAAAACATTTTTATTTCCAGGGTGTGAGGCTGTGTATCGGAAATTCTAAAGATATGCCCAATTTAAAATTATTTCGCGATATTGCTCTTGAACTGAATTTTATGGTTTAAGTGCGAAGAACATGATATATAATAAATAAAGTTAACAAACACACAAAATGTTATTAAAAAAAACCGCCTTTTGGGCGTAATATAAAATCTAAAAGCTTTCAGTTCCCCCCCCCCCGAATGATTATTTTTTCTTCCTTCCTGATAGTCTTCCAGAAGGCTCCAGCACTTCTAATCTTAGAAATTAAGACCTCGCTTCTTACATTTGAAGAATTGGGAGTTTTAACTACATCACATAATTACCAGTGGCGTAACTAGAACTCTTGGGCCCCTACGCAAAAACTTTTTCCTGGGCACCTTTCCCAATAAATTTAATGTGCTTAAAAATAAATAAATAAATAAAAAACGCGAAAATTAAAAAAAAATCAAGGATTCCAGGAGCCAATGTTTTCATGATGATTTTTATCACATCTGCATTAATTGTTAAAAAATAAAAGCACGTTCTTAGGGAACCAGTTGAAAGGTACGTAACGTGAAGAAAGAATAAAAAGGAAAATAATTTTCCTTGACCAACTGGTGAAATGAAAATTTGCTTTAGTCGGGATATTTGACGTCAGATGATTTTAATTCAGTTACTTAAGACTTTTTGTGTGAGTGCAAGAGAGAGATTTTTCTCTCCTTTCTTTGAGATGCATACTGATAATAAATGAATAAGTCTATATGAAATTAATAAGTTTATATAAAAAAGGAACATGTCGACGTATAGCATTAAGAAAAGGAAGAAAATATTCTACTGATTATTCGATTATAATGCGAATTATACAGAAACAAATTAATACATAAAATAAGTACAGGGGTTGGACAAAAATATGGAAACACCTTTAAAAAAACATGTTTCTTTGCTTAATATGGTGTAGGAAACCTGTTGGCATCCAAAACAGCTTGCAGTCTTCTCGGAATGAATAAATACAGTTCCTGTATGTTTGCCAAGGGAATATTATACCATTCTTCCTGCAAAACGGTGGCAAGTTCAGATAACGATGTTGGCGGTGGATAACGAGAACGCACTTTCCGTTCCAATGTAGACCACAAAGGTTCGATAATATTCAGTTCTGGTGATTGTGGTGGCCAGATAAGATTGTGGTTCTGGTGATTGTGATGATTGTGGGAGATGGGACAACTCATCCTCGCGCTCAGAAAACCAGTCCTGGACAATGTGAGCTGTGTGAAAAGGGGCTTTGTCGTCTTGGAAGACACCATCACCATCGGGGAACAAAGTTTGCACCATGGGATGAACTTGATCGGCCAAAATGTTCACATAAGTCTTGGCAGTCATGTGCCCTGACACAGTTATCATGGGGCTAGCAGAGAACCACTATATGGCTGCCCAAACCATAACAGAACCCCCGCCATGTTTCACTCTTGGCAACAAGCAGTCTGTATTATAGGCTTGAGATGGCGTTCTTCAGACGTAAACTCGGCCAGAAGTAGGAAACAATGTGAAAGAAGACTCGTCAGACCATATTACTCGCTTCCACTGCTCTATAGTCCAGGCTTTATGACTTAAACACCACCTTTTCCTGTTACGGGCATTAGCATCACTGATGAGTGGCTTCTCAATTGCAGCACGGCCAGCAGTTTCCTGTTTATGAAGCTCTCTTCTAATTGTTTTGGTACTCACAGGGTTCGGTAACACAACATTCATTTCAGCAGTAACTTTTGCAGCTGTGGTCTTCTTATTTTTCGTCACAAATGCCCTTAATGATCGTCTGTCACGATCACTCAGGACACACTTTCGTCCGCGCTGTGATTTAGCAGATGATGTTTTTCCGCTTTTCGAATATGCGGAATAAATCTTCGATACAGTACCTCTTGAAACACTAAACACCTCGGCTACCTTGCTTACGGAAGCACCTACCATACGTGCTCCAACAATTTGCCCACGTTCGAAGTCTGTTAACTCTGACATAATGCAATGACAACCTCACATAACAGTACTCCGACAACAACTGAACTGTTTAGCACATTTACGAAGTTGTATAGGTGGCGTCAGTAGTCAAAAACGCCAGCGCCACCTACATATTTCATTAAAATCAATCTTTGTTTTCAAACATGCGTTTCACAAGGTGTTTCCATATTTTTGTCCATCCACTGTACTTTACAATAAATAGTTACAATTAATTTCCACTTCCACCGCTATTTGATTTGGGATTGCAAAAGGAGAAACCTTTCCTTTAGGGGGTCGCCTTTAATAATTTTCAGGTTTGAGACTAAGGAATACAAAGAAACTTTTTCTATTTTCCGCTCACTGCTATCCCTAAACTGGGGTAGGTCATGAAGTTATTATTTCATAGTCGAATGCTGGAATTTTCACTTTTGCAAACACTTGAATTTAGCTGATTCAAGTGCTTCCAAGGGCCTCCTAATCTTCGTCATACAGAGAATCATATACTTCGTCATACTTAAAAGAAAACGAATTCTATGATCTACATATACTTAAGGATTCTAAAGCTAAAAGTAAATTGGAGTCAAATGAAGGCTATTCCTCAACTATATTAATATTAACAATCGTGCAAAAGGGGTTTAACACAAAATCAAAACATATCAAAATTAAAATAAGAATTTATAGTAGTACAAATTCTAAAAATAAAAATGAAAAGCAAAAGGGGAAAAAATACAAGATAAAAATTATAAAAATAATAATTAATCTTCTTTTATTGAAATTCTAATTTCGAACTCATCAAGGGAAAATGAATTAAAGCTTCTTTATATATGTAATGGAATCTGTCTTTTAAGTTTAAACATGTAAATGTAGTTCAGCAGGACATTTAAGGGCTCCCTAAGCCTTCGGGCCCCTATGCGACGGCATCCCTTGCATACACTTATTTACGCCACTGATAATTACTAAATATACTTCTGCACCATGCGTACATTTGATGAAATTCTTCTTTTATTTCTAACTGAATTACAAAAAGTGTCATTTACATAGCGTACATTAAATTTCAATTTAAATCCAGGAAGAAAAAAAAATTAATCTCTGCTTCTTTGAAATGCTACGATACACTTTTTAATAAGAGTCAGTTTCTAATTCAGTCTAATACTGAGTACACTTCTAAACGTTTTTCAAAGCGGAAAGGAAGATAAAACAGAGTACTGTTCGTTAATGCCTTTAAAGTTCGTTGCAAACGTCCAGTGAGTTATACAACCGACAGTAGATATAATAGATCTACGTAAAGGAAGATAACAGAAAAACATCGGCATACCTAAAAATTCTGATAACTGGTGCTTCTCCACTACTACACTACTTTTTCGCTTTTCCCAAGGTCAAGGTTGTAGGATTTGTCTGCCAGCGATGGAAGATTCAGCAGGTTGCTGAGCGCTTGGACGAATCTGTAATAATAATTTTAAAAGGACCTACAAAATGGTAAAACATAATTTGGTTAGAATGCATTTAAATTGTGATCTTATTCTGTCTGAAATGCAAATTATAACAGTGGTTTCAAATTTATATTATATGTGGGTCGAATGCATAATCTGAAAAAACTGGCAGGACAGATTTTTTTTTTTTTTTTTTTTTAACAAAATGAAAGTTTCTGATCAAAAAAACAAAATATATTTTAACTTAATTTTAAGTTTCGTTCACTAAATATTTATCAAAACATAAACCTAAGCCATAATAATAATTACGCAAATGAGAAAAAATTCAAATTTACTGATTCAAATTCTTTGAGACATAGTGTTTGGTACCCGCAAGACCTTTTTGTTGGTTGCATTTTGTAATTCAAACACATTGATAGCTAAGTATTAATATTTCAGACTGATATTTATTTCAAAGAATTTTAATATGTCCAGTTAATCATTAAATAACTTACTCTAATTAAAATTAAAAATAAAACAAATTATGAAATTCTTCTAAGTTTTCAGAGAAAACTTTCCAATGAGCCAAAAGTTGAAGAGTAGATAATAACAGCTTAGTCCCTTTCTCTTATTTATTAAATTTTTCTTCGACACAAAAATTAAAAGCTCACCACTGGCTGAATGGTAAAGTCGTTAAACACTGGTAGTTCGGTCCAAGGTTCGAATCTCGCAACGGGCTAGCTGCATGGGCGTTTTCTTGGTTTTTTCCACGGGTATAAGAACAATTTCCCTTAGAAAGTCTTCCATGAAGACATCCCTACCCTTCAGCAGATAGCCCTTCAGGCTTTGCCATAATCACATAAACCAAACCAAAACAAAACAAAAATTAAGATACGTATGTTTGTATATATGTGTATGTGTGTAATTACGGCAAAGCCTCGAGGGCTATCTGCCTAAGAGGAGGGATGCCTTCGGGGAGGACTTTCTAAGGGAAACTGGCTCGTATACACGTTACACATGGGGAAAACCACGAAAACGCCCATGCAGCCAGCCCGTTCGCGGGATTCGAACCTCGGACCGAACTACCAGTGTTAAGCGACTTTACCGCTCGGCCGCTGGTGGGCCTATGTTTGTATATAAATAGTTAAGAGTTTTGTATAAAAATACAAAATTTGTTTGAATCACGTCTGTGCACTGTATAAAAATTACTAGAAATTATATTCATCGCTGTTTATGCATGTTCATCGGTTAATCGGAATCTTTTCTTGTTAATTTTCAACTGTAAATAAAAGCTGTTCACGTATAAATGTATTCCCGAACAAAACGATTATTTCTTAGTGCGAAAATTCGTAACTGAGCATAATTTTCTTTTGACAAGTACGAATAAATCAAATCTGTATTCTGTTAATCAAATCTGTATTTTCAAGGTTTATATCCCATTGTAAATTAATTAGCTTTGTTCGTAGGTTTTCTGGTGCGTTGTTCGTAGGTTTTCTGGTTATTCACGTTAGTTTTTAATGGTAAAGAATGTAATATAAACTCGGACTTCGAATATTGAAAATCTTAGCAATACGGTATTTGAAACAAATACGTAATTCAAATGTGTTTCGAGGCACCATAAAATTGCTTCGGGAATCGCATGGTGCCCGCTGGCCGCCATTTTCAGACCACTGAATTCTTATCTTATTTTACTGTTACACAGAAGATGTTGTTATGACTTATCTCACTTGTCTGACAGTAACATCAGAACAAGCCTATGAGATTCATCGTGGCAAGGAGTGCAAGATCACGCATGTCGTTGGTAAAAGCCTTGAGCACCATACAGGTGACAGTACGTATTTGCTTAGTTCCGCCTCCAATTTTAATGGAGAGCACCCCCGGGGGGACGGGTCCGAGGTTCTCCCACCCATACTTCCCCACCACCAACCTCTCGTGAAGTGCCCCATGCCACACAGACACTATACATTTACAAACATCCATGCCTTCTCCGAAATTCGAACCCGGCCTCTTCGGTGTAGCAGCCAACGTCGCTAATCACTTACCCCTTTGGACGGCATACAACAAATTATTTTCTTTTGAGTATAGTTACAGCACCCACTACCTTTAAACTTTTCAAGAAGAATGATACTAAAAATACGTATGAACTTTGTAAGTTATGTGTGAACGTAAAATGTATCAGTAAACTATTCAAAATTATATTTGAGCGGAATGCAAAGGGTATTTAATATTTTATATTTCAGAATCTTCAGAATGTGAGATTTATAGATATAAATGCAGAGCATAAAATGATTGTACCTACAATTACGCATAAAAGCTAAATTAAGTACAGTTAAAAGCTTCTGCTATTTTGCAAGATGACAAAAATGCCACGATAGATGTCACGGTATCAGCCGATAGATGGCACTGTGAAAAAGCCGCCGATAGAGGGCGCACGATGGTAATCGAGAATTGGAAGCACGGAATGTAAGCGAGGTGACTGATGTTCCGTAATAATATGTATATATGTATATATTTAGTGTAATAATAAAGAATTTATAAAATACAAGAGTCATCCTGATGAATGAAAAGTTGAAGCCCAACTTACCCCTAGCCGTCCTGCGATATCAGAGATCACGGATTACATTTCAAAAATGAGATGATTGATGCAAGCACGCGTCGAATGACTGGCGTACTATGAGCGTGGAAGAACCGGTAAGTTTCGTTTCTAAAAAAATTTGATTGCATGCGAACTGTAGAATAATTCTAACAGAGTATAGAATTTAGAAGTATAGAATTATATTATTAGTTTATATCATGGATGAGAATACAAAGAAAGCTTTATATAAAGCAAAAACGAAATGTAAAACTCTGAGAAGGTTAACAACATAAGTATTTAACAGAATATCTGAATTATTGGAACAGGATATTGTAGATACAAAATTTTTAAGAGATTGTGAGATGAACCTGTAGAGACATTAGGTATTTTGGAAGCAGGAAAGAGGAAAAATATGCAACGCCTTCGCCGGGAATCGAACCACGGGCCTCTGGAATACGCGCCCAGGGTGCAGACCACCGCACCACTAAGGCACGCCAAGAAGGCGAGAGAAATACCTTATATACTCCCTCTTTAAAAGGGCGACTGGGGTTTCTATGGGACCCAGTCGCCAAATCCTGGGTGTGGAGGGTCGTCATCCACCACCCTCTTAGTTCGGGCCCCACTTGTAGAGACATTAGGTATTTTGGAAACAGGAATGATAAAAAATGTGCAACGCCTTCGCCAGGAATCGAACCACGGACCTCTGTAACACGCGTCCAGCGTGCAGACCACGACACCACGAAGGCACGCCAAGAAGGTGGGAGAAATACCTTATAAACCTACAAGAAAAAGCAGAGCAGATATTTAAGTTAGATCTATAAATTGAGAATTTAATTCCTGAAGTTTCTGATCTCGAAACAGAAGTCGAGAATAATCAGGAATATAGAGAACGTATCATCTACGCGAAATCGTAAGTCAAGAATTATCTCCAGAATTCAAATTGAAATAAGGCATATTTGTCGTTGAAGAGTAATTCTTCACTTATTTCGAATATTGAACCAGAGAAACCGAGAATAAATTTGCCAAAATTTGATGTAGAACCTTTTGTGGGTAACTTAGAGAAGTTTCAGGAATTTTGGTCACAGTTTGATAATGCGATCACAGTAGCGAATGTTTATCTTAAGTTGATAAATATAATTATCTTAAAGCTTTCTTGAAAGGACCAGCCTAAAGTTTACAATTGGGTGCCCCTTGTTTATTGGCGATTCTTTCTTGACGCCAAGATCGGCGCCAGGAAGTCACAATTTCAAGATGGCCGCTACACAAAACCAAAATAAGAAGTCGAAGAATTGCATAAGATCTGTGTCCATGTACACATCGATCTGTTTTTACTTAAAAAAACATCCTAGAATTGCACAAACTAGGCATTGCGCACTGCTTAAATATGTCCATGTACACATCAATCTATTTTCATTTAAATAAAATCGGGAAGCTAAAACAAAGTTAAAACTATCGTGGTAACCAGAAGTGAGGTTTCATCGCCAAAATTTAAAAAAAAAAAAAAAAAAAAAAAAAAAAAAAAATGTCGCCAATCGAAGGGGCACCCAATTCTACACTAAAGCCTTAGTATTCAAGGACTATTGATATCAGAAAATATGATTTAGTAGTTGAATTGCTTAAAGAAAGGTATGGGAAAAAACAAATTATTTTAAGATCTCGTAATTAACCATTTGTTAAATTTAAATGCACTAAAATAGGCTTCATATTTGAAACGGTTAAGGGTGGTGTGTGTGGTGTATTTAATTATGGCAAAGCACACTAGGGCTATCTGCCTAAGGGGAGGGATGCCTTCGTGGAGGACTTTCTAAGGGAAACTGGCTCGTATACACGTTACACATGGGGAAAACCACGAAAACACCCATGCAGCCAGCCCGTTCGCGGGATTCGAACCTCGGACCGAACTACCAGTGTTCAGCGACTTTACCGCTTGGCCGCTGGTGGGCCGAAACGGTTAAGGGAGTTGTACCATACGATAGAAATCTAAGTATGTGACTGTCGGTGTCGAACTGAATTCATATGGAAAGTTTGTTCTCACTACTAACCAAACTTATTCCAGATTCTATTGTGTTAGATTTTTATAAACAGCATGAAAAAGACGATTCTTGGAATGTTGCAGAATTATTAAAATTTCCTAGAAGAGAAATAAAAACGCGAGAATAAATATTCTTGTTTCGACAAACAGGGAAAAATAATGAATCAGTTAAAAGCGTAGAATATAAACAGTCGTTTAATAAATTTTTGGAAAAGGGGAATAGATTCCAGAAGATTGAAGGGAAAAAGCAAGATCCGATTCCTAACACGTAACCGCACTGAGCACATTTCAGGAAATTTGCATTTTTTGTAATAATAAGGAGTACAGTTCCTAAAATTGTGATAAGGAACGCGAACAGAAATTAGAAAGTTTAAAACGAAACGGAAGCTTTTTTTTTTTTTTTTTTTTTTTTAATGTCTGCAAAGAATCATATGTTTCGGTCATGTAAATTAAAAGAGCGCTGCTTGACATTAAGCGTAAACATTAAAGTTTGATTTGTGACGCAGAATGGCAATAGATCAAAGTAGTCTTCTGGTGAATCATGGCGAATTATCTGACGTTTCAACTTAGAAGGCAATAATTAATGACAGTGAAGCGATTGAATGTTTAATAGATACTGGAAGCAGTGTCAGTTTAAGATCTTCGTTTTTTTGGAAATTGCGATTGCCAATACAACCGGGGGAAAAAAAAAAAAAAATTGTTTGGAATCGAGTAATATCAAACGCGCGTTTACAACGACCTTGGGAAGGGTTCATGTTTCACTTCGAATCGGAAATCCAAACAACTGCGAATTTAATTATATCGTAAATGATGAGGTACAGCCAGAAGCCGGATGACATTATTTATTGCGAGAGATATTTTAAACGATTCAATGTTGGCTTATGGGAAAATAGGGGATTCATTTAACATATGGTATGCTAATAAAATTCTATTTGCGCAATTGATGAACGAAATGGAGCGTAAACACATTAAATCATATGCTGAGAAACCAATAGAAATAAAAAATAACACGATAAACTGTGTATTCTGTAACTCCAGATGTAAATAACGGATTCATTTTATTTCATAACAAGCATGGAAATTCGCATTTAGTAATGGAAGTCTGTAATGGTAGGGAAATAGCTCGTTGGTGTGGTTTGATTCAAGATTGCGATTTTGAGATAAAACATAGGCCTGAAACTGTCTTATGTTGATGCTTTGAGTAGATGTCCTATGTCAGAAGCTGACGACAGGATGACGAGAATAGCTAAAAGTTTTTAAGTTTGCCAATCTCTAAACGAAGAAAAGAATCTCACACAAATTATCACACAACACGCTGATCAAGAGCTGAAAAAGAATTATCGAAATTTTCAAGAAGAAGCAAGAAAAATGAACTGCTGAAGAGAAACAAATAATTAGGAATTACGTGTTTAAAAAGAATAGACTATTTTGGAAAACCGTAGTGGATGGGAAAAGAGACTTCACTAACTGATTATTGAAAAAACGTTAGGAAGAGGCGTCGTACACCGATATTTGAACAAGGAGAAATCGTTGGGATGAGATTTGTTCCTAAGGTCAACCTACCAAAACATAGCCAAAATATCGAGGACCATTTGGGATAACGAAAGTATTACGTAGTGATACCTGTTGAATAACCCAACTGGAAGCGAAGACTCGAGGTCGCTTCTTCACCACCACTGTTTGTGTGATGATGATGACAATCAAGAAATACTGAGCAGTTATGAAGCTTGATTTCCTCGACGGAACCCAAGCAAGATCTGTCCGCAAGGACTGATGGAGGTGCTCTCCCCTGTGATTTTAAGGTGAGATCTTTCCTTTTTTTATGTTTATGTACGTATGTTTGCTGGTCGATCAATTGGATTTTGAAAATTAGATTGAATTTGAACTTTTGAAAATTAAACTAAAAGTTTATGTACATATGTTTGCTGGTCGAGAACTTTTGAACATTAGATTGAACTTTTGAAAATTAGATTGAATTTGAACTTTTGAAAATTAGACTCTTAAGTGCATTTTTGGACGTAAAAGTGCTGCCTTTTCATTTTAGTTAATTAAAACGTCTTTTTCTTTAAAAATAGTTTTTTTCCTCCTATTTTTAAATATAGTACATACAGTAATTAATTAAAGTACAGGTAGACCCTTTCTTCGTAAAAAATAGATTTATCCGAATGGGCTCCAATCCCAATTGATTCGGATAATTGGAGTACTGTACTTAAATCTATATGTCTGTATAATAAAGACTTGAATGAAAGGGTTATAAAAGATCGCTTCTCGACCTTTTGGATAAGATCAAAGTGTAGTATAATTTAGCAAGTAGTCATGCGCAGTCTACGATTCTAACCGATATCATGATGTGATTGGTTAATTATACTGGAACATTCGGAGAAATAGGTTACTTATCTCTGATCTACGAATTAAAAACTCTCTGCATTGATACAACTTCTCACTAATCCCTTAAGTACATCAAAAATATGGCTGTGCATTTGATCGCATCGTGACTAGAAGAACCGTCAATCACACAAGTTCTGAAATGTAATAAATTACGTATGCCTTCACCGAGATTCGAATCATGGGGCTTCTATTGCTAGCTGGACGTTCTACAAATTACACAATGGCAGCATGCACAGGTGATGTGATATTATATTCTTCCCTATTTAACTCATTCACTGCGAAGGTGCCCCAAACGTTCGTGCATTCAGAAGTCGGCGAGTCGCCTGAACGCTTGCGTCTCTTTTCTGCTCTATGCTTTCCCCCCCGTAAAGGTTAGCGCATGTCTCGCGAATTTCGGGGTTTGTTAAATGGTATGCCAGTTATTCTTTAGAAGAGACTAAAAGTAGTTTTCTTATTTGAATGAACTTTTCCTCTCCTTTGTTTAACGTCAACGTTTAACTATTGATGCTCGCAGTTGCAATCCTGTCTGGAACTGTACGCAGTGGATTAAGCTGCACAGAGATCCCCAAAGAGATGTAATCGCTTCACTTAAGTAGGTTATTGTTAATGCTGTAGCATTCTACTTGGCACGGGAAGAGGAAAATCCATTCTAACAAAAAATGCGTATATATGGGCGTTTCAGATGTTGAGAGGAACAGATTGTGGGCCTCTGCCGATGTAAAAGAGTTAAAGGACGACTGAGCAGTTGACCAAATGCAGGCGATTATAAAAAACTATCGTGCACCACATTTTAGTTCAGGCATCATTGTAGTGTAGATTAATTTATGCGAATGCGAAGAATGTGAAAAACAAAGATACCTTCAACAGGATTTGAAACACGGATCCTCCAATGCTACTTATTACATTATGATACATAGAAACTGAGACACAATAGAGATAATTGTGTACAATGCGATAAAAACATAATGACCATGAGATAGTGCCACAAGAAAGTTGAGTTTTCGGATTGACGAACAATATTAACTAGATTCTTTTCATTTCTTTTCCCTAGGAATTCGTAGCGAACACTTCCATAGCCACTGATTATGGATGTTTGCTACACTAATGCTACTGCGAGTTCTTCTAGACGGAGTTCTTTTTTGGGATGCTTTCTAGTTAACAGTCGTTTTCTTCCTTTTCCTACAGCCAACAGCACAAATAGTCCAATTAGAATTCCATTTTACCACTCTCAAGGTTTCACGATTTTCCGTTATGCAGCTAGCTGTACATTCAGTGCAGTTTTCCCTAGTGACTTAAGCCTGGATATAAATGTGCGACTCTTAATTGAAATTTCAAGTTTTAATATACCATACTTCATTCCTCTCAATAATTTATTGTTACACATTACATTTATTTCAAATGTGTAGCCATATTTCTAACTCAATCTCTGTACTGCATCTGAGTTTCTACAAGGATTTAAGAAATTACCAGAATCTTTCTTCTGTGAAAAGATACGCTGCCACTCTGCTACCGAAAATCAGACTTTTGAAAATTAATGCTAGAGCTAATTCTCCCTGACTGAAAGTATCCTTTACGAGTAAGTACACCAAAATAATCTACATCAACACAGTACGTTTGGTGCATTATAATCTTTTATATTACGCGCCATGAATATCTACAACCAAGGTATAGGTATGAATTCTTATTTCAGAGAACAAGTGAATTTAATTACATTTTTTCAGCTTCTAAAACCGTGAAAAAAGAGAGAGGCAGAAACAGTAAGGTTTGAGTATCGTTTATTTTAATAAAAGTTCAAATAACAATCATTAGTAATTCAGCAGACTTGGGAAACAGAGAGTAATATAATATGCTGGTGAAGAGGTAGACATAATTTTATATCCTATGCCCATGAAACTCAATTCAAAGTTTTCTATATTACTACTTCATATTTCACGCACTTGTGGCAAGAAAATAACTCGCTAAGTTTTCTTAATACATTTTCCTTTTCATGAGCTATTTTTATATGCAAATTATCTTTGAATGGAAAAGTCAACTAATGCCCTCCCAACGATCCGCGTATAACTTTTTTGATTTCCCCAAATAACTCTAAAAATGCTGTCGACAGGACATTTTATCCATAACGTAAACAGCCCCGTTGCTTTAAATTTGTGCTTTGTTCGCACTATATACTATATTCATTGATCTACAAAAAAGAAATTATTGTCAAGGAAATCGCAATAGATCGTATTTGCATCATTATTCCGTTATTAAATAGGAAAGTTTTCATCCATTCTTTTTTAGAAGAATTTGCATGCTAATTAACGACAGGCATGAGAACCTTAACCGGAATAAAAAAAAACACAGAATTCAATCACGTTTTTAAAGCACAAAATGCGTAATTTACCAATGTATAAGAATAAAAAAAAATCTTTCGAAGTTGCTCGAAATGATTTTAAAATGGTTGAAACCAAGTTTGCACCACCCCTTCTCCAGCCTTGGTTGCTATGAACTGGATATCCAAAGGGGAAAACGCTACCCTTACTCAACATTTCACTTTGATAAGTTTATTTAAATTTTTACGCTTAGCGAAGCAATGTTTCATAATTCCCATGCTACAACATAATAACTGATTATGAATATACATGTATTTAAAAAATATAACATGCATTTATTTTTAATGAAATTAGTGTTTTCCTTAAGGAGATTGAAATTGTTGTTAGAAAGGCTTTTGTTTTACCCTTGGCTGGCAAAACATTAAAATAAATAAATAATAAGAAAAAGTTATTTTTTTTAATCTTTTGCCTATAAGGCATTTCAAATGAGTAAAATAAGGTCGAGGAGGAAGTGCTACGTTTTCCGCGCTTATTTGTGTTTGACATAGTTAATGCTTTTCATATCTCGCCTCTTGCCAAAGCCGTCCACAACTGCTTCATTTATTTATTGGACTACTGCATTCAAAACTCTATACATGATACGTGATCATACATAAATATATCAAAATATTCAGCATGTTTGCGCTATATATAACTAAAGAATATGCTTTTTTCTCCGAAATCGTATCAGAAATCATTACCAGCGCGCTTGCTTTTCTGCATCTCATTTGTAATTTTATTCTCTTTTCCTTGAAACTGGCTCGGACCTTTTGAGTCATCAATTTTTGTTGTTCAGTCTGTGCTATAAATACTTTCAGCTGTAGTACTGTAAAATAGCCATATCTTGATTAACTTTCAGTTTTTCATCTGTTTTATTTTCATGCACCTGTCTATTACCCACGTGCATATGTTCACTTACCGTACCTTAAAAGTCCCGATGTGCTGAATATTAATATATCTACTACTAAGATGACAATTTTTTTTTCAATTCCTTTTAGTATACCCAGAGTTTGAGATATCCAAGATTTATTTCCAACACAGCTTTATTCAATAAATTTGACCTTCCAGCTAACATTCTGAGGTATGTTAGTTCTGAAGTAAATTTGTTTAATTTGTGAAGTTTAGCTTAAATGCCTTTTCTTCATGAATTCGTTCTGAAATTAATTACAAATTTTGTGTGTTCCATCACAGACTGAAATTACAGTTTGTTCTTCAAAAACGTAATTGCGTTGTACACAGAACTTGCGTTTCCAGGCCACTTGGTCTAGATGTGCGGTGTATTGTGATTAAAATGTGTTGGAAATGATTCCCTAAAACTTTAAATTTATTAATCAGTATTCATTAAATTCTCCTCAAAGTAATCCCATCTTGTTACAATACTTAACGCCATTTTTTTTTCCTAATTCTCGAAAACATGTTTAAAATTTACTTTTGTGAAATTGTAGAGTTTATATTTATTTTAACTAACATTTATTTTAAGCTATCTTTCTTGTCAAGCCTTTACTTTCCCCTAGAATTGCCAATGCCAGAGTATGTATATCGTAATAGAACGCAGAGTATTCAAATTTTAGCAGAAGTAAATTGAGTTTAAATAGAAGGGAAACGAGAAATAGAAGTGTGCTTCTTGAATCGCGAGCGTGAAGGTTGCTAGGTAGAAATTTAAGAACCGCGCGTTTCGGCCTCTGTGCCTATTTCGGCAGTTCGTTGAATCTTTCAACTTCTTAATCAGTAAGTTTGCTGAATCTCAGCTGTATCTTAGAACGCGGTTCAGTTAGTTACGATTATAGAGCCTCGTAGGTAGTGACCTCGTTATTTATTCATCCTGTCATTTATTTTTAGTCGTATTTTTCTATTTTGTTACACCGCCGGGTCGGCGTAGTTTGTGAGCGTCAAGTGAACGCATCTGTGATTTCTAAAGTGGAATAAAAAGGGATTTAAACCCTTCTTACGAGTTTGTGTAATTTACAGTTCATAGCAGTCACTACTACTGTTGCCAAAGAATGTCTCTTCTTTGCTGTTGCTGACAAGTTGGGGCCACGCAACATTACAAAATCCTTTTCGGACTTACAGCGTAATGTCTTCCTTCCATCAAACAAACCCGACTACAAAGCGGCAATTTTAAAAGCGGGTATTGTTCATGGGATGCGTTTGTTACTTTTATACGTAACTCAAAATTTACGAAAAGTAGATTGTAATGTTACTGTTTTATTTTACAATTTTAATCACATTCCAGTAATCTTTCCAAGCAATGACTTATTCAGCCTATCAGGACTGGCATTCCTCTTTACTTGCCTTGGAAACATGAACTGTCCTGACTCGGAACAGGGAGCTTACTAAAGCTATGTTCAATAAATTGTGAAGTAGACAATACACACAGGAAGGGTATACGAAACCCTTTATTTTTCTATCTTTACAGACATTTCCGGATTTCGGAATACAGAGACCAACCACTTGTGTTCTGAACGTAAGAATATAAAAATATTAACTAAAACTCTAACTAAACTAACTTTGGATTAATATACAAGTGCCTACTTTAAGATTGGCCGTTAATTAACAAAAAGCCGTATGTAGTACAAAAAGCTGCTAAAACTACGATACGTTTAAAATTATCAAGAGGATTAAACCTCTGGCCTTGAAGGCAACCAGCAAACGAGTAAAACTACTATGGCTAGCGGCCTGCTTCTAATAACTCCTTCCTCTCTCTTGCTTGGGAAAAAGCCACAACTTAAGTATTTGGCATTAGCAAGACAAATTTGCATAAATAAGGAAAAGCTTTTAATTCTGGCCGGAAGTAGAAAATAAGAAGTGATAGTAAAGATTTAAAATAAAATAAACGTTAGTAAAACTTAAGATCCTTACAAGCCAACACCAACAAAAAACTGAGCGAGCGTTACAGGGTTGCTATAATGATAAAACGCGGCACGCAAAGCGCCAAGAAGATAAAGCATGAAGTAATTTTAGAGCTAAACTATTCTAAAGACAGAACATACTTCTCACCATTAAAGGGTTAATTCAATAACACTCATAATAACATACAAAATTTTGCAATTACAACCTTATACAATACAGCAATACAATAATCAATTTTCAATACAAAATTTTATACTTAATATAACAACTTTTATAATCATGAGCTAACATAATAAACTAACTTAGGATGCTCACTCCTTCAGGCATGCCATAACGGTTAGCACACTAGACGGGTATTCGAGAGGTCCAGGTACGAGTCCTGGCAGGACATCGCGCATTTTTCATGTCTCCTGTTTAAAAAAAAAAAAAAAAAAAAAAAAAAAAAAAAAAAAAAACCTAATGCCTCTAAAAGTGATACCCGAACTAAAAAAGGTGGTGGTGGACGATAATTCGGCACCACCAAGGTTTAGCGATTTGGCCCTTTAAAAGGGGGGAATATATAAGGTATTATCTCCCTCCTTTCTGCATGCCTTAGTGGTGTAACAGTAGCACACTCGGCGCGTGTTCGAGAATTCCAGGCTCGAGTCTCGGCAAAGGGCATGGCTCATTTTTCACGTCTCAGCATCAAAAAAAATCCTAATGTCTCTACAATACATATATAGATAGATATATGCTTGCAACACTACTTTTCTTCTTCGTGAATAGTATTGCATCTGATTTATCAACGTTGATTTTCACTTTCTAGGCCAGTAGTCAGAACTCAAGTGCATGTATGTGACTTTGTAATGAGTGGATGATTGAGCCGTGAGATGTATTATGTGATAAAATTGCCGTGTCGTCAGCATACATAGCAAGGATGGTGTGTGGTGTTTGTGGGATATCATTCGTGTAGATGTTGATAAGAATAAGCCCCAAAAGGGACCCCTTTTGTCCGCAGACTTCCCTTAGAGGGATAGCAAACGCATGCTTTGCCATAACCAAATAAGTCTAACAAAATAAACCCGGTTTTGCTTTACTTTCTGCGACAAAAGCAGTGAAGGCTGGTTGAGTTTTAATTAAGGATCATAAGGGCTATCTGTTTAACGAGCCCAATTTGAAGAATGTTTTAGGGGAAACTGGCTTATTTTCCTATTATATGTGGGAGAAACTCTTTAAGATTCGAAAAAGATTTAAAGAAAGAAGTAAATGATTATCTTGGAAGAACAGCATACTAACAACGGCCTGAACTCTTTTTTTTTTTTTTTTTTGTTTGTTGTTGTTTTGTTTTTGTTACAGAGGGTATATTTACCCATTTTTAGAACTATTTTGGGGGTCTTTTAATTATGTTAAAAATGTTAAGAGTATTTTTTAATGTTTGTTCTGATAGCCGTTTTCCTGCACTATAAGTCTGTATCGTGGTTTCTATCATAGAAGGACTTTTCGCAAAATTTCCAGGAGTGCTGATTTCCCTTCTTGTTCTACTACTTGCTAAAATCCATCAGACGTGGTGGCTGTGTCCTTTAACCCTTTCCGGCACGCTACCTTTTAAAGTCGGAGTTTTGATTTAAACAAAATAAAAAAAGGTAGTCAGTCTAATTAGGCCTAGAGCAGTACACAAGTAAAGTTTTGTGGTTTTAATTCTGTCTTATCGTTTTAATTCTGTGGGTTTGCCCAAAGTGGCACACTGATTGAATAGAGTTTCGAAAAGAGTGCTGAAACGAGCATTGTTGTCAATGAGCTGACCGATGAGATGCGGAGAAACAAAGAATACAGACTCTCAGTTGTTCTAGATTATCGGTGAGCCCGGTCTGGGCACACATAGGGTCGCCATTTGATTTTAGGCAAGCTTTCAAGGTAAAAATTTAAAACTAATACAGAATAAGGAGATTAGCATACAGCCAAAAAAATAACATATAAATTTCTTTTCAAACAATTCCTTTCATACCCTAAAAAAATCTAGAAGATTTCTTTGAAAAATGAGAGTCTTAAAAAACTAAACATGGCTAAAATGTATGGACTGGTTTGTGTTGGGCTGCCATCTACTATAAATAAAGAAGGTTCAGAGTAACCTATAAATCCTTTTTCATTCAATTTTTCTGTGCGTACAGAAGGAAATTTTTAGGTGTGTCCAGAACGGACACACTGTGCCCCAAAGGCTTAAGGGCACGACAGTCCATAGGGAAAAAGTCAAGAGACTTTGCATTAATGCGGGGAAAAGGTATATATGCAATACCGATATTCTTCTTTTTTTCAATGCAGTGGTACTTTTCGAAGTATAACTTGTTGCTATGTCTTCATGAAGTTTCAGTCTTTAAAAGTCGTTGGGATAATGAAATGAAATTTCTTCTAAATATATCGGGCGTAAAACGTTCTCTTGATTGTTCGTTGAGTTGATTTTACCATTTTTTCCTTTTCTTCTCATTTTTAATTTTCCATTGTAAAAGAAACCTGCTACAATCATAAACCCCTTTTCTCCATAAACATTTGGCTAAGGCGAAGTTGCTGTCACATAGGCCTTTAAACGTTTGCCTAACCCCACAACATTGATAGAGACTTCTGGAATGGTGTCGTAGCCGATCGTCATCGCTGCCACTGGCATCGCATGGTGTTCAGCGACGAATCCCTCTTCGGTCTAGGAGCGGATGACTATCGATTCCGTGTGTGCAACGGCCAGGGCCTGTGGTCCCAGTCAGCCTTTATTTTACTGGGGTACACAGCCATTACCTCTGGTGTAATGGTGTAGAGTGCTATCTCTTGCGACAGCAGATCGACAATAATCATCCTGCATACAACGTTAATAGCTTGACGATACGTCGGTGATGGTCCTGAGGCCGCTTGCGTTACCTTTCATGGCACCCTCCCTGGAGCCGTTTTCAACAGGACACCATACGGCTCGCATATCTCTGGACTCGCCTGCATACAACGTTATTAGCTTGACGATACGTCGATGATGGTCCTGAGGCCGCTTGCGTTACCTTTCATGGCACCCTCCCTGGAGCCGTTTTCAACAGGACACCATACGGCTCGCCTATCTCTGGACTCGCCTGCATACAACGTTAATAGCTTGACGGTACGTCGATGATGGTCCTGAGGCCGCTTGCGTTACCTTTCATGGCACCCTCCCTGGAGCCGTTTTCAACAGGACACCATACGGCTCGCATATCTCTGGACTCACCTGCATACAACGTTATTAGCTTGACGATACGTCGATGATGGTCCTGAGGCCGCTAGCGTTACCTTTCATGGCACCCTCCCTGGAGCCGTTTTCAACAGGACACCATACGGCTCGCATATCTCTGGACTCGCCTGCATACAACGTTATTAGCTTGACGATACGTCGATGATGGTCCTGAGGCCGCTTGCGTTACCTTTCATGGCACCCTCCCTGGAGCCGTTTTCAACAGGACACCATACGGCTCGCCTATCTCTGGACTCGCCTGCATACAACGTTAATAGCTTGATGGTACGTCGATGATGGTCCTGAGGTCGCTTGCGTTACCTTTCATGGCACCCTCCCTGGAGCCGTTTTCAACAGGACACCATACGGCTCGCATATCTCTGGACTCACCTGCATACAACGTTATTAGCTTGACGATACGTCGATGATGGTCCTGAGGCCGCTAGCGTTACCTTTCATGGCACCCTCCCTGGAGCCGTTTTCAACAGGACACCATACGGCTCGCATATCTCTGGACTCGACTTAACTCCACTAAATAAGTTGCGGTACCGTCTGGGAGATTTTCAGCTCTAACGGTTCATTTAGTGGGAAATTTTATTGAAAAAAAAAAAATTCTATATATTGAAGGACTGTAAAACATGGTGACATGAATCACTTTTGTATTCCTTGTAAATAAATAGTTGCCTCTATTAAAGTTCCAACCCTCGTATATGTACAAATTTTGATAGAGTATATGATATAAATGTTACAGAGGATGTCTTACGGAGTTACAGAGAATTTTACATGTTACAGAAAATGTTCTGTGAAGAACAACTTTTGTTACAAGATGTAACATAAATGTTACAGAAACTTACAGGAATGTTGCAGAGATGTTATAAAAGCATTAAAAAGAATTCTATTAGTGCAAAACATTGCTACAGTTAATAATACAAATGTTACAGAATATATTAGCAATTAAAGTTATAAAAATTACAGATTAAAGTTACAAAATGATAATCTCTGCCCTGTCTTCGATCTGTTGATACTCCCCTTTCCTTGGTCAACAAAGTCATCAAATCTGTCGCTAGTCAAGCGTATATGGGATATAATAGACCGCTAGATTCCGACACACGAAAATGTCGCAGATCTACAACAGCAATTGACGAATGCCTGGCAGAAGTTATCATAGAATGACATTAGTAATCACTCCTTACTTAAGCGTTATCCATCACCGTCAAGGGGTTTCACCATTTACTGAGTTGAACATTCAATGTGCAATTGCTCCCTACCTGTGGGTCCTGTGGCCTTGATTTTTTCATTTCATTACCTGTGTATCAAGCCTTACGTAGATTCATTTTCAATAAAAACAGACAGTTCCTTCATGGTGCTGTTTTAGGGGGGGGCAAAAACCCGTATATCACTACACATGCTGTGGTATAAAATGAATAATTAGCAGTTTCATACGGTATAACTGCAATAAACAGCGAAACTCTTTCATACAGTTTCAGTCAATACCTACATGTTACATTCAAAAGGTGTATAGTTTTTGGTGAAGTTTAAAGGTGAAGAGAGCTTTTTAACCCAAGGATCTCCCATCCCTTTTCCCTTACCATCAAACCTCTCATCAGAGTTTTAAAATATTAGGCTAATCTTTGGAATATGGTAACAGGTAGTTTGGCGACATTTTGGTAAGGCGGTAAAGGTTACTAGCTAGGACTTTAGCAGTGTACATGGATAAAGTCAAGAGTGTGCGCAATGCCATTTTTGTTCAATTCTGGGATGCTTTTTTAAGTGAAAATAGGTCGATGTGTACATGGATACCGTGTATGTGCAATTCTTAAAAACGCGGCAAGCAGTGGACGATTCTGCACTTTCTCCCAATTTCGCACCTAATCTTCGTCAGAATTAAGCACTTTTGTTCCATAAAAGTTCTAGCATAAGCGTAATTCGGCTAGCAGATTGTTGAGGAAAAATGTTGAGTAAAAAAAAAAAAAAAAAAAAAAAAATGCCTTTACTTCGTGAAAACAAAATGGCGTCCCAAAAAAAAAACTAGCAGGTTGCTGTAGCAGGGTTGGTCGCCAAATTTTCGCCAAAAAATCGCCAAGTTACCATAATTCGAAGATTAACCAAATATTAATATAATTGAAAAGAAATTAACACATATTACTGGAATTTAGTTTAAAATAAAAATTAATTGATTTGATTTGAAAACAATAAGTGACTAAGATATAAATTTAATTTTATGTTATTGGAAAACTGTTTTGTAAATAACTACATTTTTGAACAATGTAACCAAACGCGGGGGACCACTGCTATCACATGTACATAGGAGTCTTTACGTTTATTCTTACGTTGTTATCGGATTATATTCAGAGAAAATTTCCGCTTGACGGCTTGAATTATATCAACAGCGCATAACGATCAGAAAGTCTTTTGTTCTTCCCTTTATTTCCAAAGCTACATTTTTCCATTAAAATTTCATTTCATGGCCTCATACTGTGTCTAGAATTCTCACTATTCTCCTAACTGGCGCTTTAATCGTTTTATTTTTTTGCATTTGTGTGCTGCAAAAATGAGAAGTTTTTGTATTTTTCATCCCTTCAAATAGCACATCATGCCAGGGCTTCAATGTAACCAGGGCTTTAATTCAGACGGAGATCAGCTGAACTACTACTTAGCTTCTGAGTGGAATTGTCATTCTAGCCAGAGCCCCAAATGAGACTAGGTCCGATAGTTTATTTTTTTTATTTAACAATATAATTAATTTAGTAATTTCTTAAATTTCTATTTATCTCTTTATATTTCTTTAAAGCTTGGTTTAATTAATTAATTATTAGCTCTAACGGGCAATTTACTTAGAAGAACTATTAACTTCGTTTTGGCATTTTGTATTCGTTCACTACAAACGGAGTTTCACTTTTCAAATTCTTGCCACCAAATATTAGAGCCCTGCATTATATTTAAAGAAATTAAATAATGAAGAATCTGAATGAATATATGTATGTTTCTCGCACTGTGAAAAAAAATCTGATGTGTACGCCACATGACTTCCTTGTACGGAATATTAAATTATACGCATTTTTTCTTGCATTTTATTTAAACTTATTAGATTGAATTAAACCTACTTCGCCGACAGCGCATAAACCACAATAGAATAAATGCATTCTTTAAAATTCACTTTGTTTATCATAGAGACACTCTGGAGCTAGGTTTGCTTAACAGTATTATATTTCATTCATATTATAACTCAGAATGCACAAAATGTATATCATTTAAAGAATTATCTAATCGTTGCCACATGTTCTATTCAAATACTATAATAAAGCTAGAACTATGTATAAAAGAAATTAAGCAAACAAAACAAAATAGAAACAGTTTTTCACAGACGATTGAGTATTTCTCATTTAATTAATTCAATTCTCACTTCGCGAGAAGGCAAAAATACATAAAAACTCAAAATATCTATATTAAAAGTTACGAAGTAAATCTCAAACGCTTATTTCCTCGAAAAAATTCCAGAAAGAATTAAGCATGATTTAATTGGCAATAATAAATGAAGGCGTTATCTTTGTTGTTGCGAAGCTAAGTTTCTCTAGATTGGCAACAAATCCAAAGCGGCAATTAAACAACTAATTGCTGATAATTCTAAAAATATTGCACACAGATTTACTAAAGGCATAAAATCCTTAACCGGAAGATAGAAACAACATAATTCAATCATTTTTAAAGCAAAAAATGTACAATTTACAAACATATAAGAGTAAAGAAACCGAGATCACTGAGCCGGGTAATAGAGTGGATATATATATAAATATATTTATATACGTTAGGTGCGGCCGATTGCAACCAAAATACGAGGTGCACATCTACATGTTATAGCAGTCCTATATACAAAATTTCAGCGTACGTACATACGTTCGTACAGACGCCACGAAAAATTCTCTTCAGAATTCATTTTAAAGCAGTTTTATAATTTTTTTGAAGGAAAAGAGTATTTTATTCTGTCCTTACGTACAGATATCACGCAAAAACATCGTTAAATTGCATTCGATAGCAGTCAAAATGGATATTTTCGTTGAAATATGCTGCCTGAAACTTTTCGCGATTACAATACTTCCTCTTTACTTCGTACAAGGAAGTAAAAAAGTACATACAGGCATCAAATTCTGAATATCGTAATTCTCCACTTCAATATGGGCATCTGGAAGTCCACATTTGGAATTTGTTTTATTATCTATTTCATATTTTATAAAGCATTTATGAGTTTTTGATTAAGAAACTCAATGATTTAAAAGCGAGCAATGGCAACACTACGGGGGAAAAAATTATCTCCAGCGCTCGCAACTGTGTATAGGTGGTGGTGTGGTGTGGTGTATTTAATTATGGCAAAGCACGCTAGCTTAGCTTTCTGCACACATACAGCGCAATTAAGCTTGCTTAAAGGCATCATGTGCCTTTTTCTTTCATGTTTGTTATTTTAGGAATTTAAGTTATTTCAAAAATTTAAGTTTCTGGAATTCTCCGATGCTTTCTTCAGTAAGTTTGGTTTGGTTTATTTAATTATGGCAAAGCACGCTAGAGCTATCTGCCTAAGGGGAGGGATGCCTTCGTGGAGGACTTTCTAAGGGAAACTGGCTCGTATACACGTTACACATGGAGAAAACCACGAAAACACCCATGCAGCCAGCCCGTTCGAGGGATTCGAACCTCGGACCGAACTACCAGTGTTCAGCGACTTTACCGCTGGGCCGCTGGTGGGCCAGCTGTGTATAGGAAATTCTAAAGATAGGCTGTTTTAAATATTTTGTGATATTGCTGTTGAATTGAATTTTAAGTTTCAAATGCGAAGAACATGATATTTAATAAATAAAGGTAACACACAAAACGTTAAAGAAAACGCCCCTTTGGACGTAACTTAAAACTTAAGCTTTCGAATTAAAAAAAAAAAAAATTTTTTTTATTTATTAGTCCAGAGGGGTTTTGTCCCCGATGAATTGTTGTTTCCATTTTGCGATTTTGCGTCGAATCACTCTGAATGTTCCTTTCACTTTTCAAACTGTTGCCACCAAATATTATCGTCTTGTATTATATCTGAAGAAATTAAATAATGGAGAATCTGCGTAAATGTATATGTGTTTCTCGCATTGTGATGAAACAACGGTACCTAGAACTATCGAATTTTGAATGACGTAATCCTATTGCGAATATGGGCATATGGAAGCCCAAATTTGAAATTTGTTTTATTATCGATGTGATATTTTGTAAAACTTTATCGAATTTTTGATTAACAAACTCAAGAATTTCAAAGCGAGCAATGTCAACGTTGTACAGAAAAAAACATTTTTATTTCCAGGGTGTGAGGCTGTGTATCGGAAATTCTAAAGATATGCCCAATTTAAAATTATTTCGCGATATTGCTCTTGAACTGAATTTTATGGTTTAAGTGCGAAGAACATGATATATAATAAATAAAGTTAACAAACACACAAAATGTTATTAAAAAAAACCGCCTTTTGGGCGTAATATAAAATCTAAAAGCTTTCAGTTCCCCCCCCCCCGAATGATTATTTTTTCTTCCTTCCTGATAGTCTTCCAGAAGGCTCCAGCACTTCTAATCTTAGAAATTAAGACCTCGCTTCTTACATTTGAAGAATTGGGAGTTTTAACTACATCACATAATTACCAGTGGCGTAACTAGAACTCTTGGGCCCCTACGCAAAAACTTTTTCCTGGGCACCTTTCCCAATAAATTTAATGTGCTTAAAAATAAATAAATAAATAAAAAACGCGAAAATTAAAAAAAAATCAAGGATTCCAGGAGCCAATGTTTTCATGATGATTTTTATCACATCTGCATTAATTGTTAAAAAATAAAAGCACGTTCTTAGGGAACCAGTTGAAAGGTACGTAACGTGAAGAAAGAATAAAAAGGAAAATAATTTTCCTTGACCAACTGGTGAAATGAAAATTTGCTTTAGTCGGGATATTTGACGTCAGATGATTTTAATTCAGTTACTTAAGACTTTTTGTGTGAGTGCAAGAGAGAGATTTTTCTCTCCTTTCTTTGAGATGCATACTGATAATAAATGAATAAGTCTATATGAAATTAATAAGTTTATATAAAAAAGGAACATGTCGACGTATAGCATTAAGAAAAGGAAGAAAATATTCTACTGATTATTCGATTATAATGCGAATTATACAGAAACAAATTAATACATAAAATAAGTACAGGGGTTGGACAAAAATATGGAAACACCTTTAAAAAAACATGTTTCTTTGCTTAATATGGTGTAGGAAACCTGTTGGCATCCAAAACAGCTTGCAGTCTTCTCGGAATGAATAAATACAGTTCCTGTATGTTTGCCAAGGGAATATTATACCATTCTTCCTGCAAAACGGTGGCAAGTTCAGATAACGATGTTGGCGGTGGATAACGAGAACGCACTTTCCGTTCCAATGTAGACCACAAAGGTTCGATAATATTCAGTTCTGGTGATTGTGGTGGCCAGATAAGATTGTGGTTCTGGTGATTGTGATGATTGTGGGAGATGGGACAACTCATCCTCGCGCTCAGAAAACCAGTCCTGGACAATGTGAGCTGTGTGAAAAGGGGCTTTGTCGTCTTGGAAGACACCATCACCATCGGGGAACAAAGTTTGCACCATGGGATGAACTTGATCGGCCAAAATGTTCACATAAGTCTTGGCAGTCATGTGCCCTGACACAGTTATCATGGGGCTAGCAGAGAACCACTATATGGCTGCCCAAACCATAACAGAACCCCCGCCATGTTTCACTCTTGGCAACAAGCAGTCTGTATTATAGGCTTGAGATGGCGTTCTTCAGACGTAAACTCGGCCAGAAGTAGGAAACAATGTGAAAGAAGACTCGTCAGACCATATTACTCGCTTCCACTGCTCTATAGTCCAGGCTTTATGACTTAAACACCACCTTTTCCTGTTACGGGCATTAGCATCACTGATGAGTGGCTTCTCAATTGCAGCACGGCCAGCAGTTTCCTGTTTATGAAGCTCTCTTCTAATTGTTTTGGTACTCACAGGGTTCGGTAACACAACATTCATTTCAGCAGTAACTTTTGCAGCTGTGGTCTTCTTATTTTTCGTCACAAATGCCCTTAATGATCGTCTGTCACGATCACTCAGGACACACTTTCGTCCGCGCTGTGATTTAGCAGATGATGTTTTTCCGCTTTTCGAATATGCGGAATAAATCTTCGATACAGTACCTCTTGAAACACTAAACACCTCGGCTACCTTGCTTACGGAAGCACCTACCATACGTGCTCCAACAATTTGCCCACGTTCGAAGTCTGTTAACTCTGACATAATGCAATGACAACCTCACATAACAGTACTCCGACAACAACTGAACTGTTTAGCACATTTACGAAGTTGTATAGGTGGCGTCAGTAGTCAAAAACGCCAGCGCCACCTACATATTTCATTAAAATCAATCTTTGTTTTCAAACATGCGTTTCACAAGGTGTTTCCATATTTTTGTCCATCCACTGTACTTTACAATAAATAGTTACAATTAATTTCCACTTCCACCGCTATTTGATTTGGGATTGCAAAAGGAGAAACCTTTCCTTTAGGGGGTCGCCTTTAATAATTTTCAGGTTTGAGACTAAGGAATACAAAGAAACTTTTTCTATTTTCCGCTCACTGCTATCCCTAAACTGGGGTAGGTCATGAAGTTATTATTTCATAGTCGAATGCTGGAATTTTCACTTTTGCAAACACTTGAATTTAGCTGATTCAAGTGCTTCCAAGGGCCTCCTAATCTTCGTCATACAGAGAATCATATACTTCGTCATACTTAAAAGAAAACGAATTCTATGATCTACATATACTTAAGGATTCTAAAGCTAAAAGTAAATTGGAGTCAAATGAAGGCTATTCCTCAACTATATTAATATTAACAATCGTGCAAAAGGGGTTTAACACAAAATCAAAACATATCAAAATTAAAATAAGAATTTATAGTAGTACAAATTCTAAAAATAAAAATGAAAAGCAAAAGGGGAAAAAATACAAGATAAAAATTATAAAAATAATAATTAATCTTCTTTTATTGAAATTCTAATTTCGAACTCATCAAGGGAAAATGAATTAAAGCTTCTTTATATATGTAATGGAATCTGTCTTTTAAGTTTAAACATGTAAATGTAGTTCAGCAGGACATTTAAGGGCTCCCTAAGCCTTCGGGCCCCTATGCGACGGCATCCCTTGCATACACTTATTTACGCCACTGATAATTACTAAATATACTTCTGCACCATGCGTACATTTGATGAAATTCTTCTTTTATTTCTAACTGAATTACAAAAAGTGTCATTTACATAGCGTACATTAAATTTCAATTTAAATCCAGGAAGAAAAAAAAATTAATCTCTGCTTCTTTGAAATGCTACGATACACTTTTTAATAAGAGTCAGTTTCTAATTCAGTCTAATACTGAGTACACTTCTAAACGTTTTTCAAAGCGGAAAGGAAGATAAAACAGAGTACTGTTCGTTAATGCCTTTAAAGTTCGTTGCAAACGTCCAGTGAGTTATACAACCGACAGTAGATATAATAGATCTACGTAAAGGAAGATAACAGAAAAACATCGGCATACCTAAAAATTCTGATAACTGGTGCTTCTCCACTACTACACTACTTTTTCGCTTTTCCCAAGGTCAAGGTTGTAGGATTTGTCTGCCAGCGATGGAAGATTCAGCAGGTTGCTGAGCGCTTGGACGAATCTGTAATAATAATTTTAAAAGGACCTACAAAATGGTAAAACATAATTTGGTTAGAATGCATTTAAATTGTGATCTTATTCTGTCTGAAATGCAAATTATAACAGTGGTTTCAAATTTATATTATATGTGGGTCGAATGCATAATCTGAAAAAACTGGCAGGACAGATTTTTTTTTTTTTTTTTTTTAACAAAATGAAAGTTTCTGATCAAAAAAACAAAATATATTTTAACTTAATTTTAAGTTTCGTTCACTAAATATTTATCAAAACATAAACCTAAGCCATAATAATAATTACGCAAATGAGAAAAAATTCAAATTTACTGATTCAAATTCTTTGAGACATAGTGTTTGGTACCCGCAAGACCTTTTTGTTGGTTGCATTTTGTAATTCAAACACATTGATAGCTAAGTATTAATATTTCAGACTGATATTTATTTCAAAGAATTTTAATATGTCCAGTTAATCATTAAATAACTTACTCTAATTAAAATTAAAAATAAAACAAATTATGAAATTCTTCTAAGTTTTCAGAGAAAACTTTCCAATGAGCCAAAAGTTGAAGAGTAGATAATAACAGCTTAGTCCCTTTCTCTTATTTATTAAATTTTTCTTCGACACAAAAATTAAAAGCTCACCACTGGCTGAATGGTAAAGTCGTTAAACACTGGTAGTTCGGTCCAAGGTTCGAATCTCGCAACGGGCTAGCTGCATGGGCGTTTTCTTGGTTTTTTCCACGGGTATAAGAACAATTTCCCTTAGAAAGTCTTCCATGAAGACATCCCTACCCTTCAGCAGATAGCCCTTCAGGCTTTGCCATAATCACATAAACCAAACCAAAACAAAACAAAAATTAAGATACGTATGTTTGTATATATGTGTATGTGTGTAATTACGGCAAAGCCTCGAGGGCTATCTGCCTAAGAGGAGGGATGCCTTCGGGGAGGACTTTCTAAGGGAAACTGGCTCGTATACACGTTACACATGGGGAAAACCACGAAAACGCCCATGCAGCCAGCCCGTTCGCGGGATTCGAACCTCGGACCGAACTACCAGTGTTAAGCGACTTTACCGCTCGGCCGCTGGTGGGCCTATGTTTGTATATAAATAGTTAAGAGTTTTGTATAAAAATACAAAATTTGTTTGAATCACGTCTGTGCACTGTATAAAAATTACTAGAAATTATATTCATCGCTGTTTATGCATGTTCATCGGTTAATCGGAATCTTTTCTTGTTAATTTTCAACTGTAAATAAAAGCTGTTCACGTATAAATGTATTCCCGAACAAAACGATTATTTCTTAGTGCGAAAATTCGTAACTGAGCATAATTTTCTTTTGACAAGTACGAATAAATCAAATCTGTATTCTGTTAATCAAATCTGTATTTTCAAGGTTTATATCCCATTGTAAATTAATTAGCTTTGTTCGTAGGTTTTCTGGTGCGTTGTTCGTAGGTTTTCTGGTTATTCACGTTAGTTTTTAATGGTAAAGAATGTAATATAAACTCGGACTTCGAATATTGAAAATCTTAGCAATACGGTATTTGAAACAAATACGTAATTCAAATGTGTTTCGAGGCACCATAAAATTGCTTCGGGAATCGCATGGTGCCCGCTGGCCGCCATTTTCAGACCACTGAATTCTTATCTTATTTTACTGTTACACAGAAGATGTTGTTATGACTTATCTCACTTGTCTGACAGTAACATCAGAACAAGCCTATGAGATTCATCGTGGCAAGGAGTGCAAGATCACGCATGTCGTTGGTAAAAGCCTTGAGCACCATACAGGTGACAGTACGTATTTGCTTAGTTCCGCCTCCAATTTTAATGGAGAGCACCCCCGGGGGGACGGGTCCGAGGTTCTCCCACCCATACTTCCCCACCACCAACCTCTCGTGAAGTGCCCCATGCCACACAGACACTATACATTTACAAACATCCATGCCTTCTCCGAAATTCGAACCCGGCCTCTTCGGTGTAGCAGCCAACGTCGCTAATCACTTACCCCTTTGGACGGCATACAACAAATTATTTTCTTTTGAGTATAGTTACAGCACCCACTACCTTTAAACTTTTCAAGAAGAATGATACTAAAAATACGTATGAACTTTGTAAGTTATGTGTGAACGTAAAATGTATCAGTAAACTATTCAAAATTATATTTGAGCGGAATGCAAAGGGTATTTAATATTTTATATTTCAGAATCTTCAGAATGTGAGATTTATAGATATAAATGCAGAGCATAAAATGACTGTACCTACAATTACGCATAAAAGCTAAATTAAGTACAGTTAAAAGCTTCTGCTATTTTGCAAGATGACAAAAATGCCACGATAGATGTCACGGTATCAGCCGATAGATGGCACTGTGAAAAAGCCGCCGATAGAGGGCGCACGATGGTAATCGAGAATTGGAAGCACGGAATGTAAGCGAGGTGACTGATGTTCCGTAATAATATGTATATATGTATATATTTAGTGTAATAATAAAGAATTTATAAAATACAAGAGTCATCCTGATGAATGAAAAGTTGAAGCCCAACTTACCCCTAGCCGTCCTGCGATATCAGAGATCACGGATTACATTTCAAAAATGAGATGATTGATGCAAGCACGCGTCGAATGACTGGCGTACTATGAGCGTGGAAGAACCGGTAAGTTTCGTTTCTAAAAAAATTTGATTGCATGCGAACTGTAGAATAATTCTAACAGAGTATAGAATTTAGAAGTATAGAATTATATTATTAGTTTATATCATGGATGAGAATACAAAGAAAGCTTTATATAAAGCAAAAACGAAATGTAAAACTCTGAGAAGGTTAACAACATAAGTATTTAACAGAATATCTGAATTATTGGAACAGGATATTGTAGATACAAAATTTTTAAGAGATTGTGAGATGAACCTGTAGAGACATTAGGTATTTTGGAAGCAGGAAAGAGGAAAAATATGCAACGCCTTCGCCGGGAATCGAACCACGGGCCTCTGGAATACGCGCCCAGGGTGCAGACCACCGCACCACTAAGGCACGCCAAGAAGGCGAGAGAAATACCTTATATACTCCCTCTTTAAAAGGGCGACTGGGGTTTCTATGGGACCCAGTCGCCAAATCCTGGGTGTGGAGGGTCGTCATCCACCACCCTCTTAGTTCGGGCCCCACTTGTAGAGACATTAGGTATTTTGGAAACAGGAATGATAAAAAATGTGCAACGCCTTCGCCAGGAATCGAACCACGGACCTCTGTAACACGCGTCCAGCGTGCAGACCACGACACCACGAAGGCACGCCAAGAAGGTGGGAGAAATACCTTATAAACCTACAAGAAAAAGCAGAGCAGATATTTAAGTTAGATCTATAAATTGAGAATTTAATTCCTGAAGTTTCTGATCTCGAAACAGAAGTCGAGAATAATCAGGAATATAGAGAACGTATCATCTACGCGAAATCGTAAGTCAAGAATTATCTCCAGAATTCAAATTGAAATAAGGCATATTTGTCGTTGAAGAGTAATTCTTCACTTATTTCGAATATTGAACCAGAGAAACCGAGAATAAATTTGCCAAAATTTGATGTAGAACCTTTTGTGGGTAACTTAGAGAAGTTTCAGGAATTTTGGTCACAGTTTGATAATGCGATCACAGTAGCGAATGTTTATCTTAAGTTGATAAATATAATTATCTTAAAGCTTTCTTGAAAGGACCAGCCTAAAGTTTACAATTGGGTGCCCCTTGTTTATTGGCGATTCTTTCTTGACGCCAAGATCGGCGCCAGGAAGTCACAATTTCAAGATGGCCGCTACACAAAACCAAAATAAGAAGTCGAAGAATTGCATAAGATCTGTGTCCATGTACACATCGATCTGTTTTTACTTAAAAAAACATCCTAGAATTGCACAAACTAGGCATTGCGCACTGCTTAAATATGTCCATGTACACATCAATCTATTTTCATTTAAATAAAATCGGGAAGCTAAAACAAAGTTAAAACTATCGTGGTAACCAGAAGTGAGGTTTCATCGCCAAAATTTAAAAAAAAAAAAAAAAAAAAAAAATGTCGCCAATCGAAGGGGCACCCAATTCTACACTAAAGCCTTAGTATTCAAGGACTATTGATATCAGAAAATATGATTTAGTAGTTGAATTGCTTAAAGAAAGGTATGGGAAAAAACAAATTATTTTAAGATCTCGTAATTAACCATTTGTTAAATTTAAATGCACTAAAATAGGCTTCATATTTGAAACGGTTAAGGGTGGTGTGTGTGGTGTATTTAATTATGGCAAAGCACACTAGGGCTATCTGCCTAAGGGAAGGGATGCCTTCGTGGAGGACTTTCTAAGGGAAACTGGCTCGTATACACGTTACACATGGGGAAAACCACGAAAACACCCATGCAGCCAGCCCGTTCGCGGGATTCGAACCTCGGACCGAACTACCAGTGTTCAGCGACTTTACCGCTTGGCCGCTGGTGGGCCGAAACGGTTAAGGGAGTTGTACCATACGATAGAAATCTAAGTATGTGACTGTCGGTGTCGAACTGAATTCATATGGAAAGTTTGTTCTCACTACTAACCAAACTTATTCCAGATTCTATTGTGTTAGATTTTTATAAACAGCATGAAAAAGACGATTCTTGGAATGTTGCAGAATTATTAAAATTTCCTAGAAGAGAAATAAAAACGCGAGAATAAATATTCTTGTTTCGACAAACAGGGAAAAATAATGAATCAGTTAAAAGCGTAGAATATAAACAGTCGTTTAATAAATTTTTGGAAAAGGGGAATAGATTCCAGAAGATTGAAGGGAAAAAGCAAGATCCGATTCCTAACACGTAACCGCACTGAGCACATTTCAGGAAATTTGCATTTTTTGTAATAATAAGGAGTACAGTTCCTAAAATTGTGATAAGGAACGCGAACAGAAATTAGAAAGTTTAAAACGAAACGGAAGCTTTTTTTTTTTTTTTTTTTTTTTAATGTCTGCAAAGAATCATATGTTTCGGTCATGTAAATTAAAAGAGCGCTGCTTGACATTAAGCGTAAACATTAAAGTTTGATTTGTGACGCAGAATGGCAATAGATCAAAGTAGTCTTCTGGTGAATCATGGCGAATTATCTGACGTTTCAACTTAGAAGGCAATAATTAATGACAGTGAAGCGATTGAATGTTTAATAGATACTGGAAGCAGTGTCAGTTTAAGATCTTCGTTTTTTTGGAAATTGCGATTGCCAATACAACCGGGGGAAAAAAAAAAAAATTGTTTGGAATCGAGTAATATCAAACGCGCGTTTACAACGACCTTGGGAAGGGTTCATGTTTCACTTCGAATCGGAAATCCAAACAACTGCGAATTTAATTATATCGTAAATGATGAGGTACAGCCAGAAGCCGGATGACATTATTTATTGCGAGGGATATTTTAAACGATTCAATGTTGGCTTATGGGAAAATAGGGGATTCATTTAACATATGGTATGCTAATAAAATTCTATTTGCGCAATTGATGAACGAAATGGAGCGTAAACACATTAAATCATATGCTGAGAAACCAATAGAAATAAAAAATAACACGATAAACTGTGTATTCTGTAACTCCAGATGTAAATAACGGATTCATTTTATTTCATAACAAGCATGGAAATTCGCATTTAGTAATGGAAGTCTGTAATGGTAGGGAAATAGCTCGTTGGTGTGGTTTGATTCAAGATTGCGATTTTGAGATAAAACATAGGCCTGAAACTGTCTTATGTTGATGCTTTGAGTAGATGTCCTATGTCAGAAGCTGACGACAGGATGACGAGAATAGCTAAAAGTTTTTAAGTTTGCCAATCTCTAAACGAAGAAAAGAATCTCACACAAATTATCACACAACACGCTGATCAAGAGCTGAAAAAGAATTATCGAAATTTTCAAGAAGAAGCAAGAAAAATGAACTGCTGAAGAGAAACAAATAATTAGGAATTACGTGTTTAAAAAGAATAGACTATTTTGGAAAACCGTAGTGGATGGGAAAAGAGACTTCACTAACTGATTATTGAAAAAACGTTAGGAAGAGGCGTCGTACACCGATATTTGAACAAGGAGAAATCGTTGGGATGAGATTTGTTCCTAAGGTCAACCTACCAAAACATAGCCAAAATATCGAGGACCATTTGGGATAACGAAAGTATTACGTAGTGATACCTGTTGAATAACCCAACTGGAAGCGAAGACTCGAGGTCGCTTCTTCACCACCACTGTTTGTGTGATGATGATGACAATCAAGAAATACTG
The DNA here is from genome assembly GCF_044657685.1 of Stegodyphus dumicola. Taxonomy (NCBI): domain Eukaryota; kingdom Metazoa; phylum Arthropoda; class Arachnida; order Araneae; family Eresidae; genus Stegodyphus; species Stegodyphus dumicola. Next base: position 31,316,905 of record NC_140770.1, read on the forward strand.
AGCAGTTATGAAGCTTGATTTCCTCGACGGAACCCAAGCAAGATCTGTCCGCAAGGACTGATGGAGGTGCTCTCCCCTGTGATTTTAAGGTGAGATCTTTCCTTTTTTTATGTTTATGTACGTATGTTTGCTGGTCGATCAATTGGATTTTGAAAATTAGATTGAATTTGAACTTTTGAAAATTAAACTAAAAGTTTATGTACATATGTTTGCTGGTCGAGAACTTTTGAACATTAGATTGAACTTTTGAAAATTAGATTGAATTTGAACTTTTGAAAATTAGACTCTTAAGTGCATTTTTGGACGTAAAAGTGCTGCCTTTTCATTTTAGTTAATTAAAACGTCTTTTTCTTTAAAAATAGTTTTTTTCCTCCTATTTTTAAATATAGTACATACAGTAATTAATTAAAGTACAGGTAGACCCTTTCTTCGTAAAAAATAGATTTATCCGAATGGGCTCCAATCCCAATTGATTCGGATAATTGGAGTACTGTACTTAAATCTATATGTCTGTATAATAAAGACTTGAATGAAAGGGTTATAAAAGATCGCTTCTCGACCTTTTGGATAAGATCAAAGTGTAGTATAATTTAGCAAGTAGTCATGCGCAGTCTACGATTCTAACCGATATCATGATGTGATTGGTTAATTATACTGGAACATTCGGAGAAATAGGTTACTTATCTCTGATCTACGAATTAAAAACTCTCTGCATTGATACAACTTCTCACTAATCCCTTAAGTACATCAAAAATATGGCTGTGCATTTGATCGCATCGTGACTAGAAGAACCGTCAATCACACAAGTTCTGAAATGTAATAAATTACGTATGCCTTCACCGAGATTCGAATCATGGGGCTTCTATTGCTAGCTGGACGTTCTACAAATTACACAATGGCAGCATGCACAGGTGATGTGATATTATATTCTTCCCTATTTAACTCATTCACTGCGAAGGTGCCCCAAACGTTCGTGCATTCAGAAGTCGGCGAGTCGCCTGAACGCTTGCGTCTCTTTTCTGCTCTATGCTTTCCCCCCCGTAAAGGTTAGCGCATGTCTCGCGAATTTCGGGGTTTGTTAAATGGTATGCCAGTTATTCTTTAGAAGAGACTAAAAGTAGTTTTCTTATTTGAATGAACTTTTCCTCTCCTTTGTTTAACGTCAACGTTTAACTATTGATGCTCGCAGTTGCAATCCTGTCTGGAACTGTACGCAGTGGATTAAGCTGCACAGAGATCCCCAAAGAGATGTAATCGCTTCACTTAAGTAGGTTATTGTTAATGCTGTAGCATTCTACTTGGCACGGGAAGAGGAAAATCCATTCTAACAAAAAATGCGTATATATGGGCGTTTCAGATGTTGAGAGGAACAGATTGTGGGCCTCTGCCGATGTAAAAGAGTTAAAGGACGACTGAGCAGTTGACCAAATGCAGGCGATTATAAAAAACTATCGTGCACCACATTTTAGTTCAGGCATCATTGTAGTGTAGATTAATTTATGCGAATGCGAAGAATGTGAAAAACAAAGATACCTTCAACAGGATTTGAAACACGGATCCTCCAATGCTACTTATTACATTATGATACATAGAAACTGAGACACAATAGAGATAATTGTGTACAATGCGATAAAAACATAATGACCATGAGATAGTGCCACAAGAAAGTTGAGTTTTCGGATTGACGAACAATATTAACTAGATTCTTTTCATTTCTTTTCCCTAGGAATTCGTAGCGAACACTTCCATAGCCACTGATTATGGATGTTTGCTACACTAATGCTACTGCGAGTTCTTCTAGACGGAGTTCTTTTTTGGGATGCTTTCTAGTTAACAGTCGTTTTCTTCCTTTTCCTACAGCCAACAGCACAAATAGTCCAATTAGAATTCCATTTTACCACTCTCAAGGTTTCACGATTTTCCGTTATGCAGCTAGCTGTACATTCAGTGCAGTTTTCCCTAGTGACTTAAGCCTGGATATAAATGTGCGACTCTTAATTGAAATTTCAAGTTTTAATATACCATACTTCATTCCTCTCAATAATTTATTGTTACACATTACATTTATTTCAAATGTGTAGCCATATTTCTAACTCAATCTCTGTACTGCATCTGAGTTTCTACAAGGATTTAAGAAATTACCAGAATCTTTCTTCTGTGAAAAGATACGCTGCCACTCTGCTACCGAAAATCAGACTTTTGAAAATTAATGCTAGAGCTAATTCTCCCTGACTGAAAGTATCCTTTACGAGTAAGTACACCAAAATAATCTACATCAACACAGTACGTTTGGTGCATTATAATCTTTTATATTACGCGCCATGAATATCTACAACCAAGGTATAGGTATGAATTCTTATTTCAGAGAACAAGTGAATTTAATTACATTTTTTCAGCTTCTAAAACCGTGAAAAAAGAGAGAGGCAGAAACAGTAAGGTTTGAGTATCGTTTATTTTAATAAAAGTTCAAATAACAATCATTAGTAATTCAGCAGACTTGGGAAACAGAGAGTAATATAATATGCTGGTGAAGAGGTAGACATAATTTTATATCCTATGCCCATGAAACTCAATTCAAAGTTTTCTATATTACTACTTCATATTTCACGCACTTGTGGCAAGAAAATAACTCGCTAAGTTTTCTTAATACATTTTCCTTTTCATGAGCTATTTTTATATGCAAATTATCTTTGAATGGAAAAGTCAACTAATGCCCTCCCAACGATCCGCGTATAACTTTTTTGATTTCCCCAAATAACTCTAAAAATGCTGTCGACAGGACATTTTATCCATAACGTAAACAGCCCCGTTGCTTTAAATTTGTGCTTTGTTCGCACTATATACTATATTCATTGATCTACAAAAAAGAAATTATTGTCAAGGAAATCGCAATAGATCGTATTTGCATCATTATTCCGTTATTAAATAGGAAAGTTTTCATCCATTCTTTTTTAGAAGAATTATGTTATGAATTGTGTACATATATGGATGATTTTGGTGCATTATGTTTTAAATTGTTGTATTTAACTGTGCAAAGTAGCATGAAATATCGAAAGAGTCAAGCTATGCCGGAAAAGTAAGAATACAGGGGCAAGTCTGTTTAACATTGTATATATGAGTATCTCAAAAATTTGGCGAGATGTTGCCAAGCTGTCAACAGTTTTGGTGACAAATTTTTGTCTCCAAACGCCATATGTAGCCAAACTTTGCGACCATTTGGCGACCTTTTGGTGCAATCCCAATATCACCGTAATAAGTATTGTAATTGATCATTATATTAGCTGTAACGGTAATTCGACCCGCATATTGCCTTTCAGAATTTGGAGAAGCAGAATGCACTAGGAATAATCTCGGCGGCCGGCTGAAAATTATGTATGTTATCCGTTGTTCTTGTTAGCTGTTTTCAGCGTGAGTTCTGAGTGCTATCTCCCGGTTAGCTTCACTCTTTAGCTGCGCTTTGCATTGCTTTGTGTTTAACGGTCATAGTATTTTAAAGTGTAACTACTGATTGCACTCTGTGATATTGTGAACAGTTGCACGACTATTTTTGTGGAAAGTTCCAGGTCTCTGAAGTGTTTCTTTTGATAAGTAAATTTTATCAACCTATCATCGGAGCTGTGTGCATTCAACCTGTTACGAACCCATACGCACAGAACACTTTTTGATATTAGGAGTGGGGTTGAATTCCGGTGACAAGAGCGGTGGATGAGCAATTAAGACGGGTCGTGACTTCCTTTGCTGCATTCCAAGAAAAGGTGAAAGCCGGTCAAGAATCCATTAAAGAGGTTATGGAAGTTGTTCAAGAAAAGATGGAATCTGTTCGAGAATCAGTTAAAAAAAGAGATAAAGCTGTTTAAGAAACATCGAAGCAAGTGAAAAGGAAATGAAAAGAGAAATTTCCTGCATAATAGAAAACAAATTAGAGGCTATGGAAGACAGAATAGACTCGGTTGAAGACAAAGTTCCGTGGAGCCACAAATTGAAGACATGGTTTTTGCTCTCGCCAAAGAAGTTAATACCTACCGCAGGGAGCCATTCTGCTGGTTTTAAATTTTTACCCGTGCCTGCTTGTCCTTCTCTGAAACTATCCACATGTGATGGGACGAAATGCTGGCAAGTGTATGAGACACAATTTTCTATAGTGATGGAGGCGAACGGTTGGGATTTCCAAGCTAAGGCCTATCATCTCGCCGCTTCTCTTGAGAACAAAAGCAGCGGATATCCTCCAAACTTTTCTCGAAAACCAGAGGCTAGACTTCGAAGCTCTATCCGGCGCGTTAGAGCTCTGCTATGGCGAGAAGTGTTAGAAAGATTACAGGCTTCAACTAAAATCACGTCGACCGAAGGTTATGGAAACACTCCAGGAACTTGACACGGATGGTGAAAGGCTGACGTATCTTGCCTTTTCGGAATGTCCGACAGAAACAAGGGAAATCCTGTCCCTGCAGTACTTCATCGATGGCATCCGTAATCCTGAAATACAGAAAGCTCCTCGAATTGCGGAAGGTAAGGATTTAAAAAGCTACTCTAGTGTACGCCATGAAATTCGAGGCAGTCCAGAAAGCGATTCGAAGAGACAGCCAACCAATTAGACCTATTCAAGTAAGTGTAGTTTAGCCCGGGGATGCCAAAGATTAATTGCCGTGGATCAAAGGACCGCTCGTCTAGACGATTTAACTAGACAAGCCAATGCCCTTGACACGGAAGTGGAGTGACAAGAAACCAACCTTAAAGTGCTGGAACTGCGGTCCCGAAGGCCACATGCGAAGGAACTGCAGAACACCCCAGGGCGAGGAATATAAAACCGCTCCCCAACAAGAATGCAAGAAACAAATTAGTGGCCATCTCGCGGAGTTTGAAGATAATGAAAAGCCCTATTTTAAAGTGCTTCAGATTTCAGCAATGAGTGGTGGGAGCAATAAACTTTTCGTCATGGGACATTTCAATGGAGTTTCTTATGATATGACCATCAATACAGGGGACAATGTTACCATAACTCGAAAATATCTGGCTCAACTACTGGAAGGTAAACTCATCTGAACGTTGCCCTGCATTACGCTTCAGACTGTGTGCGGAAAGAAGATCTACATCGACGGAAAGTCAAATGTTAACATCACATTTGGATAAGCCGCCTTACCATAACACGGCATATGTGGCAGACATTACAGATCATTGCAGACTTGGATTGGGCTTTCTAAGGAAATACAATTTTTCCTTGTACTGAAATTAACGAACTGCACTCTTCCTCTGAGAACATAACCCTTTTCGAAAATAATGATGATAGAGTTAATTTTGCCCACCAAATCATAACTCAAGACGATATCACAGTACCAGCAAGAACAGAATTATTACCTCCTGGATCCGTATCTGGAAATGGAAATTTCCGGGACGGTATAATGGTATATCTACAAAACTGTAATACCCCTCGAGGAGTACTAGTAGCCTCGGCACTCGTGCAGATAACATAACTAAGCGATGAAGAGAGGTGCGCTGCCGAACGCGTCATTCAAGAATTTCAAGGTGCTTTCTCCCGCTCATCTTCTGAAATAGGTCGAACAAGTTTGACGCAGCAAAGACTAAATGGCAGGGATCATCCACTAATCAGGCAACATCCAAAACGTCTATCGATTGTTAAACATGAAGAGGTAGGGAAACCTCTAAAGGACATGCAAGAAAGCGATATTATCGAGCCTTCAGCAAGTCATTAAGCCTCTCCCATAGTCCTGGTCAGAATGAAAGACAGTTAAACCAGATTTTACGTTGACTGTCGCCGGTTGAACGAGATTACGAAGAAAGACAGCTACCCTCTTCCTAGAATTCACGATATTTTGGACATACTTTCTGGAAGCAAGGGGTTTTCAACGCTTGATTTAAAGAGTGGGTATTGGCTGTTAGAGACACAATAAGACCTGATGACCACGAAAAGACGGCATTTACTACCCGACAAGGACTTTGGCAGTACAAGGTATGCTATGAAGTATGTAAATGCGCCGCCAACATTGGAACGCCTCATTTAGACCATATTGAGAGGTCTTTCCTGCGAAACCTGTCTTATATACCTGGATAACATCTTTATCATCGGGAAGAGTTTTAAAGAATATTTAGGAAATCTTAGCTGATTCAGAAACTGAAAGCAGCCAATCTAAAGTCCCGCAAATTTAAAGTATTCATATAGGAAGTGTCGTATGTTGGACAAGATTGACAGCACTAAAGATTGGAAACCGAAAATATTCGACAGCTGAGACGTTTCCTGATGCTTTGCACCTAGGAGATGTGTGAAGGACTTTTTTTCTATCACCAAATCCCATTCATAAGCTGACAGAGAACAAGCAAAAGTTCTTGTGAATAAAAGAATGTGACGATGCATTTAAGGAAGCATTAAGAGCTGCTCCAAGGACGTCAAACCATTTATTCTTGACACTGATGCGAGTAATGAGAATGTCGGTACTCTTTTATCCCAAGAAATAAATGGTCAAGAACGTGTTGTAGCGAACTGGAGCAATTGTCTGTCTAAACCAGAGAGGAAGGGTTGCTTGCTATAGTTAAAGCGTAGAACATTTCCAACATTATCCCTACGGCAGAAAGTTCCTGCTCAGATCATGCATTGTTTACGATAGATTCACGATTAATCTTAATGTGTGAGAGATCTCACCAGCGCAGCAGTCGAACACCCTTTGTATTGAGGAAGGTCAGGACAGTACGGGTAACATGCGGTCACGCATTACCTTGTTGGAAGATAGCCTTAGGCTGCCCTCAAATATAGCGCATGAAACTCTGATAGTCACATTACGGCATATGCAAACAAGAGGTGACCGAAATATGTACGCAATGATCGTATGATGATAAAGAATCCAAGCTGACAACGTTCGTTCTCCTCAGTGCCTCCGCGCACGGATGCATTGCGCAGAACAGGGATTCGTCTGAAAAGTCGATGGGTTGCCAGTTCTAAGTTCAGTATCATCATTCATCGCAGCATCCCTGTAAGCGGGCTTGTCTCTTCTGCAGCGTCAAGGGAAGTTGCAACGATAGTCTCCATATTGACAATCCATGATGCTGCAGACGTAATCGCACTATCTTTGCGGGCACTTGTTGTCCTGCACATGAGCAAAGTTTCTGACTTAAGGCTCATGGCTGTACGATCCCGCGGGGGCGAGAGGTGAACATATATCATGTCTTGAATGGTCTCCCGGGGCGTTTATTGAGATCCTGCATGACATACAGTAAGACCCTCCTGGACGAACTGATTCAGGATTCGTCTGGCAGTCATGCGATCCCGACCAACATGAGCAGCAATGTCGCCGGAATGATAAACCGCAGTACCGACATGCCTCCATCCTGTATAGAACTTGTAATGCTGGGAAAAACACAACTTTTACACAAGCAAACAACATTCAAATGTGATTTTCAGATTAGAAAGCTGCTGTGCAGTCTTCTTATTTATTCACAATCTAGAAAGCGTTAGTTATACATGCTTTGCGCGAATGCGTTGAAATGTTAGTCATTAGAATATCCCAGCATGCAAATCTGAGGTTCGTTGCATCCGCCTTCATTAAGTGGAAGTTTTAATGGCCTGCAGTACATTTAAAATAAAAAATATGTAAAACTAAATTCTAAAACGCTAGCTCCTTTTCTTTTTAATTTGATTATTTTCCTCTTCTGTCCTAAAACTAGTAACATGCTCATAATGAAACTCTCTAAATTGTGGTCTTTCAAAATTAATTATTTTTCATTTTTTGATTCTTCAATAACGCTTAATGATGACACTTCAGCCAACAATAATATTAAAATGGGAATTGAAAATTAAATTAAGCATTGAGAATGAAGTCAGACCAAAACTATTGCTCTTGCTGTAGCTTTCAAAGTATAACGTACGCATTTCTTCTCTGCCTCTCTCTCCTGCTAGCTTGCTTAACATATACGCCGTCTCAGAAAATGGGACGCAAACATCGCGGACGAAAACGTTGCGGAGGAGAAAACACAAGGCGAAAGCGTCGTAGTACAAAATATCGTGGAAGAAAATAAAGCAAAGAGAAAACATCGCAGTTCTAAAACATCGTGGTACGGTGGAAAATAAGCGATTAAAAACGTCGCAGTTTAAACAACAAATCATCGTCGAAAATATTGTGATACAAAGTAATGTACCTACAATAGTACAAAATATCGTGGGAGAAAATAAAGCAAAGAGAAAAAACATCGCAGTTCTAAAACATCGTGGTACGGTCGAAAATAAGCGGTCAAAAAACTTCGCAGTTTAAACAAATCGTCGTCGAAAATATCGTGATACAAAGTAATGTACCTACAAACCATCGCATGATGATAACATCGCACACATGTGTTTTCAAGTTTTAAAAGGTGTAAGTGCATATTCACATATTGATTTGTGAGCGCAAGAAGCAAAAAGGGATATTTTTACTTCTATATTTCATATTTTAAAATGAACTAATAAATTTTTGCTGAAAAATTAAGAAGGAAGCTTAAGCATTAAAAAATTGAATGAAGTAGAAATAATAAATGAGTAGAAAATTAATGAACTTATATTGTTAATTAACAAAGGTCATTGATAAATGAATGACCTGTTAAGATATCTATACTTAGTCATAATCCAATAAATCCAAATCCATTACTGACATATTATAAACTGACTTTCGTCATAACTAAAAACATCAACATCCAAATAATTGATTGAACGCTATACATAAAAATATTAACGACACTTTAAGATATAATTTTCTCTACAAGAAGATCAGATTAACAAACGTGAAAGATAATTACTTTATAATTAAATAAGCAATTTTTAGAGAAGTAACCTCAGACTGTATTTTTCATGAAAAGTTATGAGTAAAACTTTATATAAGAAAGTTAGTTTATTAATGACCTTTGTTAATCAACTATGTCAATTTAACATTCTAAAAGTGCGATTGCTATTGTTTGCTTGCGTAAAGATCGCTATAAAGTTGCATTAATTTTTTACTCATTTTCAATTTTTCAATGCTTAAGCTTACTTTTTCAGCAAAAAATTATTTAAAAATATCCCTCTTTCCTTCTTGCATTCCCCGATCGTTATGCAAAAAGGCATGTGTGCGATGTTTTCGTCATGCGATGATTCTGAGGTACTTTATTTTTTACGACGATATTTTCGACGACGATGTTTTTAAACTGCTTTTATTTTCGATCGCGAAATTTTGTCCCACGATGTTTTAGAATTGAGAGGTTTTCTCTTTGCTTTATTTTCTCCCACGATGTTTTAGAATTGCGATGTTTTCTCTTTGCTTTATTTTCTCCCATGATGTTTTGTACCACGACGCTTTTTCCTTGCGTTGTTTCCTCCGCGATGTTTTCAGCGGACACCGAGAAAATGACTTAATAAATGTGTTTGCTGCCGCATTTTTATACATCAAGCTCTGTAATCCTGAGTCTAAAACCGAAAGTTCCAGTATTACATATAAGTGTGTGTGCGCGTGCAATAATATAAAGCTAGTTAAAGATTTCTTTTATTCTCCCGATCGGATCGGAGATTTCTTTTATGCCTGGAGAAATTTATTATAAGCAGTTACTATTTTCAGAACGGAAAAGGGAAATAATGAAAATAAATTAACAAATTTAGGATGCACACCAAGATTTTTTAGTTTTTTAATCTTGGCCGAGATAGTTATAGATAGGGCTTAATTTCTAAGATTAGAAGTCCCGGAGCCCTATGAAAGACCGTCAGCAAAGAGGAACAAGAGTAAATAAATAAATAAAATGACTATTAAACTCATTAATAATTTTAAAATCAAATAGGTAATTAATATTTAATTAATGTTTATAAATTGCTAGTTAATCAATAATTATTATATAATTAATTAATTATAATTTAATAGATAATTATTAGGTAATTAATTAATTATAATTTAATTGTAATTATTTTATAATTAATTATTATTTATTGAAATAATTAAATAAAATGTAAAGAGATAGATTGAAATTTAATAAGCGATTTTTAATATAATTTTATTGTTAAAATAAAATTTTCGAGATAAAATTTGTACTGAAATTGTTAGTGAGTTGCATAAAAGAAGTGCCGCAGCCTGCTTATTCAGGGCTCCGGTGCGTTCCGGCGAGAATTATGATTTATTACAAAAACTAAGAAGCACCGGAACTGAGATCTGGTGTGTTCCGACCCAATTTAAGGTTCTTTTATCATCACAAGAATTAAGTATACTTAAAGTGTAGCTGATGAAAATTCCAGGGCGAAACAGAATGAGGGTATGTGTGGGTAGAAACAGAAAATGATGGGAATCTTGGTGAGAGAGAACATTTTCTTTGACAACGGCTCACTGCTGATATAGTTAAGCCATCAAGCAGATGTGTGTCAAGGGTAAAATGAGTCCTGAATCTGACTCCTAAGGATGAATGTAAAGTTGCTGGTTACGTTTCCCTCCCCCCCATTAGTTGATACTGTGGGAAAAGCGATGTATAGGACGTGCTTGAGCAGTTTATCTTATTTCATTCTTATTCTGCTCGCTGTTACTTAACGTACATTTAAGAACACAAATTTTCCTTCCTGCGAGGATAACTAACTGTAAGCATCGATAACGCTATGCATTATACTGTTTGGGCGGCTTCATGTTTAAGTGTAGGTTTTAACAAAGCACAAAATGTTTGCATATCTAGAAAAAAGTTAAACTTTATTTTTTATTTTTTGTTTTTTAATTATTTTTTTAATATCGTTACTACACAAAGGCGCTCGATAGACATTTGCAAGACGACGCCGATTAGGCTTGGCGCGCGCCTGAATATAACACTTTTCGTCATTTCACATGTAAGCATAAGAATTCCAGTTACGAAGCAATGTCCGAATATGAATGAAAACAAAATGCTGAAAGTCTTTGTAAAAAATTATCAGGCCGACAGAATTTTTTCAAGAAGGAAAACAGCATCCAAGAAGCAGCTACACGTGCAAGTTACATTGCAGCATACAATATTGCTAAAAATAATAAAGCTCTCAGTGATGGGGAGCTCGTTAAACAATGCATGCTGCAAGTTTGTGATGTTTTCTGGCCAGACAAGAAAATAATTTTGAGACTGTAAGCTTATCTCAAAAAACGGTGACTTCTAGACTCGAAGACATCGATAAAAGTTTGACATCAAAATTAGAGTCAAAGATTGGCCAGTTTAAATTTTGCTTCATAGCTATGGATGAAAGCACTGATATAAAAGATATTTCTCAATTAGTATTATTTATAAGAAGTGTTGATTAGAACATTGAAATTACCGAGGAACTGGCGTGCATGTGTTTTGCAAAGGGAACTGCAACAGGGTGTGATATATTTTGTGAATTTCTTGAAGGACTTTTAATACTGAAAGTGCCTATAACAAATATATGTAATATTAAAGCCAATGGAGCACCAAATATGACAGGAAAAAGATCTGAATATCTAGGACTCTTTAATCAAAATTATCCCGGCAACAATGTTGTTTTTCTACATTGTGTTATACAAAAATATCTTCTGTGTAAATCATCAACTGAATATGAAACCCGCGGTTGATGCAGTCGTGAAGCTTGTAAATATTACTCGATCTCGTGGGCTTACTCACAGGCAATTTCGAGATTATCTTCAGTCCGTGCAATCTGAATACTCTGGTGTTTTCGGTCTTCAGTCCGTGCAATCTGAATACTCTGATGTACTGTATTATACGAAAGTAAGGTGGCTTAGTGCAGGACGTGTTTTCGAGCGAGTTTGGCAGCTGAAAGACGACATAGCGTCGTACTTCCATCAGAAACAGAGTTCTTCGGAGTGGGAAATGTTAGAAGAATACAAAATGGCTTTCGGACTTCGCATTTTTCACAGATCTTCTTTGTCATATGAGCAAATTGAATGTCAAGATGCAAGGGAAAAATCAATTTATCGACGATATCTGAGCCCATGTCAAAGGTTTTAAACTAAAACGTAATCTGTTTTCTGGGCACCTATAGCTAAGAACGACTTGTCTCATTTCCCGAAGTTAAATTCAATACCCTCAGTAAACGAAGAGAAGCTTCAGAGTTATGAAGATGGCTTGAAAAAAACTGAATTTTGAGTTCGAAAGCAGATTTCAATATTTCAGTGCCGTTAAAACAGAATTGACCTTTCGACGTAAATTATGAAGCAGTGAGGTCAGATTTGCACCTTGAATTAATTGAGTTGCAATCGAACAATCATCTCAAGCAGTTGTTTCTAAGTATTACAAAATTAGGTTTTACAAATCATTACCGAAAATGAGTTTTCTAAATTTAATATCTCACGCTCAGAAAATCAGCACTATGTTTGCTTCATCTTATATATGTGCACAAGTGTTTTCAACTATGAACCTTAGAATTATTTCTTTAGTAGAGAGACAGATGAGCATTTAATCTCGTTCCTTAAAATCAGTACCACTTCGAACCTCAATATAAGGAACTTTTAAAAATGAAATTGAGATTTCATTCATCTCATTAACATATTTAAATTGTAATACTTGCATATTGTTGTTAAAATTTCAGAAAAATTTATCTTGTCCCGCCAAACTTTTTTTTTTCGATTTTTGGCCCCGCGACCGAAAACGTTTGCCCATCCCTGACCTAGTAGCAGAACGAGAGGCCACTCTCTCTCGAGTCCTTTGTTTAAAAGTAAACAAGGTAAGTTTTAAACGTTAGAGTGGGAGTAAGTTGTAAGATTTGAACGTAAGAGTGACATATTGTCCTACTGATTATGAATCAAAAGTGTTTACAGGCAAGCATCAATACTAAGTTCATTAATAATCTTCGTAAACGTCTTATAATTTACACGAGTGGTTCTAGACTAGATACTGGAACAGGATGCGGATTATGTATTTTACAGGATAATGAGACTCTCCTCACATGGAGAAGAAGACCCAATTCAAATAATTTAATTTTCCAGGGATAGTTAATCGCAATTAAAAAAGCAGTCTTAATTTCGAATCGATTTTCAAATAGAGTTATAATTACTGACTCATAATCAAGTCTTCAAGCCCATTGCTGGAACACAATCAAGGAACCTTTTAGTATTTGAAATTCAAAAACTCCTGCTCAGATTTCCATTAGAATTAAGACCGACTTTTTGTTGGGTCAGCACACAGGAATAGTAGGAAATGAGCAAGCAGACAAATTAGCCAAAAATGCGGCTATGGGCATAACATCTACCAGAATATGCATTACCATTTCCAGGATTTTTCCTTAAGAAAGTGACATTCGTTAGTATGTTACAAGAATGGCAGTTTCGTTGGAATAACGGTACAACGGGTCGCAGATCATACAAGTTCATCCCCAAAGTATCTACTGATTTATCTACGTTCTCTAATACAACCACGAATTATACAACTGGTCATGGACCTTTTATGACTTATTTGAATAAATTTGGCCTATCAGAGAACGACTTATGCAGCTGCGGTCATCAGGGATCTGATCACTATGCGTTTAATTGCGTACATACCAAAACTTTTCATCTACGACAACCTTCAGAACAATGCTGGGCAAATTGGCTTAGCCAGTTATTGAAATCAAAAGAAGTATTAAATAAACTTAGTAACTGTATAAAAATTTGTTACAACTTAAATATTAAATAAACTTAGTAACTGTATAAAAATTTGTTACAACTAAAATATTAAATAAACTTAGTAACTGTATAAAAATTTGTTACAACTTAAATACATTTTCTTCCCCTGAATCAAATTTCAATTAGTAAGTTTTGTTGATTTTTCTCTATCTTGTTTTGTTTATAATATAATATTATTTTTACCAGTATACTTTTTATATACTATCTCGTATATATTTAAATTTCACTGACGATTTTTTGTAGATCATTAATATAAGTTTGTATGAAAAACTCATAGTGTAGTCCTTTAATGATATCAAAACGTGAGCTTTTTTAATTAGAAGCGAAGTTAACTCTTAGTGTAGTCCTTTAATGATATCAAAACGTGAACTTCTTTAATTAGAGTTAACTCTTCTTCTTACTCAGTTTTTTTTTCTTCTTACTCAGTTTAATTTAACTCTTCTTCTTACTCAGTTTTTTCTCCTTCTCCCAAAATTAAATGCGCATCCCATTTTTCCCCTTTCTTTTACTACTATCCAATATATTTACACAGAGTTACTAGAAATTTACTTTGAGTATATTTTTTTTAGTTATTATTATTTTTTTTAAATTTATATCATAAACACCTCAAGTATTGATTTAATTGTTATAATGCTTTTCAAATTGTTATTGAATTCCTGCGTCAAGTGTATTTTAAAATTATTATCATATCTGTCATTTTACATACAGTATAACTGTTTCATGGAATCATTTCATGTAACGCTTTATTTGCTGTAATGTTTGTAAGGTATGTGTAGAGTAAGTGGGGCAGTGTTTTAAAACAACTAATGTAATCACCTAACGCAATGTATTATCGTATTTTAGTTCACTCATATATCACCTATTTATATCATTCTTAAATTATTTATGTGTTATAAAATGCTTTGGATTTTGGATTATTTAATTATGGCAAAGCACACGAGGGCTATCTGCCTAAAGGGAGGGATGCCTTCGTGGAGAACTTTCTAAGGGAAACTAGTTCGTATACACGTTACACATGGGGAAAACCACGAAAACGCCCATGCAGCCAGCCCGTTCGCGGGATTCGAACCTCGGACCGAACTACCAGTGTTCAGCGTCTTTACCGCTCGGCCGCTGGTGGGCTATAAAATGCTTTGCGTTACTACAGTTATTGTGTCAAATAACACAAATTTAATGTGTCGCTTGTAGTACTGCATTTAGGCAACATTTTAAAGAACAATATTTCACATTTAGTCGTATTTAACTTATAGTATTATTCGTACTTTATCATAGCTCTATCTCATAATATTAAGGCATTATACTATGGAATACCATTAAATTATGTATTCATGTATCTTATTACTAAATGCACTATGTTATGTCTACATATAATAAAATAAAGTGTGTGTGTGTGTGTGTCTCTCTCTTTCGTTCGCTCTGCGCGTAAGCTAATAGACCCACGGCCACGAAATTTGGTACATAGGTACATCTAGACAAGAGCCAGTGCACCTCGAAGCGATTTTTTCGAAATTCGAATTAGAATTTTTTTATTTTATGTTTTGTGACGAAATCACGTCATTTTCAGACATAATGGGCTATAGGAAAGCGAGATTTTACTCTACACGCTCCATTTTCACATCGTCATGAAACGTAGGCACTTAGCTATTTTACGAACTTAAAATAAATTTCGTCTTTCGATAAATCGATTAAATAAGAATTTATTTAACAAAGGGAGCTTAACACCTTTTCAACGGGATATTTTCGAAAAACGTTTATTTTTAAAAATGTACAGTTTATTTTTCTTTGATTTTTGGACACGTTAAACTTTTATCCTTGCGACTGCTTTTACAAAAAGAATTTTGGAAAAATGATAATATTTTGTATTTTTAAAAGATATTTTAAATGAAGCTTCCGAGTACACTTCTCACATCTTTAAAAATGTGATTTTGCCGTCTTAATGTTGTTGATAGATTTTTGATGAAATCCCATCATTTTGAATAGTTTCATTCTTTTAGAAATATGGGTTTGGCAACGTTTCATCGTATTTCTTATGTAACTGTTTTTATGAGATTGGCATATATATATATATATATATATATATATATATTTTGTTAAAGATTTTTTGTAGAATAAAATTCTGATTCTGCGCAGAATTTTATTGAGTTGCTTTAATGTGATTTTTTGCTTATTTCACTGTTTGTAAGATATTGAAAAATTTTGCATGATTTTTTTTCTTCAACGGAAAGTTGGTTAATTTTTTTTATTAGGATAATTAATATTTGTATTAAGAGGCTTATTTCATTGTAATTTTTGTGTCTCGAAAATATAAGATAAAATATCATTAATTATACTTTGCTTTTCAGAATTTTTTGTTTTTTTGTATTCTTTTATGTTATTTATTGCTCATTTCACTGTTTTTAAGATATTGAAAAGTTTTGAGTGATTTTTTTTAGGAAACAAAGCTCTTAGCCTCCTTTATACCATTTTGTTCTTAAGATTTTGCAAAGGGAAGTTGGTTAATTTATTTATTAGGATAATTAATATTTGTATTAAGGGATATTGCTTATTTCATTGTAATTTTGTTATACGTAATAACTTTTTTAATGAAGTTGTTCTGCAGAATAAAATTCTGGCGCAGTTTTTTAATTTAACGTTTGGTGTTCCCTTCAGCCATTTTTCCGGTACATTTAAAAGCCAGACGAAGGCTGGCAGCGAAGCTGCTAGTTGTACTATAATATTATACATGGACGTTTTGCTTATTGTCATATGTAGCAACTTATGCAAGATGTCCTGTAATCATTTTTGTACTTTTCCGTGACATTCCTGATTAAGAGCAATTAATGGCACTTGGTCTTTCAGCCATTGGCTTGTTGTGGCGGCTGCTTGTTGATTTTTCCACTGATCAGGCATAATTTCGTTCGTTTTATCTCAGGTCGGAAGCCTAGTCAGTGGCGCATAACCATAACCACATTAATTTTATTTCTTTTTGGGTGTGACAAGCACCCCACAATTCTCTACACAACTTATCGCATTTCGAGGTAGACGATACAGCGAAGCGAGAAAAAGCGCACTAGCAGGGCAGGAAACAGTAGAAAAAGTAAGTGCGCAATTTAGCAACTAGTTTCATTCTTTGTTTAAATTTTGGAGTGCGATTGCAATTGCACAAGAACTTACTGCATTGTAGATGACATTATGCGGATTAGATTTCAAGTGATGCACTCCAGATTCCACGACGGGGACGTAACCAAACTAAAATCAGGAATTAAAAAGATTATTGCTAAAATAAAGTTAATAATTTTGTGTTATATATTTTATATTTTACACACATGAAGTGAAATAGATAGGTGGGTATGTAAACGACTACGTGTGTCTGGCATTTGATAAATATACTTGCTACCACCAAGCTCCGGAATCATGCATCTATCTCATCGCATCAAAAATTATAATATATATTATATAGTTTTACATTTTCAATTTAAATTACGGCGCGTAGAGAAAAGAGCGATATAATTGAGGCTTACCAAACTTTTTTAGATCATTAAGTTGGAATATTCTAATAGTGAAATTACGTTTATAGTCTCAATTATTGTCGTTGGACGAAAGCGCATGGGTATTAACTTGATTCGAGTTTTGAGCTACATTTCCCTTGAAAAACCCGGGTCAAACCTTGAGTTGAGCTATTTATCATTTGTTGTAATTTTTTGTACATGTTTACTGTATTTTTGAAATATATTTAATTTTTACAAGAGCCCTTTTTAAAATTATTTATCCGTTAAAATTTATTAATTTTTTCTCCCCCTTTTTGGTTTTGATTTTGAAGTCATCTCAATTTGTAATTTTAACATTTAGCTTTCACGAGATAACTTTTACTACTTTATTGTTGTTTCTAGTTATTGTAGATTTTACAATTTTGCTAAGGAACTATAGAGTCAAATGTATTTTTTAGTATAAGCTTTTAAACATTCCTCTTACTTCTAAAATATATATATATATATATATATATATATATATATACGCGAACAGGCAACCTCTAATTAACTTTCCACAGTTTCAGGGTCTTTTCCCTGGACCAATACTTTCGAGAACATTCTGGCATGTTATATAACCGCTACTACAAATGCAGATTCCGCGCCATTTTTTAGTCAGACTGCTTCCTACTATCTCTGCTACGAGACTCTGCGCTGCTCTGTCCATTACACTTCCCTTTATTAGAATAGTTATGACGTCAAAATCCTGAATTTAACCATATTTTAATTTAAACCGTTATCGGATATCTAGTTTAGAGAATTTCGTCTAAAAGAATAATGATAAGCCATTTGTATTGAATAAAGATATGAAACTTTAAAGTTAAATTCTTCTGTGTAGTCATTGGATGCCTTACTTACACTTAGCCACGACAATGTCCGGATTCTGATGCCAAGCTTCGTCATTCCTGTGGCTGACTGCCAATATTACACACACACGCAGACACGCACATATATATATATACAAATTAAAGTAAAAAGAACAAACGATAAAAGACCTATGTGATGAAAAACTTTGCGCATTGTGCTGCAAAATTTAGAAAAAGGTTAAAAGAAAATCCTAGTTCGTACGCTAAAAAGCCGTTTAAATACTGTGGTTCCGTGAAAACATTAACATAAGCAAAATAAGTTGCAATGAAATGTGTTACAAGAGAAAAAAATACAACATTTGAATATTTACAAGTAAAAATCAATACCAATAGTAAGCAATATGCTAATCAAATTAAGGTATATTTAAAACATTAGTAAAAGTACTAAACTAATGATTTGAGCAAAAATATAAAAACTAAGAAGCGGTAAATGGTAGATTAGTCTAATTCGAATCTCATTATGGCTCATCAGGGGAAATTTTTTTTTGATGAAGTTTGAATCAAGCTAACTCCATATCGCGTTTCGCCGAAAGAGGCAATTGAAACTGTATGCGAAACATTTTTTAATTAATTGAATAAACTTTGCCAATATCTTTAGTCTCAATTATCTGTTCCGATTTCCCGACGCGTCCGCTTGAAGAAACACATTGAGATGTAATAAAGACAATAGATAATGGAATGGTAATGCCAATGTACAAAATAAAATAAATAGCGATTTGCAATTAGTCAAAATATACAAGATTTTATGGGAGGACCTACTAGCTTATAGAGTTAATACTTTGTAAAAGTACCAAAAATTAAATTTTAAATTTTAAATAATAATAAAACAGAGGAATTGAGTAAGGGTCTTGCCAAAACCAAAAATTTTTGTAAGAGAAAAGTATTTTTTAAAAACCAGACCTGGAGAGGCGGCGTCTTCATCGTCGTAAGATCAAACTCAAAAAGGGGCTGTCAGCCCCGCGTAAGCATGCTGCTAACCAACAAGGCAGGATGATGTAAAAAGGGGAAAAACGTCACTAGGAAAGAGCCAATGAAAAGTGACTGACCGTTGCCAAAAACCTGACTCAGTGCAAGGGGAGGGGTCAGTGTGTCGAAATATGCTAAAATGGTTCAAGATGGTTTCTAGCTTTAAGAGTTTTGAAAAAGTTTGGGCTGGGTGAAAGAAAAAATAGCTAATTCAACAAAATGTTATAAAATGGCCACAAAAGTAGGAAGAAATAATGAAAAATAGCTCATTGTTAATTAAAGTCGAAATTCTTCAAGCTAGAGGGCGATCAAGCTACCAGAAACGAAATGGCCCGTAAGTTAATGACAGGAAAGAATTGGCCAGCAAATGCTTAAAATCTATTTAAGAATGGAATTAAAAGTATTGTGCCAAATTTTAAGAGGAAAAATTGATGCTGTGACAGGAACTATTTGTACATTTATACATTAGATCTTCTGAATCAGCCATCCACTTTACACCGTCCCATAGGACTTTAAGCATAAAATTTCATTATCTAAATCAAAACATCTAAAAAATAAGGTTAATGCCAGCTTTTTTTAACAACTTTTTTAGGAATTAGGTTATTTTTCAAAACTGTTACAAAGTATAGTACTTCTTCTTGAAGGTGTTTTGTTGTATTGCAGATTCTTTAAATTCTAAACTGCTGTGAGTAAATTGTATTGAGGACGACACTTTTTGAAATATTGGAATTCCATATGGTTAATTTAAGTATTGGAAAGTTGAATTCTCTTTGTTTATCATGGATTTTCAAAAAATTGTAATCTATAATATGCAAATCAAGGTAGACAATATCATGTTGCACTTTATTTGTAGTATTAAGTTTTAGGCATGAAGGATAGATATTAGCTTTTTCTATCTTGTTGAAGTTGTTGAAGGCTATTACATCATCAATATAACGAAAGATGTGTGGTAATATTTATGATCTTCATTATTGAGCGAACGTATAAAAGTCAATTCTTGTGTAAAAAGGGATAATTCACAGAATACACTTGAAAAATTGCCTCCCATAGGTATTCCCTGTATTTGTTTAAACTTGTTATTGAACTGAATATAATTATTGAAAAGTACGCTTGAAAGAAAAAGTTGCCATTTTTCAGCATTTAATATTGTAGAAATTTGGGGAAACAATTTAGGAAGAGCAAGTAAACTTCTATAAATTTCTTCAAGTGGCAAAGTAGTATAGAAGTTCTCAAAGTCGTATTATTGGATATGTACTATATATATATATATATATAATGTGTAATAATGTGTGTAATAATAAAATTCCATAGTCAAGAATACACTTAAAATTCTAACTGTATGTTCTTTTCATTTTTAATGGCGACGTTCTCTTATTTCAAAGTACATGGAATTAAATCCACAGCCCCGTAGTCAAGTTGTTTTTCCCGACTTTTTCTAAACGTACAGTTTTAGAATGTTCTGGAAATATTTAAAAGCGAACTGGATTGGCTGACGTCATTTCTTGGAAGCTCCGCCTTTCCAGAGGCTATAAAAAGACTCGCAAAGGAATATCAGGAATATTCTTAAATTCGCAAAGGAATATTCTTAAATGTCACGATGCAGTAAACTAAATTCAAAAAGTTATTAGTTATTCTTCTTATTTACTCCGGATATCTAATTTTGTAACTGCTATTTCTCCTGAATAATAATAAATGGAACCTGTTTTTTTTTTAAACTTATCGTCTGATAATTTAAGCTACGACTAAAGCTGGTACATCACATATATATATATATAAAGAACTAGCTTCTTTTGTGTTAAAATCAGAAGAAAATGGGAAAGATTTCATTTTGGAGATTTGGGGAAAATGAGCAGTTCCATGCTTTTCCCTGAGAAGCGCTCAAATTTATTTATTGCAGTTCGTTCTATAAAATACTTCGATGAGTAGAAAAAAGATTAGATAACACCATTGGAAAAGATATAGCACCTCGTAGAAAATGTTAACGTTTTCCGAATGTGAATTTTCTGAATTGACAAACTAGAAACTTGTCATTTCATTTGTAGAGACATAAGGTAATTTAGCAAGCAGGAAAGATGAAAAATATGCAGTGCCTTCTCCGGGAATCGAACCACGGACCTCTGGAATATGCGCCCAGCGTGCAGACCACCACACCACGATGGCATACCAAGAAAGTGAGAGAAATACCTTATATACTTCCCCTTTTAAAGGCCAACTGGGTTTTTTTAGGGGACCCAATCGCCAGATCCTGGGTGAGGAGAATCATCATCCAACACCCTTTTTTTTTTAAGTTCGGGCGCCACTGTAGAGATATTAGATATTTTTAGAAGCAGGCAAGATGAAAAATTAACAACGACTTCGCTGGGAATCGAACCGCAAACCTCTGGAATACGCGCCCAGCGTGCAGAGCCCCACACCACGAAGGCACGCCGAGAAGGTGGGAGAAATACCGTATACATTTACGGGTAAGACATTTTCAGTGCCTCTTATGCATGCCATCTAGCATTCCGTATCTTGTACTACTTCTAGGGATTAATTCTTGAAGCATGAGAGTGCAATCTGAAATTTTCAGATTTTTCCTTTTTACTCTATATTAAGTAAAAATCAAAAAAAAATGTTACAAAATTCTTTTAAAAAGGGAATAGCTAGAAAAAATAAAATAACGGAATGACATATAGAAACAATGCGACATATGGAACTAAAAAATAATAAAATAAATTGAACAAATTCAAGTTGTTTCAAGTTTTTATTTAAAAAATTGTAATGTTACGCACACAAATATGTAGTTATTAAATTTCATTTGCATGAATATAAGCATAAAAAATCTGATGTGGGCATCACGTAATTGCCTTGTACGGAATATTAAACTATATACTTTTTTCCCTGCGGGTCATTTAAACTTAATAACCTCTCACTCAAAGCAAGTGGAAAATGACATCAAATATTTCGAATTCTGAAATTAAATATCCTGGTCGGTTTTTATCGTTTTGGGAGTCAAACTTCTTAGAATTTTATATTTTCATAATGAAAATAAAACTTTCGCAAATATAAATATGGGGACCGGAAGATCGCATTAAAAGGTAAATTTTGGCGTTCGTCGGAATTTTTTTTTTTTTTTTTTTTTTTTTTTTTTTTTTTTTTAAATTTCACATTTTGAGAACATGAACAGTTTTGTCATTTAAAACACTTCTGTAATTAGAAATATATGACTACAACCCCAACGACTGCGAAAATAAAAGCCGGGTAAAGGGGGGCAAATATATGTTTGGTACTACCGATTGCAATAAAAAAGAAAGGTGCGAAACTAGGTGTTATAGCAGTCCTTTATACAAAATTTTAATGATCTACGGCTAATCGCTTTTGAGTTATTGACGTACACGTCACGAAACAGTCCCTCTTGAGTCCATTTTGGAAAAAACAGTTCTTTATTCTGTCCTTGCGTACAGACGCAATGAAAGAAAAAATCGTCCAAATGGATTCGGGAACGGTCAAAATGGATGTTTCTGTTGAAATATGGTACCCGGAATGTTTCATATTTACAATACTTTCTTTGCATCATACAAGGAAGTAAAAAATCACTTGTTTGGTCTTTCAAGAGTTCCCCCGCCCCTTTAAATATTATTTAGACATTAGAAAATATATTTTCAATTTCTTGCAGGCTGTTTACTTCTGAATAAATCTAACAATCTGGATGTTCATTTTTATTTTATTAATTATTATTATTTATATTTATTAATTTCTTACGCCTTTCCTCCAGTTGTGGAAGAAAATGCATGAAATGAAAATCTGTAGGGGATTGCATAATATCAGAAAATTTATTATTCTGGTTTCTGTTGTAACTCAAGTACTAATAAAAAGTTTGTGGAAATCCAATCTAAACTCTTCAAACTAAAAATAAAGTATTTTATTGTAGGGGGGGGGGAATTATAAAAAGGAATTCTCCTACGCCCCTTTTTTAAGGATACTAAATTTTATTGTTAATGATACTATATATTCTAATTTCTTAGTTGATAAGTGCAGGCAAAATTTTTGGAGGAATAAATTTAATAATTTAGATGCTTGACTAACATTTTAATGTTAATAGAGAGTTTTTTTTTTTTTTTTTTTTTTTTTTTTTTTTTTTTTTAATATCATGAACATAAAAAGTAGGTAAGTTAATGGGCCCTCAGCACCGCTCTGAAGCGTAGAATAAGGATTTGAAATATTTTATCGCCATAGTGTATGATTAACCAATCACATTGCAAAATAGGATTGACGTCATAGATTGCATATGGCTGCCGTGCAGTTTGTATATTGTGGTGTGATGGTGTTACCAATTTTCTTTCTCAATTACTTGTGTTTTACCTGAACGCTTTAAGTTTATGATTGCTTTACTATGAAATCAGGAGCGGTAGAACCAGATCGTCTAAAAATAGAAGGTCGACAGTCCATACATCGGCGGAAAATGTCAAAAAATTCACCCATCGTAAATGGCGCCGACGAAAGTCATAGCTACGCCGCTGAAGATGAGACTCTGAGGCAGGTAAATTTGGCCGCGGCGTATCATGATCATATATCTTGCACGAAATCAGCCGATCTGTGTAAGATCGATGGTGGAAAAGAAGGAAGAATTAATCTGCCATGTGAAACAGATCATATTTACGCAAACTGTAGCGAAATGAAAAATAAGTCGCATAATACAAACGCTGCGAATAGCCCGTCCAATTCTAAAGATTTGTCAGTGGAAAATAAAAGGCTTCGTGATATGGTGCTTGTTCAGCTAGAATTAATAAAACAACTTCAAGAAGATTCAGTGAAAAAGGATAGGCAAATTATGAGCCTCAAACAGGAAAATGAAACGGTAAGTGGAAATTAGTTTAGTGTCCGGCCACTGAATTTAGTGTAACCTCACGTTTAGTTGCGTAGCTGCTTGCACTCTACCCTTCGTGTAATGTCCAGTCAATATGGGACGAAACAGTATCACCAGTCATAACTAAAACAGCTTTTAACTTTTGAAAGTGGGTTCATTCAGTAAGTAAATGCGTTGTTGTATTAGTTAAACTGGCGACTAATTAAACTTTAGTTTTTGAGTATCGCAGTGTGGAAAGAGAAAGGTGGTGAAGAACACTTGAGTGAGATTTATTATTATGTTTTGCCATATAATTTAGGTATTCTAGTGGAATATTTTTGGGAGGAGGAGGAAGGGGCTTTTGTCAAAAAGTATACAAAAGTAAACTTGGAACGTTTCAAAATTCGTAGAATCTTGGCATTCTCCTAAGAAAGGCATTAATCGCCAAAGGTGGCGATTTCGTAGAGTTTATGGGGGAGCCGTCACAAGATTTGGCCAATCTCTTGCAACTCCCTTTCTCGATAGACCATAGGCAAAATAATCATTCATTTTATTTATTTTAAATACTTTTCCATTTTGGAAGAACTAGAAATCTCCAGTAAGGCGATTTAGGGTAGTTTATGGAGCAACTCTTTTTATATATTCGAGCGATTATTTATTTTTGAGAACCTTACTCTTTCCACACTTCCAAGAAATGGAGTTAAACCTTCATCGTAGTTTTTCATATTCTGATTTTTTGTTGTAAATGGAAGAAAAAAATTAGTCATCTTATTTGATCAATAAAAATATCCTATATCCCTAAAGACGGCATTGTGGATACTGAATAAAAAAATTCTTCCTCTGCGTGAAGAAATCAAGTTCATTAATAGTTTTACTTAACAACTATAAAACATTGTGTCCAGTTTTCAAAGTAGCTGAGACATTGTTACGAGATCTGTATGAAATGAATAGATAATGTGATTGCCATCTGCAGTTTTAGAAGGATGTGGTAACTAGTAAATATTACATAAACTTTTTTTTTTTTTTTTGTGCAGGAGGCTTTCAAATGAGCAATTAAATTTGTGTTTGAAGTTTTTCAAATCGAGTGTGGGTATTGGTTATTAATATTATAATGTGCTTTTTATAGTCTTGTTTATGGAAGAGTTGGCTAATGGTGAAAAAGTTGGTAATTTGATCTAGGCTGCATAGAAATGTGTTTGTTTTTTTTTTGTATGACATGATCAAGTGAAGTTTACCTTGGAAATCCCATCAGAGGCATTCCTCTTTTTAGGTAGATAGCCCTCAAGTGTTGGGCCGTCTAAATGATCTGATTCAATCCCAAGGTACAAGAAGTACCTTTCTGTTGAAAAATCAAGTTACATATTTTGACATTATGTGTTGATATAATCCATGATGAATGTACAGCATCCAGCTTGTGTATACTGCTGTTCTAATTAAAGTATTGTAAATGCCAGTATTCTCTCAGTTTAAAACTATGACTGTTGTAATTTTCACGAAATATAAATAACTGCTTTTAGAAATTGTCATTGTTAATGATCTAGAAATTTTTATGCATAACTTGTTTCTTCGTGAAGCAGGATACATTTAAAATTATTTTAAGAATTTTATTCTGCACAAGGTAGGCAAGCCCGTTACACTGAATTAAAAATTGTGGAGACTTTTGATTATCCACACACCCATGTCGTCAAAAGGTATTTGTTCGGCAACTCGTGATGTTGCCAGAAAATATTTATGCACTGGTTTTCCACTTCTGCTGACACTTTTGCCAGTATGACTGAAGATTATGTTCCTCCTATAATAATTTTAACATGATTAACCACATATCGGAGTTTGGAATTTTCATCATTGTTGGTGAAATCTTGGACTTGGCTTTCTGCATGCATGAAGTATAATGTGACTGAAAGGCATGATGAGACTTTTTTTTTTTTTTTTTCTTTTCCTTTCTTATTTTAAGATTTTGATGGAGAGGTTATGCATGTTGTTCAATTTGAGCAAGTCTGCATGAAAATGATCACTGTGTGCAGGAGGAGAACAACTGTGCAAAAGATCGAGAAGTGTGTAATTTGTATAGAAAAAATAACATGGTGGCACTAATTGTATCTTTGAAATAGATGTAAAGTTACCCAAAAAAAGCATTATTTCCTACAGTTGGCAAGGAATTTGCAATTTTTTGGTGAGAGGTGCAGATAATTAGAAAGAAACAGCTTAATGTCATTTTGTATTATTTACCTCATGCAAGCCCAGAAATATTTATGGAACTTCTGTGATAGTGACATGGTATTTTACTTCTTTTCTTTTCATTATCCATCCATAACAGAATATGATAGATGAGCTTTTAAAACTCTAAAACAAATTAATGAGCTTTTAAAACTCTAAAACAAATTAACATTGTTTGTTAATTAATTAACAACATTAATTATGTCTTTAAACTGCTATTTGAATATTATCACGCTTCTTAAAATTCCCGAAATCCATTATCAGCTGTGCTGTTATTGTGGGCATCTTGAAGGCCAAGACAGTAGAGTTGGAGATTTTGCTTATTCATATCTGATTGAATTATTTGGAAAACTTTGTCTATACATCTTTGGATGTTCAAAACATACAGATATAATGCACGAGTACTTCGTCCTGTTGTAACTAAATAGTGTGATATGATTTGCCTTGAGCTCTGAAAGCAATCACTTGGTGATCATGTTAGATTCTCATGATTAACAGAGCCTTAAAAAGTATTATGTAAATGAACATTTTGCCTTACCTGCTTTTAAGAAAAACTATATTGATTTCTGTACATTACAGAATTGTATTATGTTTGTCTTATGATTATGCACCTCTTTGTAACTATTAAAGGTTGCAGAATATAGTGCAGATTTGTAGCTTTAGTAAATTGTGCAGAGACTTATCATGCTTAAGGGTAAAATTTTTTTCTCCTTTGTTTAAAACTTTTATTTCCTTCTAATCCTTTTAATGGAATTTGTGTGTGTAAAAGGATCTTGTGCATTTTAAAAGTCAGGTTTATTTTTGTTATGAAAAACACAAAAATAAAGAATCATATTTATTTGAGCTATCTTAAGTTTTTTCTAAGCTCATTTTGTTTATTTATAGTGTGAGAATTCTGTTCATTATATTAATTTAAATGAAATGAATCAGGTTTCAGCTTATTACATTTGAATATACACTCGTTAACTTTCACAGGGGTTTTTTTTTTAATGAGGAGAAGTGTTTTTATATTTAAAAAATAATACTAATAGAGTTTACTGTAATTAAGGGTTTTAATTAGGTTTTTACTCTCAATAGTACTTTTGACTGAAAGGTGGTTGCTTCATTGTTTTAATAATATGTTAAAAACTGATATTGTTATTTTTTGTTTTTGAATCATAGCACATTTTCTACATTCTCTCCTGATTTCTGTTATATTTTACAGAGGTAACTAATTTTACCGTTATAACTTGTAAAGAAAAGTAAAACAAAACTTATTCCTATTTTTGAAATAATGTCCCTTCTGTAGGGAATTTGTATAAAAGAATTCCCTATTTTGAGTAAAAATCCCCATGGAGCGAAGCCGTATTGTAATGGCGATATTAGTTGTAGTAGTAATTATTAGAAAAAGATGTATTTCGTTCTGCAGAGTAGTTAATTTATAATGGTGAATAGTAGAGGGCTGTCTTCTACTCCGCAAACAGCTTCGTCAATAAGTTGGAAAAGAAACGGTGATAAACCACCAGATTATTATTTTTTTCCCCCCATGTGGCGTGTGGTAGTACCTCACCAAGTTTTGTGAAATAAAAATGATATAAAATCTTGGAAGCATATTAAAATTATGCTTTGGGAAAATAATTTGAAATGTCAATTGTGTTCATCCACTGTAGAATGTCTAAAGAGGCTAATTTTTTTTGAAAGAATTAAAAACCTGTTATGCAATTTACTCGTTTTGTTACTTGTACATTAATGCTATCACCTTGGTGATTCTTTACAGAAGAAAAAGAATGATGCCTTATAGTAGCAAAAAAAACTATTACATGCATACGTAATATACTTTTTAATTAGGTATTTATTCAGGAAATCAATCAAGAAACCTACTTAAGAGCAGATTTGGGGCTTCTTTTGATCCACTCAAAACTTTGTGGTGATTGCTTTAAAAAAAGGGTAAAATCCTATTATACAGTGCAGCCTTGGCGCGATTTTGAAAATTATCGCCAACACCAAAAATGACCCAAAGAACGTCTATATATATACTATGTGTGTATATACACTATATATATATAGTATATACTATGCGCATATATATTCTTTGAATGACCTGTTTACTACTCATCGTATGTGTCACGTTTTTACTGCTCGTCATAAAGTCGCCAAAAGTAGCCAAATCCCGTGTGCACCGGATACTAGGATTAAACCAAAAATTTGTTTAGAGATTTTGTGAAAAAATAATATATACTGAGAAATTTTTACAGACAGATATCATAAGTGTATATTTTCAAACCAAGTTCAAAACAAAAAATAACACAATGTTGGTCTATAAAAGCCATAGGAATTTGGAATGAAATGAAAAGAATGGTGATGTTGCATTTTAAAATAAGAATTTCTCTCCTGATTATAAAATAGAAATGTTGAATTCAAAATATAAATAAGTTTGAGAAACTGATTTGGTGATTTTGATTTTGTGTGTGCGGACATTCAGATGAGTGATTGCATGTCAGATGAGATTTTTTTTATTCCCTTTAAGGGCTGTTCGCACTGGGGTTATCTTAGCTAAAAACACAGCTGAGCCATCTCCAAAACCAGTTTTTACCCTTAGGGCAGCAAGTTGAAAAATCTGAACTGCAGGCGGAACGGCCCTTTACCATGTCCCTCTGATATAACATAATTTTGAATTAGATTTAATCTTGACAAGAGTTTTTATTATTGGCAGAGATACTTCAAATACTGAATTTTAACAATAAACTTTGGTATTGAGGATATCCTAGTAATTAAAAATTAATGAAATATTATATTAGTTGCATTGGTATTGAGGATATCCTAGTAATTAAAAAATTAATGAAATATTATATTAGTTGCATATGAGCACTTGGCATGATACAGGTTAAGCATGTGATGATTGCTTTAATCATAATTATTAATATTTAACATGAATCACAAAAGTTATGGTTTTTCATTAAATGAGAAATACCTTATTAATGTGATTATTTTAAAGTACAAGACCAAAATTAAAATAATTTCTTTGAACACTTAATTATGTTGTATATGTATTTGTTATCGAGAATCTGTTACCACTAAAATTGTTGACAACATTGTCAGTTGCAACTAAAATTACAGTTGTAATTTCCTCTTGTATGTGGAATATATTTGTAATCATAGTGGTATTCTATTAAAATGCTCTCCTCTCTGCAATTACTGTGATTGTAATTTCATTACGATTTTTATATTTTCCCCTAGAAAATGTATTTGCTTTATCTGGCTATAAAATGGAAAATATTTTGAACAGCATAGCTGTGCCAGATGAACCAGCCTCCAAATTTGGCAATTTTATGTCTGGCATGATAACCATGTGATTTTGGTGAGATTTGAAATTTGTGTTAAAGCATTAATTTGGTTGTGTTTTTATGATTATGGCAAAGCATGCGAGGGCTATCCGCCTAAAGGATGATTTGGTGAAGAACTTTCTAAGGCAGGCCCCCTCGTATTTACATTACACATGGGGAAAACCATTAAAATGCCTATGCAGCCAGTTTGTTCGCTGGCATTCAAACCCTGAACTGAATCACCAGCGTTTAACGTTTAAATGCTGGGTCTTTTTACATGGTCTGTCTAAGGGATTCAATAGTGTTTGGTTATATTTCGTATTTCTGATGTTCTTTTACCAAAAAATGAATTTTTTGCTTTTTTACCAACATTTTTAATGCTTTCTCTTTTTCTGATGGTAAGTGCACATGTTTTTACAGTGTGTTAATGTTTTTCATCATATGGCAGTATGGGTCTTTTTTTTTAATACATGCCTTTTTTTATTCCAAATTTGAAAGTTTTTTATGGATTAATTGTGATTATTTTTTACTTTATTGTACGAAGTAAAGGAACTATTGTAATCACGAAAATTTTTGGATGTCATATTTCAAAATATCCATTTTTATATTATGTTTTATATTTCTGCTGTGCTTTTTGTCAAAAAAAAAAAAAATTTTGGTTGATCTTTACAATATGGTAAATGGTAGTTTGGCGACATTTTGGAGGCGATAAAGGTTACTACCTGGCACTTTGGTAATAATGTGAGCAGTACTCAGTTCCGATTACGCATTATTTTGTGTGAGGGAAATGAGAGATCATGGGATATGTCATGTGATATTAATGGACGAATTACGGTTCTTTAATCGGGAAAAAATCTGGAAATTTTGTATTTGGCTTTATTCTGTGTTGTGTGAAACAGTGTTCGTGAATTTTTGGATCCCATGGCCGTAACTAAAGTGAATTCGAAATGGGTATTTATGTATGTATTAATTTAATGTATGTGCTCATTTATATTTTAAGTAGTGTTTCTTAATTTAATTATATTTTAATTAAATGATAGTTATTTTGTGAATTTTATGTTTGTAGGAATTTGGTATACGTTTTAGTTGAAGTAAATGTGCAT
Source organism: Stegodyphus dumicola (assembly GCF_044657685.1). Classification (NCBI taxonomy): domain Eukaryota; kingdom Metazoa; phylum Arthropoda; class Arachnida; order Araneae; family Eresidae; genus Stegodyphus; species Stegodyphus dumicola. Next base: position 31,347,264 of record NC_140770.1, read on the forward strand.
GGAAATAATTTAAATATCTGACAATAAGTATTTGTAATGGTTGCGGTATGAATTCGTTGGTGACGTGTATAATGTAATAGATGATTTAGAGGTAAAAGTTTTTGGATATTTTATTTATTTTATATGTGGAAATGTTCATATTTGTAAAGGGTAAATACTTTTTCGCGATCAGGTAATTTCATTTATGTTCTTTTACCGGGTTTAAAGATTGAGAAAATTGTCATGTATTTTCATGAAATTTTTCTAATTTATGAGAAAAAAGCAGTGTACATGGATATAGTGAAGAGTGTGCACAATGCCATTTTTGTGCAATTCTGGGATTTTTTTTAAGTAAAAATAAGTCGGCATGTACATGGTTTATGTGTATGTGTTATTTTGAAAAATGCGTAAGGAGTATGGTATTGTGCACTTTTTCCCAATTTTGCAGTGAATATTTGTCATGATTAAGCAGTTTTGTTAGACAAAATTTCTAGCATAAGTGTAATTCGGCTAGTAGATTGTTGGAAGAAGTGTTCAGTAGATAAAAAGAAAAGAAACATGTCTTTACTTCGTGAAGACAAAATGGCGGCGGGAAAAAAAAAAAAATAGAGGGTTGCTGTAGGAGAGTTGGTCGCCAAAAAAACGCCAAGTTACCATAATGTAAAGATCAACCGAAATTTTTTTTTGGTACTTACGTATTAACGCAACCAGGCCAAAATTCGCATAAATCGCCAAATTTGGCGACCCTACTTATGGCAAAAATAACACTGGGCACATTTGTTAAAAGAAAAAATAACACTGGGCATGTACTATCGCAGCAATGGGTTTTTGGCTGAATTTGCCGAGAAAAGAAAGAGACTTTTTTGTTACTGTACCTAACAGAAGCGCCGTTACCCTCATGGAAAAAATTTGCAAAAATATCAAGGAAGGAAGCATCATTTATTCAGATTGCTGGAAAGGATACAATACAAGTGAGTTCGAAAATGCTGGATTTCTGCATGGAACTGTTAATCACAAATATAACTTTGTGGTTCCCAACACGGGCGTTCACACACAACATGTAGAGCGCATGTGGGGCTGAGCCAAATGGCGCAACAAAAAACAGAGAGGAACAGCCCATCATCATCTTGACTCATACCTTATCAAATTTATATGGCGCCAAGCTCAAGCTGTTAATGGCGAAGACGGTTTTCAATCAGTGCTAAAAGCAATAGCCAAAAGATTTCCACCGAAAAAAAAATTCTGCAACTTATTCAAATTCGAAACCGGAAGGGTTTTAATTGCTGTTTTATATTTTAAAACAAAATAATATAAAAAAACTGTATTAAAAATTATCTGTAATTAATAAATGTACATTTTGTTTCTATTCATACTTTTTTACTCAAACTTACAAATCGTGCCAACCTGGTTGCGATAATACGTAAGTACCAAATATTTTTCCCCTTTTTACCAGCTTTTTTAATGTTTTCTCATATTTTAATGGTAAGTGTGCATGTTTTTTCATCATTTTAATTTTAAAGTTTTTTTTTTTTAAATTTTTTAAAAAGGGCAAACTTCCTCACCTTCTGACCGTCTGCTCTTCTCAAACTAAATAAATGAATACACTTATTAAAAGTATTTTGAATTGTTCCTTCGAAAGAAATTATCTCATAGAAATTCTTAGCATACAGAAAAAAATTTTATTGTAACCCTGTAGATTGCTTTTGCTGAATTCCAGTGTACATGATGTATGTCTGTGCATGTTTCAGCTGATGATAATTGCAAACATGTTAATATTGTTCCAGTATCTTTGAAGAATGCTGTAAAATTTATTTTATTTATTTCTTTATTTATATTTTTTGAGTTACCTATCCTATACTTTGAAGTTAAAGTCTCAAATTTTTAACAAAGCTTTCAGTTTATTTTTTATTTATTTATTTATTAAGCACTGCACCAAAGCTTCTGGATTTTCCAGGAGTATGTGCTTTAAATATAGCCAAGAGTGAAACTCTTATATAGCTGGGAATTATGTCAGCAATTAAAAATAATAAAAAATTAAGGAAAAACATAATTGCTGTTAGAAGAATACAGCTTTCAAAGCAGAAACAGAGTACCTAAAAATGACGGAAATTACAATCTTACATTTTAGATGATGTATAAAGCCAAAAAAAGTATATATTCATGTAATTTTATTTTTTAACTCTTTTTTTGCAGATTACAAAAAAAGTTATTGTATAAATATTATATGTGTATATTAAACTAGTAAGTCTGTATATATTTAATATAAAAATATATTTCTGTCAGATTTCATAAATAAAATTTTAAAATTCTTTGATTTTTCTTAAATGCTTTTTTCTCCCAAATATGTTCATATTTTTTGGTTTGCCTAAACTTTTGTGTTATACCATCTTCTTGCCAAGTATATTTTTACTCGTCCAGTACCAAAAATCATACATACCATTTATGACAGCCATGAACGCTTTGCAGTTGGACATGGGGGAAGGCAGAAGAATCTACTTCTAATGGTACATTCACTAGAGCTCGTTTTTTGTTATTATTAGTCCAAAGGTCAATTTGCCCAGAAAGACTATTAATTTCATTTTGCATTCATTCACTATAAATGTTGATTCACTTTTAAAATTGTCACCAAATATTAGAGCCCTGTATTATATTCAAAGAAAATAAATAATGAAGAATCAGCATAAAATGTATGTATGTTTCTCACATTGTGATAAAACAATGGTACCTAGAGCCATCAAATTTTGAATAATGTAAGTTTTCACCCGAATATGGGCATATGGAAGCCCAAATTTGGAATTTATTTTATTAGCTATCTCGGTACTTTTCAAATAGTTTTTATATGCTAAGAAATTATTACTTTTATGTTGTGTGCAAGTACTCCATGATTAAGGTTTTCCTTAAAATAATTCCTTATACTTTTGATAATTTTCTGTTTCATGCATATGTGTTACTTAGCAATTGTGGAAAGTTCTGTAATTAAAATTTTAGATTTATTTATTTTATTTTTTTAATTTGTTTCAACTACCCTTTCTTGCCCCCCCCCCCTTTTTGACATTTTGTATACCTGGAAAGTCTTGACAAGTGTAATTCTTAATAATCTATTTCTGTTCACTTTGCATGGATTGTAAACAAGCCACAGAATGGCAATCCATAAAAGTTTGAACTCGTGATAAAAAGGTGCAGAGCAGATAAATTCCTTATACACGTTTATTTACTCTATGTAAATTAAAAATTAAAAATGCATTTTTTAAGACAGCAGAAAAATTTTCAGATTCTTGATCTATGTATAACAACAGTAATAATGTGGGAAGGCTACCATGTATGCAGTGAAAGCTAAGTAACTTTATGAATTATTTGAAATATTTTCAACTAAATCACATGTACAGTATATTTTGAAAAAAAATTCATTGCACATATAAAATCTGGGCATAATTTTATTGCCATGTTTGTTTCAAAAATCTGTATGGATTGCAGACATTTGCAAATTATTAAAATTCTTCTGTATTTATATGTAGCTGCTTATCATGAATTTAATTTATTAATATTCTTACCATTTTATATTTCATTTTATTTTTATTATAATTTATTTATTTTTCAACATTCCTGGTATCCTTCTGTAGGTTCTGACATTTCACATTTTGAAAATTAAGTAGTTATACAATCATACCTCAAAATAAATAAAAGCCTTTTGAATATAAATGAAACTTCATAGATTGCTTTTACATGTACCAAAAAATATTTTAGGTACTTTTCCGTTTCGCCGGCGCAAATCTCGCCAAGCAGACTTTATTGGTGACAACACACATATACAAAATGTTGACAAATGTTAGTTCTAAGAATTTTTTGTTATGAAAGATATAAACATTTTAATGTCATTTAAAATTTTGTAAAAATGCCAATAAATAAAGAAAATGAATATGCTTTCATGGTACAACATGCTGATTCGCCGGTTCATATTACATGACCCCAAGTGATCTCATCTCAAGTAAACTACACTACAAAAATTTAATTCTCGCAGTAATTATCTACATTAATTTCAAGTTAAATTTTTCTGTAATAAAAGTTTAAATGCAAGAATTATTTCAATTTGTACGAATAGCTTACTCAGAAATTATGTAAAACTGCAGTGCTTTACTTCGCTAGTGCATTCTCATTAGAATTGATGAATTTAACTCATGACTTTGCCTTTTCTATATTTTGGCCATTGGGTGAGCGGTGTGATTGCATCTTAATTGACTTAATTACCGCCTGCGAATGGCCGTAGGGCTTAAAATTGAACTATCTGGGTAAAAATTCTATGTAACTGTGTGCCAGTATTGAAAGAAACAATCAATCTGATAAAAATGGCTGCAACTTGTTTTGAAAATGAGGAGTAAAAGGTTACCTGCGAGGATATTCCGTTGTACCATTATTGGCGACTTTATCGCCTGTGCCGGCAAAACGGAAAAGTACCATATTAAGTTTTATAAGATGTCAATGTAATAAAATTAGTTTTGGAATATTCTGTATATATATTTAATGAAATTATTAATTGTAGGAATGTTAGTACTTTTTTGTTACAGCAGCTACTGGCTACTGAGCAGGGTGTCTGCTTTAACAAGGAAGGACCAACATGTCTTGTGAAATTTAGTATTTGATTATCATCAAACAAAATTTCATGATTAATTTTGATTTTTCAGTTGAGATCTCGGTTTGATCGCAGAGAGCGTCGTATGTGTTTAATGAGAAAAAGGTACTCTAAATCTGACGAGGAAAGTGCAGATAACATATCAGATGTAGGAAGTGCTGTGTCTGATGCAAATGTTGCAGCATCTTCGGCTTCTGTTTCTAATGAACGTACAAATTCACCTTCATCAGTTAATCTTGTCACGAGATATTTTGGTAGAAAGTCTAAAACCATTCCATCAAGGGCTCTGAAACGGTAATTCATAAATCTTGATATTTTCAGAAGTTATTCAGATTTGCAATTTGGGTGTTTTTAAAAGTTTGGCAGTTTATTATTATTTGCAAAAATTTATATTGTTCTGGAATATGTAATTAGTGTAATGGATTGTATTGATTATAACTTTAGTACTAGCAATCAGGATAACATTTTGCAACTTGAGGATGTTATGCTGTAGCTGTAAAATTCTTTTTGCACATAGTGCAAAATTAACAAGCAACTAAGTTTCAAAGAATGATAAAAGAAAAACTTTCATTTATGGTTATAGTATTTGCTCAAATGTGTGCTGCCTCTTTTCTCGCATTTATGTGAAATATTTGTTTTAGTTTTTCTTAAAACTTTGAATTATAAATGACTGCAGATGTAAATGTATTGATTGAAATCTTTAAGGAAAAGTAAAAAAATAACTGACTAAAATTGTCAGATATATTTAGCCTTTAAAAAACTACACTTTATTAATGTATTGAACAGATAGGGTTCAATTAAATTGACTCATCTCTAAGCCTTCTAATGGTAAAACTGAAATATACATACCTTCAGATAATAATTTGCTATACTTGAAATTTTTTCATATGAATTTTCTTCTCTTCGCCGTTTTCATTTTCCCATTCCTTTTTTATTATAAAACCCCATATATTTGGCACAACTTATATTGTCATTCTATTTCATCATGGTTCCTTGCTTGGCCTTAAAATGAAATATTCAATTATTTTGAATGGTATTAATAAAAGAAAATAATTAGAAATGTGTGGATATGTGTTATAGATAAACATATTTTTTATTATGTTTTAAAAAAGTATGTATTCTGATGATCAAAAAATTATATTGAAAGTTTTGAGTATCCGTCATACAAACGTTTTTAAATCTTCTTGTGGAATAATAAAGTACAGCCCTAATGTGATGTACACATAATTGGATTGAATGTAGGAGTGTAATGTACACTAAGATAACAGTTCAGAGAGCAAGAAGGCTTGGCTTAAAAATATAGTACAACTTAGAACATTGATGACTGGAGAATTAGAAAAAGAATCTTCAGAATGAGAGTGTGACTTCATAATGCCAGTCATAAAAAGTGATCATAAATTATTAGAAAAACAGAAAATGTTTTTTTGTAATTTTTTTAGAAAAAAAGACCTTTTATGTGGAATATTTGTATGCTTTCCTTTATCATGATTATCATTTCCCTATCCTTTAGCACTTTAAGCATCAAGCCTGTTCTGTCTTCCTGTATGTTGATTTCACCTGTATGCTGGCAGCTAGTGATCTGTATAGAATTTGATACAAGAATATAATTTTTCAAATTGTGTCAACATTGACTAGTGTAGTCCAAATGGAAAGTATACTATTGGTCATCGGTGACTGATGCAGTCCAACCGGAAAATATATAAATAACTGTCAAGTCACGTCACTTAACATGTTAGCAGTCACTACTGATCCTTTAGGGTTGTCATGGCTATAGTTGTAGGATCTCTTATCAAAATTTATTTCCACTGATATTAATGTGTGGAATTTCTATAATGAGTCTCAATGCTCTAGTTTAGCAAATCTTAAATGAATAAAGTAATTAATGTCTACATAGGCAAGAAGTAAAATATATGAAACTGTTTGTTTCACTGTATTGTACTTTTATATATTAGCACTTAAGGGTGCTTTTTTATTTATTTTTTTTAATTGTTCTATAGGCTGGTTCTCTTACATTTTAACTTTTTACACGTCAACAAGTAATGTTATGTGCAATTTAATTATTGGTGACTTAATATCTTTATAAGCTAATGGTAATTTCACATTATGCACTCTGGGTCTTCAAAACATCAATTAAGCATTAAGACACCTGTACAATTTTTTATTTGAATCTTTATATCATATTTTTAAGTAAATACTGTAAAATAGTGTACTTAGAAAAGAATTTATTGAGTTCATGAATTAAATTCTGAGTTTAATCTTTTCCTTTCTTTGTTATAGGCGTTATTTAGGACCACCTAAATCACTTCCATTAAAAAAATCAATACTGAAGAGTGTGTCATCTGCCACATCTATTTCATCTGCATCAGAAACACATGATGAAGAACTGAGTATAAAACAAGAAATTTTAAATATGACCAAGTTACCAGTTGCACGAGAAAAAACAATCGAACCAGATGTAAAAAAAATTCATAAAAGACATGACCATAGGCCCAAAGGAGTTTTAAGAGGAGATTTTCTTACGACCAACAAAGCCTATTTTCTGCCGGACAATCAGGCGTCTTCAAATTCTCTTTCTTCCTCTGAAACAAATATAGATGGTATTTTATATTTTTCATATAAATATAGCTTGCCTGTTTTACATATTTTATATTTTAACCATAGTGCAAAAGCTGCGTTTGTCTCGAAAATAGTCATTTGTCTCAAAAACCGCGACACAGTTAGTTATTTTAGAATGCACTCGTGTTATAAAGTACACGTGAGGTCAGACTACGTACGCGCGCTGCATCGCGGTTTTCTGGACAAATGAATGCAGAGCTTTTGCGCCGCATAGCAGTCAAGCGGTTAAAAAAAAACATAGCGTACAGAACCTGAAGTAAAGTTTTTTTTCCTACACCCATCTTTTTTACCACCTTCTGCCCTGGTTTGTGAGTATTTATAGTTGAAAGAGTTTTGATGTATCTAAAAATTCTTTTACTGGGTTTTTTATGAGTAGTCATATTTTTGCAAGACATTTTTAGTTACTATTGAATTTAATGCTGTCTTGAAAGTTTATTATCTGACACTTCTGTTTTTGATATTCAAACAATATTTGCTATAAAATGTTTCCAATTATTTAAAATTATTAAAAGGGGAATTTTCTAATTAATCGAAATTCCAAGGAAAGTATGTTTTTATTAATCGGAATAAGAGTCAAATATGTTGTAACATTTACATTAATAATCCTATTAATGTATATTATTTTCATATTGCAGTTATGGATAAATAATCTTTGTTTAAAATTTTGATAACTTTAAAAAAAGATACTTCAAGTAATGTAGAAAACAAAGAGGCCTTCCTTCCACCCCCACCCCTTTTTTTTCTCTCTTTTTCCACTTTTTTTTGTAATGAGATTGGCAATTTTTTTCTAAAAATGCAGAAAATTTTCCCATTATAATAGTTGAAAAAAAAATTTTTTTTTCATTATCATACTTTTTTTCCATGTAAAATTAACCTTGTTTTGAATTTAATTTTGTCTTTTTTATTTATATATTATTTTTGATTTTTAATTACATGAAAAATTAATAATACATAACTCAGCATATTATTGAAGATATTGAATTATTTCATATGGAGTGTGCACATTATATTCTTTGACTACAGTTTTTAACAAATAATCCCCTAAAACAGTGATTGAAAAGCAAATGAATACTCTGTATAAATCTGTTGATAATGAGAGCTCTTTTTTCTTAATAATGCAAGCTTGGTCACATGTCAATTTCTTCTCTTAAAATTTGTATGTGCAGTATACAGTAAAACTGAATCAGCTTGTTCAGGCCTTTTGATGCATATTGCATTGTTTCCTGCAGCTTAAATTTTAGAAGTTTTACTACTACTGAGTTAGACTACTGAGTTTGAAATATAATATTTTTCATTGTCAATTGCATTGTATTTTGTTTTCTATGTAAAAATTACTAGGTTAGTAAAACTGAGATGACACTTTTAAAATAGCAACATATATTTTTCAGACCTTTTTGCTACAAATTAGTAAATGCAACTGTTTTTTTAAAACAGAAAAGAAAATGGAGATGTCAGGCATATGTACGTGCTGTCCTCTTAAAAGGTGAATGCATTCCCATTTTTTGAGTGGGTGGCTACACACTCAAAACATAAACTTGCATCAAAACAAATCAGAGGCATAGAACAAAGAGAAATACTTAATACTTTAATCACATAACTTGAAAACAAAATTAATACTGTTGAATAATAATACAAATAATACAACAGTACAACAAAATAAATCATAATAACTCATATATAAATTACATTATTCATTGTTTCACATTTTTCCCACAACTGATGGCAAAAGGAATTTGATCATCTTGAATATTATCTATTACAATATCTAATTCCAGTCTAAATAATTGTAGTGATCTTAAGAATCCAGAATTACTGTTTTTACAAAAGCAATTCTTATGTTGTCATCTCAACAAGGGATCACCCGAATCATGCATGCTAAATTCTAATATGCACAATCTTTATTCTGATCCTCCAGCAATAAATTTTTTCCTATAGAATTACTAGGGGGGGGGTTATTTTTGTAATTTTTAACAGACTGCTGTCTTAATTGTCATAGATGCTCAGAGCAGAATCTCACTCTTAACAGTTCTTTTTGTGCACTTAGTAATTTGACTACTGGATGATGAGAAACTAGAGTCGGATAAGACAAGAACTAGTTGCTAGAGTTGATCTGTTTCACCATTAAATGACTCTCTTTGAATTAATAAAATTAAAACTGTGTCTCTCTTTTCTATTTCAGATATAGTCAAATTTTTAGATTGGCTGTTGTTATTATCCTTACGTACATTATTGTAAAATCTGATTATTTATGCTAACATTCTTACAAATTTTTTAAATGATAAGAAATACTTGTCATACCAGCCAATAGAATTATTATTCTTTGCCAACATAACAGTAACTATTTTAAGTATTTCCGAATTAATGAGACTTTCTCTGGTTTGTCATTAGATTTAGGCCAGTTTGCCTCATCTTCCAGTTACCAAACAGGTCCCTCCTACCATTTTCGTTTCTACTAATTGATCTGCACAACAGCCTCTAGAAAGTACATCAGCAGGAGTGAGACTACATGGAACATGATGCTGTGTACTGAGGGAGGTCTGAAGACCTGATTTCCAATACATGATCAAAAATAAATGCTTCCCAATGCGATACCCAACACAAAGCCATCGAGAAGTCAGTCCAATAGTAAATATGAACTTCATGTAGGCCAGTGTCATTAATAACCGAATAACATAGCACCAATGTTGGAAGCAAGAGCAAGCAGTCATAATGCATCATTCTTAATCTTGTGTGTACCAAATTTTTCTTCTTGAGACTCTCTACTCTTTAAAAGATGCTTGCAGTATACACATTTTTATTCCAAAAGAGATGTATACTTACTTATAGTTTCATTAATAGATTTCAGAATTACCCATCTAGCTATTTGGATGAGACATGACAGTATATACTGGGGGAGGTCAAAGACCTGATTACCCCTACACGATCGAAAATAAATGCTTCCCAATGCCATATCCAACACATAACCATCGAAAACTTCATGCAGGCCAATGTCATTAATAATTGAAGACAATAACCTAGCACCTATGCTGCAAGCAAGGAGTCTTAGTGTATTTTAAAGGCACCACTCTTGGTCTTGTTGTGCTTTATCAAGTTTATCAATTTCTGACTTTCGACTCTTAAAAAGATTCATGCACCATACGCATTTATATCACAACAGAGATGTATACTTATACTTTCATTAATAGATTTCAGAACTACTCATCTAGCTATTTGGATATGCCATTGACTTTCTAGCCAAGGCCATATCAAAAGACCAGGATCAAAGTAGATATTGTTATAGGTAAAAAAATGGCAGAAATAACAAGGTGTAATAATAGAAATATTGCATCTTCTGCATAATAATTATAAAAGTAGTCCTATCTGGTAATCTTTATAGTGTAAACATTTTTATAAATTTAATTTATGTAAATAATCTTTGGTGGAAATTTTTTAGTGCCTTCTTGGAAATACAAACCTGTGACAAGTTTCTATCAGATGGAAGGAACAGAGGTATGTTGGCATATTCAAAATATTTTATTAAAATATGTAGTTTTTGAGAACTAAAATTATTATTACTGCATTATGTTATTTTTGTGATTATATTACCAAATACTTTAATTCATAAGACAAAAATTGTTTATTTTTGATGCATAAAGTATATAATATAGCAATAAATATAATGATGAGTATATAATATAACAACAGATGATGACTGTAAAAAAATATATATAACTTTTTCCAAATCTGCTAAGTTGGGTTTTTAGTGTGAAAGACATAAGCATTGACAAATTCAGTAGGAAAATCTTCATGGAGAATTTTATGAAGGAAACATGTTATGTGGGAGAAGGTAAAGAAAATTTATCTGGGTATCAGTATAGCCTTCTGCCAAATCTTGCAGATATAGCTTTAACAATGAGGATGACATGCATTAGATAGTCAAAATTTAACATACGATTTATGCATATAACCAGGTTTATTACCAAAAACATTTGTCATCTTTCAGTTGGCTAAAAAATTTGCAACATTAAGTGAAATAGAATAATTTTTTCCATGAGAAATTATTTATAAACACTCAAAAATGTGTCTTAAAGATATGTAATTTTTATTTGCAGTTAATAGCTTTTGATCTTTTAGGATTATTTTTAACTTTTGTTCTATCTGTCTTATGTAAAGGAATGTTTTTTATATTGGAACTGATCATATTGTTTTCCAAAGTGGATACATTAAAATTTGTGTTTCCTTTATGTGTAATATCTTGTATATAATTATTACCAGTTGTAATTTTATATGTTTTGAAAATTATTTAAGTACAGATGTTTGCAAATTACATATGTACTACATAATTTTTGCTAAAAATCTATTTTTCTTATGCATTGTAGAATATAAATGACTCTGTTTTTCATCGAAGACATCTGAAATGTGAACAGGATGAGCGCAGACGAAAGAGGTTAGTTTTTCTTTTGTAATTAACATGCATAAAATTTTAATCCCCCCCCCCAAAAAAAAGAGGAGTCAATGAAGAAACGAGTTACCTGATTCTAGTGTAATTTCATACAAACTTATTATTCATACATAAGTTATTTACTTTATGACTCAGCGTGCAAATGATTAAATTTTGGCAGCCAAGGATTGCATAACTAGGGCTAGAGAGCATCACATTTTAGCATTTGGATGGAGTTTAAAGATGTAGAATTTCTATTCTAGGTCATAACTTCCATTAAAAATTGATATCTCCTGCTCACTTCAGTCATGCTAGCATATCTCACTAATTGAGAGAGAACTGCTCACTTCAGTCATGCTAGCATATCACACTAATTGAGAGAGAACATGCAGTTAGCCTAAAAGAAGCAATGAAGCCATATCAAAGGATCGCTTGCCATTTCATTTGGAGTGTTGCTGCCATTTGACAGTATTGGCAGGAATGGTTGAACCATGGCAGAGCACAGTGTAAAGAAGACTGAGTCGATGTAGAGATATGACAGAAGGTGAGAACAGAGTGGTTGTTTTTGCTGTTCTTGCAGCTATTATTTCATCATTATTAACTATTCAACATGTAACTGGATACAATTGATAGATGAAATTGAGAATGAGATCTGTGCTCATGACACCCATTATTGCACCAACTGCTGCACCTGTGCTCACCTACGAATGCATTTTCAGTGCTGCGAATCTCATTTGACCTAGAATGTCGGTGACAAAGAGTCCGACTTCGAATTGAGCCATATAAAAACCCTTATTACATACAATATTTGTTGCTGGAACAAAACATTTGCAGCAACAGTTCTGAGAAATGCCCTTTGGCACATAAAATTCAATTGAACAGCAATATCATGAAATATTTAAAAACAACATGTCGTTAGAATTTCTGATAGACAGTCTCTCACACTGGAGATAAAAATTTTCCATACAGTGTTGCCATTGCTCGCTTTGAAATCGTTGAGATTGTAAATCAAAAATTCGAGATAAAAATTTTCCATACAGTGTTGCCATTGCTCGCTTTGAAATCGTTGAGATTGTAAATCAAAAATTCGTTATAGTTTTGCAGAATAAGAATTCGGTCTTCCATGTGCCCATGTTCGGTTGGATGTATATATATTCAAAATTTGGATAGCCTTAGATATCATCATTTTTTCACAGTGTGAAAAACATACATAGATTCATGCAGATTCTTGATTATTTAATTTCTTTAACTATAATACTGGCCGATAATATTTGGTGGAACAATTTAAATTTAACAATTTAAAATACACTGTTTATAGTGAACCAATGCAACACTTTGTAGAATATGTTTAATTTTCACTATGTAAACGTTCATGTCCTTTGTTTTGAAAATGTGTTATATGTCATCATCATTGATAACTGAGTGTTTGAGCCTTTAAGTAGTAATATTTTGTGATGTAATTTAAATTCAGAAATTTAATGTGTGAATTCAGCAAAAGTTTTTTCCCCCTACCTCCTCAGATGGGACATGCAGAGGTTACGAGAGCAAAAAGCTAGTGAGAAACTTAAGTACAAGCAGACTAGAGATGCTGACAAAGAATCTGAAAACCATGTACAGCGAAAATCTCAGTCATTTTATCCTAACCCACGTCACAGTAAGTGTTTATGGATTTTTTGTATGTGATATTTTTGTTCAAACTGTATATCAGCATTTGAATTTTTTACACATTTGCTATCCATTTATATTCAGTGTAGAGAAACCTTTACATATGTAAACAATGGAAATGACATCTTTATATCTGTCTAAATTTAGTATAGCTCTGTTTACTTGTATCTGATGCGAAACATTTTTTCTAGCATTTTAATTTCCAAATTAATACCTCCTGTTGTTTAATAATAATTGTGTTCCTTTTTTAAACCTGATACTCAGGAAAGTGTCTGACCTAGTTTTATGATGTATGGATTCTCGATCCTGTCGACAGTAAAAGATGGCAGAAATCCCTCAAAAATTGCACCAATCATTCCTGCGGAAATTCTGAGCCACAGTTCTGCCTGCAACTCTTACCACATAATGTTTGTCAGTCTCTCTGCATAATCCACCAACCAGTCAGTGCTGCAAAAGTATTTGACCCACTTCGTAAAAAGGCTTTTATGGATTTCTGCTATTTTTTCAGGCCCTTCGATTTTATCAGAAGGTCTGTATAGAAGATAGCTCTGTTTAGATCTTTTCTATCAGAAGCTCTTATGAATACAAACTTCCTGCAGGTGATTTTCCATTCCACTGCTTTTTTATCAGCAATATCCAACTGTTCTTTTTTCTTGTTCAATAAATGTTAATTCTCTTGACCATAAATGAATTGGAGTACAGTCTCAAACACAATTCTGCAGCCTTCAAACCAGTTTTTTTTTTTTTTTTTTTAATATATATATATATGTAGAGAGAGAGAGAGAGCCCAAAAATACAGCAATGACAATTGATTTTTATTCTTGTTCAAAAAAATGAAAGGTGACTTATCAAGAATCAATTAGAGTTACATCAGATGAAAGCAGGGATGTTACGAATGTTTCGTGATGTCACTAAAAGTCGTTACTTGGTGACAGTTTAACGGTTGACTGGATAATACATAAGTACCAAATTCTTAGAGTACACTAAGTTTTTCTTTTATTTATACTGCATTTAACAATTTTCTTATTCATTTTTCTTGATCAAATAAAAAAAAAATGATTGCTAAAACTTTTGGTATTTCAGCCATCATGTGGAGGGTTACAAGACTGAATCATTTCAGTTTTAGTTTCAGGCATATTTTAACATTTAATTTCCCAAAAAAAAAAAATTAATCAGCAAACTTCATTTGATTTTTTGAAACCTTGACATTCATGCTACTGATGTTATTCATCTCAGGAAAAGAAAATTTTTACTTCTTAAATGTCCAGGTGAAGTAAAGATTAGAGAATTCAGGAAGAATATTTAACCTTCAAGTGATTCATATTCGAATTATTCAGATGTGGAAATGTTCAGATGGGTGTTGATTATATTATTGTAAGGGACAAATTAGATGCAAAATTTTAGCGTCTAGCTATGGTTATTTATGCATTCTGTTATACTGTGAATAAACAGAATATGGTGGATGCAAAGTTTATGGCTCTTTCTTGCGTAATCATGACAAAATCATTTTTGTAATCATTAAGTAGAAAGCTTTGGTTTACATTTTAGTTTAGTATTTATACTGGTGCGCTCATGAGTGCCCTTTTTAGCTTACAAGCTTTCAGGCCTCACTAGCAACTTGTCTGCAAGTCTTAAAATTTGAATACTGAACTAATTTAGCAGATTGATTTCTATGAGGTGCTATTAGTGTTCGATTTTTATCCTATTAATAAAGACAGCATGTTGACACAAAAGGCTTATGAAAGTGTTGTCGCAAAGTTGATTGCCTACTGTAGAAGGATTTTGAATAAAAGGTTGCAGTTTATTGAAAGGTATTTCAAGAGTACTAAGGTGTGGGGCATAAAACCTAGTGTCATCTACATCTGCATATTCCTTCCTACTTTGTTCGTCAAACTAATCTGATAGTCCACCTGCAACCTCACTACCATCCCTTCTGTAATGAGTCATGCTGGTTTTACATTAGATTACTGTAAAAATGGTTAATATACATTATCAGATATTAGTGACATAAAACAGTCATACACAGTTAGAAATCTTTTTTAAAGTGGTGTGCAGTTATTCAGTGTTATTTTTGTATTACCCTTCATGGCCTTAAATGGAAAATTTGATGTTTTTAAAATATATTTTGTTAATTTATGTAAATAATAAATTTCTCTTGCTTTTCTAAAACTGGAATTTGCTGACATGGATTTAAATTACGTTAGGTTGTCTAGAAAATTCTGAGTGTTTTCAACATGGTTATTTTGAAGCATCCTTGGACAAAATTAGAGAATAGGTAGTCAGTGTTATGAAAAACAGTTTCTAAAGATATTTGGTGGCTATATATATATACACACTATGATGTTTGACAAAAACACTAAGACTGCTACTGTTATTCTTTTAATAAAAATGACAAAAATATGTTGTACATGTGAAATTTAAATTGTCTTCCTCCACTTGTTAATTCACACATTTAAAATATTCCTCCAAAATGCTAATTCACACTCAAAATGGCAGTCGTAAAAACAGACAGAAATTTCAGATGATTAAATTTAAGGACCTTCTACTGATTTTGGTCAAAATTAAGGACTTTTAAGGACCAAAAATCGATTTCAAAAAATTTAAGGACCATACGAACCCTGTCTCAAGGGAAGGTTGATAATCGAAGACTTCCTCGGCATACCTGCGAGCAGCTCAGCCCTCTTGCCATTGCTGTGCTCAGCAGAGATGTAATAAAAATTGAAACACAGTTTTTTTTATATATAATATATATATATATCTGCATCCCATCCAGTAAGGCCTCTTGATGGCCACAAAAACTCAACTCCCACTGATGATGCTGTGGAGGACATAGTGAGTTTTGAACTACTACTAAAAGCAAGAAATAATATTCTGTGCATGAGAAATAAATGAGGAGGCATCCCAAGACAATATGAGCATTAAATGATAATGCTTCTTCAGGTAGATGAACAAAACTTTCTAGAGAGAATACACAGTTGTGTCCTCAAGAAGGCATTTCTTTATGAATGATGGTGTGGCCCAGTTATTGAATAAGAAATAATTATTTTTTATTTCAAGTATTTTATATTTTTTCATTTGTTTAATTATTTCATAAAACTAACTTTAACATTTCGTTAATATTTATATTTCTTTTATGCTGAATGGCAACGAGTTTTGATTCATGTTTATTTTGGTTTTTGAAAGCATCTCATTTTGATCTACAGAGCTAGTGCTATGCAATCTCTGTGTATCCTAAATTCTGCTGCCTAGTGCCTATTTAAATTCTGCTTCCAATGCCTGCTGTAAATTCTAAAAAATTTGCCATTTCTAGATTTTGTTGTTCACTAAATTGTAAAAATTCTGCCACACCTGCTCTGTAACTGGCCTTTACCATATATATTTCATATTTCTTCTGAATGTTCATATTACTAAAAAATTAAATTAGCCGCTTTTTCTGTACATTCTAAATGCATTTAGTGCTTTTTAGAATAACAGAAATCCTTAATTAAATCCAAAAATTCTAAAATTAAAAGGAAACACGTTGAAGAATGAAACCGAATACATAAAGAAAATTATTCTTCAAAGATATGTGCAGTTATTATTATGTAAATTACTCAATTTTTTATCATTTCAGCCTTTACTATAATTTCCCATTTCTATTTCCTCATATGATAGAGTTACTAAGCCAGATTAAATTAAAATTAAATTGTATTATTTTTTACCACTATTCCACATTTTTAGTTTGAATTTGACTGTTCTTGTTTAATTACGTCACCGTGAGCTGTAAATGACTTTGTTAGCATCAATCAGAACATGCCTTTGTGTTCTAAGTTCTTTTTCTGATACTGTAGTTTACTTTCAGATACAGTGATAATTTGCTTCACGTCTATCGGGGAGGGACTATTTAACTGTTACCAGATCAAGTAAAACCTCATAGGTACATTGTGGAGAAGTTGACAAGTTAGGAGATAAAGCACACAGAAACTAACAAGAACATTGGTTTGCATATTGAGACAAATTTCCAATTATTGTCAGAAAAGATCGATAATTAAAGAGAAGAAAATCGATATAAACTAGCCAAAATGTTTGGGAAGGCTTGTAGAGACATTAGGTATTTTTGAAAGCAGGAAAGATAAAAAATTAACAATACCTTCGCCGGGAATCGAACCGTGGACCTCTGGAATACCGCTACCAGTGTGCAAACTACTACACCACGAAGGGTTGACAAGAAGGTGGGAAAAATACCTTATATACTTCCCCTTATAAACGGCAACTGGGTTTTTTAGGGAATCCAATCGCCAAATCCTTTGTGTGGAGAACCCATCAAGTAACCATCAACATCATCAAGTAAAACTTATTCTTTGCATCTACTGAGACTTATATGTAAAACAACTTATCACCTTTGTCGCTTTAATGGCTTATTGGAACCTTAATGTATATTAACTGGGTTATAACCCCTGGAACTGTACACAAAGCTATGACATTAACTGCATTAAGCAGAGCTTGACTAACTTCAACACTTGCCAACTGTGCCTACATCAGGCCTTTCAGGTTTGTTCCAATCAGCAGGTCTCTCTATATACAAGCAGCAGAGGGACAACATTCAGTCTTTTGTTATGAATCATGCTGATTATGATCTCACTTCTCATTTTAACCTATGCTGTTTGACATAAAATCTCCCTACTATTTGCTAAACCTCTAGATTGACCAAGTATGTGACAAAATTAGACATTAAAAAAAAAGCATAAAGCTAACTATTAGTAAAATGTAAATGTCACTTACCTTCTTTTAAATATGTCCAACTATTATAAGTGTAAATTATTTAATGCTACTTGATAAACTGCATGAAATTTATTTCATTCTCAAACTTATTAATAATTATGTTAGTTCATTCATGTTTAGTAATAATGCATACTACTTAGGGATCTATTTTATTTTTAGGATGGTATTACACAAGTGAAATTCAGGCATAGAAAAATATTTTTAATTGAATTTATTCAGTTTCCATTTGCTCATAGGTCCTTAATTTTTTTCATTAATAGTCCTTAAAAGTACTTAATTTCCGTGTGCAGAAATGTGTACGAACCCTGTTGAGAAGAGGAAGGGGAGGGCCTAGTGAACTAACACACACGGTATGCCGAGGAAGTCTTCGATTATCAACCTTGCCTTGAGTTTCCATTTGCTCAGTTTCCATTTGCTCATAGGTCCTTAATTTTTTTCATTAATAGTCCTTAAAAGTACTTAATTTCCGTGTGCAGAAATGTGTATGAACCCTGTTGAGAAGAGGAAGGGGAGGGCCTAGTGAACTAACACACACGGTATGCCGAGGAAGTCTTCGATTATCAACCTTGCCTTGAGAAGAGGAAGGGGCGGACCTAGTGAACTAACACACACGGTCTGCAGGAGGGTAACACACTCCTCCATCACGAAAGAACTTTGTGACAGAGTATGCATAACCTTTCCAGAGCGATTAATGCGGTATATTCGACTCTGATTGTGGCTTATGGTGTGTTTTGAAAAATTATGATCACAGTCTGCTGCAGTCGTGTCCTCAGATTGTAGATTGTATAGGTGAGTCAGTGCTTTGAATGTGCAAATAGCTGTGAATTTCAGAAGACATATTTCTTATTTATTCTGCCCTTTATAGTGAATGATAGTAAAATTAAGGCATAAACTGAATTCATGACCAAATTAAGCACAAAAACCAAGATCAGCAGTAAGAACAATAGCATAGGTGCTGAATGCGTTTTTCTAAACTGGTTTAAAAATTTTGTGAAACTTGGATACATCTTTGATTATGATATTTAAGTCCCATGCAGACTGTTAGAGAATCATATTTTAACATTATTTTGTCTTGTTTTGCTACTGAAGGGGGATGAAATAGACTGCTTTTTGAAGTAAACTGGTGATGATTAAAAAAAAAAAAAAAAAAAAAAAAAGATTTTGGATTACAGTAAGGTAGCAAGTCAGCAAAAAATTACAGCAAACTTAAATATTCATTCTTAGAAGTTCATGTTGTATGATGATAAGATTTCAAGGGCAGTTTGTATTGTGCATGGCTCCTATCAAATCAAAAAATAAATTCTGTGTACTACATTCTGTGTACTACAACTGTGTACTACAGTTGGAGAAATTGTATTAAAACATCCAGCAGAAACCTGAGCTAGTGAATCGGATGGCTACAGTTGTGACGAACCTGCATTTATCCATGGCGGCCCGTAGAGCAATCACAAAACATCCGATGGTTCAGTTTTCTAATGCTATTTATTATTCGTTATATTTACATATTTACAACTGTCCTATTGTTAGGTGGACTACCTTCACAGAAATCATGTTGCCTAATCAAACAACATTTCGTTTCTACTTACATGCATTACGCTACTGCCAAGCAGCGCCCTCTACTTCTCTCTTTACAACAACAGTATTTCATGAAAGCAATGCAAGGCTGAACTGTCTTGGTCACTTATTGAAAGTTGAATGAATTTGGTTGGGATGTCTAACTTTATCCAGTATATTCACTAGATATCATGCCACCTGATCACCACTTGTTCAGATCTCTGTAGACCTCTCAGTAAAAAAGTCGAATTCTACACCGACAGCATTTTAACCCTTTTGCAACGAGTTTTTTTTTTTTTTTTATTATTATTTATTTATTTATTTTTTACAATAGAACAATTGTGATAATATGAACTATGAGTAGGGCACACTAGAATGCTAAAAACTAAGATGTTCTATTTTTTGAAAAATTTTGAACACTGATTTAGGACCGGGACATATAATGTCCCATCAGTCCTGACCGCTGGGACATATGTGTCCCAGTAGTCTTCAATGAGTAATTTTGTAAAGAAAACCAATGATTTTCTAGTCATAAAAATTTAATTATGAATGGTATAGTTTGAAACAATCAATGCACAATGCGACATTACACATCGTGCACATTATTTTAGTGTGTGATTCCTTCTTTTGTTGTGCACATTTACGGCACCGCCGTCACGGTTTTGTTGTTACTGGCAGATGGTCTCCAACATTGACTAAGCTTCGTGATGTTTTGGATGTGCGTCCAGTTCCTCTGTGGCATTGATACCATGCGTTGAGCTTTCCGGACACCATCAAGGCTTCTGCAAGAAGTGTGGTTTTACTATGTTTGAGTTCACAGTACGCAATCCATGAGTTGACCACTGCGCTCATCAATAGGCGAAAAAATACTTTTTTTTCCACCACTTGCAAGATTTTCAATCTAATTCATAGACATTTGCCATTTGATCTGCAAGGTCTAAACCTCCCATGATTTTGTTGTAGAATTCGATTGCCACAGGGCACTCAAATTCTTCTTTGCTTCCATCTTTCATGGTGCGATTTGCTTTTGTGTATTTAGCTTCGTGGCAATTGCTTAGCATCATCAATTCCTCTGAATCAAGCCACCTCGCATACAATGTTCCATTTTTAGTTACGAGAAACTCAGCCTCACTCCTTTTGCTTAGTTTTGTTGCAAAATTAGGAACATCTTTGCGTGTCTTGATGCACCAACAGCAGGAAATTTCAGGGTTTCCATCAGGTGCATGCTTGTAAAAAATCGGTCAAACGCAAGCATCACGTCTTTACCTCGGATCGTCTCCGTTAGCTTTGATACTACCCATTCCCCGAGTGTGCCTTAAACTTCGCCCGTTTCTTTTCTGGAATAAATGTTCATGTCATATAAATATCGTGTTTTTGAATCACATTGCTGCCAAATTTTTATCCCTCTTTTCACAGGTTTCATCAGCATATATTGTTTGAGGGATGAACGTCCCTTGAATTTCGCCATTGATTCATCAATAGCTTGATATGAGCTGTCGCTTCGGCACTGTTTGAAGGTTTGTTTCAGGCACGAAACAACCTTGTCAATATAATATGTTTTACTTGCATTTTTTGGCTTTTCTGGTGCAGCAAAATATAGTTTCGACAGCAACATTTTACATCTGTCTCTTGAAGTAGAATTTTTTATTGCTACGTTTCCCAAAGAAGGATTAGATGACCAATAATGAGAGAATTTTGGCACCCTATTTTAAGATATGACAAGCATACATCCAAGGACAGGCATAATTTCAGAGGGATTGTTTGTCCTAACTTTTCGACTCGTTGGTTTGTGCATTGAGAGATCCAAATCATAAGACTTTTTGGAAATATCTTGAGAAACACGTCCAATTCAGTAGCTGAACGATTTAAGTTGAATAACAAACTGGGCGATGACTCTGCTGGAATTGTCATTCGAGATTGGAAAGTTGAATCTGCATGAAACCATAAGATTGGTTTGTAGCCTGAAACATTAGCTGATGGTATCTCTGATGAAAGTGATGCCGTATCAGTATCACTCAAAGCATCGTTGTTCTTTGTATTTTGGGAAATGGTATCATGATCGATATCCATTTCACGCTCGTCTGAATCGAATGAGCACTGCAAATTGTGTGTTAGATCTTGAAAATTGGGATCATCTATTTCATCATCTGACTCTTCTAAAATTTTGATTTCTTCATTAGTAAGTCCCCGGCGTGGAGTCATTTTAGATTGAATTAATATGTGCCTAAATTTAAAATAATAAGCAACTATTTCAAAAGTAACCGAAAAATATAATATCTAGAGAAATGATCACATAGGACTGTTGGGACAATGTGTTCTCACTAGCCAAGACGAGAGGGACACATATGTCCCGATAATAAAAACGGAAGTAAAACTTTGCCACTTACGAGTTTATTAGAGGTAATCCGCTTCGTGAGTAACTTATTTGGCCTTAGATTTATGGATAAATCAAAATGTAATCGAAAATAGGCAGTATTTTCCAAAACTAAACTATTTACGTTCGTAGAGTATGGAATGAGCTACTGCAACACTTCAAAAATGCAGGAATTGCATTATGTACGGTAGTGCCATCTATGTTCTGTGAATGAAAATACCTTCAAAAATATTGGCAGGACTGGTGGGAAAGTCTCCCATTAAACAGAGAAGCGTTTCTATCCCAAAAGCATTTTTTGAAATTTGCTTGGGACGTATGTGTCCCGTTAGGTGTGAAAGAGTTAAAGTTCTGAAGTGGTGGCCCAGACTCGTAAAAAATAATTGATGGCACTTTGTAACATAATGATTGTTGTATGTTCTGCATTCAAAATGCTCAGATTTTATCAGACAACATACTTTTAATGTCATAGATTTACTTGTTTTTCATATATATATATGTACTATGTGATTTTTAATTGATAAATTAAAATTGTTTAATTGAATCTCTTCAGTGTTATTGATAATACATTCTTTGTACTGCTTGATTCCTAAGCAGTGTCTTTATCTCTTGCAGTTGAATTCATAGAGGTTACAGAACAGTTGCCTGTTTTGGCATTTGGTCATCCCATTCCTCTATTTCAACCCAGGTATTATTTTAAATTGCATTTTTCCTATTGGATTATACTTTGTTTTGAAATTATAAATGTTTTCTTTAAATAAATATGTATTTGGACATTTCTTCATATGAAATGTTATACATGTTTTTTGGGAGGAAGAGGGGAGTAAATTTCATTTCTGAGTAATCTTTCTTTGGCTTAATGTACATACTAACTTCATAGAATATTCAGTTCAGAATTTTAGTCATAAAGAAAGGAGCTGCAGCAGGAATTATGTCATATATGTATATTGATACTTTGATATTCATTAACATAAGACAGACATTCCATTGGGATTCTCACTTTTTCTTTCAATAATGAAGGTAAAATATTGCTGTGTACTTTGATTAACTGTTCCCAAACAGAAAATGCAGAAACGCATTTCATGTCTCATGATTTAAGTCAAATTCTACACTGAATATGTAATTACAAATTAAAGATGCCAAAGTTAAAATATCTTGAATTTAAATTATTTATTCAACAATAGCAATTGCCTACTTTAAACTCCAAATTAGCTGTCTTTTACCTAGAAATATACTGTACTAATAGTGAATATTAAAGAAATGTATTTTCTTTTGCTGAATTCACTTTTTCAAATTTTTAAAAACTAAATAAAAAAAAAAACGTTCCTGAGAGCTACATAAGTCCTGAAGATTGTGTAATGAAGATTAAAAAAGGGGGGTTGGGGGGACCTTGTTTTTTCATATCAGCTGATGTCAGAAAATAAGTGAAAATGTAAAAGTCTTTTCCAACTGGTAAATATGTTATATTTCATATAAATTGATGTCATTTAACATGATACACTGAATTTCTTTGATTTTGAGGTGCTATTGATTGTAAGATGCAACCCTTAATTTTAATGTCACAAACAGAAGAAAAGACTAATTCTAAGAAAATAATGAAACGTATTTAGCAGATTTTTTTCAATAATTATCTTTGATGTCTTGTATTTAAAATGATAATTGGAAAAAGTAATTGTTTCAGAATAATTAGAAATTTAGTTTTAAGATACTGTCTGTTTTAGTGATGCTTAAACAAATATGCAGTTATTTGAAGAAATATGATAGTTCAAATTCTTGCTTTTAGTCATGTGGTTTTAATGATTAAACTGCTAGAGAAATACCTAGCATAATTTCTCTGAAATAGGAGTTGCTGATACTTTCATTCAATATATTATGAAATTTTTACTTCTGAATTGAATAACTTTTTTCTGACTTGCTATCCATTAGCAGTATCTTTTTTTTAAAAAGGAAAAAAGAACAAAATAGTATTTTTTAGTTATTGCCGAGCAGTTTGTGAGCATGTTTTAACTATTAAGGAAAATTTAAAAAATTATTTTCCATTGTAAATTTGAAAATGTGCCATGATTGATAAAACTATAACACAGCAGCTGTAAAACGCAAAAAAAAATCAGCAAATACTGCTTTGATTGACACAAAATTAGGCAGAAAAGTAGCATATATCTTTATGCATAAAACAAAATCAATAATTATATACAGAAATGAAAACAGTATTAAACTTTTGTAAGTTATCAGATAATGACATATTGGTGACTTAAAGAGAATTATGTATAAAGTGAAAATAAGCAGCATAAAATAAAAAAAAGGGGGGGACATTAATAGGGTATGTGATCGCCCTCATCTTTATACAAAGTTTACACCTTGTGACCATGCTTTCAATTAAGTGGTCAACCACCGCAGAATTAAGCAATTACCATTCTTCTTGTAAAGCAGTTTCCAGCTCAATAAGAGTGGCTGGAAGTGGGAAATATGAAGATACAGCATGTCCGAGAGAATCCCAAAGATTTTTAATGGGATTAAGATCGGGCGAATATGCTGGCTACGCCATACGTGCAATCCCTTCACTCTCCAGGTAGTCATCGACGATGTCAGCAGTATGGGGACCTGTGTTATCATCCATTAAAACAAAAGTAGGGCTAACTGCTGCAGCGTACAATCTCACAATGGGTTCTAGGACTTCATCTCGATATTGGACAGCCATCAAAGAACCCCGTTTAAAGATGTGCAGGTCAGTGAGGCATCCTAATGAAATCCCTGCCCACACCGTAATTCCTCCTTGGAATGCGTGATGTTTTGGGACTGATTGCCTGTTCGTTGTTCACTCCATATCCTTATACGCTTGTCATCTGGCTCCAGAGCAAATCTTGACTCAGTAAACATGACATTGCCCCAGTCAGACACATTCCAATTGATACGTTCCCGGCATCACTGTAATCATGCCTCTCTTGATTGGATGGATAGAGGAACACAAACTCGAGGTACCCGGGCGTACAGTCCACTCATATGTAATCTTTGGCATACAGTAGCTGCAGATATCGCTTTGCCAATGGACACTGTAACCATAGATGTCACATGTGTGGAGATTGCTCTGCGCTTCCGCTTGGCTACAATAGCAATATATCGATCTTCGCGGGGATTGTAACCCTTGGGTGACCAGCCACGAGCCTTCGGACAACTGTCTGTGTGGTTTGGAATTGTTTCCATAAACGTGAAAGTACAGAATGATGAACACCGAAGAAAAGAGCAACATCTGTGATCGACTGTCCTGCTTTGATGCTCCCCGCAGCACACCAGCACTCAGAATCTTCCATTCGTCTTATGGAAGTCATAGAAACATGTATGTCTTGAAAACAAATTGTACGAAAGTTTTAAACACCTTCTATCAGCACTTACAATCAATTTCTGTAACCCTTCATAAAGCTGTCTTCTTATAAAACTGCCTTTTTTGCATATTTCTTGACATGAAAGTGCGATTGGCTGTTACCTAACATATTTGCTTACTTCCATCTACCTCTGCAGCGAATTGCATCAATTCTGATTGTCTTCCAGAAATTAGTATTTTCCTCTCTGTGCTTAACTTTTGGAAGTGAGTTATAAAAGTTGATGACATGCACATCTCTTATTCTAAGTATTTTTGAAATTTGGTTCTGTTTTTTCCACATACTTAAAGTTTTTAAAGACAAAACGTTATTTTAAGTTATCATTTTTCACTAAAATTGTCTCCATTACCTTTTGTGAAAATTTAGGAAGAATTTCATTTTCCTATAAATATATGCAATGTATTCTACCTGAGATTCTTTACTGAATATGCAGAATGAGATGCATAACTACATAACATAACATTCACAGATAGTTATATGTGTCCAAAAATAACACATCAGTTTATTACTGGACAAACATTCTTGATACATACCACCAATCACACATTATTTTGGATACATAATGCTTCCCACAATTTTATACATCTTTATGCAATGCTGCTCTTACATAGTGGCATAATGCAGATTCTATTTTCATGATTGGTATTTCTCATTCGTTACAGTTAGGATCTTAAGAATTTTAATTGAAATTAATCTTTTTTTAAATGTGGTGTTAAATAGGAAATTATATCTTTTAATATGGTTTTCAAATCATATCAGATTCGAAGGAAACTAAATTTTTGTGAAAATAGTCTTGTATTATTTATGTTCTGGGTAACCACTAAAAAGTGTTTGGTAATTATTTATACGTATACCGTAATTATTGCAGAAATGAAATTCAGTACTCGTATGTAATAAAAATACAATAATAAGGATACATCAAAAAGTGAAATTTAAAACTAGTGCTAATTTTTCTGAATTGCTTAATTTGTTACTTCCTTTCTTCAGTTCTGATGTATCTGAACTAGACTATATTAATTAGATTTTAATGATGAATTTCAAATTTAAACCATTTATTGCCAAATTTTACTTTTAAATCGGATATATTTTGTATGTAATGCACAAACCAAGTTTTTCTTTCTTTTTTTCATTTCATGATTAGAGTCTTAAATTTACTAATCATTAAATTATGGTACACATTTTACATGTAGTACAGCTTAATATTACCCTTTCCAGCTTTTGTTATTGCTAAAAGTATGAAAAATTATATATTGTAATTATGAAGACTGTTTAAAAATATTTTTTAGCAAATCCGGTATAAACTTAATTTAATATTAAATATAGTGAACATTAATTTTAATAGCTTACATTAATTTTGTTATTAGTAAAATTAGGAATATAATTCAGTTTTTATTAATTTGATAATTACTTTTATTTAGTGAGTTTACACTACCTTGGCGATGTAGTGAAAATCAAAGTTACGAATCAGTGGAGATCAAGGCTAAAAAGAGTCGTTCTACTGCTGCTGTGCCGAAAGTAACCTGAAAACAAGAAGTTATTCAAGTTATTATTTGCAACCTGTCTTAGACAGCTAGGAAGCAGAATCTGAGTAAAGAACATGCAATATTGTCCAGCATTTGCCTTTTTAGATATGGAGTCAAGCGGGCAGAAAATATGCAGGGATGAAATACTAGTTATTTTAAGATCTGTAGTGTACATATGTATATTCAGAAAACATTTTAAAACCTATAATCAATCATCTGTTGTTGTAAGCAGTCAATTCCATCAACATTGTTCTATCAGTTTTGTTCTTTTGTAATTGGTATCATTATCACAAATTACCAATGAAACTGTTGAAATGTATTATATCTGAGAACATAAAGCAGAAGCTTGTACAAAATGAAACTAAAAGTACAGCTTTTCATTATGAAGTGATATATCATCTTTGTTGCCTCATTTGTAAATAGTCACTTGTCGCTGATTATACATATATATATATATATTATGACTTATACATACACACAGAAGATCTTGGATATTCAACTAGTAGATTTGTAGAAACTTCAAAAATAAATTTAATGCATATTAAAATAATTAATAATGTTAGTGTCCTTAAGCAATAAATTATAAATATTAAGCTAATAGTGGAAAATTTTAAATTTGATTATTAGTTGAAATATGTGGCGAGCGATACAAAAGAATGATGAAATAAACACAGCTGTCAAAAGGAAGTGGCAGTTTCACAAAGATGCTGCAGTAGTAACATCTTCATAATATAACGTAATAAAAGGTGTTTTGTGAATGTACTTCTTTAGTTGAATGGATCATAAAAAGTATTGATTTTCTTCCGTCAGATTTATAAACTCTTGTTCATGATGTATATTTTAATGAGAATTTCATAATTTTCTCGGAGGAGGGGGGAATGTAGATATAATGATCATATTGCATGACAGTGACTATATTAATCATTTGGATAATTTGAAAGCAATTATGAATATTGACAATTGAATGAAGATCTCTTCTGTGTGTATATGTATTGCGATTTTGCTGACACACAGATGTTCCTGCTGTGCTTACTAAAATAGTTAGCATATGTTTCAAGAGTTTAAATTTTTAACTGAAAGGCACAAAATAAGCAAGTTTATTTGAATTTGCTTTTTATAATAAAATTAAATATGTTGCCTTAAAAGCACTTATAATTTTGTTTTCTGATTCTTCATCCCTTATGTGAAATATGTCTGCTTCTATTATGTATTTGTCTTACTAATCATCTTTAATTATGTAATAAAAAAAAGATTTTAAATCCTTATCTTCTTGGTCTTCAGTGTGTGTGGACCAAAAAACCTGATTAAATTACGCTTGGACTACGGCTTTCAGAGTATTTCATTTTCAAAATGAACAAAAAGCTGTGGTTAGAAATAGTTTCATTAAATTCTTTTACAACAGCAAGCCTTTTTCTTTTTAATGTAATTTGACTTCAGAGTTAAGAGTTGAGCTGCATGGAATTCTGAAAAAATTTTTACTATTTTAAGGGTTGAGTGTCACTCAGGCAGTGCACTTCTTTATTTCTTTTATGACAACCATTGTTTGCATATTTTTACATTTAGAATATGTATTGTATGCCACCATCCTTTGATTTGCATTGCTAGTGATACCTACATAATAAATTTTGATTATTATTATTTTGTAATTTGTGCTTATTTCATTCATGAAAAAAAAAAAAAAAAAAATTTATGGTGGAAACTATTATTAAGTGATATGTTTTATGTAGTCTTATTCATTTACAATAATATACACATTTTTTTTAATGTTGCTCTATCTTGTGTTAAACCAATATTGGGGGGGGCATTTTAATTTACTGTCTAAAATATATGAAATAGGAATTTTGAGGAATTTCTCATTAGTGAAGTGGACACTGAACAGTGATTCTCATTCTGAAAGTGAAAATTTTGGGCTGTTTGAAGAAATAATTGCATGAATTTGGAAAAATCCAAAACCTTCTCTTTCCAAGATTTCTGACTATCAGTACACCTGTCGTAAATTTGTCGTTTGGAGAAGATACATAGCCAGATATTTTGTATTAATTTGAATATTTCTGGAATTTTGATATAATGGAATTGATTGGAGGGGAAATTAACTGATATGCACATCATTTAAGGTCTTCTGAAATTTTGGGAATGTAGATATGATGATCATATTGCATGACATTAATCATTTGGATAATTTGAAAGCAATTATGAGTATTGACAATTGAATGAAGATCTCTTCTGTGTGTATATGTATTGCGATTTTGCTGACACACAGATGTTCCTGCTGTGCTTACTAAAATAGTTAGCATATGTTTCAAGAGTTTAAATTTTTAACTGAAAGGCACAAAATAAGCAAGTTTATTTGAATTTGCTTTTTATAATAAAATTAAATATGTTGCCTTAAAAGCACTTATAATTTTGTTTTCTGATTCTTCATTCCTTATGTGAAATATGTCTGCTTCTATTATGTATTTGTCTTACTAATTATCTTTAATTATGTAATAAAAAAAAGATTTTAAATCCTTTTCTTCTTGGTCTTCAGTGTGCGTGGACCAAAAAACCTGATTAAATTACACTTGGACTACGGCTATAAGGTCTAGTAATAATAATGCAGATTGTTTTTTCTTTCCATATTCTTCAAGAAATTGTATCTAAGCCAGTATTTGAGTGATACTAGTCCTAAAACTAAATTAGTTATGATCATTTTCTGAGCATCTTAATAAAAGCTTTCTAACAATTACACTTAAGATAGAAATTACAATTTGTGAGAAATCTGATGCTAATAAGAAGTGATTAAGACAGATTGAGTTTATGCCTCTAAAAAGAGCTTTATTGGTCTTTCGTTATTTGTACTGGATACCGACATAGAACTTGAAGCCAACTATGAGCATCATTCTGTGGATACATGAACACTTAAGAAACCAGTTTGAGCATGGGATATGATCTAACTAAGGCAAATATTTTGCTTCATGCAAACTTATAGTGATATACTTTTATAATACAAACCTAACAATAAACAGGAAGCAGTTGGCAAGAGATTTGTAAAAGAAAAAATTGAAAAAAAGAAATGTGTGTCCTATCACAAAGGAAAAGTCTGTGTCATAAAGAGGAAAGAAAACGATCTCCTTATTACCAACAATTTACAAAACAGAAATGGAGCTTCAAACTGAAACAGACAAAAAAAAATTTACTAAAAAAGAGGGGGAAATTATTAATGTACCTCCGTGATCTAATAATATGGAATTCTTTTTTTAGTTATTCAAACCAGGCAGGTTTAAAAGTCCACTACAATTCATATTAAATATAGTGGAACAAATAAGAAAATCTGATATAATGAAGTGCAAACCAGGATGTTCATAGTAGTCATCACCACTGCATGTAGTGGGAAGACAGTATAAAGTATGTTTTTATGAAGATGCACAATAATTCAAAAAGAGAGAAGCTCTATTACTGTCCAGATTGTAATGTGTGAAAAGGTTCAGAGATATCCCGTGTGCAGAAAAATTATTAAATAAAATTTGATAAGAATGTTTTTATAATATATATTGTATCATTTACAAAATTTACCACCACTGCTTCCAAAAAAGGCAATTTTAATCAGCAGTGGTTAAATAAGCTTTTATCATAAATTACTACAGAATTAAGATAGTGCCTACCAAAAGTTGAGTACATAATGCAAACCTTTAAATAGATGGCTTTTATATGGGAGTTTTGGGGGGTGTAGATGTTTGCAGATGTGAAGCAGCTTTCCACAAAATAAGCTATACTTGATTAATTATAGGGGAAGAACATATTATTGAGCAGCACTGCATTACAGTAAGAAGGATACATCATATTTCTTTTCAACATAATCAATCTGTGCACTAACATTTTTCTGAATATCGGTTCTCTGATGATAAAAATCTGTTTGTGGTCATCCAGGCATCACCTGTTATTTGAAAAATTGTTACCAACACTGTCACTTTGCAGTTGTTGTGAATTACTTCATTGTACCCCTCTAACCCAAAAAATCCTTAAACTATCAAATTTTTAATTTTTTTTAAATGTTAACTGCAGCATTTCTAAATATTTAAAAAAAGGGGGGACAGTTCTATTCTCCCCCGTTCTACTGTGCCGACTTGTGTTTTTCATATTTCGAAAGCGCGACTTAGGATATGTATTAGATTTATATATAGCATTGTTCTAATATAGGTATTTTGATACAAAACCGCACTTTTCTGAAATCGCATACCAAATTTTTTCCATATTTCATTTCTACAACTGGGATTATGCCATCGAAATATGAAAAAAAATTGTGTTATTTCAGAAAGTCTGATTTTGTGTCAAAATACCTATATTAGAAACAATACTATATATAAATCTAATGTATATCCTAAGTCGTGCTTTTGAGATATGAAAAACACAATTTGAATTTTGCCAATCGGCCTAGTAGAACGAGAAATATAGAACTGCCCCCCCCCCTTTTTTAGCGCAGTGTACTTACTGTAGTTTAAAAGTCATTAAGTTTTTTTTATGTTCAAAGGTAATCATTTAAGAGAGTATAATTAAATGGCTGTTGTTCATTAGCATTATAGCTTTAATATAATACAAATTATTTTATTTACTACTTCTAAGCCTGGAATTAACTTCCACTCACAGTTATCTTTCAAAAAGTATTGAACAAAAAAACACACACACTAGGCATGATGGCAAAAGATTTTTATTAAATGAACAAATAGCAGCATCTGGTATGAAATGTGCAGTTTTGGGTAGTAAATCTTAAAAAAAAAAAAAAAAAAAAAAAAACATTTCATAGCAGAAATCTTTATTTAAGCAGGCACTTAAATAGTCGAAAGTCATTAATTCGGACCTCAAAACTACAAACTTCCTGCGCGCGTATAGGCGTTTACGTGTGCGTGCAAGACCTTTAATGTATAACGGATGGTATAAGCTAAAATTATCTAATTCAGTTAATGTTGCAGATTGTGTTGTTCCTTAATCTTCTAATTGGATCCGGCTTATTATTTTTTGCAGACTGTTAGAGAAATTTTAAAAAGTAAGCTTAAACTTTCGATTATATCAAATAGAATTTCCGATATATATTTGCTAATATGTAAAGGATCTACAAAGCGAAAGTATGCTTCGAAATCCGAAATCTGTTTATCAATTTCAGGCTGCTCTGCGGAGGGGTAGGGGGGGGAGCGCAACGAATTGGAAGTTGATCTGTCAGCATTATCCTTATCTTCAGGGCAGATGTTTTTATTTTATTTGGCTTATAATTCCTTACTAAATGTAGTATTTCATCACGATGTACTCAGTCTTTGATATGATTTGATTTAAATCAAATTCTTCGTCATTATAATTCGCTTCGGATAGTGAAGAAAGTGACACAGAGGTTATTGAAAACAAAAAAATTTCGATTGACAAATTATTTGGTATTCTCCACACAGCAATTATAGGACTTGAACAGCGGAACTTTGTAACTGAACAAGAAGTTATGTTTGTTTATAGAATTAAAGAGAAAGTATTATCACATAAAACGAAGCAACTTAAAACAACTTACATTGAAAGAAATGTTTAATAAGGTAAACAAATAAATATTAAGCTTTTTTTTTTTTTTTTGTAAATTTTGATACCCTTTAGATCATAATGGTTCTTTATTTCATAAATTACAGTTTCATATTTTTAATTTTATAATTTCTGCATGCCATCTTACCAGATTTAAATTAATGATCTATAATTCAAAATCACCGAAGTCCCGATGAGTCTGGATTAAAGACTTTTTACCGTATTATCAAATATAGCTCTTTGAACTTTCTTCCATATAGGGACTATTTAAAAAATAAACCTTAAATCTATAGAAATAATTAAAGTTCACTAGAACTTAAAATTATGCTCTATAGGCGTTATGAAATTTTAATTTTACATAATTGTTCAAAATCTGCTTGATAACATATTATTGAAGGAGGAAACTTTTAGCAAATTAGAATATAATTGGTTTAATTAAAAATAATTTTATTTTGTTGTAGAATACTGCAATGTCCAACTACATACTATATGCTACTAATTAAAATTCAGTTCTTTTCAATAATTAATGCATAATAAAACAGACACTCAAAAACGGTTTTTTTAGAATATTTTAGTTTTAAAAATTTGAAAAGAAAAAAAAAATTATTTAAATATGTATCAAAATTTAGGTACTTCTCAGTGCAGTTTTTCAAATTGACGAGAAAATTAATTGTTATGCTTAGTGTCTGCAAAAACTGTGGGATAAAAGTTACACGATAATTAGTTGTCTTCAATACTGTATTATGTTATTCTATATTATGCTACATAATTTAGCACATTAAGAGAAATTTCCAGAAAATTCTCTCCTGTTTGAAATCGTCGTTGCATGTGAATTTTTCTATTTCCTCTATTGTTTTCATTTCAACTCCAGACTCTCTTTGTAGAAGCTTTGACATCACCTTGGTGGCATATTTTATATGATGGAATTTAAATTCTACAATATATTAGCGAATATCTGTACTTAGTCTACTAAGTTACATAGTTTTACTAGTTACAGTTACTCAAAAAATCTTCATTGTCAGGTCATGCGAAATCTATACTGACACAGTTGAAATATTTGTTTTTGTCTTTTTTATTGAAAATTTGGCAGCTATTCATTGTTTTCATTAACACCTCAGTCATTATGCTGTTGTATCGAAACTATTTCATAACCGAGTCCCCAAGATACGAGCCCCCAGGAATTTGACTTCGAACGCAGTTGCTGAGATATATGTTTAATGAATGACAAAGGCATTCAATCACTTAAAAGGTCAAGGTTCAGAAATTCAGATGAAGAGAACATGTGTTGTCTTAGAACAATGATTTGTACATTATTTGAGAGCTTCTACATCCTGTTTGTATTCTCGGAGCTCAACGGACAGTGTAATTTCAGAAATGCTAATCCATTCTGAATATCTCTAAAATTTTTTGACCGTGTAATCCAGACACTGATACAGAGGTACCTTTTAAAATAACATAATACCAGTACATCTGGAATCTAATGGCTAGGGATGATCTTTCAAACTGATTGACTAGTTTTAGTGTATTTAGGATTTCCAGGCTTCAGACTGAAATTGTAAAACTACTGTTCTTTCTTTGACACAAAATTTATACTTATGTTCTTGCGATTTGTTTGAATCACAGTAAACTTCCATGTGTGAAGGTCACTTCAGCATAAAACAGATATATATGAAAATACAGACAGAGAACTGTTAAGAATGTAAGACAAAGTACATGTATACAAGTGCTTGGGAATTTATATTTGTTTATAGAAATGCTTACCTACATATCCATGTAGTATATATGTCTACATTGATATAATATATAAGTGCAGATATGTACATATAGCAGAAAACTTGCGTACCCTTAAATGGGAATAAAGTATATACAGATATGTACATGTACACACTCAGGCACACATATGCACTTATATATATGTGTGTGTGTTTTGCGTGTGGATTTATGCATATGTGTATAAACATACAGATATATGTATATATATTTCATCATCAAGCTCTTGAAGAAGTTTTCGTATTTCTTCAGTCAGACCTCTTTTCATTTTCAGCATATTGCTAGAAAAATGTCAAAATAATTCCTAAAAAAATATGCAATATTCTAAAGTAATGCAAGGCTCTGTTTACAATTTACAAACGCAGTTATTGCAAATTCTGTAGCTACGTAGCTACATGAACTAAAAGGGAAAAATTGGGGAAAACCAGATTCTTAACACAAAGACCTTTGAAAGAGATAAGTGGTTAAAATCCCAAGGACATCAAATTTGACATTTCACCCCACTCTTTAAACCTGGAAAATGGGAGAAAAAGACACGGCCACTAAAGTGGACAACCCTGTCCTTTCAAAGAAAGGACTCAATGGCCATCCCGTCTTCAAAAGGTTAATGCAACGAATAACTGAAGATTTCTTTTTCATGCCCAAAATAAAGCTGCAACATGATCCGATGCATTCAGCGGCACGTTGTACTCCAGTAAACAGTTAGAGAACACTAAATTTTTGGTCCTTCGTTTCCACAGATAAGTCCTCCTCCCAATACAACTCACTTTATTATTTACGTGCTCTGCTCTTATGCACTACATGTAAGGGATGGATGCCTTCATGGAAGACTTTTTAAGAGAAACTGGCTCGTATACACGATACACATGAGGAAAACACCAATGCAGCCAGCCCGTTCGCGGAAATCAAACCTCGGACTGAACTACCAGTGTTCAGTGACTTTACTGCTTGGTCGATGGTAGGTCTATGACTCACTTTGTCCTTGTGGTTTTTTATATGCTCGCATTTAAGAACATCGGCCTTTTACCATGCGAAACTGAAAAATAGCAATGACAAATGGTACACATCGCAGTGTACTCATTTCATTAACAAAACAGAAGGCAAATCATCTGCATATGATTTTTTAAATGCACGAGTATTTTACTTCTTTTTACGACCTAATTGACAAAAGATTGCATTCTCGCCAAGCTAAATAAAAATCCTAAAAAATTTCTATAACAGAAAGTCAGGAGAAATATGTCCTAAATTGGGTGGGCAGGAGTACGGTCTGAAATCAGGAGAGAGGTAACTATGCAATAATAATAGAATTGTATATTGTAGTGTCCATTGATGGTACAATAGCTTTCAGTTAACTGTGAAGCACGCACACACACAAAAAAGCTGGTTTTTATATATGTATTTCATGTAGTTTTATTTCTGTAGTCATTTATAATCTATACACTGACAATCCTGTTTATGTAAGCAAAAGATAAATATGAGAAAAACTGAATGTGGCCACAACATAACTTCCAACTAATTCCATACTTTAAATTAAGTACCACTTTCCACTGATCGCGAACGAAATCCAATTTGTTGTCCCAATAAATAGAAATGTCCCTTATAGGAAACTTTGGATGAGAAATTTTTAGGTGTAATTATTGGTCATGTGTAAAAATTAGATTTTCTGATTTTTTTAACATAATCAAATGTTTGCTCCTTTATATCTCCAGTCAAAAGTTGTATTTTATTGGGCAGTTGAATAACATATAATTGCTGTTTAATTAAGTAAAATAAAGTGTTTATATTTAAAATAAGCACCATAATTTAATTTTCTTTTACAGTATTTATAAAAGTATTGTACTGATGTGGTTACCCATATGGCTGGCTATCCTGGCTGTGAAAGGAATAAGAGTAGGAAGTCAGCAGAGTGAGGTTCAAATCCCATTCAATATCGAATCTGAACTGAAGGAATTGAAGTCAGGTACTTCTGATGAAGTGAACCCACAGCAGTTACCATGTTAAAGCTATTTAAAACCTGATGTAATATCATTTAAATTAGTCAATCACTGAACTTCTCCTGATGCACAAAATTATACTATTTTATAACCATTACTTTTAATCCCCAATAATTACAACATTCGAATGTTTTCAAATTTTTAAGTATGTTAGGAGAAAAATTATAAAACCATTAATAAAAAGAATTCAGACAAAAAAAGAGTCAGGTATCTTATAAATTGTTGGAAAAATATCAAAGAAGTAATTTTAATGAATATACTACAAATGTGCTTAATTTTATGATGATTGTTGACTTTCTACATAAAAGACTAAATAAAACTATAAAAAAGAAAGTGATATATGTATATAAACACAGGACAAGTGAGAAACTTCCTCTAATAAAAATTTATAAACAACTGTACACAGACATTATCTTTTCATAAGATAAAGTATCTAGAAGTCCAGACTATCATTCTACTATGTACATCCATTTCCTCTGTGAAATAAATGTAACCCTATTACAAATGAGCTCATCTAAAAAGTTCATTATTGTTTAAAAAAGTGATTTTTTTTTTTCAAAAGATGGAAAACAGGATACTAGAAACCTGGTCTGAAAAGATACTCACCTCCAATGAATTTTACAAGGAAAGGGCATATAGAATTAATCCTAGTGCAATATTCTGCATCTTTCCACTGTTTATTTATAAATATTTTACTCTGTATGGAATTTAATAATGGTTTATTTATCAACTAAATGAAATACAAACATTGTTTTATCAATTATGTATTTTTATATAAATAAGACAATTCTGGTTATATGGAAAAAATTAATTATATTTTGTATTTAAATCGAAAACAAAATCACATTTACATTAGAAGTGCTACGAAATTCAAGAGATGAGCAAAATTTAAAACAGATACATGTATATATAGAAATTCATTACTATTAGTAAAATACAGAACATTTACGTAAATATCTACTTAATGGGGTAAGGAAAGAATCCCTTTGTTTTCCCTGTGTTTTATGAGTCTTTATAATGATTTGGCATAAAATTTCAAGCTGTACAATGAATTTTGTTTAATTATTTTTCAATTACATACTGTTAAAATAATGGCTTATAACACAAAACTGACAATGGTATACAAAACGAAATGTATCTCACATAACTGGATGAAACAACTACAATTTCCATCACTGACATCGTAACACTTACTTACATGCTTAAAATTTAGTACTTAGCTTAAAAAACATATGTAGAAGCAAAACTCAAGTCACAACTTAAAATGCTTTTTATAAGGCTTGGGAAGAAAATTACTATAAACGGCAGAAGTTCGGTATAACATAAGCTGAAAAACATGGATGACTGATATTCTAAAAACAAATGTGAAGTTTCCAGAAGTGATTACATATGATGATAACATACAAAATAATGAAGAGAGCGTCTGCACCTCAGACAAAAAAAAAAAAATGAATGTCCGAAAAGCTATACAGCTCATTGCTATCAAAATGGTTTTCAAATTTCTCCTCCAGTCTGTTCTTGATATACTTCAATAACATCATCATTCTCCATCTCAAGCTATAATTTTAAAAATTGTTTTGTATATTAATGTAATAACAACAACATGCATTAAATAGAAATCTTTTAATATATATTTAACAATTACAAAATTAAAGGCAAACTCAAATTACCTGTTTAGGTGTTTCATCATCATTAATCCTTCGACCATCAAAAAGAAAGCGAAGTGATGTTACTGGTACACCCTATTAAAATAAACATTCACATATAGATATATACTTTTCTGCAATGGAAAATTTGAATTTAATTTCTTAAAAAATTTTGCTGTGAAAAATAAGCTCAGTATTAAGTCCAAAAATCTGGACATCCAATACCCAGAATGATATAAAATCTGGACTGCCAGCAAACTATTTTGTATGCTTAATTTTATCCAAGGATTTACTTATGTATGTATGTGCATTTGATATTTTTTCATAATAAAACATGAGGTCTCAATTCTTAATTTCACTTTGGCACTAAATAAAAAGATTTTATATTGAAGAAACAAACTTTTAGCATAAATACGTATCAATAATTTAGCTCTGTACCTGTCCTTTTACTTAGCATATATGACAAATCAAAATGTTCTACATTGAAACATCATTGATTTTACACCTACTGAATAATTTATATCCCTGATGCCAACTTGCTTGTCAAAATCTGATTGAATTAAATCTTGATTGATTAAATCTTGATGCTTGTCAAATCATTTATCAATTTTTCCTTTGATGATGACTATCAACAAATGGCAGCCTGAGAAATGATTTGTGCAGCAATGTCTCTAAAAAAATATTATTATTTTAAATACAAAGTGAATACCAAAAAGCACAGTAACTTTTTATGTTGACATAACACTTCACAATGATTAGACTTTAGGCAACTGAATTGCAGTGTTGACAAGGAGCAACTTTTAAAAGAAGTTTCTTTCTAC
Organism: Stegodyphus dumicola; assembly: GCF_044657685.1. Taxonomy (NCBI): domain Eukaryota; kingdom Metazoa; phylum Arthropoda; class Arachnida; order Araneae; family Eresidae; genus Stegodyphus; species Stegodyphus dumicola. The sequence continues at coordinate 31,385,920 of NC_140770.1, forward strand.
ATGCAAAAAAGAAATAAGATTCTGTAAATAATATTTCATAGGCCAAAAGATTACATTTAGTGCTGTTTGAATTGAGAATAACTAATTTGCAATTCAGATAAGCCTAGAACCAGCACTAAGGCTGTTATGGCTGCATCAAACACAGAAGTTTTAGTATCTAGAGAAGCCTTTAGCAGAGAATTTAATACAAAACCATAATGGGGCACTAAAATAAGCCTTAAGCATGTGTGAGAAACAGGCGTAAGTATATAACTAAACTATACAAATCAGGCTCCAGAATACTTACTGGCAGTAAGTTACGTGCTGCCACATGTCTCCTTAGAAAATACTATACATGCTCGATTGGATTTGTTCTGGAGACTTTGCTGGCCAATCCATATGTTCAGTATCCTCACTCTCCAACAGCTCTTCGACAGCAACTATGGAGTGTTGTCGTCCATGAAGAAGAACCCACAGCACCTCTCAAAAGACGCACATAAGGAAAAAGGACCTCGTTACAATAGCGGGCTCCAGTAAACGACCCTCCTTGGAAGATGTGAAGTTCGCTACAGATGCCAAGCATGATGCCTTCCCCAAAAAAGAACTCGGCGACCTCCAAACCAGTCCCTTCAGATGATGTTGGAGGGCCTTACTACGTGTTCCCTTCTCTCTCCAGATATGTATGCATCTAGAACCACAACAAAGACCAAATCTACTTCCCATTCGTAAAGATTACTCAAACCCATTGATTACCTGTCCAATTCTAGTATTCCCTGCACGACAAAAAACACCTCTGATTGAGAAGGCACCATGCATGCGATCATGCAGACTACCATTGTGCCATCTTCCTGCCATGGTAAAATACAATATCAGTTGTCCAATCACTTGTTCCATGTGTCTTGACATTTCTTCCACCTGTTCCTTCTTGGCTGTTAGGCAATATACCGGTCATCCGCTTCCATTGTTGCTCATGGACGACCACTGATGAACCTTCAGACAGGTATTCTTGTATATAGTTTGAAATGTTCTTAAATTGTGAAACAACGCTGTGAGCAATCCTGAACTCCGCAGCAACACATGCCACACTTTGATCTTCCTCAATCTTTCCAATGATTCAACGTCAGATACAATCCTCCAGATGTCTAACAGATTGACCGTTCGGTATTTCACACTGAGGCAGCAACTCGACGTCATTTAAACTGATAGCAACTTGATCAGGGTTAGTAGTCACACTTTGGTTAAAAAAATTAACACCTATAAGCACTTTTCAAGCACATTTTAAGAAAAAAAATATGCACCTGTCTAATTACTTTATATGTAACTACATAACCTCAAAAATTATACTTTAAAATATGAGAAATTCAGTATTTATTAAAAAGAGAATGAGCATTACTCAACCATGGAAAACAATTAAATTTTTTTGTTTCATTTGGAATCTAAAAATGAATACAATTTATTTTTTCACTCATATTAATATTTAAATAATTTAATCAAAATTCTGAGCTTTTTATTTTCATTGTATAACAGTTTTCCCTTAACCAGGGTTCATACACATTTTTACATATGGAAATTAAAGACTTTTAAGGACCATTAATGAAATAATTAAGGACCTATAAGCAAATGAGAACTGAATAAATTCAATTAAAAATATTATCTAAGCCTGAATTTCACTTTTGTAATACCATTCTAAAAATAAAATAGATCCCTAAGTATGACACATTATTATTATTAACATTGAAAGTTTGAAATTAATTAAAGTTTGAGAATAAAATTAACTTTATGCAATTTACAAGTAGCATTAAATATTTTACACTTATAATAGTTGGACATATTTGAAAGAAGATAAGTGACATTTATATTTTACTAACAGTTAGCTTTATGTTAATTTTTTTTTGTCTCATCTTGTCATGAGACATAAAGTCTAGAGGTTTAGTAAATAGCAGGTAGATTTTACGTCAAGCGTCATAGGTCAAAATGAGAAGTAAGATCACAATCAGCATGATTCATAACAAAAGACTGAATGTTGTCACCGCTGTTGCTTGTCTAGAGAGAGACCTGCTGATTAGAACAAAACTGAAAGGCCCGTTGTAGGCACAGTTGGCAAGTTTTGAAAGTGTTGTTGTTACAAAACATTTATGTCTTGTAACAACAACACTCAACAAAATATTTATGCGTCATTTTGATCTGATGCCTTCCCAGACATTTTGGCAAATTTTTATCAATTTCCTCCTCTTTAAGCATCTTTTCTAACAATCAGAAATTTGTCTCAATATGCAAACCAATGTTCTGACTAGTTTCTGCATGCTTTATCTGCTAACCTGTCAACCTCTCCACAATACACCTATGAGGGTTTACTAACCAATGTTCTGACTAGTTTCTGCATGCTTTATCTGCTAACCTGTCAACCTCTCCACGATACACCTATGAGGGTTTACTTGATCTGGTAAAAGTTAAATACTTCCAAACCCCCCGACAGACATGAAGCAAATTATTGCTATGTCTGAAAGTAATTATATAATATCAGACAAAGGTTTCAATAAGCCTCTTATTTAAAAAGAAATTAAAACAGAAAGGCATGTTCTGATGCTAACAAAATCAATTACAGCTCATGGTGACATTATAAAACAAGAACAGTCAAATTTAAACTTTTAGTGGTCAAAGATTATACAATTTAATTTAAATTTAAGCTGGCTCAGTAACTATCATATGAGGAAATAAAAACAATAAATTCTAGTGAAGGCTAAAATCATAAACAACTGGGTAATTTACATAATAACTGTACATATCTTTGAAGAATAATTTTCTTCGTGTATTTAGTTTTTCCTTCAACAGATTTCATTTTCATTTTAGAACTTTTGGATTTAATTAAAGATTTCTGCTATTCCAAAATAAAATTTTAAAAAAGTGCATTTAGAATGTATAGAAAAAGCAGCTAATTTTATTACTTTAATAATATGAACATTCAGAAGAAATATGAAATATATATGGTAAGGGTCGGTTACAGAGCTGGTGCAGAAGAATTTTTTAAATTCAGTGACACACCGAGCAACAAAATCTAGAAATGGCAAACGTTTAGAATTTAGAGCATTGAAAGTAGAATTTAGAAATACATTTAGAATTTAGAGCATTGAAAGTAGAATTGTTAGAATTTAGAGCATTGAAAGTAGAATTTAGAAAGGAACTAGGCAGCAGAAAGGTTGCACAGAGATTGCATCAGGAGGGAAAATGCATAGTGCTAGCTCAGTGTATGATGCATTAAGACATATTACATGAATCTTTCAAAAGCCTGTTTTCAATTTTTTTTATTAAGAAAAAAATTGCTTTCTATAGCGCCTGCCCAATGTGATAAGATTATAAGCATTTTGATCTTTTCCATACTTGTGTCTAGTAAAAAGTAGAGAAAATAAAAGAAGATAAACATGTTAAGAAAAAGATTCTATGATGAAGTAAAACATTCAAATAGTATGTTTCCATTGTTCTTAGACTTCTCCAAAAAGTAAGAAATTCATCGCAATTTTTGTGTAAAATACATCCATTACGTGTTAATAATATGGAGACATTTATTTTGTCACATATCTCTAGAATCTACTAGAATTGTGGGTCTATAAATCATGCCTTCAAATTCTTTTAAACTTTCCAAGCTCCAATGTCTAAAATTCTAAAGAAAAATTATCCCTACTAATTCTGTAATAGCAAAAAACCAGAAATATTTTGGAAAAAAAAAGGAGAGAAAAATGTAAAAATAATTTTATAGAGAAACCTGATGCGTATTCTGAATAGTCTGACACAATTACACAGGAAAAACTTTTACTACGAAAAAATTTTAAAAAAGACATTTTTAATTAACTATATAGCTAATTTTGCTTTTGTTAAGAACTGTTTTGTAAAGTGTGCTTTATACGCACATTTTCCATACATTATACCTTGTTTATTTTTCAGACTCAAAATACTGTATTATAAGTTGCCAAAATAAAACTATTATATGACAGCGGAAAATAAAAATGTTTTATTTTAATGTTATTTTTAAATATAATTTCAATATATTGTTATTTTAGTGAAATTTATCAACGTTATAATGTTTTAAAAACGACTGTCGAAAAATTCCCAGATCTCGGAATTAAAAACTTTTTATAGAAACTGATCTTAAAATCGCTAAAATGTTGATAAGTTGCCAAATTCAGAACCGTTTAATAAAGGCGAAAAGTTGCTTAAGAGCTCTTCTTAGAAAAAATGAATTCTGAAATGCTTATGTTTCACTTCTTGCTTAGAAACTCCAGTACCCCACCATTTATATTAGAAATAGAAACAATTCAAAAGATAACCATATATGTAAATATATAACCAAAAGATAACCATGAACCCATTCAAAAGATAACCATATATGTCAGTAAATTGCCAAATATATTCCTCCAAAATGATAATTCACACTCAAAATGGCAGTTGTAGAAACAGACAGACATTTCTGATGATTAAAATTAAGGACCTTCTGGCGATTTTGGCCACAATTAAGGGCTTTTAAGGACCAAAAATCGATTCCAAAAAACTAAGGCCGTACGAACCCTGTTAGAACAGATATTGCAAGCAAAGTAATTTAAATAAAAATAAGTAAAAAGAGTAACATTTCTGAAATCAGAAGACAGGAAATTGCTTCATGCAGTCATCCTTTAACAGTGAAAGCTTAACTAACTGGCCTATTCAAAAACTGTTGAATATCTGAAAATTCTGGATAGTCAAGTGTAACTGAAAAAACAGGAACGGGGTAGATTGTAGCCCGCACATGATATTACGCAATTGAATCAACACCTGCCAGTATTTGGAAAATAAATAACTAAATAAAGGAAAGACTTATTAATTTGGGATGTTTTTCATTTTAATTTTGAACAGACTGTGTTAAATTTCCAAAATAGAATCATTCTTCGCTTGGGTGGGTAGACCACAGAACTTTTAGTCCTATTCAATCCAGATTGGAAAGCGACAAAAAAAAAAGTTCATTGTTTCATTTGCTGCGAACTGTAACGGTTTCAATATTCAAGATTTTGCGGAGAAGGGGGAGGACAACCCCAACTTCCGTACTATATAATACACTGGGAGAAAAAAAAAAAAATTATTTTGACTATTTGATTACTTTTATTCTATTTAAGCCATTATGTATATTATTCCTTAGAAAGCTAATCTGTGTTAAAACACTTATCCATTTTTGAAGTTATCTATACTTAAGCAGTTACTGCAAATATATTATAAATATTCATATATATACTCATAATATAAGCATAACGATCATAATAAACACGAATATGAACTGACCACGTGGAATAAGAATGCAAATTATTAAAATCTTGATAAAAATTTTAATGTGTGTAGTTTTGGGTGGGAGGAAAAGAATACGAAATGTATTGGAATTTTCTACCGCTTTCACAAGATAATGACCAATAGAACGACGTGAACCAAAGGTTATGTTTATGCATGGAAAAGGGGCGAAAAGCTATTTCCGGGAGTATGCTTTACCATCTGACGTTCCAGATAAGGAAAAAAAGTTGTTTTACTTTCGGCTTTGGCACAGGGAGGGGAAATGCACGTTTGTTTAAAAAAAGCATTAAAAGCAAAAAATAAGCACAAAAAAAGTGCTTTAGAGAAAAAGTAAGCACCTATAAAAGCCTTTATATTTTATTTTCAAATATAAGGACTTATAAGCACTTGTAAGGGCCGCTACGAAGCCTGTTGATGTTGTTTAAACTGATATACACCGTGCAAGAACTTCTCAGAAATGCTGAGCTCCCACGCCAGCGGTCTTTTTACCTCTCCTCGTATGCACAAAATAAAGAACTTTTTTTCCAATACAGATTGTAAAAATGGATTTTTTCACAACGTCTGTACATATGTATATATATATATATATATATATTGTATATTTTAAGAACGATTAGCTGCAGAATATACTAAAATTTTGTATATGACACTACTCAAAAATGTAGTTGTGCACCTCCCTTTTTATTGCAATCAGCAGTATCCAACGTTTATATATACACACACACATCCCTGTATTCAGCTTAAAAGTCCTCATGTAACACTTATTTTCACAATTATTGGTTGTATACATATACTTCAATTTACAGAAATGTTTTGAATGTCGAAAATATTCCTGTTTTGGCAATGCCAAATTTAACATTAGTCACAGGTTACAGTAAGCATATAACAGTGGATGCCAGTTCAGATCCAAGGCCCCGAAACTTTGTTATTAAAATTATTTCCTTTGAACTAGCATATATAAAAATACTTACCACTCTATCACTGTAGGACTTTTTGAGCTTGGCCATCTGTGTTGTCATCTTGACACGGAAATGAATTTCATTAGAATCCTGTAAATATTAATATCATGTACAAAGTCTGGCATTCTTCCGTTATCGGGGACTGGATTCAGAAATGTGTACATACATAAACTGCACACACAAAAAAAGGGGCGACAGTTCTACATCTCCCGTTCTACTGGGCTGCTTGACGAAATTCAACTTGCGTTTTTCATGTCTCGAAAGCGTGACTCAGGATATGTATTAGATTTATATATAGCACTGTTTTAATATAGGTATTTTTACACAAAATCAGACTTTTCCTGAAATAACATACAAATGTTTTTCATATTTAGATTCTAGAACTCAAATTACGCTAAACTATTAAGTTTTATAAAAATTAGCCCTCAAAATTTTAGCTCCTCAATGTCAATTGAATATGACATATATTTTTTAATATTTCTTTTTTTATTAAACTTTACTCGATTCATTCTTCCAGAATTCGAAATTTTGGCTTAAACCAAATACAGTCAAAAGTCGTTAATTCGGACCTCAAGGCTAAAAAAATTTCTGCGCATGCGCCGCATTGACACATGCGCATAGGCGTTTACGCGTGCGCATAAGACCTTGACTACTGTGCATATGCGTCTGCGCAAGCGCAGAATACGTTTTCGCGTGCGCGTTTAACGTATAACGGACGGTTTAAGCTAAAATTATCTATTTCAGTTAATGTTGATGATTGCGTTGTTCCTTAATCTTTGAATTGGATCCGGCTTATTATTTTTTGCAGACTGTAAGAGCAATGTTATAAAAGTAAACTTGAACTTTCGATTATGTCAAATAGAATTTCCGATGCTGGAGCTCCCAAAGGATCTACAAAACGAAAGTATGTTTCGATGTCCATCAAACAAAAAGTGGAATTGCTGCAAAAAATGGATAAAGACATGAAGAAGGTGACAGAGAGGTTAGTGAAAATGAAAAAATTTCGATTGACAAGTTAGTCGGTATTCTCGGCACAGCAATTACGGGACTTTGAACAGCAGAACTTTGTAACTGAACAAGAAATTATGTCGGTTTATAGAATTAAAGAGAAAGTATCACATAAAACGAAACAACTTACATTGAAAGAAATGTTTAATAAAGTAAACAAATAAATATTAAGCCTTTTTTTTGTAAATTTTGATACCCTTTAGATCATAATTGTTCTTTATTTCATAAATTACAGTTTAATATTTTTAATTTTAGAATTTCTACATGCCATCTTACGAAATTTAAACTGATAATCTATAACCCGGAAAAATCGATAATCCGGAATCGCCGAAGTCCCGATGAGTCCGGATTAACGATTTTTGACTGTATAAGTTGCGCATTTTAAATTATTTATTATTATACTTTCTATTTTTTTATAAATTTTTCAAAAAATATTTGTATTATAACCTAAAAAAATTTTAACATCTTTAAGTAGATGTATTTCTAGGCACACTTGCAAAAAATTAATAGTTTTTCATTCAAAATTTTATAAGATATACGTGAATTTACATTCTGGAGTGTTTTGAAATTCGGAGTATTTGTTGAAAACGATAAAACATCAGATGTGGGTTTAGACACTTTGTTAAAAGTATCTGAAAGCAGGAATGAGGTGACTTTTCCGATATAATGGAAGGGAAAGGAAAATAGGTTGCATATATTAAAAAGTTTCCCAAGTGAATTATTCTTGGTTTAAACTTTAAAAAAAAAAAAAAAAAAAAAAAAAAAAAAAAGCCAAGATAAAACTTTGAATTTCTCCGTAAATTTCGCACCAAATTTTACAAAATTTAATATCTAGTCATAATTTGAACCGTAGAATCAAAATATGGAAAAAATTGGTATGGTTTTCAGAAAACGTCAGATTTTCTGTCAAAATACGTATGTTAGAACAATGCTATATATAAATCTAATACATATCTTAAGTCACGCTTTCGAGAATTTTAATTTTCGTTAATCGGATAAGTAAAAAGGGAGATGTAGAACTGTCCCTCCTTTTCCTCCACAGTGTATGGATGTATATGTGTGTACACAAACACATTGCTGAATCTTGTCCTGATAACAGAACAGTATGCAAAATCTTAACAGGCACTTTCAATGACTAATACAATACAAGTTATATCGGTACTCTTCTGTTTCGCCGGCACAGGCGATAAAGTCACCAATAACGGTACAACTGATGCCAAACGGAACCTTTTATGCCTCATTTTCAAAACAAGTCCCATCCATTTCTTATCAGATTGATTGTTTCTTTCACTACTGGCATACAATTACATAGAATTTTTACAAGATAGTTCAATTTTATGCGTTAAGGCCATTCACGTTAATTAAGTCAATTAGGACACAGTCACACCGTTCACGGTAATCAAGTCAATTAGGATGCAATCACACCGCTCACCCGAAAATATAGAAAAGGCAAAGTCAAGGGTTAAATTCATCAATTCTAATGAGAATGCACTAGTAAAGTAAAGCACTGCGGTTTTACATAATTTCTGAGTAAGCTATTCGTATCATTTGAAATAATTCTTTCATTTAAACTTGTATTCCAAATTAAGATTTAACTTGAAATTAATGCAGATAATTACCGAGAGAGATTTTTGTAGCGTAGTTTACATGAGATGAGATCATTTGAGGTCACGTGATATGAACCGGAGAATCAGGACGTTGAACCATAAAAGCATAGTAAATTCTTAAATTAATGTCTTTTTACAAATTTACTGTCTTTATTTATTGGCTTTTTACAAAATTTTAAACGATTTTAAAATGTTTTTGACTTCAAAATAAAAAAATTCTTAAGAACTTACATTTGTTAACATTTTTTATGTGTATACTGTATGTTGTCGGCCAATAGCGTCTGTTTGGCGAGATTTGCGCTGGCGAAACGGAAAAGTACCGTTACATCTTATAATAAAACACTGACATGAAACTCCTAGTAATTATGATTTAAACACAACAAAACCACTAACAAAATGAAACAGCAGAAAAGATAAAAGTCTACATACAACTTGGAAAGGGAGTTTGAAAAACAGCAACAAAATATTCAAACCTATAATTATATAATTATACATGCATTTTCAGAAGATATGAAAAGTATTCTTCATCTCAAGAAAAACATACGTTATAATTCAGTATCATCTTTAACATTGGAAAATACTCATAAGAACTTTGCACATAAATAGCTTGCAATCATAACAAGACAAATACTGTACAACATCCATATCTCTATCAAATTAAAACTTGTGATAATGATGTAGTATTGTGAACTATTAGCTTTATTTCACAGATGATGCTACTTAAATGCTATATTTAAATATGAAAATAAGTACAAATGCAGGGCATATAAATGAAAATAATTCCATTAATTTGAAAATCTATTAAATTTAGAATTCCATTAAAATTTTAATTATATTAAAATATCAGTCATTCAGGCATATGTATACACTACAAATATTGTACAGGTGATCAAAAAATAACTTTTATTAGTGATCTCAACAATGCTTCTGTGATATACCATGGAAACATTTGTGACATAGTATTTCACATGTTGCATAGAATCTTTAGTTTCAACAATTCAACTCTTAGGTATTAGTGCTGTCTGCAAGGGCTGCCTTTTTTTTTTTTGGGTGTGTGTGTGTGTGTGTGTATGTGGTTTTAGGTCAATTATGAACACAAAAATGGTATACAACATACTACTTCAATCCCAAACATGTTCTATAAATGAAGCTATGAACTGCTAACCTTATAAATAAATGGGTATTTTTTTCACAGAACACATGATAATGCATCAAATGCTATTTTAAACATAATTCTTCAACGTAAATTTCAAGAACTGTGCAAAATAAATAGATTTATACACAATACAACTCTTTAGAATTAGCTACTTTTGATTTAGAATTCATACGTTTTAAAAATAATCTAAGCTATTTTAATGTGGGATGACGCATACTTTATTATGTAACAACATACATGGGGTGTCAACACACTCCAAGCAATTAACTGATGTACAATTAAAACATTACAATTCCGTAAAAGAATGCATTCTATATTAGTTACAACATTTATTACATAAAATAGCTTAAAAATAATGTTAATTTTAAAATTAAACAAATGAATCAAAGTACCGTATTTGGCGGCATATAAGATGCACTTTTTTTTCCTAAATTTGGTCTCAAAAAAGTTACCCGTGTCTTATACGTGAAGGACACAGGTTAACTTTCAATACTGAATGCTATTTTTAGCCCTGATAGAGGTCTAGACACACATAACTTGTAGTACACATAACACACATATCTACATGTGTGTGGCCTTCTAAATAAGGGTCGTCTTATATGCCAGTGCATCTTTTAGGCAGTCAAATACAGTACTTATTTTTTTCAGATGACTAGGAATCGTCAATTTCTATGAGAATTTTTTGTTTTTTTATTTGTGAATGCAATTATAACCCAAATTATGCAGAATTATTACATGAACAATGAGTTATATAATTAATTTTCAAATCAATTAGGTTCAAGAAGCATTACATATTTTGTAGTTTATACAAGAAGTTTCTATTTCACAGTGCACTTGGCATACGTTTTTTTAAACTTCACACATACAGTTTTTGATTTTCTTTTGCCCTTGGGCACATATAACATCTCTGGTAACATAATTTTCTTTCCTTCGTTTGTGGTTAATCAAGAGAATCTTCATTGTGTTGTGATTTCAAAATGAGGATCAAAAAGTGTAAAGGCCAAATCCTTCAAGTACCTCCTATTCCTGAAGCCATTTGATGAACATAAACGCAAGATCCTTGAATTTATATCGGCAATGTTTATTATCGAAAAAATATAACCAAAAGTCATTGGTCTAATATTCTAGGCGCAGAGTATGTACCACTCGTTTCGTTAACTATATCAACTGCTCCTTTTGTCATGTTATAAAATGCAATTACTTCGGATTTTTTCAACTCTCCTGTGCTTTCATCATTACGGCCATCATTGTGAATGGCTGACAAAAGGTTAACACATTTGTTCTTTTTTGCCATGTAAGAAAGTAGCATTATGTCCTTTTGAAACCCGAAAAGGGTTGAATGCTGTTCTCTATTCGATGGAAATTCAAGTAGGATAATCTTGACCTTGCATACTGTTCCAACAATAGAAATAGGTACATTTCCGTTTCGCCGGTACAAATCCCGCCAAGCAGACTTTATTGGCGACAACACACAGTATATACATAAGAAATGTTAACATATGTTAGTTCCAAGAAATTTTTATTTTGAAGGCATACCATTTTAATATTGTTTAAAATTTTTCAAAAAGACAAATATATAAAAAAATATTAATTTAAGATTCTACTATGCTTTCATGGTACAACATCCTGATTCAACGTTTCATATCATGGGACCCCAAATGATCTCATCTCAGGTAAACTGCACTACAAAAATCTAATTCTCTCAGTAATCATCTATATTAATTTCAAGTTAAATCTTAATGTGGAACAGAAGTTTAAATGCAAGAATCATTTTAATTCGTATACTCAGAAATTACGTAAAACCGCAGTGCTTTACTTCGCTAGTACATTCTCATTAGAATTGATGAATTTAACCTTCGACTTCTTCCATATTTGCGCCTTCGGGTGAGCAGTGTGATTGCATCCTAATTGACTTAATTATCGTGAGTGGCCTTAGGGCATAAAATTGAACCAGGTAAAAATTCTATGCAATTGCATGCCAGTATTAAAAGAAATAATCTGATAAGAAATGACTGCGACTTGTTTTGAAAATAATGCGTAAAATTTCACCAGCGAAGATATTCCGTTTGGCATTGGTTGTACCATTTTTGGCGCCTTTATCGCTTGCGCCGGCAAAATGGAAAAGTACCTACAAATGTTATTTTTCTATAAGAAATTGGCCAAATCATAGCTGGTATACCAATTGTGTGTGGTAATGTTTGCATAATTGTATTCAGAATTGCATAATGGAGCTAGGACAAAGATCGTCTACGCAAAGGAAAGGTTCCATAGACATAATGTAAACCAGTTTGCTATTATGCCACTGGAAAGCAGAGGAAAAATTTGCCAAGGGATTTGGTGATGGAACCTTGCGGCAAGAGTTTCCCCATCCACAATGTGTACAGGAAATTGAGAAACACGGGTTAAGAAGAAACGTTCTTTGACAAAAAGTTTCTTCAACTTTTCGTGACAATTTAAACTCGGATTTTCATACTTTTTTGCTCAAAATAATAATCCATTAATTAATTTACTTGCACAAAAAAATATTTCCTTTTACTTTAAAGTTTAATGAAATTTAAAACAATATTCGTTTTATGAACTCTTGATAAACAAGACCTTTGAGCTTTGGTGACATATTTCGAGCATGCGCGGCTGTTTCCCTCTATGTTGGAATGGTTAGGTTAGGTTCGGTTATTTAATTACGGCAAAGCCTCAAGGGCTATCTGCCTAAGGGGAGGGACGCCTTTGTAGAGGACTTTCTAAGGGAAACTGGCTCGTAAACACGTTACACATAGGGAAAACCACGAAAACACCCATGCAGCCAGCCTGTTCGCGGGATTCGAACCTCGGACCGAACTACCAGTGTTCAGCGGTTTTACCGCTCGGCCACTAATGGGCCTACGTTGGGACGGAGCCACTCCTGTTGCGGAGAAGTTTTTCTTAACAATACATATTCTTTGGCAAAGGTGCACTTTGCTATTTCACAAGAACTGTTGACTTTCTTGTCTGGCTGTTGATCTGCATAAATTTCCATGTTGAGAGTATAAAAGGTTCTAGAATCAACCACAGCAAATATGTTTATAACATATCTTGCAGGATTCCTATGCAAATACTGTCGAAAGGAGTATTGTCCTCGAAAAGGTTCTAGCTTTTTGTCCAAAGTCACGTATTAACCTACATGATACTTCTGACAATTCTTGACAAAATTTTCACAATCACTTATTGAAGCTAATTTATCACTCTTTCTTCTGTCATTCCATGTTCCAGCATCACTGAAGCATAAGCAATGAAAAGAAAAAGCTTGCAGTTCATAGTTTTATGAAAAATATAAAATACTGTGCTAGGAGACACTCCTAAATCTTTAATATTTACATGGGAAGATTTATGCAATCCAGCTATTTGTAAGAGTCCTAAAAAAGCAGGAAACTCTTCTTTTCTTACAAATTTTGAATTTCTTTCTCTTTTAAAATTTTCCGAAGTATTTGTGACATAAGTATTACAGCATTTCAATCATTGTGTCAGCAAATTTAGGTTCCACGCATTCATAGGTGAAGCCTCATCTTTAGATATATGTGTATTGCCAGGCATTTTTTTTTATATTATGGGGCACCATGCATCTTTGAACTCTAGGGCTCTTTCTTCCATTTTGTTGGTTTATTCCTATAAAATAGTCGATTTAATCACAAGGAATGTCTTCTGAAGAATCACACTCTTCTGATTCAGACTGATGATCACTAAATATATCTTTATTATCTGAATCTCCCAATTCTCCTATAGAATCTTCATTCGACGAAACCTTCTCTAATAATTTTTTGAGGTCTTCATTCTTGATCATACATCAAAATGAGGAAAAGACAGAACACAGCGACCTTGAACACATTGCTCACTGAAAAATAGCAACATGAAAGCGTGTGGTGGGTGTCAGCACACAAGAAACTGCTCTTTAAACCGGAATAAATGCTCGGAATTTGCGGCTTCCACTCGAGATGTATAGAACATGACCCTGGAGACAGCTACTGATGGACTTAACCATTTCGGATTACAGAGGTTGAAGGCGATTTTTTTAGCGTCTTTCCAGATTAATCTCTTTAAACACAAACCTAAAATTAACAACTTCAAATATCACTTTCAATCAATTCAGAAACTTTTAGAGGTTGTCAAAATACAGTAATAGGCTGACTATCCAATGTTCAAATAACTACAAAGCCCAAATAAACGAAATATTTTAACGTGAAAAATTAAGTAAATGAGAGACCTGTAAAACCATCATAAAGTAAAGTAAGTATAGGACTATCATTCAAACAAACTGTTTGATTTAGCCAAACTAAGATAAGAGTGATAACACAATACAATCTTCACCTTGGTTTTTAACGAAAATCCAACTAATTCTCAACAAGCTGTATCATTATTTACCACCTTTTTATTTAAGGTTCAATGTAAACAAAAAATTTTTCAAGCCAGAAAATGCAAAGAATCAATTATGCACTTGCCATGATTCAAACCACAGATCACAAAAGCATGCATGACAGAAGTTACTAATTCCGTATAACTTCACTCATCCGAAATGCAGAAGCAACCATCTTTGCTGAAAAATTTGGCTTTGCCTTGCAACGGATTCTCAAATTGCTTATGGGCAAGGACTTAGCATGTATTACCATATATAATAAACACCCAACAAGCTATATATTTTAAAACTGACAGTCACATTCACAAGGAATTCATAATGAAAAAAAATTACCTGCACACATTTTCCGACTATCATGTTTCTTTACACTATTTCCTTTTAGCAAGGTTTTGTTTATTCATAGTCATATTTGCATTTTATTTAATACAAGGCAATATTCAAATCCACACAGCTATCTTAATACATGAATAAATTGAAAGCAGAGGTATTAAAGGGAAAGACGGCAAATATAACAAAATCCAATCCAACATATTTGAGACATAATACAAGGGTGGGTGAGCATGCTATACATACCTCCTTCACTTATTTTACCAGAGTTTGCAGTATCTGTTCTGCGTCTCACAAGTTGGCAAGAAACATTAAGGCTGGCTATAATGGTTACAGAAACTGGTCTAACGAATTTTAACAAACAAGGTTTAAAAAATGAACATAAGTCAATTTCAACTTTGACCATGATTTCCCCCTCCCCCATATTTGGGAAATGTGGAAGGAATTTTATTTGTAAAGGTGACATCCCTAAAACCAGTTAAGCTTTAAACAACTTAACACCCCCTATCATTAAACATAAATGTTTCTCTTTCCTGTAGTTCCAAGATTAAATGATTCAAATTCCTAATTATGGCGGTTGGAAAACAAATCCACCAGCCATGGAACATTCGTTAGTTCAGGAAAATTTTGATTTTTGATACTGAGAAAATTTTTTATTTCAATTAAATTTATGAATCTTGCAAGAAATTTCCCTTTACTAAACCAAGCAAAATGAGATCAGGATGTTCCGATAGGCTTTGAGTTGCAAAGAGGGCTATTTTTCTAACAATGTTTGTGATGCATACAAACGCCAAATTTTTACTACACAAAAGCTTCTTCTTGGATGATAAAGTGATACGATAATAAAAATCTGGAAATGATTTATCTTTCTCGAAGAAGCCAACCATTGCCTCATCAGTGGTTATCATTTAAGTGCGTGCAGAGGCATCTATTAATATTTTACATGCGCTGTTGCTATGTTGGAAATATCCTCACTTCTTGCTTGCCGTTTGATAGGTAATATTTTCAGATCTTTTGAAGTTTTACTAAATGCCATTCTCATTGCAACTTCTAATTGTGCAGTGTCTGATGTATCTGTAGACTCGTCAAATTATGAGAATCAGTTACATATATCCAAATCATGCTTTAACTGAGTTTGCATGCCTTTTCAAATAGTATATATACTCCTTACGACAGTGTGCATTTTTGATGACCCTGGGGATCCATAAAACTATTCTGTCATCTTAGAGAATCTTTTTTTTTTTTCAATTTAATCATCTATTGTGTGTCACACCTGCCATCTTCTCAAAAGTTAATGTTGGAAAAGCATTAAAAATAAACTCCTTAAATACTGTTTTATTCTCATTATTTTAGATGACAATAACTAATAATAAAAATACCGTTAAATAATCAATTATTTAAATGCATATTTTGGTGGCCCACGAAATCAAACTATTTTAGGGGTTGGAAACCTCATGGTTCTGCGTGCTTAATGCTATGTTAAAAGGCGTGTTACCACTTATCATTCACCCCTTAACGCCATATTTTCTTCCGCAAACCACCATGTCACCAAAAACATCCTTAATTATACGAAACTATTTCTATCTATTCATTGTTAAAAAATCATAAAAATATTGCGAAAATCTTAAAAAATAATAGTAAATAAGTGAGGAATAATTTAAATCAGCAAATATGAACAACAAGAGCGATAATTTAAAATCAATGTAAGAGGAATTGTTGCAACCTTCAAACAAGTGAATAGGTTTGAATCCATTGGTTACCAGGTTTGAACTTATTATTGCCAATGTTGGTGGTGTTTACATTTACCTGGTTCTTTTTGGAAGTGCTTCCTTAGAATAAATATGTAACACATTGTATGTACTGCAAAATTTAAATAGATACATATCTAAAATGCCTTTTGAAACAGACTTTTGAGCAGTCGTTACAGAGTGTTTTATGTTAATTGCCAAATCTTATTTGAATTGTGAATTGTAAAATGAAGCTAATTTGGTACTTTTCTGTTTCACCGGCGCAAATCTCGCTAAGCAGACTTTATTGGCGACAACATACAGTATACATATAAAAAATGTTAACCAATGTTAGTTCTAAGAATTTTTTATTTTTAAGGCATAAACATTTTAATACGGTTTAAAATTTTATAAAAAGCCAATAAATAAAGATAATAAATTTATAAAAAGACATTAATTTAAGAATTTACTATGCTTTCATGGTTCAACATCCTGATTCGACGGTACATATCACGTGTCCCCAAGTGATCTTACTCACGTAAACTACGCTACAAAAATCTAATTCTCTCAGTAATTATCTACATTAATTTCAAGTTAAATCTTAAATTTTATGGAATACAAGTTTAAATGCAAGAATTATTTCAATTCATAAGAATAGCTTACTCAGAAATTTTACGTAAAACTGCAGTGCTTTACTTCGCTAGTGCATTCTCATTAGATCTGATGAATTTAACCCTTGAGTTTGCCTTTTCTATATTTTTGCCTGCGGGTGAGTGATGTGATTGCTTCCTAATTAATTACCGCAAATGGTCTTGGGCAAAAAATTTATCTTGTAAAAATTCTATGTAATTGTATGCCAGCATTGAAAGAAACAATCAATCTGATAAGAAATGGCTGCGGCATGTTTTGAAAAAACGAAGGGAAAAAGGTTACCAGCGAAGATATTTTGTGTGGCATCACTTGTAACATTATTGGCGACTTTATTGTTTGTGGTGGCAAAATGGAATAGTAACGCTAATTTCAATGTGTGCATATCTGTTCTACATGCCTGCATATGTAATATAGTAGATGTCTAATAATCAGGTACCTAACAGTTCAACACAACTGATAATCCAACATGTGAACATCCAACAGTAGTGCTACCTGATAAGGTCATATAATTTGAAAGGCATTTACTTCAGGGATAGCATACTATGTAGGAAAATTTTAATGAAAACAGCAAGATTTTTATAAATAACTACTTTGAAGGTCAACCAATTCCAGTGTTCCTTTGATTAATTTTTCATTCGTATATCCTAAAGATAAAATCTTCTGAACCGACTAAGGAGAATTAATATATTTTCAAAATTTACAAAGGATAATAAACACAAAGAAATGAAAAAGTCATGTTCATATATTAGTACTCTGACAAGTACTACTTTAAACTTTATGATGTAGCGTGCAATAGTAATGACAGTAGACCTCAAAACAAATCAAGAATAATACATCATACTACAGTTTATCTTATGTTTTCAGCAATTAAATATATCTGTAGACTTACTATGCAGAATTTTAAAGTATCAAATTCTTGCAATTTGCTAAATAATGCTTAAAAATCAGTTTTAACTGATTTAACTTCGTAAGTTTGACATTATTGAAGTCTCAAACTAGCCAGATTATCAAATTTTTACTATTCAATGGTCCAGCAAGTTTGAGATTATCTTAATCTTAGGAATGCTCATACGATCAACCAACGATTAGATTTTTGTCAAAAATTTTTATTGATGAATTAATGATGATTCAACAGTTGAATTAAATTTCTACAGTGCTGAAAAATTCTCACAGTAAATGTAAAGAATGTAATGCATGAATGAAAAGGGAAGTACAGAATCACCCACTGCTTGACACATTTTTAAGAAATACATTCATTCGGTATTGCGTACTCCATTGACTTTGTCCATGTACATATCAATGTATTTTCACTTAAAAAGTCAAAGGAAATTGACAAAAAACCAACTCTTCTTAGTCTTGTAAAAAGCGCCAAATAAGTAAGCGATTCTGCATTTTACCCAAATGTTAAGTCAACACTTTTTTTATAGCCACCGTTTGCTTGCATCCGATTATCGGCGAGCAACATTTTCTTGATTATAAGTCTAAAATGATCCTCTTAATATGCACCTTGATTTGTTAAAACTATAATGGGATACATTTAAAGTTGTACGCATATATATTTAGCTACCATATTCAATACTTCTGAATACAGACTGGACACTTCAGAGTTAAAAAAAAAACATTGATATCTTTGGCATTACACAATCACTAATGTAAAATTAACAGTCAATGACGACATTACAGGATAATATGGAAGTAATAAACATCACTAATATGATAATCTGGGGAATTTTAGAACAAATACAGTACAAAGTCTGTAATCCGGAATGATCTATAATGGGGAACTTACGCATGCGCATAAAGCCAGTAAAGCGTTTACCCTTACGCGCTTCCGATAGTGAAGAAAGTAACAGAATGTTATTGAAAACGAAAAAATTTCGATTGACAAGTTAGTCAGTATTCTTGACACAGCAATTACAGGACTTGAACAGTGGAACTTTGTAACTGAACAAGAAATTGTCTGTTTATAGAATTAAACAGAAAGTACTAGCAGAAAAAACGAAGCAACTTAAACAACTTATATTGAAAGAAATGTTTACTACAGTAAACAAATAAATAGTAAGCTTTTTTTTTGTAAATTTTTATACCCTTTATATCATAATTGCTCTTTATTTCATAAATTATGGTTTCATATTTTCAATTGTATAATTTCTGCATCCCATCTTACCAGATTTAAACTGATGATCTAAAATCGGGAAAAAACTCCATATCCGGAATCGCCAAAGTCCCAACGAGTCCGGATTACGGACTTAGTACTGTACTTATTTAAGCAGCAAATAATTATACTGTAATATACAGCAAGATATTAAACTCTTAAAAGCATAAGATTCAGCACTGTAATAATAAATAAAGCAAATAAAAGCACTTACCTGTCCTACAACTTTTAATTTAATATATTCAGATCCACCATCACCTTCGGTCTTCTGCTCCTTCAAAGAAATAAGTCATAAAGTTCACAATATTTTTTGGAAGTTTATAAAACATTATAATCTCATTTAAAAATGAAAATATATGGCCTTTTCTTTGTGAAATGGCTTGCGTATTAAATTTATCAATTCTATAAAGGTAGTTATTTAACTATAGCAAAGAACATGAGGACTGCATATTCATGTTTAACATAGAAAAAAAGTTAAGGCATATCTGCTACAAAACTAACAGAATGCAAAATTTTTAACTTAGAGTGACTTTGTCACTGATGGACTTTCATTAATGGAAAGAAATTCATAAATCTAACATAACATAATTGTATGATACAAATGTATACAGTAAAGTGTTTTTACAGAACCATATAACAATATAAGACAAAGTCTGCATAAAGGAATTAATGTACAATACAAACGTATAACATAAATAAGGAAAGGATATTAACAGAGCCACATACTGTGGAACTTTTCAAAATAATGAATATAAATGTCATTTTTGAAAACTTCCATGTAAAATAAAAGGTGAAAGTGCAGAATCGCCCACTGCTTGGTGCGTTAAGAATTGCACATACGCGATATCCATGTACACATCGACCTATTTTCACTTAAGAAAACATCCCAGAATTGCACAAAAATGGCACTGTGCACACTCTTGACTTTATCCATGTACACATCAACCTATTTTCTTTTAAAAAGTCAAAGAAAATTGATAAAAATCCAATTCTTCCTACTCTTGTAAAAAAAAAAACCAAACAAATAAGTGGGTGATTCTGCACTTTAGCCAATAGAAAGCTTCAGCCATTCAGAATTAAATTTACCAAAGAAAAAGAAAAAAGATCCCATCCTACAATCTGACAAAATTAATGCAGATTAACTCACTTTTAGAACACATTATTCAATATACAGTACAAAGTCTGTAATCTGGACCTCAAAGCCACAAACTTTATACGCATGCGTAAATGCCATAATTAAACTGACAGTGCTCACAGTGTTCTGTAGCGCGATCAATTTGTGACAATGACGCCACATTTTGTAGGAAGATTAAAGACTGCGGACAAAGGATTCCTCAAAAAAAACAAATTAGTTCCAAAAGTCACCGCTAGGGAAATATTTGGCACTGTGTAACAGAAAATAGAGTGTTAACGAATGCAAATTAATACGGAATAAAATTACCTTTCATTATGCACATTTTCTGATTTAGTTGAAGTGCAATATGGCAACACTTTTAAAAAAGCGTAAAATCTACATAAACACCGATAAAGTCTCGTGATCTGCAATATCACGTACGCTGAGCAGAAGTTCTTTATTTAAATTTCACGTTACATTCATTCGCACAGTGCCAGCTGCTTGGGTTTTAAAAGGCAACGTGTTACGTTTCGAATCAGATTGAAAGTTTATGTGTAATGTCTCCTTCTTTAGTCGAGCGTGCGCTACTGGTCAAATTCTTTTACCTCAACCACTGCAACGCATCAGCCACTCTTCGCGGTTTTAGAACGCACAAAAAAATGCGTTAAGGTAACGGTCCTATGTCAGTTAATGGGCTAAAAGCAATGGTTGCAACATTTGAGAAAACACGTTCTCTGAAGGTTCAGTCAGGCAGAGGACGAAAACTTGTACCACAGGATACAATCAAAACAGTTGCCACAGCGATTGTCGACAAAGGACCAGACAATATTGCTGTCACCTCTAGTGCTCGTAGAGTAGCTCGGAATATGGGTATGGAAAATCTTACGAAAGATTATCAACTTTTATCTGTACAAGGTCAGCCGTGCACAGGAGTTACCGTACCCCAACCATGATAAGTGATTGACTTTAGCTCTCACCTTTCTTGCCAGAATGGAGGTGGATGATGCTTGGCCATGGAAAATCTTACAGGGAGACGAGGCCCACTTTTACATGAATGGAACTGTGAATACCCAGAACTGTCAAATTTCGGATGACAAACCACCACATGCAGTCACAGCAATTCCCTTACATTCAAAGGTAACTGTTTGGTGTGGGTTCACAGCTGAATTTATTGTAGGTCCATTCTTGTATGAGAACATTACCCCGACAGGACCGGAAACCTGTTCTGTTACTGGAGAGAAATATTGCCACATGTTGAACAGCTTTGTCATTCCGGCACTTCAGCAAAGACAATGGGAGAAATCATTTTCATGCAAGATGGAGCCCCTCCACACGTTGCTGTACGGGTGCAACAGATGCTACAACAGAAAGAGTCATTAGCCGCTACTTTCCAACTGCATGGCCACCTCGGTCGCCTGATCTTACCTCGTGCGACTTCTGGCTATGGGATTACCTTAAGTCCAACGTCTATCAAGCAGTGGTCCAACACCTGGCTATGTTAAAGGATAACATATCACGGACATTCCTGCAGACGTTACTTTCTGCTGTTGTGCATACTGTGCACAGAATGCAATATGTGGTCCAGAACAACGGCAGCCACATTGAACCTCATTTAAATGCAAAATAAAAGGTAATTTCCGTATTGATTTGCATTTGTTAACACTCTATTTTCTATTACACAGCGCTAAATATTCCCCTAGCGGTGACTTTTGGAACTAATTTTTTTCGCGGAATCCTTCGTCCCCCGTCTTGTGTAATCTTCCTACAAAATGTGACGTCATTCTTACAAATAGATCATGCTACAGAACACTGTGAGTACTGTCAGTTTAATTATGGCCACCCAGTATAAGCTATGCTAAAATTATCTAAGGCATTTCAGTTAATGTTGCAGATTACGCTGTTCCTTGATCTTCTAATGAGATCCAGCTTAATTTTTGCAGACTGTTACAATTTTATAAAAATTAAGCTTGAACTTTCGATTATGTCAAAAAGAGTTTCCAATTCTAGAGCTGCCAAAGGATCTACAAAGCAAAAGCATTATTTAATGTCCATTAAACAAAGTGGAATTGCTGCAAAAAATGCATAAGGCCTATCCGTCTGAAAATTATGCGAGAAGTATGGCATTGAAAAGTCTATACGACACAAGAAAAAGGAACTTTTTGTGGAAGCATCTTAAACAACTTACATTGAAAGAAATGTTGGTTAATCTTTGGATTATGGTAACTTGACGATTTTTTGGCAACCAACCCTGCTACAGCAATCTGCTAGTTTTGTTTTGGACGCCATTTTGATTTCACAAAGTAAAAGCGGGTGTTTTTTTTTTTTTTTTTTTTCTACTCAATATTTTTCCAACAATTTGCTAGCCGAATTACGCTTATACTAGAACAAAAATGCTTAATCATGACGAAGATTAGGTGCGAAATTGGGAGAAAATGCAAAATCGCAAACTGCTTGCCACGTTTTTAAGAATTCCACATACACAGTATTCATGTACACGTCGACCTATTTTCACTTAAAAAAACATCCCAGAATTGCACAAAAATGGCATTGCGCACACTCTTGACTTTATCCATGTACACTGCTAAAGTCCTACCTAATAATGTTTATCACCTTACCAAAATGTCGCCAAACTACCTGTTACCATATTCCAAAGATTAGCTGAAATGTTTAATACAGTAAACAAATAAATATTAACCGTTTGACTGTTACGCGGTGCAAAAGCGCTGCATTCGTCTCGAAAACCGTGACGCAGTGCTTTTGCGCTACGTGTTTCAGTGCGTCTTTTGTTGCTCCGTCATCAAGTCAAAATATAATTATAATAAAATATAAGTCAATAGACAGCATCAATTCAAAATATGTACTGCAGTTTTCATGCATTCTTGCAAGAATTGCTTAGCAGTCAAACGGTTAAGCTTTTTTTTTGTAAATTTTGATACCCTTTAGACCATGTTCTTTACTTCATAAATTACGATTTCAAATTTTGGTACTTTTCCGTTTCACCGGCGCAAATCTCGCCAAGCAGACTTTATTGGCGACAACATACAGTATACACATAAAAAATATTAAAAATTGTTAGTTCTAAGAATTCTTTTAAAAAAGAAGGCATAAACATTTTAATATCGCTTAAAATTTTATAAAAAGCCAATAAATAAAGACAATAAATTTGTAAAAAGACATTAATTTAAGAATTTACTATGCTTTCACGGTTGAACATCCTGATTCGCCGGTTCATATCACGTGACCTCAAGCTATCTCATCTCATGTAAACTACTCTACAAAAATCTAATGCTCTCAGTAATTATCTAAATTAATTTTAAGTTAAATCTTAATTTGGAACACAAGTTTAAATGCAAGAAATATTTCAATTCGTACGAATAGCTTACTCAGAAATTATGTAAAATTGTAGTGCTTTACTTCGCTAATGCATTCTCATTAGAATGGATGAATTTAACCCTTGACTTTACCTTTTCTATATTTTCGGCTTCGGGTAAGCGCTGTAATTGCATCCTAATTGACTTAATTACCGAAAATGGCCTTAGACATAAAAATGAACTATCTGATAAAAATTCTATGTAATTATATGCCAGTATTGAAAGAAACAATCAAAGAAACAATCAATCTGATAAGAAAAAGCTGCGACTTGTTTTGAAATTGGGGCGTAAAATTTTACCACCCAGAATATTCCGTTTGGCATTGGTTGTACCATTATTGGCGACTTTATCGCTTGCGCCGGCAAAACGGAAAAGTACCCAAATTTTTAATTGTATAATTTCTGCATGCCATCTTACCAGATTTTAATCGATGATGTACAATCCAGAAAAACCCCTAATCCGGAATCGCCGAAGTCCTGACGAGTCTGGATTACGGACTTTGTACTGTAGTTTATTAGAATGTTCGTTCATAAACTGTTTTAACTAATATTGAGTGGTATTAGGAACCATCAAAATAGACATAGGTAAAAGTTTACAATTTGGTGCCCCTTTGTTTTGGAGATTCTTTTATGATGCCCAGATCAGTGCTAGAAAAGCACAATTTCAGAGATGACTGCTACACAAAACCAAAATACCAAGTCAATGAATTGCACAAACTCAGTGTCCATGGGCATATCGATCTATTTTGACCTTGCAGAATATTTTCTGACTGTGTGCAACACAATGCATTTTACAAGAACTTATGCAGTCTACATTTATTTTTTGGGCATCTGGTTTTTTCAATGAAAAGCCTTTTCACTAATAATCCAAATTAGTTATCTGATGTTAAAACTCCTGATTCGTGATTGCTTTGATGTGAATTCAAATATCTCATTCATTATGCGATTCTCAATCCACTCAATCTTCCACAAAGTTTATAAATGGTTCTTTTCATCTTCATACCTTATTAGTTCCTACTAGCTATGGTGAAACACAACACGTGAGAATAAAATTATAAGCACAATTCCACGTGAAAATGAACTTTTGCTTCAGCACCAAAATAGTGATAGGTTCTGCCATTTAACAAATAAAAATGCTGTCTTGACAGCATACCTGTATAAGAAAAACCAGTACTTTCATACTTTTCATTGCAACCACTTTAGTAGAATTCACGGAACTCTTGCAACCACATGCGTAACAGTTCTTTATGAAACTATACGCACTGCAATACAAAAAGTTCACCACATCACCTATTTTCCGTAAACTGCTCCAAGGTAGTTGTGCTAATACATATGTACTGAAAAACCTTTTAATAGCATTTTCTTTATACAATTTTTTAAACAATAACAAGTTTGCCCTGAATA
This sequence comes from Stegodyphus dumicola, assembly GCF_044657685.1. Taxonomy (NCBI): domain Eukaryota; kingdom Metazoa; phylum Arthropoda; class Arachnida; order Araneae; family Eresidae; genus Stegodyphus; species Stegodyphus dumicola. Next base: position 31,411,068 of record NC_140770.1, read on the forward strand.
ATACAGAATCTTCTTCAACTAGAATTCAATGGCATTAATTACATTAAAAAGAAAAGCACTTATGTATTATCCTGTCGGCCGGCCAGGTAGTGTAATTTAGGATGATGATTGCCGACTGTTAATGAAATTTCTGCAAACAGTCGACGGGGTAAGTACCACAAAAATTCTATACGTGACTGACTGACATACTTTGACAAGAAAATCTACATATTTTCAAACTTTTGCATTTTTATGTGAATATGGCCTTACACAATCAGGCCTACATTTTATCTTTGTTAATTTCACTTATGAGCTTCGAAATTACGTATTACAATTTTCATGTAGGCAAATTTTTAAGAAAATCTTAAGAATGACATTGTTTATTTAACGAGATAGACAATGAAGAAAATTTAGTCAACTATTTAGGTTTATTCAAATTAGAATAAACTTTACTGTATAAAAGCTGAAAACTATTTTTCAGACGCAGATATATTTTGGATTTCTTTGTTGGAAAGCATTCCACACATCATAACTAATCAACGAAGAACACTCTACCAATCAACAACTTACGCATTTATTTTGATGAAAGTTATCAAGGTGGAAAAAACGTACGGAAAATATGTCAGTCTCGGATACTGAATTTTATTAAAATTAAATACGAAAATAATAATAATCCACTCGCATACAAAGATTATGACAATACACACTTTCATAATAGCTACATTTAAATTTAGCCAAGGGCCGGCTATGCGAAACGTGCCCATTATGTAAGAGGACCATAACAAAGGAATATTTGGAATATGAAGAATAAATACTCATTCTGCAAAAATTTAATTTGATTAAAACTTTGCACTCTTACCTTAAATGTATAATAAAGCAAAGACAGAAGACTAAATTACGCATACGAATTAAATTCTTGTAGGCAAGAGAACGAAGAACTTTGTTACAAATCACTATACTATACATTCAATACGCATGACACTGGAATCTCCAAATATATGGATTAAAATTCACAACATATCAAAATGAATGAAAGAATATATATAAGTATCTACGATAATCATTTAGAGATGCATAAAATCACATAAAAATGCACTTATTTATTACAGAAAGTAGGCTTAACGTAATAACAGTACCTGGTGTTGGTCAGCCATATTACAATTTAAAATTGAAAGTTACGATAAAATTAAACTAGAAGTATCCGTAAAATATTACGATTACTTAAAAAAAAAACTACAATATAGTCCACCACCGTAATTTTTATCACAGGCAAATTCAAAAATCCAGCAAGGGACAAAGCGAAAGAAATAACGCTCCGAATACTCGGTGATCTCACAATAGCGACACTGCACGTGAAGAGGGCGCTTTTTGGCGGCTTTTCGTAACCGGCATACAGATTGCTATTAAAACATTTTTTAAACAATCCACTTTGATACGCTAGCCTCAGTAATTTTATAATTTTTGTTAGGTTTTATGTTTTAAAACGCATTTTTTAATTAAATATAAATAATTCCCTCAAAAAATGTGTCATATGCTTTTAATTTAATTTAGAATGATTTAAGATGAAAATGGCGCTGGCAGCTAAAATAATTTGAAATTATTGATGGTAAAACAAGAAATTTAAATGTATTACACTTTTTCTAATGTATTACTAATATCAAATATTACTACTAATATCAAATAGAAATTATAATGTATAAGAATGTGCTAAAATTTAAGTTGGATTATTTTGTATGATGTATGTTATGCCATTTTCTGTTACGTTCTGGAAGTTTGAAAAATAGCTGACATCAAGTGCATACTCAATTTATGAAAAATTACTTCTTAACTCTAGGCCTGAATGTTTTATAACAAGTTTTGAAGACTGCAGAAGAAAGACAAATAAAATTTCTTTACGTCACATTTGATATTTTAATTTTTATGTGATACGTACACAGTAGAATCTGGCTGTAGCATTTTCGCGCCCGTCGTCGAAGATCGTCATGTGAATGCTCGCAAGATCAGTAAAATACTTTTCAGGATATTTTTGAAATTTTAAGTATTTTTATCAACTCAAAGAGTATTTCCCTTCCTTGTAGTCAACGGGCGGCTAAAACCCGCCGGGAACTGGAGAAATTCGACCAATCAGAGACAACCGTTGCGCCAGGAACTTTTGGCGTCATTTTCCGATCGCCAAACGCAATTTTTGTGCAAAACTGGTATACAAGAAAGCAGTTGTTAATGTTATGGTAACTTGTTCGTATTTCTTGGGTAGAAGTAGTTCATTTGTTTTGTTTTGGTTATTTTGTGTTGCCCTGATATGATTTAATATTTAATTTACTGTAGAAGCGATAAGTGAAGTATGTAAATCTCAATTTCGAAAACAAATACAACTTTATATTCCACTCAATTGGCTAACTCGATACCCAATAACTTTTCTTTACTTTTAAATAAAGGGTGAAAATAATAATTGATAAAAATTACTTACTGTGAAATTTCTGGGCTCTTTGTGTATTTGAAAATGCTTGTTGATATCTAGGTTCATATTATTTCACGTACTCTAAACATCGTGAAATTCAATAAAGAAAAATATTTTAAGAATGTGTCTTTTTTTTTTTTTTTTTTTTTTTAATTTAAACTACTTTTAAAACTTTTAGAAATTTCTCTTTTGTATATTTTTCCGTAGGCAAAAATCACATTAACAAAAGCTCCTACTGAAATATAGAAAATACAATGATTATTCAGAGAATCTGTATATTAAAATGCTGATGTGGGATAACTCATAAAATAACCCAGTAACTCCCAAAAGAAAAAAAATAATTGAAAAAATTAACATGAAACTTGGTTATGCATTATTCTCCATCGAAATAATTCTGTTTCATTTCATTGTGTTATGTAAAAATAAAGATGTAATTTTTAAAGTCTTGGAACATTAGCACAATCAAGTAATTTTTATTCATGATGAATCTGTGGGGTATTTTACACTTTATATTACACTGTATGTGTTACTATGTACATTATTTTCTTTCATTGCCAAGACTTTTCTGAATAATATGCAGTAATTTATCACCTTCATTAGTCTCCAGGGTTTGTAATTATATTTTAGGAAATCACACAGTCTTTAAGCTGCAATTTTAATTCCACTTGCTTATGATTTCAGATGTCATGTATTAATCCCTAGCAGAAATTCTGTATAAGTTTTCTTGAAATCCAAAGCATTTTCTTTTTCTGTACAAATAAAATATTCCAACAACAGCTATCACCATTGGATGCCTCTAATTTTTATTTTGTAAAGAGCAACAAATTGTATATTGTAGTCTACACATCTGCTGCCTATGTTCCTATAATTTGCTATCATTTCTGATTGTGGAATTGTGGTGAATTTTCACAATTCTGTATTATGCATATTAGAGCACGCATAAAAATATTTCAATTGGTAAGAGATTGTATAAGTGTTTTCTTTCTTTTTAAAAAAAGTTCTGTATCAATGGTAGTAATTTATTTAATTCATTATTGCAAAGCAGGAAAACAGTATCTTCTTAAGGTTAGAAGACTTTCATGAAGTATATGTTTAAAAGAATATGACTTCTGTTCATGCGGCACAAGAGAAATATCCCATGCAGCTAGCCTGTCCACCAGTGTTCAAACTATTAGTGCTTCTTAGTCTTATCCACTCGACTGCTGATGAATACTAATTATGGAAGATAGTAATAATTTTTCTTAGTGTGAAAATTTTGTGACCATTTTATAGAAAGTTTCTTACTACTGCTCCAGAATCTTCGGATGAAGTTATCATTACATGATATATCATAATTTATTCTTTATATTGAAACTGATTGGGGAACTTTTTTTTTTCATCTGGAATAATTGTTCTTAGTAGCAGAATAACTGCACACAAAGGACTCTGTTTATAACTGTTATTCTCCAAGCAGATTTAATAAATTAACATCATTCAGTTTATTATACCAGTGTTGTATAAGAGTCAAAAACGGCTTTAAGACAAATGGGTGGTATCTGAGTGTAAGTGTGCATTTAGTTACAATCATTAGTAATAATCATTTATTGTTTTACAATGGTTTACATTAATGTTATGTTTTCCTAATATCTAACATGTTAAATAACAATTCTATTTTGCTTGGTTTAAGGTTGGTTCCTAGGGACCAATGCTATATTTAATATGTTAAGAAATGACTGATTAAGTGTTAAATTGATAAAAACAACTTACTTATACATAGAAAACAAACACTTGAAATTTTGAACTTCAAGTTATATTTTGTGATTATCCATATGATCCATGCGCAAAAAATATTTTAAAATATAGTATTAAAAAAGAAAATTTACAGAGTTTAAAAATTTATTAAAAAATATTCATATTATGCTACATAATCTGATATTTTGAGCAATATATATTAAATTGTAATTTATCAACCTAGATAAAATTTTGATTAAAATATCTAGTGGTGCGCTATTAAAATATTAACAAAGAGCACACACTTTATTTTATAAAATTCAAAATACCAAATTATGTTTAATTTTTAAATGTTTTAAACGGAAAACAAATAGTAACTGTGCATGAAAAAAAATTAAATAAGAAATATCATGGAAATTACATAAAATAGCAAATAAATTTCATGATGTGCACAATTTGTGCCAGAAGTTGCCCCTCACTTTTCTTCTCACATCAGTTGATCATTTGTAAGGTTTTAAGAACCAGCAGAGATTTTTCAAAAATTTTCTATTTTGCTAAAGGTTTCCCCATTTAGCATTGTCTTTAAATCTAAAACTTCATGTGAGTCAAAGAAGATCTTATTGTGGAAACACTTTTCGTTAAGCTTAAAGCCTGCTTAGCTTCACCTCTATTAATACTAATAGTCTTTATAATAACTATACCTTCCTTTACACTATTAGGAATTCCATTATGCAGTTTTCATGTTAAAACCATCTCGATGGAAATCCTAAAATAATTTATTTATATTTCATGTTTTAATGTAAAATTTAACGTATGTTAAAGTACGGTAACAACATGCAAGACGTTTTTCCCTGGAATAAGTAATAAGCAAACAAAAAGAACAAAGGACAAATTGAGCAAAGGACGCGTGCAAACTTCGTACATCTCATCACTAAAGATATCATAATGGACTTTTTGTACCCCATTTAATGTTGAAAACACCTAATATTACTGATACTAAGAATAGGCTAAATAGATTTCACTTGTATATATATCAAAGCTATATTTGCAGACATCTTTAGAAATTTCAAGACACTTTCAACTCAGACTAATTGCCAAGCAGGCTCATTTCCATTGTAGAACTGATGGTAATGAAAAAGCTGATTTCCTCACACAGAAAAAACAAATTTACTGAGTGCATTAGATTTCACTTTCTAAAGCTTCTGACGAATTTAATTTGTAAATTTTTCATGCAGAGTCATTTCGAGCATGTAATCGAAGAACTTGGAATGCTGTTCGAACAAATCCACCTGTGGTCCCAGGTTCTCAAAAATATAAAGTTGTCACAAAATTTGTCAGGTCATGAATTTCAAGATCAAAATAAATCAAGAAGGCTTAGAATGATGCAGAATTTGTATAATTCTTTTTAATTTTGAGTGTTATCTGATATCTGTTCTTCAAAAGGCCAGGAATAAAAACCTTTTTTCATTTTTATTGAAGAAGAGGGACCTACATCAGTTATTTCTTAAAACTGACACAAGATTTTATGTTAAGCTGCTATTTTTGCCTTACTTTAATTTTATATGTTTTTGTCAGTTAAGTATGACTTTTATCTGCTCTTGAATGTCAGAAACATTAATTTTTCTAAACCATGGGTTGTATCAAAATAAAGTGCTTTGGAAGTAGATTTAAGCAAAATAAGTATGTTTCAGAGAAGACTAATAAGTATTACAGAAATATAAATTCTAATTGTATTGGAAGCCTATAACTTTAAAATACATAATTACAAATGTTTGATATGTACATATTTGGTTATATGGTACCTGTCCCCATACTGCTTGATAAGAGTACTCTAGCTGATGTATTTTGTGTAATATCTACATGACACATATATCTCACTGGCATGTCGGTTTCCGCAGCCACAGTAATCTTGTTTGCAGATCAGACTTAATATTGGGTACAAATACTTTGTTTTTCATTTACCATTTTATACAGATCGTCAGACCAGATAAGCTAAGCAAAAGGTGTCCAAATATATAGTTAGGATATAAACCTAACTATCAGTGTTCAGCAGTCTTACCATTCATGGGCTCTTTTTCAGATGATTATCAACTGCATTATATTACATTATAAAGATCTTCCCATTTTACACTCCTCATGTTATGCTAATGACAATTTTTCTTAAAATCTATTTGTTACATGCATTAATCCTTCACACATCCTTCTTTTGAAATTGGGAAAGAATTCCAGATTTTATTAGATAAACAAAACAATTTAATAAAATTTCATATTAACCTTTTCAAAAATACAGTACATTTGAGATTTTTACTATCAATTTATTCAACATGCTACATTTCTTAAAAATCAAATATCACACAAAAACGTAATGCATTTTAGAAAAAGTTCAATCAAATTATTTATTATTATTTAGGAATCTTCTAATACATATATATATATGTTCTGCATGTGGCTTTGTTGGCTAAATTTGAGTACCTAATAAATACTAATATATATATATATATATATATATATATATATATTAAGAAAGAAAAAAGCAACACATCTTCTGCACAGGCCAAATGAATAAGCCTTTTTCATGTGCATTTTTTTTCTTGATGATCAAAAAATAAATTCTTTCTGTAATTTTCAGTGCCACAAAATAAAGTGAAATGTACAAAACTTTTGCGATACAACACCATACACCTTTTTTTGCGGGAACAGGCTAGAAATTTTATTACACATTTCACGTGATAATCCACCGAATTTTCCGTATTCACTACATTGTCTTTTATAGCAATAAAAGTTAGAAAACTATTATAAATTGATGCGAAAAAGACGTAATCAAAAGATACGAAAAGAGGAATATGAGCGGAAAATAAATCCAAAACAAACCCTTCAATTGCTGGCATAAAAATTGGTCGCCAAAAACAGTCTGCGGCGGTAGCTTATTCTGATTGGTTGAATTTCTTCAGTTCCCGGCGGGTTTTAGCCGCCCGTTTGTAGTCATATTTTCCCTTCCTTGTAGAAAAGGACAACTAAATAACAAGATGGTGATGATGAAGATCGTATTTTATTCTCGATTGTCAAAGATGTAGAAATAACTTTTTACGCGGCTTCCTATGAGCAATATGGAGAGAAAAGAAAGAACAGTGTAGTAGGAGGTACGAAAAGGGGTAAGAAGAAAATCTGGTTCGGGCTAGCGGCGGCGTAAATAACAAGAGACAATTGTTAGAACTACTATTTCTTCGAGGTTCTGAGCCTTTACTTATACATGGTAAGAATCTGGCAACAGAAATTTTCACAACTGATTTATAATATTTTAGGCGTTTTTTTTTTTTTTTTTTTTTTTTTTTTTTTTTTTTTTTTTTTCCGTTAAGCCTGTTTTTTAACAATATATAAATCTTTAATCCGCTTAATACTATTTTACGGTGCACCCGGAATTTGGCGGCATTATGATGAGTAGTAAACGAGGCATTTTGGTATTGGCTACAGTTTTCAAAATTGTGCCAAGACCATACCGTATACTGTGATTTTACTATTTCAATCTCTTTATTTTAGGAGATTCGGGACAAACTAAAGGTCAGCTTCCACCAACACGATTACACGTAGGTATAAGAGTAATAACTAATCAGAAACGAGGTCAGAGGTTGTATTTTCTCTATGGCCAGAGATCGCGAGATAGGGCCGGCCCTAGCGTTTTTGCCGCTTCAGACAAACCGAAAATGTGCCATACCCAAGACTTCAAAAACTTTAAGAATTAAAAGAAAAAGATTTATTGGAAAAAAAAACACACTAATCTATCTGAATTGACGCAATAACATTCATACAATATTTACGAATTATTTTTATTATTAAGAATACACAAACTTTGGAACTAAAACTAATGTAAATAACACATTTAAAACAACAAATACTAAAGAATACTAGTAGAATATACAAAGTTTTAACCTAAACCAAAATAGATTCTTTCGAACCTTTTTTTCCGCAAAATTGCAGATTATTTCTTTCAGGTCTAATTTATTATTCAGTTCATCTTCAATGGAGAACATTGTAAACACATTATGATGATTTTGAGTAGACATGGTTCTTAAGTAATTTTTTTTATTATATTTAATTTAAAAGAAACGATTTTTCGCCAGCAGCAACAGTTATAAGCAAGATTAGTAATATTCTTATAACAATGCTTAAATTAACCCAATATTAAGGAAGGTAATGAATTTACGAACATCAAATGGACTTTCTTCCTTTTTTTAAAAGCGAGTAAGGTCTATTTTGTCAGCGAATTCCAGAGCTCTGAAATCGAAGGAATCGCCATCTGCTAAAACGTCTTCCAGATTTTTACAGCGTGTCAGTAACTACAGAAGATCAGTAGCTTTCATAATTCTTACTTTACATATTTGGTATCTTACTATATACGACAGTGTTCAACTTCTCAAATTAGGACAATTTCAGACACTCTAATGGCATGACATTGTACCTATGTTACGTATATGCATGACAGCCATGTTTAGTGCAGTACATGAATAACTTTGCTCGAACATGTTACGTCCTAGATGCAGATTAACACAATAAATGTCTGTCTATTTGTACTTCAGTGTCGTTTCTATTCGTTATTAATCTGTAAATATTATTGTGTTTACTTAATTTTTGTATTGTATTCTATGTATTTCAATTTACATATTGTCTTAATGTATTGACCTGTTAAGTAGTAAGTGCCTTGAGTTATGTTTTCAAATAAGTTTGCGGTACAATAGTAAATACATATACTATAGAGCTCTCGGCTAGTACCATGAAATATTGTGTGCAAATGTTTTGTTACAGTTTCTAGTATTGTGCAAAATGTAACAGTTTCTAACAAATATTCGTAGCCGCAGAACCAATTTTCTGATAAGCACATTGTATATTGATTGTTATTTTGTAGTATTCGCCATTTCATTTCAGTGTATGTACAGTATTCCATTAAGTGTGTTGTATAATTTATTTTCGATTAATGTGGAGTATAAGAGTTTAGTATTGTATAATGATAAATAAGTGTGATGTATAATAGTAGTATTGAACCAGACTTTCTTGGTTGTAGAACTTTGTAAATATGTATTGAAATGTATTGCTGTATTTAATGTTTTGAATTGACTCAGTATTCTAACTCTGCTACAATATGTTATCTTCCTAATTATCACTGTGACTGCTTCCAAAGGTTATTGTCTAGTGTTCTTTTGATTAGTTTTAGTGTTACAGTACAGCGTCATGTACAGAATTGTCTACTTTTCTGATACGAGCAGTGTATATGTTGTGTTTTATTTATAGTATCAGCTTTACTATATCAGTGTGTATTTTTCTGATACAAGCAGTGTATATGGTGTGTTTTATTTGTAGTATCAGCTTTACTATGTCAGTGTATTGTTCAGGATACTCTATCAGGTTCTATCTCCGTTTTACTTTCTTCGGGAACATGCAAGGACCTGACTCGGAACAGAGAGCTTACTAAAGCTATGTTTAATAACTGTGGGAAGTAGACAGGATACACAAGAAGGGTATACAAAACCCTTTATTTTTTCTCTATTTACAATAAATTCCGTACTTCGGAATACACAGACCCACTACTCGTGGTCTAAACGTAAGAATACAAAAATAAAACTAAACTCTAATTTAACTTTAAAATAATAAACGTGGAAGATTGGCCTTATATTAACAGGAAGCCGTATGTAGTACAGAGAACTGTGAACACTACAGTACGTTTAAAGTTATCAAGAGGATTAAACCTCTGGCCTGAAAGGCAACCAGCAACTGAGTAAAACTTCTAAGGTAAGCGGCCTGCTTCGACTAACTGCTTCCTCTCTCCCGCTTGGCAAAAAGCCACAGCTTAAATACTTGGCGTTCGCCAGACAAACTTTGCATAAATACGTTAACGCTTATAATTCTGGCCGGAAGTAGAAAATAAGAAGTGAGAGTAAAGATTTAAAATAAAATAAACGTTAGTAAAACTTAAGATCCTTACATACTTCCCGCCAGAGTTAATTAGTTTGAAACTGAGGTCTAAAACGACCTTGTTGAAAACTTTTAGCTCTAGAATCTAACGCGAGACCAATCTTTTACAAACATTTTTCGCTAGAAACTAGAAATTTAAAAGAAAGAAATTTGTTTTTACAATAGCAGCTCCCAGGACACGCAATTTTTTCATCTGTACTGCATCTAAACAGGAGCTTTTATTCAAATCTGGTTCCTTCCAGAGATCTGGAAGGAAAACTAGTTTAATGAAATGTTACACAATGAAATGGCAAGTAACATGTATAATTATATTTCTCTTAACATTCTTATTTCATTCATGACTATTTTAATTATCTCTCCCTGTGCTCTCTGACATGTGTTGTAAAAGAACACCAAACACGAATGTGTTTATGTCTACGTGTTCAACACTTCCTCCTACAATCAAAGCACTAACGTGTTAAAAATTCAACATACCAAGACCTCGTAACACACCCTAACTTCAACTCTAAACCCTGAGGTACTATTCTGAAAGTGGCTAACTCTGAAGTGTAGCGTCAGAGAGCCTAACTACATTCATTCAACCTTTAACACATATTCACCATGATTTAGTCTTTTTACAGTCACACGAATAAAAAAAAAAAAAAAAGAAAAATTAACATTACTTTCACTTTTACCATATAACGGTATTTCTTAACATTTGAAATAACAGTTCACATTGTATATAAGAACATATTAACATGCCGTTAATTTTACGCATTTGACAACATACATTAGTAGTACATTGTTAACTTCTATTCTTTTCCAAGCAAGTGCAAATTCTTCTACATTGAAATACTACATTTCAAAAAGTCTTTCAGACTAAAACTTCTTTCTTGCCAGAATGTTTTAAATAAAATTTATACAATAACTTTTACAATATTCAAGTATTTACACATTCCTATTATACATCAACTTTAGTTTTACTCGCGAGTAATTGAAAAACATAATACCAAAATCGGTAACAACTCATTTCTCGCCTTTTTGGCGTTAAAGGTAGACCTCACATGAGGTAAAACTTCTTGAAATCTGCCACTTGCAGTAAGAATGAAAGATTAACTTAAGTTTGCAAAGTAACATAAAATTTTACTTATCTTTGTGATATTCGGACATTCTTTTCTCAGTCCAGTCCTGGAAGGTAGCGAAGATTCTAGTTTGATTTATCCTCCTTCTTGTGCGGGCTCGCCCTTCAGTGCCTTCCTCTAGAAGCTTTCTTTTTCCTCCAGTTCGGTCACCCTTGAATACCTTCTTTTTCGCCTCTGCCTGTGGTCTTGGCCGTTTGATGGCAGCTGGTCTTGGCGGAACCGGGACACTTCTCTCTCGTTCCTGCTTGGACCTCGTTGCTGGCCGTTCAAATTTTCCTTGTATCTTTTCCTCCGCCGCTAGTGGCCCTTCCGCAGTTCGGCGACATTTGCTGCGGAGAGTCCTGTCCGATGAGTAGATCTTCTGTTTGGGAGCCGGGTTATAGTTGTCGTTATTTCTCCTGGCTTTCTTTGCATTCGTCGTACTTCTCCCTTCTTCATTCTGGGGGTGTTCGTGAGCTCTCTTTTCTGGACGGTGGAACGGCTTCTTTTTCTTGTTACCTTCAATTTTCCCGCGGGAAAACTTTCTTTTCACTTGCTCCTGCCTCTTAATGGCTTGCCCTTGTACTTGTCGTTGTTCCACATCTGGAGCTTGTGCCTGCGGTGTCTGCCGTGCCGGATCCTGCAAGAGATCTTTGAAAATTTGCATTTTATTACGATCATAGTAGGGTTTGATTTGATCAATGTTTGCGGAGCAGGTTTCCCCATTCCTGGCTTTTAACACTACTACAGCGTGAGTTATTTTTTCTATGACATATGGTCCTTCAAATTGTGGAAAAAATTTGGGAGTTTTATCTTCTGGTGCTGAAGAAAGTGAATGCTTAATTTTTAACACTTCATCCCCTACTTTATAAGTTACTCCCCGTCGTTTCAAGTCGTAATACAGCTTTTGTTTTCTCTGTGCTACTTCCGTATTCTTTTTTGCTTCTTTAATTAGTTTTTCTATATCACGCATTTTAAATTCTGGGGCTCTTTCTTGCACATAAAATAATTTATCTAACGGTGTTATAATCTTTCTGCCTAAAAATAACTCAGAAGAGTTTTGCCCGTTGTATCATGTTTTGCGGTCCTAAGGGCGAAAGCAAATTCATTGACATAGTTATCCCAGCTTTTATGAAAATTTTTAACATAACTACGGATAATTTTCTCTATATTTCTATTGACCCGTTCCGCTATATTTGATTGCGGCCGATACGGGACCATTTTTAAATGACGTATGCCCAGTTTTTTGCACATGTCTTCAAATACATTACTTACAAATTGAGGACCATTATCCGATATAACTTTTAGGGGCGCCCCGTATTTTAAAATATATTTATTTAAAATAGAATCAGTAACTAATTTCGCGGAGGCTCGTTTTAAGGGAACAATTTCGGTTCACTTACTAAAATGATCAACCATAACAAGGAGATAGCGACTTTTAGTTAACTGACTTTTTGGGAAAGGGCCCAATAAATCGATGCCAATTATTTCATTTGGAAATTCGGATTTAATACTATTTAGAAACCCGGTCGGGCGGAAATTAATATAATTAACTGCTTGACATGTTGGGCAGGACTGGACATACGCCCTTGTTAACTTTTGCAGTTCAGTAAAATAGACTGCCTCGCGTACGCGTTGGATAGTTTTTCGAATACCAGCATGAGAAGCTAAAGGGCTGTCATGTAACTCCTGCAGGATATTTAATCTAAGACTAGCTGGGATATTCAAATTCGTTGTTGGAATTTGTAGTTTTTGTATAAAATAATAGACCATCTATTAGTTCGTAATGGGCCGCCCTATTTCTTATCGCCACAATATCTTGGTGGCTAAAATTTTCAGGATCCTTTAAATACTCATAAATGCTTCCAAACTCAGGATCCTTACCCAGTTCGGTTATTACAGTTTCTCGGGAATTTATTGTACATGCTGTGAGCATTGCCACCTTTACGGTATTACCTTCTTCATCTATTTTAATTCTGGATAGGGCATCTGCTACGATATTTTCCTTTCCGGGGGTATGCTTGATTACCAGATTATATTCTTTTAGCTTGAGTGCCCATCTTATTAACCTTGGGGATAAGTTTTTCCCTGAGTACAATCTAGTTACCGCCGCATGATCAGAGTACACTGTTATTGGCGCCTTTCCAAAATAGACTCGGAACTTTTGCACTGCTAACAGAACTGCAAGTGCCTCTCTCTCGGTCGCGGAATAGTTTCTTTGTGTTTGATTTAAAGTTCGACTAAAAAATGCCACGGGCTGCTGATTTTGCGAAAGTACCGCTCCTACCGCATAATCCGAAGCATCCGCTGAAATTTCTAAATTCTCATCCTTTTCAGGAAATTTCAACACAGGGGCTTGCGTTAATGCTTGTTTTAATTTTTCGAAAGCAGTATTGGCTTCGGCCGTCCACGAGAATCTTGCCTTTTTCCTTTTTAATTTTAACAATGGTTCAGCAATAGCTGCAAAATTTTTTATAAAGGACCTATAATATGAACAAAGTCCTAGAAAAGAAGAGAGCTTCTTCGCCATGTTTGGAGTCGGATACTTTTGTACAGCGATTATTTTTGATTCGTCTGTCTCGATTCCTTTCTGAGATATTTTGTAACCTAAATATTTTAATTCAGGGGCTGCAAATTTGCACTTTTCGACATTAACTTTTAGACCGGCCTCATTTAATAAAGAAAACACCTGTCTTAAATCCTGTACATGTTGGTCGAGATTATCACTAGTAATAATGATATCGTCTAAATAGATAAATGTGGACTTTCCAAGAACAGGCCTTAACACAATGTCCATACATCGCTGAAATGTTGCCGGTGCCCCTGAAAGGCCAAACGGCATACGCAAAAATGCATAAGTGCCAGACTTGGTTATAAAAGCAGTCTTAGACACGTCCTCAGACCTAACCCCTATTTGAAAATAACGAGTCGTTAAGTCTAAAGTCGTCATATATTTGGTGGATGTTATGTTCCTTAGAATTTCTTCAATAATAGGTAACGGATATACCGGATATTTAGTTATGGAGTTTAATTTACGGTAGTCAATTGCGAATCTCCACCTTTTTGGATGTGTCAAAGGATAGTCATTATTTTTCTTACATAAAACCACCAGGCTAGCATAACTACTTGAGATGGGCGTTATGGTTAGTAAATCCTGGAATATCACTAAATAACGAAGCAAATTCACTTACCACTTGTCGGATTCTTCGCTGTTCTTCATTAGGCAGGTGGTCAAGATTTAACATCGGCGGTTCAGCCTTTTCTCCACGAACTGGTTTCATCGTCAGCTTAAGGGACGCTTCATTAAAATCCAGCGTTGCTTGTGCCTCTGAAATAAAATCTATTCCTAAAATAATATGTGCTTGCAGTTTCTTTACTATGAAAAACATCGCCTTTACTTGTTCGTCCTTGATACGGGCATACAGCGGTAATTTACCTATACACTTACATTTTTCTCTTTGCGCCGCTAACACTGTCGTATTATCCGAATTATATATGCAGTATTTCCGAATTTATGTATACATCCTAAAAAAATTATTTATATATACTTCCTAAAAAAATCTTCTGCCACACAGGAACACTGCGCGCCTGTATCCAGGAGTGCGGTGGCTGGGATATTATTCACCAACACTTCAATCTTCGGAAGAGTCAAATTTTTCACCATTACTGTATTTAACTTGAAGGAAGAGGGGTTTTCGTGGCCTTCGGATTTCCGCCCCCTCCCGTCAACAGAAATCCGTTTTAGTTTAAATTATTTTTCATTTCCGTGCTTTCCTTCTTTTTCCACTGGCCTTGAGACTTTTTTCCTGTATTGCTATTGAACTGTCGACGTTCGCCGGCTGTTTTTGAATGCTCGGGTTTCCTTGCCCACTGATTCGCTTTGCTTCCGTAGCCATGTGCTTGAGTTTGCTGTAGTCTTGGCGCACCAAATTGGTTTCGCTGTTGATATTGGCGTCTTCTTTCAATGTCCGCCGTTCTTCTACTTTCAAACTGGATTGCTAGCTCAAATAACTTTTCCAGTGTAGTCGGATTTCGTAATTCAATAAAGTCTTGCACTTGGGGTAGTAACCTCGGCAAAATCACTTGAATTATCTCAGGATCCGGACGGTTTCCATACAAGAGTTTGAAGACGTGAATTTTTCTTAAAATAAAGCTTGAGAGATTTTCGATTCTTTGCTGATATATACTGAAAAGTTCCGTTTCTAATTTCGCACGATCCCTTACAACAGGTAAGGCTTTTAGTAGGGCAGTCTTGAAATTTTCGTAAGTATAGGTGGGACTTCCTGCTTAACCCAAGAGACTTCTGCCTATACATTTGAACCAATTAAGCGCTTGGCCCCTCAAAGCGCTGGTAGCTAAGGTAACTTTTTGAAATTCGTGCACGGGGTAGAGCATGAAGTGGTTATCCAATTTTTCCAAAAAACTGGTTACCGGTGATTTTCCATTAAATGTTGCTTCTGGTTTCATCGAAGCGCGCATGGTCTGGACGATGTAACCAAATCCTTCCAGGGCGGCAGCTGAAATTTCTGGATTCTGAGCCGCTTCTGCAGGCAGCACAGGTTCTTCTTGAAACTCGGCCATGGTTATTCTTCTTCGTTGGGCGCCACTATCAGGTTCTATGTTCCATCTTACTTTCTTCGGGAACATGCAAGGACCTGACTCGGAACAGAGAGCTTACTAAAGCTATGTTCAATAACTGTGGGAAGTAGACAGGATACACAAGACGGGTATACAAAACCCTTTATTTTTTCTCTATTTACAATAATTTCCGTACTTCGGAATACACAGACCCACTACTCGTGGTCTAAACGTAAGAATATAAAAATAAAACTAAACTCTAATTTAACTTTAAAATAATAAACGTGGAATATTGGCCTTATATTAACAGGAAGCCGTATGTAGTACAGAGAACTGTGAACACTACAATACGTTTAAAGTTATCAAGAGGATTAAACCTCTGGCCTGGAAGGCAACCAGCAACTGAGTAAAACTTCTAAGGTAAGCGGCCTGCTTCGACTAACTGCTTCCTCTCTCTCGCTTGGCAAAAAGCCACAACTTAAATACTTGGCGTTCGCCAGACAAACTTTGCATAAATACGTTAACGCTTATAATTCTGGCCGGAAGTAGAAAATAAGAAGTGATAGTAAAGTTTTAAAATAAAATAAACGTTAGTAAAACTTAAGATCCTTACAACTCTAGTAATATATTACATAATATGTTTTTTAGTAATGTGCGGAATTATAGTAAGTGTATCATTGTATAATAGTAAGTCTACATGATGTATAACTGCAGGCTTGAAATTCCATTGTTAGTCTTGAATTTTACTGCTTTTCTTTTACCCTTACCAGTTTTGTATCAATGCAGCTTTGTACTACTCTAAGTATTTTTTTAAATCTATGAAATCAAGAATGTCATTTGTATTCAAAGTAGTCCTTTGTATTCCCTATCTAGATGTGACTCTGTAATCTTTTTTTTTTTTTTTTTAATTTAGACTCAATAAATGCCGTTATGGCTTCTGCAGGGCGGACATCATACTGCAAAGGGCTTGTTACCGGTCAGTAGTCCTCCTTACCAGTGTAAAAGTAAAAAGAGTGTGTCAGTAATTCATTTTTACTCATGTTTTATAGGATGATACTCCATGAAAATTTGTGGATATGGTACAAAAGCTAAAAAGAGTCATTATGACGATTTAATAAGCTGAAGATCAGCTCCAGTGCACTGATCGTCTCATCTATAGCAGAGAAAAGAAGTCTATTTTATGTTTCTTATTGAACATTATATAGGTTCATCTATATTTTCATATGAAAAATTTCGTTTTTTAGATCGAAGATGACGTGGTGTATCCAATTTAAAGTTTCTCTCCACGTCTATTTCGTTAGCTAATTTTTCAGCTTCTAAGATAACATTGTGAAAGGATTCATCCGATCTTAATTCTTTAAAAAAAGTTAATGAGCTGTTTAATAAATCATCATTTGCTTAATCAAAATCTTTTGATTAAAATAGTTTACTTATCTGATAAATGTGATTCAAATATTATACCAAATGATGATAGGACATAAAAAGTTAAATTGTTCTATTGTAATAAATAAACCACTGGCCTCATCTCGAATCATATTACCTATTTCTACATTTTCATAAATATTTAATAAAACATCTTGAATATTTTCTATTTCTGAACGTGAAGATTTTAGGAAATCTAGACGACTTTCCCAACGCTTGTCGCTCAATGGTTTCAATATAAGAGTTTTAAAGTGTTTTTTAATATGGTTTACCATAACGAAGACAATGCAAAAAATGTATATAGCTTTCGAACTTATCAAAAAAATTAAATATATATCAAACAAATTCTGGGTTTTTTATCGTCGTATCATGCTTCGCCGTTCCTAATGCAAAAGCTAACTCATTGACCCTGCTATCCCAGTACTAATGATAGTTTTCACCAGAGTCGTAGCTAGGGTTTTCAGCGCCCAGGGACAACTGAAGGTTTCGCGCCCCCTACTGCTTGCCAAGGATGGAAAACATTTGATTCTAAAATGTCGTAACATCAGTTTGGCGCCCCTTGGATCCTGCGCCCGGGGAAAGATGCCCCCCTTGCCCCCTCTAGCTACGCCCCTGGTTTTCACATAACAAGGCACAGCTTTAACTATGTTTTTATTAACCCACTCCGATATGTTTGAGTGCGGCCTATAAAGTACCATTTCTAGATGGCGTATGCAAAGTCCTGCACGAAGACTTTCAAATACTTGGCTAACAAATTGCTGATCATTATCAGAAATTAATATTAACGGAATTCCGTATTTTAAGAGATATTTATTTAAAAACGAATCATCTGAGACTACTTTAGCCGAGGATGTTCTTAGTGGAATTATTTCTGCCTATTTAGAGAAATTATGTGCAATAACAAATAAATACTTATTTTTACTGATTTCGATGCGGGGGTATGAACATAATAAAATCTGTACCGACTAATTCGTTAGGGAATATGTCGTAGTATTGTTTAAGTACCCACCCTGTATAATTAACATTGTTACTTAATTGAAAACTATTGCACGACTTGATGTACACAACTTTAGGAACTCACTTGAACAAGGCGAATAAGGTAGACGTACGGGCATTATCGTATGTTTTCATGCATGTTACCTAAATACGAGCTTGTTTGTTTCGATATCCTTCATGAAAAAATCCTCTTCCTTAGGCTCATAAGTTTCGCCCTGTTCAAACAAATAGAAGTGGAAAGGGACACCAAATATTCTAAATTGGTATTGCAGGTGTAGCGCTCACGTACTAACTATTAACTCCGTCCCAAATTCGAAAAAGAAACCCCAG
This sequence comes from Stegodyphus dumicola, assembly GCF_044657685.1. Lineage (NCBI taxonomy): Eukaryota > Metazoa > Arthropoda > Arachnida > Araneae > Eresidae > Stegodyphus > Stegodyphus dumicola. The sequence continues at coordinate 31,429,605 of NC_140770.1, forward strand.
GAGGCGGTCCAAAGGTCTCCCACCCTTTTGTCCTACCACCGTCTTTTCGAGAGGATATTTCGCTCAGAGCGAATACCCCCGTTCGTTGTAGACACTACACACTTACAAACATCCATATCATCTCTGAGCAGTACATCCGAAATCACCGATTCAGCAGCCACGAGCACTAACAGACTACAGACAATAACAGAGCACTATACAGACCAGGGTGGCTGCATGTTCAGACAACCAAGCATCTCAATCGGATCAAAGATGCAGGCTAATTATAGCACAAAATAAAACTTATTTCAAATTCCAGGCCTCATGGATGCAATTGTCCTTAAGAAAATTTTGGAGAAGAAACTATACATCTCCATGCTACAAATCTCCAATGTTGCATATATTGTTCGTCTGAAAGTAGCATTCGTAAAAAAAAAAAAAAAAAAAAAAAAAAAAATTATACTTTATCGTTATACTTACAGTCGCTAAGAGAAAAGATTATATAGTCTCCATTGATGGCCAGCAGTATGATTTACTTACAAGCATGGTCTTAGAATCTTGAACTCACAATTTTATCAAGAAAAAATGAGGGTAGACTTTCTCTTTCAGTTTAGAGCCCCCGGTGTTTAATGCGTAGGATTACTAACGGAAGTGAGAGGATGTTATAGAAGAAATAAAGCAAACGAGAGATTTTACACACAAACGTGTAGTTTATTATTTTATTTTATTTTTTATTTATTGCATTTATTCATTCAAAATCACCCTAGTGAAAAACGTTCATGATATGAGAAATAAGATACATAATTTAAGATTTCTGGGGTTATATTCCTAAAAAATGTTAAATCTATAAATGAATTGCCAAATGTACTTGAATAGTTAGTTAGGTTTAGAATTAAACATTTCACAATCAAGATCACTAAGATCTTTGTTTTCAAACAGGATGTTAAATTCTGTTGCGAGCAACCATAACGCACTATGTTAATTAAGCAATCTTTATGATTTGAATCTGTACTACTAAATTTTTTTTTATTTGGATCTATATTATATCTTCTTGATGTTTATGATATGGATCTGTGCTACTTCTCCGCTTCCTTAGCTCTTATCCGGATGCAAATAGCGAACGGGCTGGCTGCATGGGCGTTTTCGTGGTTTTCCCCATGTGTAACGTGTATACGAGCCAGTTTCCCTTAGAAAGTCCTCCACGAAAGGCATCCCTCCCTTTAGGCAGATAGCCCTCGTGTGCTTTGCCATAATTAAATACACCACACCACACCGGATGCAAATGTGCATTTAAGGTTAATAGATTGATTTAGATATAAATCAATTTTGATTGTTTTAGATATAAAGCTTTTGGCAGTGGCGCTCACAGCTTTGATTTCAATTTCCCACTTTACCTGTTAATATTCCGGCGCTAGCCATTTGCTTAAAGTTCGAGCTAGCTACGCTACGCCAAATTTGGGTAGTATGCGGCTAACCAAATTATCAAAAATCATCTTTTCTAAATTCTAAATCCTGTTTTATGTTTTCTTAGATGCCTCAGGTTGAAAAATTTTGAATATACACACACGTTGTGCCTTCTAATCAATTCAAGTTTAAAAAAAAAAAAAAAAAAAATCTGAAATGTTTCAGATTTTAAATTACATCTAAAGGGGCGTTTTTTTAAGGTTTTGTGTGTTACCTTTATTTATTAAATATCATGTTCTTTGCACTTAAAATATAAAATTTAGTTCAATAGCAATGTCGCAAAATAATTTTAAAATGAGCCTATCTTTAGAATTTCCGATACACAGTTCGACGCGCTGGAGATAAAAAGGCTCCCCCCCCGGTAGAGTGTTGCCATTGCTCGCTTTGAAATCGTTGAGTTTGTTATTTAAAAATTCGTTAAAGTTTTACAAAATATGAAATCGATAATAAAACAAATTCTAAATTTCAAATATGTCATTCCCAGATGCCCATATTCTCAGCAGGATTACGTCATTCAAAATTGGATGGCTCTAGATACCGTTGTTTTATCACAATGCGAGAAATATGCATACATTTATGCAGATTTTTTATTATTTAATTTCTTCAAATATAATGCAGGACTCTGACATTTTGTGGCAACAGTTTGAAAAGTGAACCGACACTTATAGGAGTCCGACGCAAAATGCCAAAACGAGAGTAATAGTCCTTTGGGACTCAAACCTTCTTTGAACTAATAAAAGTCTTTATAGTTTTCTTACTATTAGACTTCCACAATTTTTAACAGGTTGCTAAGGGGTTTGAAATGTGTTTCGTAAGAAAGGAGCGAAACAATTCTTTAAAAAATTATATGTATAACAGCAAATGTCATCCAAGCTGATAAACCATTTCAAAATAATATTATAATTCCGCAGAAATATTTTATTCGAAATCTCATTTGTGCTTAAAATTAATGCAATGCAGGTACGCCTAAATTTCTCAAGTATGTCTAAAAGTTTCATAATTTAAAAAAAAAATTAGCTCACGATTAATTTTTACATAAGGGAGTGGCTTGCGCATTGACCAAGAGGATTATGCATTTTCCTTTTTGATACTTTTTTTTTTCAATTAAAATAATATATGCCTATAATATGATGTAAGAAATTAGCACAGACAGAAGAAGACAAGAAACATGAAATGAAAATTTTTATTTTATGACGAGATGTTATATACGAGTGTGGTATTTCAAAAATAGTGAATGCAAAAGTAAGGGAAAAAATAAAATGACTAAAATAAAAAGAAACAAAGAATTAAATTTTGAATGAAAGCCGAGATTTTATATTATCCATGTAGTTTTTAGAAATATATAATAAAAGGAATGAGGAAATAATAAAAATTAAAAAGGAAAATCACATGTTAAAAATAATAAGACGATATAATAAATAAAGTTAACATCATAAGTAATTTGGAATGAAACCAAAAAGTTACAGTGTTACATCACATAAGGGACGTTTTACTCTAATTGTAATTAACAGCTTATTAATTATTTAAATTATTAATTGAAACAATGTTTTTCAAAATATTTAAGTAAACTTCTAAAGTAAATAATAAGTACATTTATAGCTTGCAGTTTAACCAATAAGACTTAAAATCTAAAGGACGGTTCTAAGAATGCAAACCACAACAGCATGATAGAATATTACAGAAAACAGGGAGAATCATATAGAATGATTTTAAATGTTTACCTCTTTTTGAAGTAGCAAAATGTTCCCATTTTTAAAAGTGGACAAAGCAGGGAATAAATTGCCTTTTAAGGCGAAGAAGCATTTCACCCTGCCGCGGAAGAATGTTTGTGCTCGGAGTTCGTTTATATTTTTCGGCAAGGTGATGGATCCAATAAGAAAAATTACCTCTGCTTCGACGAACAGAGAGGATAGTGTAGATGGATAGCAACGGCCATGAAATAGCTGCTCGCAGAATTGGAAAGATGGTGGAAGGACTCTTAATACCCGCCACTGCGAAAGGAGAGCAATAGCGGAGAAGATGGAGGAGACAAGCATCTTACAAGAAGAAAATCGGGACACCTCCCAGCTGTGAGCAGCTGGCAAAGAGTTTGGGAAGCAGGGAATGAGAATAAAATTCTCCAGTTTAGCGTCTTATTTAAGGTCTGTCACCTTTCCTAACTCTCGCTGGACTTATAGTTTCCTTTCGGAGAGACGAAAAATACACGTAGCTTAGGACACGACTTTAGAACTCTTCTCTAACACCTTCAGAATAAATTCTGCAGCTGTCTATGCCTTCGAAAAAATTTTTCAGTTCGTGTTGGAATTGAAAAGGAAACATTTAATTCATGGGTTCGCATCTACATGCCGCAGGGTGTTTTATAAGGCCTTAAAAAACAAACATCATTCCCAAAGTTATGGAAACATTTAATTGAAGCATATAAAGCACATACAAGGAAACACACAACAGCGGAACCTTCAACATTCCGAACTAAAGACTAACTCTGATTCTCATATATTCTAGAAGTCACTCTAGCTCAGCTTCAGTTAACTTCAGTTCACAGTATCCCCACACTTTTGAGATTTGAGGAGAGTCTCAAATATGTAACAAGTATAGTCGAGTAATTCTACTATTTTATGTGCTTCTAAGCTCCTACCAGAAGAGGTATAAATTTTCTTTATTACGGGAGACAAACTCATCTTAAATCCAGAACGTTTCTGGGAATTAAGTTCCTCTTCTCATGTTTTCTTATTTTCCATTTACACTGCTCCAATAGCTTGCAGCTCTAAAGAAAAGACTCGCTGCACCTGTCGCAAGACTCTTCTGTGTTGGGTTTTAAGCCTAAAAAAAATTATTTTTCATTCCCTTTCAGAAATATTCAGGGAAAGTTAAATACTATTTAATGTATTTCGCTTTTAAAATAAAAGGTGCTCTAGTTTGAAATGAACCGAATAGAGCCTTAATTATAAACTGACTTGGATTTTTCGATTTAAAAAATGCCTCAGAAGCTAAAAAAATCATGTCATATTTGAGAAAGTATTTTAGGAAGAAGCTCTATAAATAGAAAAGAAATAATGCATAATTTTAATATTAATAATACAATAAACTTTTATATTAATTTTCGTAATCCTTAACCGAATAAAATTGAATTACCTTAAAATTTTTTCCTGATGTAATTAACGAAAACTTGTGAAAATATTTCATTCAAATTAAACCGTTCTGAGCAAACTGTTCTGTGAAAAGTGTAGCATTCAGTTCCGTTCAGAACTGAAATGTTGTTTAAAAATGTATTCTCTTCATATATTTAGGACTCTGAAATATTGTAGAAAAAGAAAATGTATGCATTTATATGTATATTTACGACGCAATTACAAAATATTTACATCCGATCGTGTCAAAACCCATTGATTGAACTTAATGGTAAATGACCCAATGTTTTGGTCACCAAGAAGGGATCGCCACTGTTTCAAACCAGTGTAGGAGGGAAACCGATTAGAGCCACTCCATTTTTACTTCCTACCTCCATAAGTGACACTCAATATAGCCTCTCGCTATCCTAATACGACATAGGCCTCCTCGTGGCCCCGCTGGTAACCAGGTTCGCCTGGGCTAACTATGTTCGGATGAACTCCCCCTGGTGATCGACTTGGATTGACATCCCAGCGTACTGGTTAGATCAATATCTAGACTGCCTCGACTTCTGGAGTAAATAAACTGTCTTCACAGTGGCTAGAACCATCGTTTATTCGGTGGTAGGTTCAGGCTTGGCAGGGACCGTACTGGTACTATCTTGTCTGCCCCTTGGTTCTGGGGACGTTACATGGTCAGACATGGTCAGATATCGAAGGTTGTTCTGTATGGTTTGGCTCCGCTTGATCAAGGCTGGGGGGCGGTGATTTCTGGACATGCACATGTTGCTTGAGTTTATTTTAGGTGGATGCTTGCTGTCCACGAGTGGTTTATGACACTTTTCGTAGACTTGTCAGACAAAAAAAATTGTCTTCAGGGGTTGACCGAGAGTGTTATGCCCACTCTAGGAGTTGGGGCAATTAACCGTGTTAAGGCTGCCTCGAGAAATACCAGGTCTTTGGGTGCACTTTCTTCCTAGCGCGCTGTATTTATTATGCTGTATGCTACAGATTATAGAGAAAAATATAAGGGGATCGATGGAGAAAACCATTTTTTTTAAAAGGATCGATGCTAGAAAAAGGTTATGAATCCTTGTTTTAAAGCGTACTTCGCACACCTATATATTTAAAGCTGTGAGAAGATGCTATTATTATGTAGCTAAATCTACATCAAAATTTATATTAATTCTTTTATTGCTTTGTTATGAATCATGTATTTTATTTAGAATCAAAAATTTAAAACAAAATAAACTGCATGCGGTCTTTTTGTTCTCGGTCTAGTGATTGCGCATGCTTTCCAACTACAACATCGGAAACTAACAAAATATTTTACATGGGGGCAAAAACCTTTCCTCCCAAAATGTGCCAGACTAACTTCGCGTTAACTTCGCGTAGCAACATGAGGTCGCTTTATAGCATGTTTGTTTATCCCTGGGTTTATTGTTTCCCATTGAATTTAACGGGGTTTATTATTACATTTCAGGTAAGACAACGACGAGTCTGCTGCTCTGAGGTTTACATTGTACTATGCTAAAAGTTAAGGTTGTTTTATCTCTGGGTTTTTTCAAAGCTCCATATTGTAATGTAATATTAAACCTTAAAATTAAGAGAGGTATCTTTTCTGGAAATTTGCCGCACCACTGAAACTGAGACAGAATTACTTTGCAATGACTTTATAAGGTATTTCTCCCGCCTTCTTAGCATGCCTTCGTTGTGTAGCGGTCAGCACACTGGGCGCGTATTCCAGAGGTAAGTGGTTCGATTCCCGGCGAAGGTGTTGCTCGTTTTTCATCTCTCTTGCTTCGAAATAACCTAATGTCTCTACAACCTAATCACCGAATGTTTAGTTTTCTTGTCTTGCTATTAAAAATCAACTTACGTAAAAGAGAGATACGTCTTAAAAAGCATGCACAATAAATATAGAGATACAAATATAACACATTTTTCAAACTACTTAATGCAAGAAAATTAGCTAATTAGTAGTTTATATTACCAAATAAAGGCTTTTCTTGGGAGGCTGATATGATAGATACTTCTTTGATATTGCAAGAATAAATGCAAAAGAGGGCTCATTAAGGATAAATTCAGCAATTTCAGTTCATTAAATAATATCTATTTTAAGACATGATTGTTATTGTTATAAACAGGGACATACTTTCTTTGAGAAGACAAAAATGGAAAAAATGGCTGAGGAAAAAAAAAAAAAAGGCTACGTGTCAAATTACTATCCTATCAGCAAGAAAAATTTTTATGGGCTGTACCTTACCTGTCCAAATGTCTTCAAATCAATTAGAAGTCAAAATAAAAATGCAATTCCGTCTGTATCCAAAGAATACTGATCCAAAATACTTACCTCTTATACATTCTGTCCTCAGTATCATGTTCGGTTTCTATCAATTTACTCACTTTTCATTTGTTTTATTATTTCACTTAATTTAGAGGACTTTTTAAAAATTTATTATTACTTTCCTAATTTTTATTCCATTTTTACATTTTAATTTGTTATTTACTTATTTATCGTTAACACAATTCATTGAAAATGTTTCCCTTTATATTTTACTTAAATTTAATTATTAGCCCAAAGGAGCGTTAGCCCAGAAGGGCTATTAGTCTCAAAACGGCATTTTAGGTCATTTGACTATAAACGGCGACTCACTTTTAAATTGTTGCCACCAAATATTATCGCCCTGTATTATATTTATAGAAATTAAATAACGAGGAATTTGCATGAATGTATGTATATTTCTCGCATTGTGAAAAAAAGCGACTTACCAAGAAGCATCAAATATTGAATAACGTAATTCTCCACCCGAACATCGGCACCTGGAGGCCCGATTCGAATTTGTTTTATTGTCTGTTTCATATTTTAAAAATCTTTAATGAATTTTGTATTAATAAACTCAACAGTTTCAAAGCGAGCAATGGCAACACTGTACGAAAAAAAAGGAAAAAAAAAATTTTTTTATCACTAGCGCGCGAGATTCTCTATCAGAAATAATAAAGATATGTTGTTTTTAAATATTTTTAGCCTAAAGGGAGATTAGTCCAAATGCTCTCGAAACGCGTGTGTGTATATGAAAAAACGCCTCTTAGGGTGTAATATAAAATCTGAAATCTTCCATATTTTTTAATGATTATTACTTTATTTATTTATTTTTGTTCATTCTTCCTGACATCTTTCCATAGAGCTTCAACACTTTATAAATTAAGCCCTTGGTTTAATAGAATAAGTTTTAGAGCATTTCCACATACAAATAATCAGAAAAGGGTTAAATAAGCAAACAGAATTACTTATACATCTTCATAAAATTGTGGGGAAAAATATTTTGAATCGATTGATAAATTACAGAAAGCGGTCATAAAACAAGAGGCGCACATTTAGGGGCATTGATCAATCTATTAAATGCGAAAATAGACAAAGTTTATAAAGTTAATAAAATTAAGTGACAGGGAAAAAGTAAGCTCTGTTTAGTATGGATATTTCTTATTTTTCAGAATGATTTTATAAATTGCAGTTAAAAATTCACATACCTTCAACTGGGAGTTGTGCATTATATCTGCGAATCCAAGAAGATATCTTTTTCCTAAATTTCCCACCGAAAAACATGGGATGGACTTGAAAATTTTCTTATTTATAATTTCGTCATTTACAACTGAATTTAATTTCAAAACAATATACCTGCAGTTATCACCGATTATTTATGTACCATACATGACATACACTCAACTGCATTTGTACAGGGTTGAGACAAGAAAAATTAGACGATTAATTACTTGATAATAAATATTTTAATTGAAATGTAAATAATAATTAGGTAAACAATTGTAAAAAAACATGGAAAATCATTTCCTTTTCAAGTCACTTATCCTCACTCAAGTGAGTTCCATTGAAGGTAAAGAACACCTGACCATGTTGTTATCTGATGTTATCCATGACTTTCCTCAGCAAATTTAATGGAATTGCATGAATTTCTTTGCGGGTGTAATCTTTCATTTCCTACATAATGTGGGGTTGATGGAGGCAAAAGTTAGCCTTCAAATACCGCAGCAGCAACAAACTGCATGCTGATAAATCAGGCGAGCATGAAGGTCATTCAGCGTCTTTGAAACGAGAGATGATATGCTGCCGAAGCATGCTCATTGTTGTAGAATATTCCTCGGGTGACCGCGAATGGCTTCTAGTGCAACATGCTTGGGTTCTCTTTTAGCCAGTTCTGAAGTTTTACTTATTCATGTAGATGAAAATGAACTTCGTCGGATGTTGTCAGGTGATCCAGGAATTGCAGCATTTCATTTTCATCAGTTGCAAAAGTTTTCTGCTAAATCCTTTACCCTCGATTCTCTTCCAACTAAAGCTGCATAATGACTAAAGGTTTTAAACTGCTTTTAAGTAATGTGCATTTCATCGCGCCACCTAGAAAAATGTTTCTTCAACTGTAACTACAGCTATTCGTCGTAAATTATCGCGCGTTTCGCCTACGTTCCGGTCTATAAAGTAACTGCCACAATGGGCGCATCACATTAACTTTTTTTTGAACCGTGGCTTCTGGAGGACATGGTAGTAGGTGTGGTACAAAAACGCCGTCCTGGTGTCAAATTTAAATCATTTAATTGTTTCTGTCCCATCCTGTGCAAGAGTAAGCGTTGCTTAATGTAATCACGTTTGCCCACGGCTATTTGATAACATTAAACGAATGATAATTTTAAACAATGAGAAAAATTATCCTTCAGAGTAGTTTCTGAAATGCCGCCCAGACGGTATAGTGGTTAGGGAAGCCGGACTACGATACCGAAGAGCCCGACTTCGAATCCCGGAGAAGGCATAGATGTAATTGTCTGTCCCTTCATAGGAGGCAAAGGTGGCCTACCTATTAGGTGCCTCCATAATAAAGAGACCACCACATCTGCTCTTAAGAGTGGCCGATGCCGACATAAGCAAGTGCCCGCCACGTTTTTGAATTCGTTTAGATAGATTCGTTCGATAAGAAAACGTTTTTGAAATAGTAATAGTAGTAACAGTAACAGATAAAATATCCTTCAGAAAAATTCTAACTGAGTTAGTATAAATATAACTTGAAACATATGAGCAGGTATTTTCGCGGAATTTTAATTAGGAAAAAGCAAAAGTTTGTTTATGACCTTTGCATAATGTTTTAATGCGAAAGTTAATTTATGAACTGTTCATGACGTTTCTGGAAATTATTTGACCGATACTGTATCCTAATCTTAATATTCGGAAAATATACCTCACTGTAACAGAACTTGTTAAAACAAAATTTGGTGCAGAATTTTTTTGGCTTCTGAAGAAAAGAGACATGTATCTGATCTCCCACAAAATCGATAGATTTATTGAAAATCTTCGCCAAACAACTGTTTTTTTTTTTTTTTTCAAATTTTAAATGATTAAATTTGAAACTAAGTTGTTCGGCGATTTGAGAAGCGCTCTGTAACGGCGATACAAATCAATCGTTTGCAGGATTTCTCAACACTCTCCATCTGATAATTTTGCAAAAGTTATCACAATTTCAGCATACAAAAAGAATTCAAATGTAAGAAAGCAACTTATATATGAACATCAAGTACATTTACTGATATAAACATAAAAAGTGAAAGGGAGACTCTATAAAATTTACAAGCACAGTTTAACAGCATAGCAACTCAAAAGTTATTCACTAAGTAATATTAAATTGAATTAAAAACATTAAATTATTAAATAATAACTGAACTAATTAACTGAAAACTATGCAAGTAAATATGAAATATAAGAATATTAAATAAAAGTTACTACATTAGCTCATTTACAGTTCTGATAGTTCAGGGGGTATATGGAATTCCACAAGTCTTTTAAGGTTCCCTTTTTTATTTCTCACCACATGATCGTAGAAGACCATTATGTCTTTTCAAAAATTGAATTATTCGACCTAAATCCCAGACGAACTTAGCTTTCCCTTCAATCAAAATTATGCCGCAAGTTTTAAGATTCTCTTAGTTTTAGGAACACTGAAGAAATGAGTATTTTCTAAATCAAGTATATACTGATTTTCCCATTTTTTCCAAATATGTTTTATAAGTACTCTTAGAGAGCTATATAAACAAAAATATCTGCACTTAAGACATAGTTACAGCTCAAAGCTTCTGAACGCAAAACTTAACCCTTGGAGAGAATTTCTAATAAATATTTAAGAAAGGGATGTTTGGGGGAAAATATATACGAATAGTATAAAGTCAAATTTTACGAAAAGAATCTGGTAATTGTACAAAGTCGTTATGAAAAACAGTTAGCGAGGTTGTGTTGTTGCGTGGCCCCAACTTGCCCGCAACAGTAGTAGTGACTGCTATGAACTGGAAATTACACAAACTCTTAAGAAGGGTTTAACTCCCTTTTTATTCCACTTTAGAAGTTACAGATGCGTTCACTTGACGCTCACAAACTACGCCGACCCGGCGGTTAAATAAAAATAAGAAAGTACAACTAAAAATGAAGAAATAACAAGTCACTACCTACGAGGCTCTATAATAATCCCGCGTTCTAAGATACAGCTGAGATTTCAGCAAACTTTCTGAATAAGAAGTTGAAAGATTCAACTAACTGCCGAAGCAAGCAAACAGGCCGAAACGCGCGGTTCTTAAATTTCTACCGAGCAACCTTCACGCTCGTGAATCAAGAAAGCACACCTACAAATTCGTTTCCCTTCTATTTAACTCAAAAATACTTCCGCTGAAAATTTGAATACTTTGCGCGTTCTACTAAAATTTACATACTCTGGCATTGGCAATTCCAGGGGAAAGTAAAGGCTTGACAGGAAAGATAGCTTAAAATAAATGTTAGTTAAAATAAATATAAACCATACAAGGTTCTTAACAGAAACTTTTCCACAGACCCTTTTAGCAAACGCATAATTCGTTTCATAGAATGATTAGGACTGAAGCTTCAGTAAACTACGTTGCTAATTGGGATCCTCCACTTACTAGATCAGAAATTAATAGTGTGATTGAAAACATTAGATGCAATAAAGCTCCTGGTCTTGATTCTATTTCAAACGAAATTTTGAAGTAAGTTCATAGAATGTTTCCGAATTTGTTTTCCAAACACTTCAATACTTATCTGAATGTCCTTTTAATCCTAAGAAAAGTGGTCTTCGCATTCCGCATTTAGATAATTTGAGATGCATTAGTCTTCTTTCTACTTTAGGAAAGTGCCTAATAAAGCTGTTTGTTAATAGAATTACCTGGTTCCTGCATAATAAAAAACTGTTAAACAAAGAAAAGTTTGGTTTTATTCCTCATAAAAGTTTTGAAGATGCTCTTCTGTACCTGAAACACATAGTAGCTAAGGTAAGAAGAGTAATTTACACACAGTTAGTATTCCTTGATATCAAAGTTGCTTTCGACCACGCTTGGTGGCCTAGGATACTTGCCTTTTTAAGAAAATCTGGTGTTCTATGTAATATTTTTCGTCATATATTAAATATTTTCTGCATGACTGGTATGCATTACTCTCTCTTGGCCATTTTTCTTCCTCCCGCGCTTTGGCAAGAGGTTGCCCTGAAGGCTCTGTTTCTGAAACTTTACTCTGAAATTTAGTTATGAATGATCTTCTAACTAGACTCTCAGATTGCCCGGGCTTTAAACCAGTCGCTTTTGCTGATAATCGCTCATTTGTTTTCAAGGAGAATGTCTGGGTACTCTTTTTAACCCTTGGCACTCGAACGGTGCCTCTCAGGCACCACTGCATGTGATGCGATAACTCGAGCGGTGCCTGAGAGGCACCATTCGAATCGATGTGTTTATTTGTGTTTGACCTAAGGAATATTGCTTAAGAGATCTATTTGGCCTTTTGTAGATCATATTACGAGGTGTCTGAATAGCTATAAGGATGTCTTATCTCAAATAAAGTTTGTCTTTGCAATGCTTATGCAATTAAATGTCTTATCTCAAAAATACTTGCAACCGCGGGTAGGACTCTGTCTTCGACATCAGTTCGAAATCAACATTCTTGCCGATCGCAGTATTTCTTTCAAAGTTACTCAACCCAATAAGTATAGAACACGACGAAGAAGTTACTTCTAGCGAAGATGAGTTTAATTTTTTGGGAATAACGAACGAAATTACATCACTACATAGACAGCTTGCCCATGAGAACGAAGACGGAAGTAATAAAGATAGTGACGACGTTAGAAGAGCAAGAAGACGAAAAATCCGAATAATCGATAGTGAATCTGGAAGCCAAAGTGATTGTACAGAAGAGACTGAACCTTCAGAATGGACAGTGTGCACAGAAAAGCGCCTCGAGCGCAAAGGGTTAATATGGCTCAGAAAATTCTTAATATACTTGTAGTTTCTGATTGATCAAGACAGCAGAAACTGAAATTCAATCCTAATAAATCTAAAGTTATGAAAATTAATAGGAAGCATGTCAGCTGTATAAACCAGCAGTTGTACTTTGATAATATTTTACGCGAATCGGTGAATGAAATTAAATATTTAGGCATTATTGTTGATCATAAGTTTTGCTGGAAAAATCACATTATGCATTTATCTAATAAGAGTGAAAATGTTGTTGTTGTTGTTACTAATCTCCATGTCTAGGAATATACTAGACGAGGTCCACGAGTCCATTCACCTTCAGAAAATCGAAAACAAGCTTAGGAGACTTGTAAAGGTCCTCAAGAGACAACTCCAGGCACTCAAGGATATGTGCCAGTGATGCCGGTGCATTTTGACATTTAGAACAAATTGGGTGCATCTTAATATAACTCAGAGGACGTAATCGTGTCTCTTATGCTTTGTTCTTATGCAATATTTTCGGTTTAAAATCTAATGTTGCTGGCATGATTTATAAACAAGGTTACTATACTCTAGAAGCATAACAAGATCCTTTCGTTTGCTACGCTTCTAGATTATGAGGAACAGCTTTAGAAAAGAAGATTAATTCCCTATACTTCGCAGAATTCAAAAAAGAATTTTACTACGAGTTGCGTGTCGCTAGAGAGAGAACAATGAACTATGAAGCTTGTTTTGCAATTTTGGGGTTTTCCCCGATTCATCTAACATGTTTTACACGACAGTGAATTTAAAGATACAACCAGCAAACTTATGTTCTATACCAAGGCGTTGTTTGAGAATTTTCCTCACCCTGCTTATCGTTTGCCTAATTATTTATGACAATTCCGTTGAAGAGAATTTCCAAGTTGTGTGTTATACAATAAAATTAATAACCGAGTTGGGTTATTTCTATCATTGTTCTATATAGGTTCTACATGGTATATGGAATACAAACTCTTCAGAACTTCCAATGAATGCAGCGTTTTTCAAGCTGAATTACTGTGCATTAGTGAGTCAATGAAGTGGGTATTTAACCAATGTTCATTAAGTTATAAATTTCTTATTTTCACTTACTTTTCATTCTTATATTTTCATATGACTATATTCTTCTGTAGTAAAAGAATTGTCAATTCTCAAAGATCTTAATAATAAAGATGTTGATGTCATTTTTTCTCATGTACGTGGCCACACTGGCAATCTAAGAAATGATAGATCTGATTGGTACAAAACAAGCTATAAACCTTCAAGTTAATGCCCCAATAATATTGCCTAAGTCATTTTTAAAGAATCAAAGTAGAAATAAAACAGTTCTCAATTGGAATGAATTATACAGAAATTCTGCTACTGCCTCCTTGACTAAATTATTTTTTCCTTCTGTTCCTCACAAACTGAATAATAAGCCCTTTTACTGCAATTTTGAAATTTTTCTAATTTCTAACTGAGCATGGTAATTGTAACTCATATCTAGAGAGATTTGGATTATCTAATACAGACTTGTGTTTCTGTAGCTCCGTGGGAGCGCAAAATGTCGAACATCGGTTGTTCTATTGTTCAAAGCTTACGGAAGGAAGGAAAGAAATCATTTCTCACATAAAACTCTCTAAACACTACATTTCCTCTCTCCCTCCATGTGCTTGTTCAAGACAAATTAGCATTCTTTTCTTTCTGTATATTTATTTCTTATGTTTCTTCTGTGAATCTGTAACTTTATTTTGTGTTGTATTTTTTTTTTTTTTTATTATTTTACTTATCTCTGTAAGCCTTGTGTAATACTTTATGGTGCACAAGGAGTTTAAATATTCTTAAATTAAAAAAAAATAAATAAATAAATAAAAAAACCACTTTTGTTTGGGATTGTTTCATTTTATTAGATTTGATGGTGAAGTATTCATAATCTCAGCAAACTTGTATGGATATTCAGCTTTATGTCCGACCAATAGAAAATCAGTCGGTGCAGCGATTCAGGCTCATATAAATAATTATAGACGTAGGTCAAATTATGTCTATTCACAATGTTTTCAACTTCCCTCTGTACAGCCCTAAATTTTTCAAAATTCAGTTGAGCTGTGCCTAATATCTTTGCTAAGGGTCTTTGTTATCTTTGCTTCTTTAACGCTCTTCATAAGGATTTGGCAGAATCCTCACCACTATGGTGCAAGCTCCACAATAAATTTCCAGGCCAAGCCTTCCAGTTGCTAGAAAATTTGGAAAGTCTGCTCTTTTAATTATGCTGGAAAAATACTGTAAATCTTTCGCGGCATATTTGAATGTCCTCGCGTTGTCCGATTAACAGATGCGGCAGTTTCCTTTTCTTGATGTGAAATGTCGGAGAGCCAAGATGAATTTATTTGCAGACATATTGGAAAGAGTTCTAGATATAACGCTCGTGCAACAGTGCACGTGTAAACAATATGATATATGATTTTTGAATGCAATTTCCAGATTTGATGTAAACAGGACTTGTGAAATCCGAAATCTACACTAGTAACGTAGAAAGGTAAATATTCCTGCATTCCGCTCTTTAAATAACTGAGCTGTCATTTGTTTCGCTGATTGCCACATTAGAGGGTTTCCTAAGACTTTCTTCACCAACTGGCGGCATTTAGAAATCCAAAACTTCTGTCATACTTTGGACTAAAGTTGCTGCAGCTCTTACGTATAGAACGTTGTTATGTTCTCTCTATATAATTAATTCGGTAAATTTGGAAACTTTAGCAAGAAAAGCTGGATTTTTTTCGGCAACTGTATATTCGGTTTCTTCTAGTTTTCTCTTAACTCTAAGAACTTAGTTTTCATCAAGAAACGGTACCAAGCTTAATATAGTAGAGATCGGAGAAACTCATCATTTCCTATGTCAAAATTCTGTTGAACTGGCTAGTTTATGCACTGGTTTGTAACCATTCCGGTCCAAACCACCAACTGAATGAATCTTCGGATAATCAATGCTTAAACCCTTGGTTAGTAAATTTGTGGGATTTCCCTCACCGCTACAATGTTTCAAGTCATTGGAACTTGTTAAGGCTTGAATTTCTGCAGCCCTATTATAGACAAAATTTTCTAGTTCCTAGAAGATTCTTTGATCAAGTATAATACGATTTGTCAATCTGTTCCGAAGTATATTTGATGACAAATATGGTTAAATAATTTAGTTAGGTCTTTTACAGTTCTATCTGCCTTTGCTGCTCCCAACAATTCTAATCAGGGTAATGTTAAAAGCATACAAGGAGTTATTCTGGTTTTTGATAAAATGAAACTCGTTTTGATTTCATCAAACTTATTTGTATATCTGAAACACGCTACACTTCCGCATGCGTTATTACTTATATCACAGAATATATGTAAGGAAATGTCACTTTATTGCTTATCAACATTTTGAAAGTATTTCTGTCTATCGATATCCCTTGTAAATTTAATTATTTTTGCCAGCCACTTCTAAAATTCAGTTTCAAAAATCGTTTGTAATCTATTCCTTCCAATCAAGACCTTTTATCCCATATAAATTATTCATATCTGTTTTTTAATTCTAATCACGGATGGAGATATAAATCCAGTTGGATCATAAATTTTAGCTGTAACTTGTAACACTGTTCTTTTAACATAGTTGAAGATGATTCCAAAGATTTTAAATCTAGTTTTATAGTGCCATTTTCTGTATCCCAATCAAGGCCGAAAATTTCAGCTTGTGCAAAAGGGATCATTCATTGACAAACAGTTTTTTAACCATGTCTTTTAATTCCTCAAAATTTAAGCTAAATTTACGTAGATTCATATTCGCATGTTTTAAAAGGGTTGGTTTAAACCAGTTGGTGTGCCTTTACTATTGCATTTGCTTCGTTCATAATATTAATTATCCACTTAAAAGTTCAATGTTTCACATCTTCCGGGTTTTTTAGTGATGTATTCTTTAATATGACATTTTACTGTAACTAGTAGAACGAACTGAATGGTAGTAATACCAAATGATAAGCGTGTCATATTCATTATTTTGAACGATTTATAATTGTCATTCTGAAACTAAAAGAATTTTAAATATTTGCGATCTTTCTTGTCAATACTTATAATTATAAATTCCTTTTCTATAACAGCGGAAAAAGCGGTAGTGTGTCTTCGAATTTTAAGAATAACATCTAATATGTTAGGATTTAAATTAGGTCTAGCCTGTAACAAATCATTTAAAGATTTAGAATTTTCTCCTGTACATGACGTATCAAAACATATTTTCTTTATCTGGTCTTATGACTGCTCTATGAGGCATATAACAACCTGATTCGAGATCTTTATTTTGACACACTTCAAAAATTCCGTCTTCGAGCTGTTCTTCAATTATTTTGATACATGCTTTGCGCATTTCTATATCCTTATGCAGTTTGCCTCTCAGAATCTCAAAACGCTTCTTTGCAATTTGAAAATTATTATTAAATTCATCAGGGTTAGATTTCCAAAGTAATTTAGTTTATTATCTACCGTCTCCTAAAACTTTAGGTGAGCACCTGATCTGCACTCTTACAAAAGCTTTTAAGAGCGAAGATCCAAGGCGCACTTGGAGTTTCAGGAGATTGCTGGCATGTTTCCTTCGCTGGAACCACTTTTTATGGAAACGTCCATATAACTAGTTTTGTATAATTACCGTCTAGATTTTGCAGAGTACTTGATCTTCATTATATCTCTTTTTAGTAATTTTGCAGTATATATGCTATGTAATTCCAAAAATAAGCTTCGAATAGGATGAATATTTGCAAATTCTACTAAATTTCCTAGATCTGAAAACTTTCTTTCACTTCAAAATTTTTATCTTATGTCTGCATAACCTTCATTTATTCCATTCGTCTTCCTATTACTGATAGGATAAATTACAGTTACGTGAGAGATTTGGAATACCGAAGTTCATATGAATGTTGAATAAGGAGAATAAATCCGGCATTCTGTCATAATTGACTAATACTCTGAATAATAAAATTTTAAGAAAAAATCAGTTTCATTCACGTGAATAAAATAAATACATTTTCTAAAAAAACATCCAGGAAATCTATCACAAGTGTCAACATAAACGATCCACAAATATATTTTTAAGTATTTAAATAACACATAAGCTGAAGATGAAAAAAAAAAAAAAAGAAAGTATCGGGAATTCATTGGCATATACCAACAGCAAAGATAAAATAGTTTCCAATAGCAAAGAGCAAAGAGTTTCGAAGTGTCTAAAAGACTTCTTAGAGCACATTCTCAAAACGTTTGCGAAAAGACAATGACATCACAAATACATAAATTTTATGGAACATGGCATTATTTAAAAATTTGCGTTCGAAATTTTAGTTCTGATATAGGAAAATACACATTAAGTAATTAAATGTGGGTATTCGTGTAAATGTTTGTAAAGAAACAAATATATAAATTCTTAGGAAAATTTTTCATGTTTTCTATTTTGGTAATAATACTGGTAAGTTAAGAAAATTTTCTGTACTGAACGTATGTGTTTACCAAATTCTTTGGAAAAAGCGGAAAGTAAATAATCATTTCGATACTTCACTAGAAAAGTGTTACAGATGAACAACGATTTAAAAGTTAACTAAGAGCACAAGTGCATATATAAATTATTTTGCTAATCAGTTATGAACGTTTGAGTAGAATATATCCAGAATCATCAAAACTATTAATGAAACGTTCAGTAACTTTTGAGATTTTACTAAAGAAGGCTCGGTAATAACTAAAGAAGAAGAAGAAGGTTACTAAAGAAGGCTCGGAATGCTGGTTAAAATTGTGCTAACAAAAGTTAACAATATGCCTTTTTTTTTTTTTTTTTTTTTTTAATATTCGCATGATATGTAATAAAAATGAAAGCATGGCCCCGGTTTAGCAATGCAATACAAGGTGTTAAGTAAAAAAGTTTTTAAACTGAGTTTTTGTCACGCGAAAATTAATAATATATTAGCACTGGATTAGGAAACAATTTTTCAAAGGTAAATACAGTGGTACAAAAATTAATCAAAAAGTATAACATGTATAAATATTTCTTCGCAATAAGTTATGAATGTTTTCGTTTCAGTAAAAGTCAGAAAGTATAAATTTGTGAACGAATTACTCATGTCAGCCTTTAAGATTTTATTAAAAGATGCAATATACACGTCCACTTGAAATGTAATGCAGTAAGTGAAAATATAACTCTGGTTCATCAATACGATATATTAATTATGTACGGTTAATTATTCATTTCGAATATGATAAAGAAGAAACTTTGGAATCACAGAGAAACATATTTACAAAACTATGATTCTTATTTTAATACTAATTTAAGTCAAAAGCGCTGATGTTTCTTATGAAGATGAGGTATTTTCTTGGGCACGTTTTCTAATGAAATTACTATATAAACTTCTTTTAAGAAAGAAATAAACTTCACGAGAAAATCTATGACAGTGCAAGTCAGTTATCGTGGTGACTTAGAGAAAATATCCCAAGTCTGTATGAGCTGGGTTAAAAGTCTCTCTTATCTACATACGTCAATGTCAGAGAAAATTAATCTATCCCTGTAGAATACTAAGATAAAAATTCCTTTTCTTTTCTTACTTTATGGTTCAGCGTGGTAGTGTTGTTGAAGTTAAATCTTCCAAACGTGTAATAAAATTATTAAATCAAATAATATAACTACTTAGTAAAAATTTGTTCTGAAAATTTTACGAGGCATTGTAAACGATAAATAGGAAAATTTGAAAATTCAATGATTTGCAGTGGCTGTAATGTAAAAAATGGTAATATTCAAAGTGTTCAAAAAACAGTTTATGAAAACACGAACACATCACAGCCATCCGCAAATAACTTCCGTCAAAACTGAAAATTTTATACTCAAAATTTACTTTGAATGTAGGAAAAGAAACGTTAAAGGATTCAAAATGAAAATACTCATGTAACTTTCCGAAATGAAATGTACAGTATTTCAGGAAATATTCACTTCTAACTTGTTTATAATTTTATAAAATCATATATAAGGAGCGTATGTAAGACACGAAATACATTCGTGTGCGAGAAAAATAACAAACATTTAACTATCTGGCAATGACTTGAATTTCATTAGAAACGTAATGGCATGAAAAGTAGAAAACTATATCTGAGTGGAATATCTTGATGATAACTGTTGAATGTGTTTGTTTTATTAAGGTGAAAAATGCTCTTTACAGTTTCCGTTAGGACTCAAATGAAACAGTTTGCTTTTTTGAGTTGGAAAAAATTTCACTTAATTTTTTTAAGACGAAAAATCGCCACTTTTGTTTAGTCTCTGGAAAAAAAAAAAAAAAAAAAAAAAAAAAAAAAAAAACGTGTTAATTTTAAAATGTAATTAGAAAAATTACACTTTCTATGGTAAAACCCATGTTAAATTCAAAATGTAAGGGGAAAAAGTTACACTTTGATTTGAAAAAGGTCGAAAAAAATTCATTTAGATTTTTTTAGGTCGAAAAAGTTTCACTTTATTTTTTTAGGAAGAAAAACATTTTTTATTGGTTACGGTATACTTCATTATCGCTCTAATCTCTTTTCTTTTAATATTTCTGAACCTGAATCTTCAGAAAACGAAATCACTCTGATTCATCAAATTCCTTTTAAGTGTAGAATACAGTCTTCAAACAGAATATTTTAGTATAAGTAAATGCATTATAGACAAAAACAAGATTAAAAGCACTGCATTACTTTTCAGTGTTTTTAATCTTATTTTTATTCCTGAAACTGGTTAAGGTTCTTACCTCTAACTTATCCCATTCGGAATATTTTCAGAAAAAACAGTAATTTCTTGTTCATGTTTTCCATACTCAGATACTAATTTTGTTTGAAATCTGATGGACACGTTCAAATAATAGGATTCAAGAGCTAAAAGCATGGGTTTGTGTTATCATCCAAGTTTCCCATGCCATAGATGTAGGGTTCAAGTCCCAGCCGTGGGGTTATTTTTAAAATTCGTGCAAATACATGAACTTTTTCATGAAATACTACCATATTAAATCAAATAATATAATCAATTAAAAATAATGGTTAATAACTTGGTTGGGATCCACGAGAACCAATCAGAAAGCGCTAAGGATGAGACTACTGTCCTCTAGCGACCGTTGCTGAACTAAAAAGAATGCACTAGAAACTTCTATCATGTTGCAATCACGTGGCGGATTTGCGTTAATAGATAAGCTCCAACATGAAAATCAGATTAGAACACAAACAGGATGAAACATGTGGCTGACGTAGCAATAGCAAGATCATCCGAGGTGACAATGTGGTGATGACATCACGAACAGGATGCAGCACGTTCGGGGTTAAGCCGCGTGGTTGATGACGTAGCAACCTTCACGTGCTCCTCAGCAGATCCCCCTCTCCGAGAGCCCCCGCGCCCTGTGGTTCCAAACCAACGTTATATACCTAGTGACAAGTATCTAACAATTTCCTAAACAGGCAGACTTCTGTTGATTTCCTAACAGGTGTTAGATTCAGCAATTTATTTAAATAAATAATAACAACAAACGCTTTTTCTTTTAACCAAATCTTTCTCTTTCTATTTGTTGCTTCGTAGTTTTTATTTGTCAGTGTAATTCCTTTAATTGCATTCGCGGCTACTTCAGTTAAATATGAGTGTAAGTAATTAAATTTATCTTACTTTAGATAAATCTTCATTTCTGCGTATTAGGGATTTAAACTGATCCCAGAATCTTTGCCAATCGGCAGGATTACCATCGAACCTTAATATTGTTAACGAAGGTAATTTAACAAACTGTTTTTCTAATTTTAATAAGCTAATAGGTTTCTTTTGTGTTTTTTCCTGGGTGCATGCTGGTTTGCATTTACTAAGAGCAGTTATCAGCTTATATGCGCAATTAATAAATATTTCATGATATTCAGTACACTTAATAATTTCGATTTTAACATTCGTAATTTGACTTGAGTTTCAGAATTTATTTCTTTTAGCTGTTTAAATTTCAAATTTATCTCTTTTCCAACATTTATTATCCGGTTTCATTTTCTAAAATTTTAGTTTCGATTTTAGAATTAATCTTGTAAAAAATCTAAGAATAGTTCGTTTAGCCTTCGCTATTTCCATTTCGAAATCAATTTCTAACAATTATTACAAATTAACTTGGTATCATCCCTTAACTAAATTTCTCTTTATGATTTTAATTGCATTAAGAAGAGGAGTTAGAAGGTATATAAAGGTTAATTTCTAACAACAAAGAACATTAAATATTACCTTTTCGCAGATTATTAATCTGTAGAGGTTATTATTTTAGGTAGAGTATCTGTAGAGGTTAGGTTATTTTGAAGCAGGGGACGAGAAAACGCCGGAACTCGGACCCTGTACCTCCCGAGTACGCATCGAGTGTGCTTCCGTTTACACCACGAAGGCATGCGGAATGGAGCGAGAAAATATCTCATAAATCTTTCTTGTTTATTCCAAATTTTGCAACACATCATAAGACTTATGCAGACTTATCCACTATGCAGGAAAATGAGTTGAAGACAATACGCCACATTACATATTCGAAGCACAAATTGTTTACAGAACATTTAGTAGCACAATTCCCGCCGCTGATTTCCGTAAAAAATAATAATTGTATAGAAGGCGATCATAGTAGATATAATACATAAAAGACAACGCTGCAAGATAACAAAAATAATCATTTATTTCATAAAACACCAGGAAGCCATCGGTGTTCTTTGCACTTAGAAGATCGTAAATTAAAACCAACGTTCTTTTCCTAAAGAAGAGAAACGTCCTGTAAGGCAGTGTTCCGCAACCGGTGTGCCGCGGCACACTGGTGTGCCATGAGTAGGATATAGGTGTGCCGCAATCAAATACATGTATTTGACATTTTGCTATTTTTTATCATGTATTTAATACACAATGACAATTTTTTTCCTTAATAATGTCTATTTTAAATGTTTTTATATATTTCACTGTTGTGTGGTTGTGTGTGTGATTGTAAGTGTGTCAGCATTTGAATTTTTTCGGCACTTCCTTGATAACTCGGAACTCTTTGGTGTGCCACGAAATTCCAGAAAGATTTTATATGCGTCGCAGGTGAGAAAAGGTTGCGGTGCACTGCTGTAAGGGAGATACAAATCAGTCGCGCCTGGGATTTATCAACAAGCATAAAGTATTAATTCTGCAGTGCAAGTGGTGATCACTTATACTACAATCCCACAGATCAGAAAAATATATATTTAAAAGTATTTTAAGTTTTCCTTCATATTCAGATCGGAGAGGAAATTTATTCTTTCTACCAGCTTTCTTGAAATATCGTCCTATATGTAAATTGCTGCGGTAAGAGCTACCGCTTTCACCTGAAAATGCAGCACAACTAATGGCCGGTCGTTAAATACTATGAGTGGAATCCTGGTTGAATTCCAAGTGAGGAGGCTTTCAGGGCGAAAGGGCTGGTTTTCAAATGCAACGTAAAAACTAGAGTCAATTTCTTTTTGAGAATCTTTCACAGAAGCATTCCTTGTGCTCACAAAATAATTTTAGGAAAGCAGCCCTCATCTGCTTTTCCTAAGTTATACTTAACCTAAGTTAATCGTCTGTAAATTTCTACTTAATTGGCAACATATATGAAAATATTCTCGCAGTTGAAAACAATGCGGTCAAGAAAGCAGAACATTTAAATGAATTCAAGAGTACATATGCCCCTTAAAATGATCGGGAGATGAGGGTCTAGTGCTCAAAAAAGCTAAGGTTTGTAGGAGGATACAGAATTCTCGTTGACATCCTGATCAAGTCATGGAACTCAAGAATAAAAACGTTGATGGATGTGGGAGTTAAACTTGCTGTTAACTCTCCAATCTCGATCTGCCGATTGTGGTGTGTTTCCTCACGAATTTAGAATTAACTTAAGTTCAGAAAGGTATATTCTGCCTCAACGTGGCCGCTGAAAGTTTGTTGTGAAGTTATTTGGATTTGCAAAAGACTTTTATGAGATTTACATAAACGAAACGGAGATTTATAATAAAAAATATGGATATTTATTTAATACAAGTAACTAAATTATCTTAATATTTACAAAGTTTACTTTCCGAAAATAATGTTAGCTTATTTTCCAGTAACTCTTGCTAAGAAACTTTAAGATTAAATTATGCAGTTTCCTTCATTAATATACGACTTGCGCTTACTTTTATTGTGTTAGTATAAAGTAACAAAGTGTGCAACTGAGAAATATTTGATGAATAGTTTAATCTTTTCAAATTTATTACTGTTAGATTTCATTTATCACTCCTATGTTGGTGAAATAGTTTAAATTCCTTCTAATAAAAGCGGTCATGAACTGCGTTGTTTAACTGAGTCTGAATTCACCTTTTTACTTGAGAATATTAAATTCTATATTTTATGTAATAAAAACTACCCACGTTTAAGTAGTAGCATTAGAGGAAATCATCATGCCCTTTCGAATGTTTATCCAGAGGATAGCTACCGTCCAGGCCATCCGTTTACGTTCTCATTTCTCAGTATACATCAAAAGACCTTTAAAATATCAAAACGGCATATAGTGAAATAAATAGAAGCTATGCATTTATTTTTGAAATAAAACCATAATCGGCAAACATTCTAAAGTGTTCTTCTGCTTGTTTCTCTGTCACCAAAATCATCGATGAAGTTCCTTTCATTAATCTAGTTGGTGTTTTGGAGACAATACGGTTTTGTAATTTTGCAGTATGACTTCTTAAACAAAATGTATTCACTCATTTTAGACCTAAAGATCCTTGACTGATTTGTATTTAGTAAAGTTCCTTTCACAATCAGGAAATACGTATAAGCATCGTGTAGTAGTACATTACAATATTCGGTCCATATTTTATGACAAACTTTAAAGGTTCAAAGGGTTTAATATTTTTCAAAGTTCAAGCACTTTAATATCTTTTTTTCGTTCAGTAACAGAAATATAAACGTTAGTTATTCCTCTGTCAGTGAAGATCAATTGATATTTGCATTTTTAATTTAGAAGTTTAGATGGAGTAAGGAAAGTTAACAATATGGAACTATTTAAATCTTCTTATAATTTCTTTGAATATTCTGTCCAGTGTAAAAACAATTCTGTCATCGTGTGATTCAATTTCGTGTGATAATTCATCTTTACGTGATTCTCATCACATCTATGACCGAGTTTACAAATCATTGAATACTGCAAGTTTGCCTGGGATCAAATTTAAAAAAAAAAAAAAAAGAAACATGCTGATTGCATGAACATTGTAATGTAACAAATGGTTATGTATAATGTAATGTGATATAACCTCTACGTAATGTAAATACGAGCTAGTGTCCCTTTCGTAACGTGAAAGAATTACCTTTTCAGTTTCCAAGTGCTACTGAGTAAATCTTTAGTCCTCCAAGAAGGCATTCCTCAAGTTGCGCAGACAATAATCGTAAGCACTGTTATAACACAAAAAATCCTAATTATGTAAAATACCTTCCGCACAAACATCGGGCTGGCCTAGTTGTACCAATGTGCTTATTTTATCCATTTGCAGGTTTTCATCATTTACAGAATTGCTAAATTGAACTTATTTTTGACTGACCTCACAACAAAAGCACATTTATTAAAGCTGTTTTTAAAACAGTTTAGAAATTCGAATGGAAATAGTTGTTACTAATTGGATGAGTTATATAAAAAATATTAAATTCTTTTGCTTATTATGAGTTTATATGTCTTTTAATCTAGCTGTTAATTTTTTACAGTACTGCACTGAACTGTATACCTCTCTTTTTGAACATACAGGTGAATCAAGAAGCAAGTTACATTCCTGCTATTTGGGGACATAAAAGAATTAGATTGGCTTATCCTCACCTTGAGAGAAGAGATATTACCGAATATTTCACAGCATCAGAAAGACCAAGTGTGTTTAGCTAGGATGTAGGAATATATGTATATCCAGTTGGAGAGAGAGGAAAAGTATTGTCTAATTCCTTTGTATTTTCTGGACGTTTTGCAACAATCACGTCGGCTGGACTCCTACTTCAAACTAAAACGTATGGACTGAACTCAGACTGCAATGAAATTCATTGGGAAGTCTCCCCTATACGTGGAATTCTCCGCCATGAGATTGTGAAGTAGTGCAAATAATTTGAAAATGGTTGTACAACTTTAACCGATGAATATCATTAAGGCAGTCCGTCAGTTTCCAACACTGCGGTCCATGCTGTTTGAATTGAAAAAGATTTGAGAAACGCAATCCATAAAAGTCAGAGAAACTACTAATACACTAGACATTTTTTATGGATGCATGTATTCTATCAGCTATGGTCAACTGGAATTCCGTAAACTGTAAATGAAGTGGATTGCACGGCTTTTGACAAAAGAATTCAGAAATCATCGTCTTATGTCATGTCTGGCTTTCCCGTAAAAACGGGCTGTGAATCATGATACAGCCATTTCATCTTACTGAAAACCCATATGGCCAGCCTATTCGCTGGGGTTTGAACCCAGGTATGAACATTAGTGTTAACTATCTTAACCACTCGGTCACTTGTGAACCTCACCTATAAGGGAACAGGCCGAAGTTCATTCTTTTATTGCGATTGTTTCCTTTGCCGGTGAAAGTTTTTTACACCACATTCTTTGCAAAAGGAAGGGTAATCAATGTAGACTAACACTGGGAAACTTTAGAAAATTTACGAAAGGCATCTAAGGACCAACAACGATATGCGAAAATAGCGTCCTCTTGCAAGATAGCACCAAAACCTCATACAGCTTGCAGAACCAAACAATTGGTGGAACAGTTGTATTGTAAGATACAACCACACAGCCGTGATTTATCCATATACAGTTAACATTTGTTTAATAAAATTATAGATATTTTTTAAGTCGGAAATTTAGAAAATCGACTGTAAACTTTTTGTATTTGACCAATGATCTTCCAGTCGCTACATGGATGTACTAAACGCTTATACAGCGAGAATATACACAAATGAACGAAACAATGAAACAATTCTTTAGAAAATTTTTGTAAACAATGATTTCGAACCCATGATAATATGAAAACTGTAATTTAGGAGCAGTTGCATTACACAGAAGAATATTTTTTTTTTTACATTTGTGTGACTAAATTAACTGTACGTTATAGAAAAATTTTTTATGTTTTGGTAGAAAGTAGATACCGTATAAAGAAAAATGAGCGAAGATTGTGATTTTCAATAACTATATAAACGTATGTTCGTCTTTTTATTTTAAATATTTTCAGTTAACTGTGACTTTCTGATTCACCAACATATTTTAAGGTTATTTAATATGAATTCTTCTTCTCTCTTAAGAAATATATGCAATGTAATTTAATACTTGCCGGATTTTATTAAATTAAAATAACAGTCTTGCATTATTTTTAAGGCATGTAGTATCAAAACATGATATTTTAAATTCCATCACTTTATTAATGATTCTTTGGAATGGTACGACTGCATGGGCGTTTTCGTGTTTTTCTCCATGTATAACGTGTATACGAGCCAGTTTCCCTTAGAAAATCCTCCACGAAGGCATCCTTTCCCTTTAGAAAATAGTCCTGATGTGCTTTGCAGTAATCTTTTAAACCAATCTTTCTTATGGCGAGGTGCATATGATATTTGTTAAAAAAAGTTATTAAAACAACAGTATGATAGTACACGCTTTCTTTCTTTTTTTTTTTTTTTTAATGAAAATACTGTAATAAAATGTATATATATAAGCCAACGGTTCCCAATCTTTATGTCTTGAGAAGCTCTTTTCAGGATTAGTTTCGATGGCGGAGTCCCTTGGGACAAATCTATGTTTTACCAGTTAATAGTGTTTTAGTTGTTTTACGGGGAATGAGGAAATCTAAAGACATTTTCAAACAAATGCAAAGCATCTTTGCAATAAAGCTATATTTAATTTTTTCTAATTTATTGTAAAATAAATTTATTTTCAGCCAACGACAGTCCATGTAATATTATCAAAATTTGGTCAAACAAAATTCGATAAATCAAAACATTTTCATTGCACCAAATTTTACATAATTGGTGAGAGCAGCAATTAAAATTAAATATAATAAATTCAGCATGCATCTCCTGTTTAATCATTATATGTAATTTAATTCAAATACATTTAATTGTTACTCGTTCTTTAAATGTCCTATTGTTCATTGCAGAAGACAATTCCTATTTAATTTTTGCTAATTAAAGAGCACTTAGTGCAACCGTAAGCCTAAATTAAGACATAACATGAAAAAGCCGTCACTAATGCCTTTGGCTAATTCCTCCTGGAACAGTTCATTTAGGTAAAATTTCAAACTTCAATACACTTTTGAAAGATATTGTACCTGAAGTACTGTGTCAAAATACTATAGCGTAATAACTTCTTCGCGTTAAACGCTCATACGTTTAATTTGCTCACCGCCCGTCAGATGGCACCACAAGACGTTGAAAAAAATTCTATCTCATCACATTGACATAGTCCAATTTTCATTTTTTTGCACTATATATTACATATAATAATTCATTTCACTATTTGTCCTTGTTTTTTATACGTGAAATTTCCGGGTACATAGGTTTTCATCACGCATTCTTTTCTCCTGCATTTCTTTGTACTTATACATCAGTCTTGAA
This sequence comes from Stegodyphus dumicola, assembly GCF_044657685.1. NCBI lineage: Eukaryota > Metazoa > Arthropoda > Arachnida > Araneae > Eresidae > Stegodyphus > Stegodyphus dumicola. Next base: position 31,458,054 of record NC_140770.1, read on the forward strand.
CAGTATTTTGCCTTTATTCACTTGGCGATGGCTTCATATTTTTTCTCAACATTCTGATACATCTTACACACATGTTCCAGTTCATTTTCTGTTATTTTCCAGCTCTGACTTGCCTTACAGTATTCAGGACTTGTGGGTTCCTAGCACTCAACTTTCTGCTCTCAATTTCTGATTTTCCTTTGGGAACTTATATGCAGAACTACTTACATCAAGTCCTCCGATAACATTATATTAGTGAGCCGGGCACATGGCACTATGCGCGATATTTAATAGATAGATTAAAAATTGTGCTAGGCCAGAGGTAACCTGGAAAAAGTACTAGATCTTCTCTCTCAGCACAGCGTACAAGGGTACGACTAGCTCTCTAAGAAGAATATTCAGTTCCAGCCGAAACTACAATGCAGCGTTTCGGCTTAAACATTAGCGTTTGGGTTTGTACATGTATTTCTAGGAAGAATGGTAGCCAAAGCATCTTCGAGGTTCTCTCCAATTTTGAGACAGAGCACCCCGGGGGCGGGAGGGTCCGTGGCTCCCACCCGCTATAGGAGTGCTCTCACCCCTGTCCCCTACCACCAAACCATACCAGAGGACTTTCAGCTCGCCATATATTTAGAGTGCCCCCCATGTCGCAAAGATACTATATATTTACAAACATCGATCCTTCTTCTGGATTCGAACTCTGGCCCTTTGTTATCGCAGTAGGTTCCCCTACATAGTATACCACCTGCGCAGCAAGCAAGAGCGTTCCTTTCAACATATTCGGAAAGAAAGCTGAAACAGCTATCAGGTATTTCCTCCCGATTCCTATCCTGAAGAAATCAAAACGGAGCTTCGTGCCAATGATTTTCCAGTTTAAAACTTATGCAATTTAAGAGGAACTCTCAAAACGGAGAAACTAAACTTCCTGTTCGTCCTCAGTTAAGAAAAATGATGAAAGGAGAAAGATTTACTCCCAGATGGCTGTTTTTAACCTCCGGGTTCTCATCATAAGATACAGAAGTAGTAACAAAACGATGATGTGCTCTCATTGTCAGAGATTTGGCCACGGCCAAATTTTTTGCAACAATGCCCTAAAGTGTCTGAAATGTTCAAGGCCAAAAAACAACTTGTGTTCATCGCAAGCTGGACCATGTAACTTTCCCTAAGATTTATGAATTTCTTCGGAAAGTTTACAAAAGCCTACTTAATAAGAAGCCTGGTCCAAAGTCGACTTACCTGCTGCTACAATTACTTCGAATAGAAGCAAGCCAGTTCCTGCTGCACCAAATATAGACCTCCTTCCCGAATGTGTAGACTCAAAAGCTAAAATAACCGGAAATTAACTTTCAGATGGATGGAAAACTAAGTATATTCTACAGTCAATTTATTGAATTTGCTGATAAGTGCAAAATAATTCTGAAAGGAAATGCTTCTGTTTGCTTTTGAAATCATGAACATAATGATGAAAACAGAATTTTAATATTCTGTATTTTTAGAGTGATGACTTTCTTGTATGAGCGGTAGATAGCGCCAACATGCTGTCAAGTATTTCCTTTCTACTTCAAGAACTTTCTCTTATGCCTGTGATGTACTAGGCCCCCTTTTTCTCACCTGTTACTTCTTCACCCTTCTGGGTACCTATGGTCAATTAGTTTCTAAGTGAAGTCTCAAGTCAACATCATCTTTATTGAGCCGAACCCAACGCAACTTATATGCGATATTATAGGTGATATTAGTTGAGTTCGAAAATTGTGTGAACTTCGAATGAACGAAGTTCAGATTTTGAGCGTGAAGGTGCAGTTGCCCCTCGCTCCCTACTTTTAACTTCGCTAACTTTCTTGTCCTTTGTGTTACATGTTTGATCAGATAGCCTGGCTTAGTAAAAGTAGGCGGCCAGTGTAACTCTGATTAAAATTCCGGTTATAGCCACGTGCAGTGCTGATAAGGACCATGTATTTCTGAGACTCCTTCCCCTTTATTTTTCTTCTTTCTAGGTATTTCTTTTTCCTGATGAGGAGGGACCTTTAGCTGCCTTCGAAATCGATTGAGTGCTTCAATATACTTACTTTAAATACAAGGTTGTTTTTACTATTTTGATTGCCAAGTTTGTTTGGGAAAGCTAGTTGCTGCAAAACAAGATAGTAATCGATCTTACCGTGCTCCTTCAAGGTGATGGTTTCCACATGAAGAGACTTGTTGTTCCTGACTAGAGCCAAATTAACCATTAAGCAAAATAAGCACGTTCTTAACGCATCAAGGAAAGGAGACACCAGAAAAAGATGTTTAGGGATTTAAGAAAAGGGGGAGCACCACAAAAAATATCCAGTTCCGGTTTTATCATAGAATGTTTAGTGCAGCTAAACAACACCAAGAGAGAAGGAATGAGAAAAAACTGGCGTAAATGTATTTCGTTGCACCCAAATCTGTTAAATGCTTTGGGAATTAGTCTTAATGCGGTCTATTCTTGAAGACAAGCCATCTACGATGGTTAAAATTGATGATCCAACTCCTGATGCTAAAGCAGGCAAAAAGAAAAGGCAATCGTTAAACCAGCCAAGCCACCAACTCTCCCAGATGATATTTCGGCTCCAGATCCACAGATCCCAAACCCATTTAATTCATTCTCTGGAAGCTAATGTTCCTAAGCAAAATTTCCTTGCTTATTCGAAGGAAAATCCAGACATGATGGAATTGGATTCACAAGTTGATCCTATATATTCAGCCAGCAAAGGAGTAGTTGCCCACGCTCATCTACCCCAGCTCGGAAGTGACGTAAGAGGAAATCAAAGCTCTTTTCACGCAGCAAAACATAGAAGTATACACAGACAAGCTATGACATTGACCGATGGCTTGGTCTCAGAAACAGTGACCTAGCAAAAACACTTCAAAACAGGTATTTACCTTATAAAATTAAAGATGGGTCTAACTAATTGATACTACTAAAACCTATTTCCGATTAACTAGGTTATTATCGGAAACGACACCTACAGTGAACACAAAATCGCTGTTAATCCCAGAGCAATTAATGCATACAGGAAAGAGGAGAAACCCATATCATAATTAACGTAAAATTACTACTAACAATTTACCCTAATTTTTAAGCAGTTTAACATGAAGAATAAGCTCATTTGGTTACGTAAATTAAATCGATATTCAAAGAAAAAAAAAACTATAACGATAGAAGAATAAAGATCATTAGAAATTAAGAAATTTAAGTGGCATTAACAAACAATATTTACAAGGAAACTTGAATAATGTCATTGAATCTAACTGTCGTAAAAAAGTCGGTTACAACTTTTTGTCTTTTATTACGCAATGTTTATAAATTCCTAATCCCGTACAATTAAGTTATTTTGTGTATTAAAAACAATGACATATCATCTTGCATCATTACTCTTATCTTATTCACTTTTCTTTTCCTTTTTTGTGTTTTCGTCAATATTTCGTTTCCTGCTAATGGTTTGTGACAGTATTATTTCATTTATCCTCGATAAACAAAGTTTTTTAGACAAGACATGGTTAATACACAGCCAGCTATGTTTAAACTTGCAGAAAGGATTGTTTACAACATACTGCTGCATCATTGCAAAACAGTTAATTATCTCCCACTAGAATAAGTGGCCCACTAGCGAACGAGGGTTAATGCTGCTAAAAGCTTGTAGTTCGAATTAGGTTCTATTCCAGCTGAACGGACTGGCTACACTTTCGTGGTTTATCTCACTGTGTACCGTGGACGCGAGCCAGTTTTCCTTAGAAAGTCCTCAAAGAAGGCAACTGTCTCTTTTGACGGATAGCACTTGCGTGCCTTTTAACAGTTATATAACCAGTCAACCCACTCAACAGGATTTTATCTCTAATCGCTTTATAAAAATGTTAATGTATTGTCAATGTAAAATGCTCATGTGTACAAAGTTGGTACCATTTGCCTATGTGAATAACTAGAATGGGCGCTAAATTAGCTACAAAAATTCAGTAACCATCATAGGCGTTGGCAAGTAATAAGGCCGGAAGCGATGGTCACTTGATTATGGAGGTACATAATATGCGGGCCATCGTTGTCTCCTATGAAGGGACAGACATTTACATCCACGTCTTCTCCGGGATTCGGACCCGGGCCCTCCGTTACTGTAGTCACAGTCACTGATTACACAGAATTAGAACTAAAATTTTCCATTTGGTATATTTAATGTTGTAACGAATTAAAGACATGTCACACTTGTATCTTTGTGATGCAGAAGTCAACATATTCTGCTAACAATTTGAAAATATGGGGTTCGGTCCCCGCGAAAGCAGGACATAATTTCGCAAATTCCTGCACAAAAATACCTGACAACTTGAAGAAGAATGTTAGAAAAGGAAGTGTAAGAAGTCGATTATATTAAAAATATAAAATAACATCTATTCCAAAATGCTATTCAGAAATACAGAGAAATTTATTTTTTCCATGGTACAGTGTTATACTCAAGCTCAATATATTACAGTGTGGACGATAAAGGAATGACTGTCTCTATTATCAACAATTTGTGCTATTTATTCGAAACGAACAAAAAGCAATAAATAAATAAATAAATAAATGAAAATCTGAAAGCTTTCAGATTTTACATTACACCCAAAGGGTGTTTTTTTTTTAACGTTTTGTGTGTTAGCTTTATTTATTAAATATCATGCTTTTTGCACCTAAACCATAAAATTCAGTTCAACAGCAATACCTCAAAATAATATTAAAATGAGCATATCTTTAGAATTCCTGGTTTACAGTCTCCCGCGCTGGATTTTTTTTTTTTTCCCTCGTACAGCATTGCCATTGCTCGCTTTGAAATCGTTGAGTTTGTTAATCAAAAATTCGTTAAAGTTTTACAAAATATGAAATAGATAGTAATATAAATTCAAAATTTGGGCCCATGTTTTGGGGAAAAAGTACACTATTCAAACCGGATGGATCTAGGTACCTTTGTTTTTTCGCAATACAATACATACATTTATGCAGATTTTTCATTACTTAATTTCTTTAAATATAATACAGGGCTCTAATATTTGGTGGCAACAATTTGAAAAGTGAACCGACGTTTAAAGTAAACCAACGCAAAATGCCAAAACGAAATTTCCTTCTGAGCAAATTGCCCTTTTGGACTAAAAATAATTTATCCTTATCCTTATTCGCGCAAGGTGTCCGCCTCTTCAAGCAAAGCCCAGTGGGCACATGACGGTAAGCATTTCTGACAAGCTGTAAAATCATTAAGGTGGTAAAACGGGGTGACCATATATCACAGATCCCAAGAAAAGCCAGTATACGAGATAAGCTAGATTCAGCTGCAGTGAGGTAAACGTGTATGTTTGCGTTGAAGCATAGAAAAACAAAGACAAGAAATAATAGAAAACAAATAAATAAATAAATAAATAAATAAAAACAAAATCTGAAATGTTTCAGATTTTAAATTACGTCCAAAGGGGCGTTTTTTAACATTTTGTGTGTTACCTTTCTTTATTAAATATCATGTTCCTCGCACTTAAACCATAAGATCCAGTGCAACAGCAATATCGCAAAATAGTTTTAAAACGAGCCTATCTTTAGAATTTCCGATACAGAGACTCACGCGCTGGAGATAAAAATGTTTTTTCTGCACAACGTTGCCATTGCTCGCTTTGAAATACTTGAGTTTGTTAATCAAAAATTCGTCAAAGTTTTAAAAAATAGGAAATCGATCATAAAACAAATTTCAAATTTGGTCTTCCACATGCTCATATTCGTTGGAGGATTACGTTATTCAAAATTCGATGACTCTATGTACCGTTGTTTTATCACAATACGAGAAATAGACATACATTTATGCAGATTTTTCATTATTTAATTTCTTCAGATATAATGAAGGACATTTTGTGGCAACAGTTTGAAAAGTGAACCGACATTTATGAGTCCGACGCAAAATGCCAAAACGAAACTAATAGTCCTTCGGGATTCAAATCCCTTTGGACTAATAATTTAAGATTACGCTGAGAATAACAACATATCTAAATACGAGGCTATATACAATATGTGACACAGTATGCAATATAAAATAAAATCCAAATTACAATAAATACGACAAATTGAAATACAAGTTTACAATAATAAGTTTACAATATATACATAAGAAAAGTTATAACATAGTAGAAAGCCTGGCGGTCATACGAAATGACCGCTGTTCTAGATATTATAAATTGTAATTAAAATGATTTGTGCAAAGGTGTCTGCTAATTCAAATTCAATTACCCAAGGCAGGCGGCAAGGAAGCCCCTTTGCTTACTGCACCACGGGGTTTCCCCCTTCTACTTGCTTAACTGCTTAAAGTAGAGTGCAATGAAGGAAACCACTGGCGGTATATTTCTTAAGAGCCACCGCTAGCTCAATAAATAAAGGTGATTTAAATAATAAAATGTTACTTCACATGTCAAAGACCTCTTTGTACACAAAATTTCTTGCGTAGATCTTTCCATCATTTTTAAGCTCGCTTTGAAGAGGACCATCCATTATTTTTAATTTTACGTCCGTTCTTTCACGAACTCTTGAACAGGCACATAAAGTTGATTGTGTCTAAATGCAGGTAAAAAAATGCCAACATGCTTAAGCGTTTGGCCCTGAGACTTATGGATGGTCATAGCAAAGGCAAGTTTTACAGGAAATTGTTTACGTCTCAAATGAAACGGCAACCCTGTGCCGTGGCAACTTCACCCCATTGGCTAGTACAGTTAGTTACTCAAGCAAACAATAAACTATCGGCGACAAATAGACAAATAAGCCGCATATAATAAAGATATTTATTTATTTCATTTTAATTGTTTTTTCATCGTTACCGATTTTTGCCGGTTCCATATTTCCGAATTCTATTATATATAGATGTTAAATTTATTTATTAAATGTTAAATGCGCGTGCTCTTGTAATTTTAATTTTTCCTGGCTTTCTTATAATATTCGTCACGCGCTGCACTGCACGGGGAATAAAACAATTTACAATTACGCAAGCAACCAATAAACTATCAGCGACAAACATTTAAGCCGCATATATATCAGAAGATACTGGGCTGCATAGTCCAGACTTTCCTGAAGAGCATCATGCCGCGCACTGCAGTACTATGGATATGGATATGGTGAAGTGTGGTGGACATTCATTTGTTTAACCAATGACAATGTGGGTGCTGTCCAGGCACACTAGTTATCCAGATAATTTCACCCCACAAGAGCTCACAGGGGACCTCGTCATTGGTACCAAAACGCGGGCAGTGCCTTTCCCCCCCATTAAATACACATTGGTGTTTTTCCCCTTTTAATTTAAACTATACATCTTATTAATCTTAAGTGACTGTAACATTTTTTTTTTTTTCTTTTAAATTCTGCTGCCTGAATATGGACGGCGACGCAACTGCCTACGATTTTTGCAACAGACTTATCACACAAAAAACAAATTGGAATAACATCGAGAAACTAAATAAGGGTGTTAGAAAATTAAATATATCATATCTTCAGTATTTTACTTAATATTTTATGTAAAATGTGCCACTGAACAAGACGCTTTGTTCGAAGTTTTATCTTAGTCTATCCATATTTAATATACGCGGAACTGTACAGTTGGTTTCATTTGCGGTAATTTCTGCAGTAGTTACACCTATTGCTGGACAAATAAACTGAATAGGCACATTGGTCAGTCTCATTCTCTGAACAGACTGGAATGTAAACATATAAGGAAAGACATAATTTTTCTCTTTCTCTTATTTTATTTTCGTTATTCCATTGTTTACAATGGAACAATAAAATGACCTGTTTAGTATGATTACCAAGGAAATATATATATATATATATATATATGATGTACCAGCTTTTGTCCGGAATAAATAGAATGCTGAAGAATCATAAATGTAGTCGTAGCTTAAATAATCAGACGATAAGTTTAAAAAACAGAATCCATTATTTATTATTCAGGAGAAAATAGCAGTTACAAAAATCAGATATCCGGAGTAAATAAAAGAATTACTAATAACTTTTTGTATGAAGTTTACTGCATCGTGACATTTAAGAAAAAGCCCCGATATTCTTTTTGCGAGTTTTTTTATAGCCTCTGGAAAGGCGGAGCTTCCAAGAAATGACGTCAGTCTCGTCAGCCATTCCAGTTCGCTTTAAATATTTCGAGAACATTCTAAAACTGTACGTGTAGAAAAGGCGGGAAAAACAACTTGACTACGGGGCTGTGGATTTAATTCCATGTGCTTTCAAATAAGAGATCGTCGCCATTAAAAATGAAAACTGAGAATAACTCCCAAGAAGAAGAAGTTAATTTTACCATTGACAGTATTAACAATTATCCTATAACAAATTTCATTCCCTCTACTTCACCAAGAGAAGTAAGAGAAATTATTCACAAACTCAAGCCAAGGAAAGCCAAAGGCTATGATCAGATTAGCAATGAAGCACTTAAAGCTCTTCCTAGACGTTGTATTACTAACACAGTCAATATTTTTAATGCCTGCATCCGAAATAATTATTTCCCTCAGCAATGGAAACACTCCATAATAGTCAATATCTTAAAACCAAAGAAAGATCCTAAACTCGTCACTTCCTACAGACCTATCAGTCTTTTACCTTCATTAGGAAAAGTATTTGAGAAAATCCTCTGCTCAAGGCTCACTAACCATCTCGAAAGACTCAATTTAATAGATGATCTGCAATTCGGCTTCCGCAGTGGACACTGCACGACTCATCAAATTCTCAATTTGGTGGAATTTGTTTCGCAAGCCTTTACTAAGAAAAACGGGGTGGCTGCATGCTATCTCGATTTCGAAAAGGCCTTTGATAGAGTGTGGCATGCAGGCCTCCTGCATAAATTGAATAATTTTAAGCTTCCAAACAGTTTCGTAAAACTCACTAGTTCCTATCTGAAAAACAGGACTTTTCAAGTTCGCTGCGGTGACGCCTTATCTGTCAGAAAAAGAATTCATAGCGGGGTGCCGCAAGGATCCGTTCTTTCTCCCCTGCTCTATAATGTTTATATCAATGATTTCCCGCACCCATTCAACACGAAAATACTCAAATATGCTGACGACACTGTAGTACTGACTGAATCCAGAAGTCCCCAGCTCGCTCTAAGTAATTTACAAATGCATCTCAATATGATCAATCACTGGTGCAAGACTTGGAAAATTAAGCTCAACGCCTCTAAATGTTGTATTGTGCTCTATCGGAGATACAAAACAAGATTAAGAGTTAATACTGATATCTACTTAGATGGAACTCTAATCCCTGTAGCTAATTCCCATAAATATTTAGGTGTTTACATAGATAAATCTCTCAACTTCAAAGATCATATTTCTTATATCTTAAACAAAGCAAATGCAGCCTACATGGCAATTTATCCTATTATCGGGAAAAAATCGAATCTCAGTCTAAAAATAAAGAAAATGCTTTACATATCTCTAATTCGACCTATCATGCTATATGCAGTGCCGGCATGGGCAATAGCCAATAAAACTGAGCGCAAAAAATTGGATATACTTCAAAATAAAATTCTACGTAGCATTGTGAATGCACCTTGGTACGTGAGAAACTCTATAATTCATAACGACCTGGATATTCCATCTGTGCATAACTTTATACTCATGACAGCTCACAACTTCTTCGAGATGAAGCATAGTCAGTATAACGCAATTAAACAAATGTTGGATTATGATCCAACCATTGAATATACTGTCAAACGCCCAAGGACAATTCATCACAATTCGTTATGGTGGTAACTTGTAAAATTTAATTTTAAAATTTACTTGAACTCTAATTGGACTCTATCCTATTATTTGTGTTGCATCTTATACTTATGTTAATCAAGAAAATTTTTTATTCAAGATTTTTATGTTACTATTTCATTTTTTAAAATTATTTTGTATGAATTTTTACTTTATCGTATGATTCTACGAACTTTTGAACTTTTTACGGCCTATCTAACTACTGCATACTTCTGAAGGACTTTGAACTCTTATGCCATTCACAGCTTCAAACTGTCTTCGCGCCATTTTCATGATGTCTCACTATTGCTTATCCTGCACTCTTACTAGCTATATTGAGCTCACCACCTGCATTTGCCATACAACTCACTGAACCTGCCTACATGCTTCAATTAAATGCCATTGCTTACCACTGCACAATTTTTATGATGAACGCCTACTTTCGTAAGTATTAAGATATGCCTGCTCACGCAGCTGAATTTTCTTCGCCCACGGGTGTTGGTACTTCCCTAGTACCATTTATTTGAAAATATCTTTGCCTAGTGCACTTTAATGGGATCTACTGGCAAAAACTCTTTAGTAGTTAATGACCAGAAAAAAGTAAGTCATAAGTCATAAGTCAAAAATGAAAAGAGCATACAGTTAGAATTTTAAGTGTATTCTTGACTATGGAATTTTATTATTACAAATATATATATAAGTTAAAAAGTTTTGTTAGATCCAACTTAACAGCAATAAGACCTGAATTTTAGCAAGTAAATTAATACATGAACTACATAAAAGCAAAAATCTAGCTACTTCTAATATAACTGACAATGATGTAAAAGAATATGTTTTAAAAAGTATAATTCTGTTCTTTTGATTCTTACGTAACCGACAGAAAGAATGTATTTAAAAAAAATCGTTTCTTGCTACAGAAATTTTAAAAACCTAATTTCTGAAAAAACTGAAACTTGAAGAAAGCGAAAACAGCGAGAGCTTGATTTAAAGATTAAAAAAAAAAAAAAAAAAAACTGAAATGGAAACATCAAAATAAATTGACCCAAGGATTGTAAAGTTGTTTATTGGCGCGAATAGAAATTAATAGAAGTACCTGTAATATTCGCGAAATTTAGCACACTGAAGACCACAGAGTTAATGAAGATGGGTGAAGTAATGAGAAAACAAGCGAATTTAACTCTCAATAACTTTAAAATAGTGCTTATATTGTAGGATACGATAACAACAAGAAGTTATAAAATTTTACTTTACAGCCATTCTATTTGGCATATTTAAAATAGAATTAGTTTGCATATGATATGCTGCTCAAGTTTAAATATGTCTTTCTTACAATAAAAATTCATTCCACTGATAAAATATATGCGAATTTTAAAGATTCCATTAATCATTCCATGAAAATAAAACATCCGAGACTAATTTCTTTAGGAGGAATGCGTTGCTGGAAAATATACCAAAAGAACTGTCTCGTATTCAAGTTACTACATGAAGAAAATCCGAAAGTAGTACGCTGCCAACCCGTTCGCTATGAATCATAAGCAGACTAAACAATCGGACACTTACGAACCCCTATTTTAGTGATTTCCAAAATCCAAAACAATTGCAAACTCCAAAACTGGATGAGGATTCCAAAATTGACATCCTAAAACATGATATATCGCTATACTGGAATATATAATATATTTATATTAGAATCTAAATATTCGTAAATTTTTAAATGAAAAGTCTCAGAACCATCAGATTGGTCATTGTGGATTTGACAACAGAATTATCTGCGAACAACGTTTGTAAGATCCATTTGTGGTGTAGCCTTGGCTACTGATGTTATAACTAAATTATGATTAGGTACAGCAAAAAATTATATATATATATATATATATATATATATATAAAGGTAAGTTTATTGCTTTTTATTTTTTAGTTATCAAAATGAGCTGCTACTACAATAACAACATTCGAAAACCAAAACCAAAGTAATCAGGAATCATTACGTGTTGCCATTCAGGGTAAAAGAAATATAAATATAAATATAAATAATTACGTGTTGCCCTTCAGCAGAAAAGAAATATAAAGATTAACAAAACGTTAAAAGTTAATTTTATGAAATAATTAAACACATGCAAAAGTATGAAATACTTGAAATAAAAAAAGTATTATTATTCATGCAATAAGTGGGCAACTACAGTGGCTGGTGCCGTACCTCGTACACAGTTAATGACACCCAGATTAATCTTTTCATTTATTTACAAGACAGTAAGTACCGAATATTTCCGTGTATAAGCCAAGAATTTTTGGAACTTTTCGTAAAGCTAAATTACGGGGGACGACTTAACACATAAAAAAATACACATTAAAAAAAAAGTAGGAATTTTTCTGCCAGCCAGGCGCAAGCGATAAATCGCGAATTATAGCATGTTTTTATTTCTTCGTTTTACATAGCTTATAAAAAATGCAATTTTAAACTAAATGAGTTATTCGTTTTAACGAGTTGTTTTATTTTCGAAATTGTTTATACTGCTGATTTGTTGCGTTGTTCCCAAAAGGAAAAATCTGATGCTGGCGAAATCTGCTCCAGGCCACTTGCTTCCTCTTAAAATTTAGGCATTTCCTTTAATACAGGCCATTTTTTTCCCTCCATTCTCAAAATTATTTTTTATTTACGGAGAAATACAGAGCAGCCATTAGAATTTTCAACAAACGCAATGACCTGTAGTTTAAGATTCGCCGTACAAGAATTCCTCTTTCCCTCATCTTTTAGACCCCCCCAAAAAAAATTAATAAAAATGAAAAAAGACTTCGAAAATACGATCAGCCAAGTCATCGAAGATCTTACACTAGACAAGAAAAACAGACCAAGCGTCTGGACCCCAAGCTCACTTTTGTCGATAGGCCGGTTTCGGAATGAAAGAGAGGAAAGGTATTTCATCCAAGCGCTCATGATCTGAGATAGCGTGCATGCAGCTATAATCGCTTGAAATACTAACGAATTTGTGGTAGTAGTACTAAATTAACATAGCTTAGTTTTCTTAAAATTATAGTTACTAATTTTATCAGGTTCAATGTTTCTTCTAACCTTCTTCGGAAACATACAATGACCTGACTAGGAACAGAGAGCTTACTAAAGCTATGTTCACTAATTGTAGTAAATAGACAGGATACAGACGAAGGGTATACAAGACCCTTTATTTTTCTTTATATACAATGACTTCCGTACTTCGGAATACAATGACCCTCCACTGGGGGTCTAACGTAAAAGGTATAAAAATAAAACTAAACTCTAATTTAACTTTAGAATAAGATTGGCCTTATAATAACAGGAAGCGTATGTAGCACAGAGACTGTGAACACTACAATATGTTTAATTTATCAAGAGGATTAAAACCTCTGGCCTGGAAGGCAAATAGCAACTGCGTAACTTCTAAGGTAAGCGGCCTGCTTCGAAATCACTGCTTCCTCTCTCCTGCTTGGCAAAAAGGCCACACTTAAATACTTGGCGTTCGCCAGACAACTTTGCATAAAATCCTTCACGCTTATAATTCTGGCCGGAAGTAAAAAATAAGAAGTGATAGTAAAGATTTAAAATAAAATAAACGTTAGTAAAACTTAAGATCCTTACATACTTCCCGCCAGAGTTAATTTGTTTGAAACTGAGGTCTAAAACGACCTTGTTGAAAACTTTTAGCTCTAAAAACTAACGCGAGGCCAACCTTTTACAATCATAACTTAGCTAGAAACTAGAAAATTTAAAAGAAAGAAATTTGTTACAATAGCAGCTCCCGGGATATACAACAATCTTTTTTTTTTTTTTTCATCTGTACTGCATCTAAACAGGAGCTTTATTCAATTCTGGTTCCTTCCAGAGATCTGGAAGGAAAACTAGTTTAATGAAATGTTACAGAATGACATTGCAATTAACATATAGAATATACTTCTCTTAACATTCTTATTTCATTCATGACTATTTTAATTATCTCTCCCCGTGCTCTCTGACATGTGTTGTAAAAGAACACCAACACGTATGTGTTTCTGTCTACGTGTGCCACACTTCCTCCTACAATCAAAACACTAACGTGTTAAAATTCAACATACGAGACCTCTTAACACACCCTACTTTTCAACTCTAAACCCTGAGGTACTATTCTAAAAGTGGCTAACTCTAAAGTGTAGCGTCAGAGAGCCTAACTCCATCATTCAACCTTTAACATATATTCGTCATGATTTAATCTTTACAGTCACACGAATAACAAATTTTTAACATTACTTTCACTTTTACCATATCACAGTATTTCTTAACATTTAAAATAACAGTTCACATGTATATAAGAACATATCAACATGCCGTTAATTTTACACATTTGAAAACATACATTAGTAGTACATTGTTAACTTCTATTCTTTTCAAAGCAAGTGCCAATTCTTTCTACATTGACATAATACTACATTTCAAAAAGTCTTTCAGACTAAAACTTCTGTCTTGCTAGAATGTTTTAAATAAAATTTATACAATAACTTTTTACAATGTTTAAGTCTTTACACAACGCTATTATACATCAACTTTAGTTTTACGCGCGAGTAATTGAAAAACATAATAAGAAAATCGGTCACAACTCATTTCTCGCCCTTTTGGCGATAAAGGTAGACCTCGCATGAGGTAAAACTTCTTGAAATCTGCCACTTGCAGTAAGAATGAAAGATTAACTTAAGTTTGTAAAGTAACATAAAATTTTACTTATCTTTGTAATATTCAGACATCCTTTTCTGGGCCCAGTCTTTAAAGGTATAGCTGATAGTAGCTTGGTTGATCCTCCTTCTTGTACGGGCTCGCCCTTCAGTGCTTTCCTCTGGAAGCTTCCGTTTTTCACCAGTACGGCCACCCTTGAACACCTTCCTTTTGTGCTCTGCTTGTGGTCTTGGCCGTTTGAAGGCAGCTGGTCTTGGTGGAACCGGGAAACTTCTGTCGTGATCCTGCTTGGACCTCGTTGTTGGCCGTTCAAATTTTTCTTGTACTTTTTCCTCCGCCGCTGATGGCCCTTCCGCAGTTCGGCGACTTTTGCTGCGGAGAGTTCTGTCGGATGAGTCAATCTTCCGTTTCACAGCCGGGCTATAGTTGCCGTCCTTTCTCCCGGTCCTTTCCACATACGTCGTCCTTCTCCCTTCTTCATTCTGGGGGTGTTCGTGCACTCTGTTTTCTGGACGGTGGAACGGCTTCTTTTTCTTTTTACCTTCAGTTTTTCCGCGGGGCAATTTTCTTTTCACTTGCTTCTGTCTCTCATTGGCTTGCCCTTGTACTTGTCGTTTTCCCACCTCTGGAACTTGTACCTGCGGTGTCTGCCGTACCGGATCCTGCAAAAGATCTGAAAAGATTTTCATTTTATTACGATCGAAGTAGGGTTTAATTTGATCAATATTTGCGGAACAGGTTTCACCATTTCTTGCCTTTAACACTACAACAGCGTGAGTTATTTTTTCTATAACATATGGTCCTTCAAAGCGTGGAAAAAATTTGGCAGTTTTATCTTCTGGTGCTGAAGAAAGTGAATGCTTGATTTTTAAAACTTCATCCCCTACTTTATAAGTTAATCCCCGTCGTTTCAGATCATAGTATAACTTCTGTTTTCTTTGTGCTACTTCCGTATTCTTTTTTGCTTCTTTTATTAGTTTTTCTATATCACCCATTTTAAATTCTGGAGCTCTTTGTTGCACATAAAATAGTTTATCTAACGGTGTTATAACCTTTCTGCCTAGAAATAACTCAGCAGGAGTTTTGCCCGTTGTATCATGTTTTGCGGTCCTAAGGGCGAAAGCAAATTCATTGACATAGTTATCCCAGCTTTTATGAAAATTTTTAACATAACTACGGATAATTTTCACTATATTTCTGTTGACCCGTTCCGCTATATTTGATTGCGGCCGATACGGGACCATTTTTAAATGACGTATGCCCAGTTTTTGGCACGTCTTCAAATATATTACTTACAAATTGAGGACCATTATCCGATATAACTTTTAGGGCCGCCCCGTATTTTAAAATATATTTATTTAAAATAGAATCAGTAACTAATTTCGCGGACGCTCGTTTTAAGGGAACAATTTCGGTCCATTTACTAAAATGATCAACCATAACAAGGAGATAGCGACTTTTGTTTAACTGACTTTTTGGGAAAGGGCCCAATAAATCGATGCCGATTATTTCATTTGGAAATTCGGATTTAATACTATTTAGAAACCCGGTCGGGCGGAAATTAATATAATTAACTGCTTGACATGTTGGGCAGGACTGGACATACGCCCTTGTTAACTTTTGCAGTTCAGTAAAATAGACTGCCTCGCGTACGCGTTGGATAGTTTTTCGAATACCAGCATGAGAAGCTAAAGGGCTGTCATGTAACTCCTGCAGGATATTTAATCTAAGACTAGCTGGGATATTCAAATTCGTTGTTGGAATTTGTAGTTTTTGTATAAAATAATAGACCATCTATTAGTTCGTAATGGGCCGCCCTATTTCTTATCGCCACAATATCTTGGTGGCTAAAATTTTCAGGATCCTTTAAATACTCATAAATGCTTCCAAACTCAGGATCCTTACCCAGTTCGGTTATTACAGTTTCTCGGGAATTTATTGTACATGCTATGAGCATTGCCACCTTTACAGTATTACCTTCTTCATCTATTTTTATTCTGGATAGGGCATCTGCTACGATATTTTCCTTTCCGGGGGTATGCTTGATTACCAGATTATATTCTTGTTTAATTTATTATTCTTGTAGCTTGAGTGCCCATCTTATTAACCTTGGGGATAAGTTTTTCCCTGAGTACAATCTAGTTACCTCCGCATGATCAGAATACACTGTTATTGGCGCCTTTCCAAAATAGACTCGGAACTTTTGCACTGCTAACAGAACTGCAAGTGCCTCTCTCTCGGTCGCGGAATAATTTCTTTGTGTTTGATTTAAAGTTCGGCTAAAAAATGTCACGGGCTGCTGATTTTGCGAAAGTACCGCTCCTACCGCATAATCCGAAGCATCCGCTGAAATTTCTAAATTCTCGTCCTTTTCAGGAAATTTCAACAGAGGGCCTGGCGTTAATGCTTGTTTTAATTTTTCGAAAGCACTATTGGCTTCGGCCGTCCACGAGAATCTTGCCTTTTTCCTTTTTAATTTTAACAATGGTTCAGCCATAGCTGCAAAATCTTTTATAAAGGACCTATAATACGAACAAAGTCCTAGAAAAGAAAAGAGCTTCTTCGCCTTTTTGGATGCTCCAAAGGATAATCATTATTTTTCTTACATAAAACCACCGGACTAGCATAACTACTTGAGATAGGCGTTATGATCTTTTTACGTAGCATATCGGTAATATGCCATTCTATAATTTTTTCCTTATTCTTATCATACCGGTATGGTTTTTGACGAACCGGCAATGCATCTCCGGTGTCAATACTATGGTTAGTAACTTGAGTAAATCCTGGAATATCACTAAATAAGGAAGCAAATTCACTTACCACTTGTCGGATTCTATCTTGCTCGTCATTAGGCAGGTGGTCAAGATTTAACCTTGGCGGTTCAACCTTTTCTACACGCACTGGTTTCATCGTCAGCTTAAGGGACGCTGCATTAAAATCCAGTGTAGCTTGTGCGTCTGAAAGAAAGTCTATTCCTAGGATTAAATTTGCTTGCAAATTCTTTACTATAAAAAACATCACCTTTACTTGTTCGTCCTTGATACGGATGTACAAAGGTACTTTACCTACGCACTTACATTGTTCTCCTTGCGCCGCTAATACTGTTGTATTATCCGCATTATATATGCGGTATTTGCGAAAATACTTTCTAAAAAAGACTTCTGCCACACAGGAACACTGCGCGCCGGTATCCAGGAGTGCGGTGGCCGGGATATTATTTACCAAGACTTCAATCTTCGGAAGAGTTAAATTTTTCACCATTACTGTATTTAACTTGTAGGAAGAGGGGTTTTCGTGGCCTTCAGATTTCCGCACCCTCTCGTCAGCAGAAATCCGTTTTAGTTTAAATTATTTTTCCTTTCGGTGCTTTCCTTCTTTCTCCACTGGCCTTGAGACTTTTTTCCTGGGTTGCTATTGAACTGTCGATGTTCGCCGGCTGTTTTTGAATGCTCGGGTTTCCTTGCCCACTGATTCGCTTTTTCTCCGTAGCCATGTGCTTGAGTTTGCTGTAGTCTTGGCGTACCAAATTGGTTTCGCTGTTGATATTGGCGTCTTCTTTCGACGTCCGCCGTTCTTCTACTTTCAAACTGGATTGCTAGCTCAAATAACTTTTCCAGTGTAGTCGGATTTCGTAATTCAATAAAGTCTTGCACTTGGGGTAGTAACCTCGGCAAAATCACTTGAATTATCTCAGGATCCGGACGGTTTCCATACAAGAGTTTGAAGACGTGAATTTTTCTTAAAATAAAGCTCGAGAGGTTTTCCATTCTTTGTTGATATATACTGAAAAGTTGTGTTTCTAATTTCGCACGATCCCTTACAACAGGGAAGGCTTTTAGTAGGGCAGTCTTGAAATTTTCGTAAGTATAGGTGGGACTTCCTGCTTGACCCAAGAGACTTCTGCCGATACATTTGAACCAGTTAAGCGCTTGGCCCCTCAAAGCGCTGGTAGCTAAGGTAACTTTTTGAAACTCGTGCACGGGGTAGAGCATGAAGTGGTCATCCAAGTTTTCAAAAAAACTGGTTACCTGTGAGTTTCCATTAAACGTTGCTTCTGGTTTCATCGAAGCGCGCATGGTCTGGACGATGTACCCAAATCCTTCCAGAGCGGCAGCTGGCATTTCTGGATTCTGAGCCGTTTCTGCAGGCAGCACAGGTTCTTCTTGAAATTCGGCCATGGTTATTCTTCGTCGGGCGCCACTATCAGGTTCAATGTTTCTTCTAACCTTCTTCGGAAACATACAATGACCTGACTAGGAACAGAGAGCTTACTAAAGCTATGTTCACTAATTGTAGTAAGTAGACAGGATACAGACGAAGGGTATACAAGACCCTTTATGTTTCTTTATATACAATGACTTCCGTACTTCGGAATACAATGACCCTCCACTGGGGGTCTAACGTAAAAGGTATAAAAATAAAACTAAACTCTAATTTAACTTTAGAATAAGATTGGCCTTATAATAACAGGAAGCGTATGTAGCACAGAGACTGTGAACACTACAATACGTTTAATTTATCAAGAGGATTAAAACCTCTGGCCTAGAAGGCAAATAGCAACTGCGTAACTTCTAAGGTAAGCGGCCTGCTTCGAACTCACTGCTTCCTCTCTCCTGCTTGGCAAAAAGGCCACACTTAAATACTTGGCGTTCGCCAGACAACTTTGCATAAAATCCTTCACGCTTATAATTTTGGCCGGAAGTAGAAAATAAGAAGTGATAGTAAAGATTTAAAATAAAATAAACGTTAGTAAAACTTAAGATCCTTACAATTTCATTTAATATATTGTGTAAGATTTATTGTGTAAAAAGTTTCCTTTTGTAAATTGGGCAAAAGTTTCTATGAATGCAAATATCTTGTATGTTTATATCATCCAATACGAGCAGACGATACCATGACAGCAAGTGACTGCATATTAGCTAATTAACTGTTAATTTCATTAATTAAATTGCATCTTTATAACGACTAAATAAGAGCGTTACCAGAGTTCTGCAGGAGAAAATACCGTATTTTGCTTTTCATTAGCAGCTTTAAATTATTTTTCCTCCTATCATTGATTTTAGGTTGGAACATTTAATATTGACCTTCAAATATTCTGAAAAAATTTAGTAAGTTTTCATAAAATTTTGCTAGTTCTTTTTCTAGAATTCTTCATAATTTTTTAATTATTACGTGCATTCATATATTCTATAAAAAGAAATATTTTTCAAACATTTTTCTGTTCGGAGAAATTTATGTAATATTTCTTCTCTACCCTCAACATCTTTTAACTTGAAACATATAATTGATTGTATTCCTCTCAAAATCTAAGATTTAGTAACATTCCATGAACATAAACCACATGACTGTTCATTATTGACAAATAAAATAAAATAAAAAATAATAAAATAAAATAAGAGTAGTGAAATTAGTCAATTGAAACATTCATTATAACATTGTTAAGCTATTTTAAGACGTACAGATCAAAAGAACAACAAATGACAAAGTATGTTTATATACTGCTACAGCAGTACCTAAAGTAAGAATTAAAGAGATCATAGAAAATAAACAGCCCTATTAAGAGTAACCAAAGGAATAACTAGCATGTATGTTACGTTATTTTGACAAGGATAAAAAAGGCAACAAAAAAGGAACAAAATGTTATCATCAGAAATATTTACATTATAATCTTTCTGTTCTTTCTAGCTGTTACATTCCATATTTCCAGGGCATTTATAATCCAAAGCTCCAGGGCTTTGCAGCACTTGCCATGGGATTTTTAGTTTATTTCCTATGCTATTGGGAAGTAATATTCTTAGAGACATTTATTCATTGTAGTGTATCTTAAATTTGTATTTAAATTAAAATTATACATTGCTTATCTAATTGTTTTAATGCAATAATCATACTGCTTGATAATTGATATTCAAGTTGATTGTCCGTGAATTGTGCATTAACATCAATTATACATAGTTCTCTATTAATTTATATTATTTTCACTCATCTGTGGAAAAATAGCTTATGAAAAATTAAATAGTTGAGATTTACATTTGCATTTTAATAATGTCGAATTTGTGTAGCTTATAATCTCTATTTTGTAGAAAATACTTAGCCTATATATGGTGTATAAAAGACCTAGGTGATATTAAAAAAAATTTAAGAATAGTACTATAACTGTGCACTAAATATTTCCTGTTTCAAGAATTTTTCATATATTCATTTTCAGTCTGAAATACTGTTTAGAATTTCATAGTTTCTTGAAGTTTAATGATGTAGAAAGAGAACTTGGTTATAGAGTCTTCAATTTGTAGGTCTTCTACTGCAGTGTGTTTTAGTCCAGTTAATGGCTACGTTTTAAACATGGCATATCAAGAACTTTGAAGTTTTTGGTGGCTTTGGATTCGGCTATATACAGTTAACTGTGGATAAAAATTAAGCATCTTAAATGTGAGAAGATATAGCAAATTCAAAATTCATTCCCGGTGTAAAACCTTATTTTAATCGAGTTAGATATGTGCGGCGTTTTTTAAGTTAGTGTATTATTTTTATCAAATTTTAATACTCACTAAATAAAGTTACTCTACAAAATTTGCCTCATAGCTTTAAAAGAAAAAAGCAATTAAAAATCCCATGTTATATCCACCACAAAACATTTTAATCCGTTGAAAAGCAAAACGTACTACTTGCTCGATCTGAAATTGGTGTGGTGTATTTAATTATGGTAAAGCACACTAGGGCTATCTGCCTAAGGAGAGGGATGCCTTCGTGGAGGACTTTCTAAGGGAAACTGGCTCGTATACACGTTACACATGGGGAAAACCACGAAAACACCTATGCAGCCAGCCCGTTCGCGGGATTCGAACCTCGGACCGAACTACCAGTGTTTAGCGACTTTACCGCTCGGCCGCTGGTGGGCCCCGATCTGAAATTGGGTTATACTCATTATAATACAAAATATATTTCTGGTTTTTGAAGGTGGATCCTTCCTTCATCACAAAATATTAAAAAATTCCCAGAAATACCTTTTTCGTTATTGTTACATGCGTCCATTTTAAATTTTAGAAATTATTAGGATTGTAAACACTCTCGGCCTCTCTACGCAATCAGAGGAAGTACAAAAAGAATATTTTATTAAAAAAAAATGTTTACTTTTCTCAGAGTTCAAGGAAGATACCTTTGATTCACTTTAACTTGTGTGTACTACCTATTCATATTTTTTTAAGCTATTTGCCTATCTTTTCTTTTCTCAAAGTTCAGAAAACAAATGCAGTGTTTGTCTCTCACACTCGTATTTATAACTGACGAATTAAACAAGTCCTTGCAAAGCTTTGATAGTAGTAGTCTGGACCAGCAGTCGTCAACCGGTGGTCCGTGAAAACGTTTTGATGGTCCGCAGAAAAATTGGAACGTTATATCTTTGAGGCCCGGTGGTGCAGTGGCTAGCGCATCGCGCAACAGCCCCAGAGGTCCGGGGTTCGATCCCCGGGCTGGATAAAGTTGACTCAGCCTTTCATTCTTGAAGTGGGTCGATGAAATGTGTACCAAGTTCGCTTGGGTCGTGCGATAAGCTTGACCACTTGTCAAGGCACAAGTACCCCGGAGCCCACGGTCTAGAAAGTAAACCTTAGGGCACTGCCGGCCATGGCTCTCTAAGGGCTGTCTGTGCTGCTTAGTTTAGTTTTAGTAGTTTATTTATATTTTTTATGAAGATTCAGTTTAAAAATGACGAGTAACAAAACCTAATACGGAATATGGATTATACTTTTTTTTTTTTTTTTTTTAGCTACTACTTTTAGCGAAATTCCTTCTTAATTTAGCGACTCTTTCCCTATTTTTGCAGGTGGATCTAGCGACATCTGAAAGTGAGAGCTGGCATCCATGAATATGCTGCTGTTATCAATAATAGCGCGAACTGGAATTCTCTTTCCTTTTGAATAACAAACATATGCTGTTGTAGTCGTTAATAACACAACATTTCTCCGTATCAATAGGCAACTTGATGGATTTTCATGAGAACCATCTGCATTCTTGTTTATAATTGCATCACTGGAAGTTTCCGTTTTGTTTTGTCTAACTGCTAATCGATGGCGTCATTGCTGAGTAAACGATGATTATTATGCTTACAGTAATTAAAAATTGGCTGCATAACACTTTCAGTTTATTAATATTGCTTTACGTTTGCCGATTTTTTCTTGCTTTTCGTGAAGTTCCTTTTCAGTGATATGTAAATGTGAAGCTTTCTGTACAAAAAGGTAAGATTTTTGTACTTTTCATATAATTTTTCAATGTGAACGAAGAATGTGTATCATTGAGATGTTAATAGTCTTTTAATTGTTACTCATAATCAGGGGCGTAATCTGAATTTCCATAAAGGCATACTGATGAGCGCCAAATGTTTCGAAAATTATATTAACAAATGAAAATTAGAATTATATGTATTGGAAAGTTCAATATTGTTTTTGCGTATTAAGATGTTGTTTTTAAGGTTTCTTAAAATTTATATTAGTGGTCCGCCTAAAATATGAAATTATATATGTAGTGCTCCGTGAAGTTTTAAGGGTTGACGACCGCTGGTCTGAACGACAGTTGCTACCGCGCAGATTATGCACGACGCGTTGCCACTGGTAACAAAAGTGCAAGATTTTACAAGTACTTTGACTACAAAGCGAATAGGTACTTACACAATATTTGATTAATACATAATTAGTTCATTTATATGCCCATTATAAGCATTTACATAGATATTTATATGCCTATTTTAAGCATTTACATAGATAAAATCTAATAAAAATCTTACATAGATAAAATCTAAAAAAAAGTGCAATATGGCATTTCGGAGCGTTTTAATTTTGGTCATATCCTACTTAAATGAGATTCAGTTTTGTGGTCTCCCATTTACGTCTCATGTACGCTCTATTTTTTTCTTTCTCTGACATGGACCCTTCGCAGGTCAGAGTAGACTACTGGGATATAGACCCTTTTGGAACTATGGTTTAATAAAATAATTTTAGAGAAAAATAATTAAGAACTAACAGTTTATTATAATCAAATATTTTAAATTTTTTTTTATTAATTATGCTCCCAGATGGGAAAGTGGTTAGTGGTTCTGATCGCCTTCCCGAAGAGCACGGCTCGAACCCGAGAATAAGGCATGGATGTAATTTGGCCGTCCCTTCATAGGAGGTAATGGTACCTGCCTATTACGTGCCTCTATAGTAAAATTATCACCACTTCTGGCCTTTGTAGTAGCGAAAGCCTGAAACGGCTAGTGCTCGCCATAAAAAAAAAAAAAAAAAAAAAAAAAAAAAAAAATTATTGCTTACTATTATTGAATACTTTTAATTTACTAATTTGTTAAACATTTCAACCTGAAGGATTTATTTATTTATTTTCTAGTAATTCTTTAAAAACATTCAATGCGCTTCCCTAGAAATATTATCTAAAAATTATTTATAGCAGCCTAGTGTAATGGTAAATAACAAGCTATATCTGAGAAAAATGTTTAAAGCTATATCTTAAATATTTTTGAAGAAACAAATATTTGAAACAGGTAAGGAGTTTTCCCCTAATTCTTTAAATTGTTTCCAAATAACTGGAGCTTTTCTGCTTATAATACCTTTATGAAATATATTATTTGCAAGTGTGCATCATTTTTGCCTTTACCTCTATAATTCAGATTAGCCATGCTCCAATACAGTGTTGTCAACAATGAAATAAAATTTACCGTCCAGTTTGATAACTGAAAAAATGTTTACTACTTCAAGACTAAATTCATGTAATGTTTATATAATTACTATCACATGAGATATTTACAATTCAGAGTTTTGATCTCATTGAATTTTTACATTTGATTATACCAACAACGATAAATCAAAGGAAAATTTAACTCAGTTTCCGAGGATTAGAATAAAATCATTTGATAATGAATGAATCATCACAAATTTGATGATTTTGTCGGGTTCTGTCCGTAAAGAAATCCGATCGTATTAGAAAGAAGTTCAGTTGCATAGTATTGAGTTGGGCTTATTTTTTATTACATTTATATACATGTGCAAGCATTAGAAACTAAATTTTTTTTATTTAAATAATTATCAGTCGGATCAACTTGTCACAGAAAGATTTTCCTGTTGCGAGAACAGGGAAATGATGTATTTGAGCAGAAGCGAAACTGCGATTGAAAAGTGAGCTGGGCCATCTGCGTGCGAAGCAAAAAAAAAGTATGCATTCTTCGTTTGAAGGTCAAAATATGTCATTATATTCAACCTAAAACGATCCGAAGCCAAGATCTAACTTAATATTGGCGCTTTTCCGGGTGAAAAAAGTATGTCCTTAAAGTCCTAGAGGAAAAGTCAGGACAAAGTTCTTCAACTGATTTCCCCCGCCTTTGAACACGGCATTGATTTGTACACGGTACTTTCGAATTCTAATCTGATGCTTTTACAGATAACGAAAGACTACGTCATTATAAATCATTTCCTTACTTCTAAATTCCCTAAATGGCATAATTTGCTAAATCATTATTTCAAATATCAGAAATCTGATTATTTTAAAAAGCTTGTATATTCTTTTCTTCTGATTGTAGCGATACATTACTTTTTTATTTCAAAATTATCTATATATTTCTCCAGTTCGGATTTTAGTTCTAAGTTTGGGATGAATCTTCTAGCCTCGATAAAGCCCTTTCTAGCTTGGATGAAAGTTTTTGAGAAAAATTTGAGTATTTACATCGGGCCTCACAACGTCGTCGAAACTGAAGTAGCTTATTTTAATGCACTTAGCTTGTGTATTTATGGTATGTGATTTTTTTTTTTTTTTCTCATCTTTACTGCTTTTATGAAAATGTTAGCTAAGCTCTTATGAAAATGTTACTCAGGAAAATAAGTATAAAATTAAGAGTGGGAAAAAAAAAAAAAAAAAAAAAAAAGAGCTGTCTGATTTGGATTTTTCGAATGAATTCTGCTAGGTTACACGTACATACATACATACATACATATACCGTATATTCCGGCGTATAAATCGCACCGGTGCATAACATGCCCCTGTAATTCCAAACTATATTTTTTTTAATTTTTAGGTATATTCGCTGTATAACGTGTTCCCTTTTCTTTAAGAAGAAACCTGTAAGATACATATGTGATGCTGTTACCTTCTGAAGTCTTAGATTTTTCTCAGGCTTTCGAAAGAACAATGGTTAATTAAATTGATAAACTATAAGGGAAAGAATATGTGTGCGGAGAAAGTGCTTGAGAGTAAATCCGCAAAAAATGTTGGTTGTATTCAATACAGATGCGCACAAGAATGTTATTCTATGGTTTCGAGAAAAGGGAAACATAATTTGGGATACGAGTGTACGTACTTCCGACCCGAATGAATTCACGCAATAAGTAGTCAGAAGTTTTCGTTTTCTGTAGTCATTTGAAGCTGCAATTTTGAAGTGAACATTGAAGGCTTTTGCAAATCGCACTTGTTTTAGCTGAAATGCAGTTGATCTAGTATTATTATAAGAAGAAAATATGGCTCCTGCCAAATGGAACGAACATAGTGCTGGTTTCAAACGCAAAGTCATTTAGTGTGCGAAAGAATTTGGAAATCGAGTTGCAGCAAGGAAGTTTGATATTGGTAAAAGCTCCATACGTGAGTAGAAGAAAAATGATAGCACAATAATTAATATACCAAGTAATGAATATGATTTGCTTAATAGGGTAATAAAATGGCCTATCCTAAAAGAAAGTGTTGCCAACTGGATCTTAGAAAATCACCATTATCGCTAGTAACAGCATTTAGGTACATGTAGAAATCAAATTTCTTTTTTATACTCATCTTTGCTTGTTTTTAAAACCCAGCACTTTTATAATTTTTAAATCCATCATTCATCCAACCATTCATTTTTATACCCGGCGTGTTGCATACACGTAAATTTCGATCACATTTTTTGTATTAAAAGTGTGCGTTATACCCATGAATATACGGTATATATTCCTCAAATATTCTTTTAAGTGCAAAGTGTACACATTTGACCTGACAAGTAATCTAACATTTACTTAAAAGATTAAACAATGTATGTCTAAAGTTATGCTCTATTAAAGTGCTAGCGTGAACACTTGCAATTCCTCAAGTCATTAGCTAGAACTTAATGAGCTTAAAAGCATTCGAAGAGCAAGTTCATTGGACCAAACCTTAGCCAACTTCACGCTTGTTTTTGCATAACTGTTCTGATTATATTTGCTTGCATTGACTGATTGTAACAAGGGCATGCCTTGAGGTAGTACAGCTTTGGTTCCAGTAGGGAATTTTCTCCCTGGAACCCGGGTATCTCAAGATTTCGCATGTGTTTATCACTGTTTTGCTTGTAGGTTTGTGTGCAAAACACTTTCTAAATTGTTCTCAGAAAGAAGGAAACATCTTAAATTTTAACATACTGATGTAGAATAATTCCTAAGAAAAAGAAAAATAGAATAAGTTGACCCTTACGAACATTTTTTATAGAGGATATAGACTCTAATAAGAAAAAAATAGGGAATTTGTACAGAATAAAACAAACAAATAAATATTTAATCTCTTTTGTTTAACACTTCAAACAGAACTTGTCAAGGGAAACGCGTTTTGAAGCCTTAAACCAAGTGGATTAATGAGCGACGGAAACATGTTTCGTTCCACTAAATTCCCTGAGACTCTAAACCTCTTTAGATTAATCCAACTGGCAATTTCCGTTTTGCCGGCGCAAGCGATAAAGTCGCCAATAATGGTACAACCGATGCCAAACGGAATATTCTCGCTGGTAACCTTTTAAGCCTCATTTTCAAAACAAGTCGCAGCTTTTTCTTATCAGATTGATTGTTTCTTTCAATACTGGCATATCATTACATAGAATTTTTATCAGATAGTTCAATTTTATGTCTAAGGCCATTTTCGGTAATTAAGTCAATTAGGATGCAATCACAGCGCTTACCCGAAGCCGAAAATATAGAAAAGGTAAAGTCAAGGTTTAAATTCATCAATTCTAACGAGAATGAATTAGCGAAGTAAAGCACTGCAGTTTTAAATAATTTCTGAGTAAGCTATTCGTACGAATTGAAATATTTCTTGCATTTAAACTTGTGTTCTAAATTAAGATTTAACTTGAAATCAATGTAGATAATTACTGAGAGCATTAGATTTTTGTAGAGTAGTTTACGTGAGATGAGATCGCTTGGGGTCACGTGATATAAACCGGCGAATCAGGATGTTGAACCATGAAAGCATAGTAAATTCTTAAATTAATGTCTTTTTACAAATTTATTGTCTTTATTTATAGGCTTTTTATAAAATTTTAAGCGATATTAAAATGTTTACGCCTTCAAAAAAAGAATTCTTAGAACTAACATTTTTTTAATATTTTTTATGTGTGTACTGTATGTTGTCGCCAATAAAGTCTGCTTGGCGAGATTTGCGCCGGCGAAACGGAAAAGTACCATCCAACTTTCTTTTCAAACAGAATTTGTTTTAAAAGTCTAAAAAAAAGTCAGTTATTTTCCTTACACGCCTTCGCATTCATGCAGTACAAACAATTATGTACAATTGAAAAAAAAAAAAAAATGTCTAAAAAGGCTTAAGACCAACCAAATTCAAGACAAAATTTAAAATAAATTCTGATTACAGAATGTATGAATCAATTTAATTTCAAAATTTAAAATTAAATTGTTCAGTCATTACATATAAATCATTACATGTGGCTCATTTATGTGAAGGAAAGTATTAACATTTTTTGTGAAATTAAAAAAATTTGCCAAAGAAAACATAAAATTGTAATTTCTGGAGCGAATCTTTCAAAAAAGGGGAAATAATATTAGAATGAAAACAATGAAACTATTGAAAAAAAAAAAACTTATTCTTCTGGTAGATTTGCATGCCAGCAGTATATATCAACTGCTAAAAGTACAGACTCCTAAAAGGTTGTCATATATACATTGTGTAATAATAAAGTACTTTGCAATGGACACAATTATCCCACACGGCAGTCTGTTAAGAGAAAGACTTTCGTTTAGGTTAGAAAAGTTTCAGTTCTCAGAGTTTAGATTCTGAAATAACTACGTCATCAGCTCTGTGGCACAGATTAGTCTAGAAATGGCGCAGTCCAGAAATGTTATTATTATTTTTAAAATAGAGAGACGAAATACTCAAATTAAAAATGAGAGCTTGAGACGATTACTAAATTAAATATAAAGCTGGTTTATATATTTTTTATCTTACATATGTACATATATATGCAGAAAATATTATTACGTTATTTTCTTCCTTCTGACACCAGTTGTTGCGTTTTTCTCTTCCTTCACGTTCGTAGATTTGGAGTGAATAACGACGACACTTGATGAAGTATCGAAACACACTTTATTTACCAATATTAATGAGATAGCTCCAAAATCACTTTTACAGTCGTCGAACTATTATAAACACGCTAACACGTTCAGCGACACAGCCTTCACACTGTCAGGCAATAGCGGTGGAAACAGCTTCACTGCAAAGCACCCGACTCTGCTCGGTTGTTCTCGGAACTCCACGTACTCTCGAGACTCTCCACGTTACAACTCGCGATGCACTCGACGACACACGAGCACAGCTCCCGACTTTTCGGTTCAGTCGTTCCCAGAGCTCAACATGCTCTCTCGACGATGCACTAACCGCGATACACTAAGAGACTCCTTCGGTGACTCGACGACCTACTCGGCACTCGTTGCCGGGCTGTCAACTCGATCAACTCCGCAGGGATTGACTCGCTAGACGAGACACCAATTCGATACTAACTAAGTCGCACTTTAGACGAGGCACACATACACGATGAGAGACGCACACGCTCTGACTCGCCTTCTCGACGAGGCACTCTCTCTGAGACACACTAACTGACTGCGGACCAGCAGGGTTTATATAGCCTTCGGCCTGTGTTCGAGAACATTCTGGGCTAAACCGGTAAGAATTCGTTCCAGAAGGTTCTCCAACCGTCCATGGTATATCGCCAATTTTGTGTGTGTCGCCAAATGGGCGATTTCTGCCAAATGTGGCAATCCTAAAACTGCTTTGTGGGGAAGCCATCTTACCGCGCCTGTACATTTCGTAACAATATATAAGTTACTATGTGTGTAAACTTTTATATTCATAAAGATCTTTATTTCAAAACATAATAACCATAAATCTTCAATATAGCTTTATATATTAAAAAAACTACAATTTTTTATGCAAAACGTTAAAAATTCTTTTATAATAATAACAATGCTAATTAATATAAAAGGCTCCATTAATTTTGAAGCTCTTTTTGTAATTGAATTTTTCCTGCTTTTAATGAAGTAAAATCATCAATAACTTTGTCAGAATAATCGTTTTTCTATAGAGAAAATGGGACATCTCGGGAAGTTCTTGACAAATGGAAGAACTTACATAATTTTTTTATTATCTTAAGTTTGATAAAACTTCTTC
The DNA here is from genome assembly GCF_044657685.1 of Stegodyphus dumicola. Lineage (NCBI taxonomy): Eukaryota > Metazoa > Arthropoda > Arachnida > Araneae > Eresidae > Stegodyphus > Stegodyphus dumicola. The sequence goes on from NC_140770.1 coordinate 31,487,881, forward strand.
CGCCATAAGCAACAGTAACTGGAAACGTATTTTTAACGTTGCTTCCAAATTCAGATACAATTGAGCTAAATTATGCGAGTGAATTAGTTTTAAAAGTTCTAAGCTTATAAGTACTCTAATATCTGGAATTACTGAAAATGCTCGAAATTTCTAATTGAATTTCTGCAGTATTTACATCATTCGGCTTGTTAAGTGTTAAATTATAAGCTGCTGTCTTTAAATTACTTAAATCGAGTGACGTTGATTTTTCATATCGTCATTTCAATTGTGAGCTTAGGATATTTCATTTTCGAACAGTTTTGTTCAATCTACCTATGCTGTTCGAATAGATCTTCATGTTTTAGACCTGCTGAAACAAACTATAGGCAACTGGGTCACCACCACAGTCATATTCAGTTAGTGGACTCTGGAAAGCTTGTTACGGAAAAGAGCCGTAAAAGCTATAGTTCAGACAGTAAAAATGTGCTAATGGAAGCCAAATTACTCAAATTACGGGAGGGGGGTGCCCGTTACGACTCTTATGCCTATACTGTTCTACCTATTACAGCATCTTCAAGTATACAATTATTACGTGACGAATATATTTACGTTAATGGCAGTTATTTTAATATAAATAATAATTATATTATGAATTTTATTAATAATAAAATCATGTAACAAAATTATGGATATATTGCAATTAACTATCGTATTTATAATTTACCTTTCAGACATATTAAATGCGGAACTCAATATTTTTGTTTTAAAATTAAATAAATATTATTATTAAAATACACTCATGTCCATAAATTAAGGATAATGCAAAATCAGGCAAAGGAAGAGTTAGAAGCAAAACAAATTTGACTTTTTTGTAAAGCTTATTTATTAAACAAAAGGTAAAGAGCAAAAAAGATGCTATATGTTTGATATTATTAAAAAAAATTAGCAATTTTTTCTCCCTTGAGCAAATTACAAAAAAAAAAACCTCTTTACAAAAAGCTAATATTACATGGTTGATATGATTGTCAATACTTTGTATGTCTTCCAGACGATGCAATACAGTCCGTACAACGCCTAGACATGCTGAGTATCAAATTATCGATCTGATCTTGGGGGGATATTACACCACTCAAAAAGCAATGCTCTCCGAAGTTCCGGTAGACATGTAGGAGGAGGTTGACTGGCTGCAACTCGTCGGCCAAGCATGTCCCACACGTGCTCTACTGGATTCAAGTCCGGTGAGAATGCTGGCCAGTCCATACGAGCGATATCCTCCGATTGAAGGCATTCGCTTACGATGTTTGCACGGTGAGGACCGGCATTCTCATCCATAAACACAAATTGTACGCCCATGGCGCTCCTAAACAAACGTACATGTTGTTCCAGAATGACGTCCCGATAGATTTGGCTTGTCATGGTTCCAATTTGAACATGCAGGTCAGTTCTGGAACCCAGAATAATTCCACCCCAAACGAGCACTCCTGCACCACCGTAACGGTGTCGTTCAATGATGCTTCCTTGGTGGTAACGGGTACCTGGAGCTCTCCATATGAAAGCCCGGCGAGAATCAGACTGCAAGCTAAACCTGGACTCGTCGGAAAACATCACACAAGCCCACTGTTGCGGTGTCCACGATGCATGCTCTCTACTCCAGGCTAACCGGAGGTGACAGTGAGTTGCAGTAAGTGGAACGCATCTGACAGGTCTACGAGCATATAGACCAATCTGCCCTAAGCGTCTGTACACGGTCTGCCTTGAAATTGTCGTACCAGTGGCTGAAAAGAGCTGACGAGACAGATCTGAGGCTGTGCTCCGCCTGTTTCTTTTGGCAGTAACTGCCAAATACCGGTTCTCATTCGGCGTTGTGACTCTGAGGCGACCTGTGCTGTAACGTCTACTCACATTACCATCATCTTGGAATCGTTGCCAAAGCCTGGAGATGACACTCTGAGCAATTCCAAGTTCGTCTGATACTTCCAGTTGGGTACGCCCACATTCCAGACGGCCGATAATTCTACCACGTAAAAAATCATCCAAATGCGTCCTTTGTGTCATAACTATTCGGTTATTGCACTGAAATGCTTATAAAGCGCCTGCGAACAATTTTACTTCTTTGCCTGTATTCCTTATATATCACTCTCTTACACTCTCGTCATTGTGACGTACCATCGGCGTCATCTGGTTACTTCCTGAAATTTGCATGTGATTCTTGAAGATGTATGTAGTGATTTTACAGGTGATATATTTATTTTAGAGTTCGATTTCCGCGTGACTCCGAATTATCCTTAATTTATGGACATGACTGTATTAAAAAGAATTTTGAGATTCATCTTACTTTGGTTTCATAATGCAACTATAAAGATAAATATATAAAATCCAAATTTCTGTTGTATATAATTATATAAGGTGTTGAATTAAATACATAAAAAATGTAAATGCATCATTTATTTTGGACATAAAATTAATTCGCGAATTTTATATCAGCAGAATCGAAACTTGAAAAATTTCAAAAGTACCTAAGTAAAGTTAAGAAAGTTAAAAAATTCCCAAAGTACATCTTTTGAAATTCCCAAAGTACATCTTTTGCATAAAGCATTTAAGAAACTTCCTTTTGGCCGAAAAGTTCGTCCCCCCCCCGTTCCCGTCTAAATGGCGAGTTCAAGCGTTTGCTCAAGAATGAGTGGTATTGATTGGTATATTCTAATGAGCTTCAATCATGGAGGTAGGAAAGGGAGGAGGGGCCATTCCGAGCTAGAAGTGAAGCACTGCTTTGAAGCTTGGGTCACCAGACGGGGTGTTCTTTGTTTACATTCAGAAGCTCGCTTGACAAGATTCTGATAGTATTTCGACACACGACAGTTCCATAGAAATCGAAAAAGGGACACTCTCGCATGAAAGAAACATTCATAGTGTAATGGATAATAGCAATTTGTATAGTTTACTGACATTTACGCAAAAATCACATCTTGGTTATATTTCGATAACTAACAACAGCGATTTTGATTATGAATTTGTTTTATAAAATTCTAAGTTTTATAAAATATTATTCACTACAAAAATATAGATTTTAAGAAAATTGCTAAAAGAGATCTGCCAAAATTTATTTTCTAGAAGATTTGAAAAGTTTGAAACTTGATGGCTAAATGTAAATATAAAATTATGTATGTTAAAATATTTGTAATTAGGCACATAGGTCAGATTAAGTTTTTATTAAATAGAGTAATGCATGCAAGGGCTATCTGCCTAAAGAGAGAGATGCCATCGTGGGGGAATTTTGAAGAAAAACTGACCTCTGAGTGGGTATTAAAAATAATACTTATAATTTTCATTCAAATTATACTCATATATATTTTTTATGTAAAATTTTCGGGTGTATGCTAAATTAGTGTAAATTACTTTACACCAAAAATATAGTGAATGCACAGAAATTAAAGATTTGCACATGCCGGAAATGATAAATAGGAAATATGTATGGGTATTTATGCATGTGCTTGCAAAAAGCATGTATCTGCCTTTGACAAAATACTTAAATATTCATTAAATTATTTATAAATGTATTTGAAATGAAGAATTTATTCACTTATAAACAACTGTGATAGTACTGTGAAGAAATCTAATGATTAAATGTATCTAATTTATAATGATTATAAATGTTATCTAAATATATAATAACCTTAATATTGAATTGTAAACATAAATTGAAATCCTGTTGACAAATACGTTATAAAACTATTTAAGCAAGAATTGTTCGTATTGGAAAGCAATCTGTTAAAAGGTGTTGTAAAGCAAATGCTATGAGATGCGCACTTAAGAACGTAATAAAGAGTTTTAGAATATGTATTGTTGAAATGAAGAGTAAAAAAAAATCTGATAAGTATAATTAAAAGAATTATTCCCCTTACATTTTATAATAACTCAGTTACAAGTTTTAAATAATACTTTAAAAAAAAAAAAAAAAAAAAAAAAACTTATTTTATTCCCTTTCAGAAATGTTCAGAGAAAGTCAAGTACTATTTAATACCTATTTAATTATTAGGAATTAGCGAAATACTTATTTAAAGTATTTCACTAATTCCTAATAATTCTCTAATTCAAAATGAACTGAATAGAGCATTAATTATAAATTGACTTACATTTTTCGATTTTAAAGATGCCTCAGAAGCCAAAAAAATCATGTCATATTTAAGAAAGTATTTTAGGAAGAAGCTCTATAAAGAGAAAAGAAATAATGCATAATTTTAATATTAATAATACAATAAACTTTGATCTTAATTTTTGTACCTTAACCGAATAAAATCGAATTACCTTAATTTTTTTTTTCTAATGTAATTAACGAAAACTTGTGAAAATATTTCATTCAAATTAAACCATTCTGAGAAAACTGTCATGTGAAAAGTATAGCATTTAATTCCGTTCAGAATGAAATGTTGTTTAAAAATATGTTGTTTTCACATACTTAGGACTCTGAAATGTTGTAGAAAAAGAAAATATATACATTTATATGTATATTTGCGACGTAATTACAAAATATTTACACCCGAACGCGTCAAATCCCATAGAGCTCAATGGTAAATGACCCAATGTTTTGGTCACAACCACAGCCAACTATAATGGCCTTGAAGCGCAAAAGTCACGTGATCGAGATGGTCGATGTGTTTTTGTGGTAGTGTGTGGTTGTGAACTCGTGGTCGTAGATTTTTTGGATGTATATTTTGCTGTGAAGTGATTTTAAATCACTAACGCTAAGGAACTAACATTAGGAATTCCTTATTTTGATTATTTCTTTCTAATAGCATATTTAACATTCTGTCCCAATGAAAGAAACTTTATCACCCCAAACATTTCAGGCATTAATAACAACTACAGATGCATTCATTCAATTGATTCCATGTTTGTTTCAAAAGTATGAAGCTGAATACATATTGTTAGGAAAATTTCAAACTGATGCTCCTGAATCACGTTTTGAAATGTATCGGCAAATGTCAAGTTCAGATTATTAAATAAATGACCTACAATTATTAGAAAATGAGAAGAAGCTTCGTTTTATAATTTCATCATCAAATATGACTGTCCCTTTTACCAGATTATGATAAGGATTCTATCTTTACTTTTGCGAATATTAATTGATTATTCAAATTTACTAATTAATGATTTTTTTATAGAAAATGTTCTTCTGATATTTTAGCAGTGCTAGTTTATGTTTCAGGTTATGATGCCATGAAAAAATTAAGGGTGATAAAATGCAATGTTTGCCAGGATTTGTTGTAAAGTATTTATTCAGTAGATACAGCAGATGATATTTTTGGTTTTCTTAAAGAATTAGATAAGGGGGAAATTAAAAATTTTCCATCTGAAGTTACTCTATTAAAATCTTCAATTTTCTATTTTTTATTTGGTGAAATTCTTAAAAACATGGAAAATGCATTTCTTATGCCAGGAAAGCAAATGGATATTTTATATAAGTTATCTTGCATACAGTTATTACACTATACAGTTACTTTAATTTAACAGCTTCTTGCACTTGTGGAATGAATTTACAAACTCGGTTAGAAAATATGTTTGATAATTTGCAAAATAATGTTAAATAATTATACAAAATATAAAAATGACAAAATTAATATAAAATGTTCATATAAAAATGTTAAAAAAATTAATTAATTTCAGTTAATAACTCAATTGTTTATTTTGATTTATGCTTTGTTTCTGCATAGATTATGTATAACAATATGTAGCATGTATGTATATGGTACAGCTCCAAATTTTATGAATTTATTTTTAATAGTGGAATAGGCCTGTAATTTGGGGAAATACTTAAAAATAGTATTAACTTATCTCTTGGATAGTTTGGAAAAAGTGATTCAACATAAAATTGGAACTGGTACAAATAGATGGTTGTCCTTTTTTATGAATGCAATTAGCATTTAGCTCTTTGAAATTATCTTGAAAGATTTATTTATAGTATAACGTGCTTGTAATTTCATCTTTATATTCAAATTTTCTAGCATTTAAGGAATTTTAATTCATTTCCCTGTTTCGATAAAATTGAGATATGCAGATTTTATTAGTGAATGGAGTGAAGAGAGATGACTATGGGTATTTGACTTCTAAAAATTTATATAGCTGATGCGATGGTAGCGGCATGGAGTTTTACAAAATAATTTTTCCCTTAATATTTATTTTACTAGTATGAAAATCTAAAATTCGCATCCATAAATCTATTGAATTCCCCCCTTATGTGGATTTTATATTATTTTGGCAATAAATTTGATTCAAATTACATAAATGAACTTCATTTTTATCAAAATTACATAAATAAAGTTCGCATGTGGTGATTCTCAATGATATTTTTAGTTACATAAACGAAGTACAAATTGTTAAAAAAATTATTGAAGATATACATTAGCCTGTAAAAATATTGCACTGTGAAAAATTTAATGTAAATCATACGACCTACTCACGTTTATTAATTTTACTTATATTTATTTTAAGACAAACTACTATTTTCGGTAAAATTTAACTCTGGGATTATGGTAAAGCGAAAGAGATAGACTATTTTGATCACGTGACCTTCAGAAACTGATTTCGCTTCAAGGCCATGATACAGTCTGCTGTGGGTCACAACGTAGGGATCGCCGGTGCTTCAGAGCAGGGTACGGAGAAACTTGTTTAGGGCGACTCCATCTTACTTCCTACCTCCATGGCTTCAATTTCTAGAGGCAAAAGAATCTGTGGGCTTGCGAATATTAGGACTAAAACCGATTCACGCTTCTTGGCTTGTGCGCGTATTTAACGGTATTGAAGCCAAACATGAGATAATTTTAAATGGCTTCAAAGAAGCTGGTATAAATAGTATTCTAAGTGAATGAGCTGCCTTCTATTAATTTTATTGTTTTATATTCGAGAAATATAGTTGTAAATTATTAAAAAAAAGTTATAAGAAAGAAAGTTGTCAAGAAAAAGCTTGTAATTGTGCAATAAATCATTAAATTTTGGGTAAGTGAAAAATTTCTGATTTTTTATTATTATTTGAGGCGGGAAAAAAAAAAAAAAAAAAAAGTATTTCGCGAGGCTTAAATTTTCGCGATTACGACGAGCTCGCGAAAATAAGGGCCTTTACACTAATAAATGTGCATTAGTACCAAAGGCTTTCTGCGCTCTTTCGTCATAATAGCTCTATTATAATTTTCTAACCTTTTCAAAGCACCTGCGGATGTTCACATATGCAAGATGTTATCGGCAGTGCAGTTGCTATGGGCAAAAGCACATTAGTATTTGCGAAAAAGATTTTATTCGAAGCTTTTAAAGCCAAAACTGGTGTGTCTGAGAGCTTTGCTCTGGGAATAGACATAAAATGCCGTCGCCAATGTTTCATCTCTTCGTTTAGAAGTAGTTCCGGAGAAGGTAAATCATCTTTATATGTCACCTTCACTTCATTTACAGCAATTTCATTTACACGATAAAGGGCAAACTAATAGTAGTATGCAAAACAGGAATGATGCAGTCTTTTCTAAATTTGAAAATTGAGATTTTAAAAGAAAAATAAGATGGTCAAGTAAAGCGATTGCTAAAATAGTTTTGTAATAATTAAACACAGAATCACAATGAGCCTTATTTCGATAGACTTGATTTCGAATGATACGTGCCAGTTTAAGCTCTACATCTAATTTTTTACACATTTGCCCAGCATGATCAAATTTACTCTCAAAACTCTTTTCTGCATTTTCACGCTCAGAAATAAAAAAACTCAGTTATTTTCTGGATCATGTTATAGTTCCACAATGTTCCAATATGTTATAACTCCACAATATCAACACGTCGTCTCTGAAGTTCAACTGTAATTCCTTCTAAATGAAATAGATAATGATATGCTGTTATGAATGTTACAATGAAATTATTGAATTCAGCAGAACCATAGTGCACACTACATTGATTATGCTCATAAGCATCCGGTTTGGTTGAGCACACAATGTGCCCTTTTGCTTTAATTGTATCGAAAAAATTATAGTACGCCTTATACCGCATGGCTAGTGATGAGTCGGTACTACCGAACCGGGTATTTTGTAACGGGTACTTAGTTGTAACGGGTACTGAAAATCGGTACATCCAAGTATCCGTTACTTCAGTACCGAAATCGGTACTTTTCGGTATTCGTTACTTCTGTACCGAAACGGGCACTTTTCGGTATTCGTTACTTCTGTACCGAAACGGGTACTTTTCGGTATTCGTTACTTCTGTACCGAAACGGGTACTTTTCGGTATTCACTACTTTGTAACGAAAATATGCGTCTCTTCTCGGTATTTCGGTATTCGTTACTGGAGGATCGATGAGGGTTCAGCTCACTTCGGTTTTGGTACGAGGACAGTAGTATCTGGTTGTATTTGCGAAATCGTGATATGCGCTCCTTGTGTCCATGAATGGCCTGCTCCTCAGACACTTCCGTAGTTGACATGTTTTCTGATATTCAAAATCTACTCCGTACAGATAAAATCAAACACGTGGTGACGTGGCAGAGTTCCTTCAGTGCGCAAAATCGTTAGCTGCGTATTTCGGTACTCCAAATCGTTACTAGAGCACTTCGGTACTCCAAATCGTTACTAGGGTACTTTGGTACTCCAAATCGTTACTAGGGTACTCCGGTACAGCAAACCGTTACTCCGGTATTTCGTTACTTCGGTACTCCAAATCGTTACTTGGGTACTCGGTACTTGAAATCGGTTTTCGGTACTTTTCAAAGTAACGGTTACTTGAGTAACGGGTATTTTATACCGGGTACAAGAAAGTACCGAAGTTGCCCATCACTACGCATGGCCCATCTTGTCCGACAAAGGTCTAATATTATTTTCGTCGACTGATCATATAGGGACATTCGATCATGTGTTTAATGTAACTAAAAATACAGATTTATGAGCCACCAAAAAGTAAGACACTATAAGATACAAATAGACTTATATTTAAACTTAGCCATTTAAAGAATATTACACAGAAGAGCAAATATATTTATAACAGCATAAGAAGAGTACTGAAAACACTGTTTAAAACTTATCGTATGATAGATTCATTTCACAATTTTTATCTCAATATAAGTAATAATATTTTTAATTTAAAACAATGATTTGAATTTAAATAAAAATGGATTTCAAGCAATGCTTTATCTGCAAGATTAAAGTAAACGATTGCTAAGGTGCAGAATGCGATTTTGCGCTTTTTATATTCTAGTCAATATCCTGAGGGATTTACAATTTTTCTATTAGCTGTCTTTATTTAAACGATTCATCGGAATTTATTTTTTGAATACAAAATTTAATTTTTTTATTTGTGCAGTTCAATTATTTTTTTCCGTGTGCAATTTGAATGTACGAGGGCCATCCAGGAAGTAGATTACGTTTCCGTCTGTGTCCGCTAGGGGCGGGGCTAGCGCGGCCATCTTGGGGTCAGAGCGTTGCGCAGCTCAGTCTGCATCTAGCCGTGCTAGTGAGAGGTTCGTGCTGTGCTCCGTTCAGATACTGTGACGGTTTGAAATGTCTGCGTTAATTGAAAATCCCGCGAGCTGCGAGGTGCGCTCAGTAATAAGGTTTCTGACTGCAAAAAACTGTAAACCGATAGAAATCTATCGGCAGCTTCGTGAAGTGTATGGGGACAACATTATCACTGAAGGTGGAGTGCGTCAGTGGGTCATAAGATTTCAAAATGGCCGAACCAATGTTCACGACGAAGATCGAAGTGGAAGACCCAGCATAGTGACCGCCGAACTTCTCGAAAAAGTCGATGCTAAAGTCCGTGAAAATCGAAATTTCACAATAACGGAACTTTCTTTGAGTTTTCCAGAAATTTCGCGAAGTTTGTTGCACGAAATCATCAGCGAAAAGCTTGGTTACCACAAGTTTTGTGCAAGATGGATTCCAAAAATCTTGACAGAGGACCACAAAAATCAGCGAATGGCTGCAGCGTTGAACTTTTTGGACGCTTACCATAAGGATGGTGACTCTTTACTCGATCGCATCGTTACTGGTGACGAAACATGGGTGAAACATGTGAACTGTGAAACGAAATTGCAATCAATGCAGTGGGGGCACACAAGTTCTCCCCAAAAACCCAAGAAATGCATGCAAACAATGTCGGCAAGGAAGATGATGGCGACTGTTTTTTGGGACAGAAAAGGTGTAATTTTGGTGGACTTCCTGGAAAGAGGCACTACAATAAACTCTCAAAGGTATTGCCAAACTCTCCAAAAACTCAGAAGAGCAATTCAAAACAAGCGCAGAGGAATGTTGAGCTCTAAGATCTTGTTGATTCACGACAACGCCCGGCCCCACACGGCAAATGTCACTCGTAAAGTTCTTGAATCTTTTAAGTGGGAGTTGTTTCCTCATCCGCCGTACAGTCCCGACCTGGCACCGAGCGACTTCCACCTATTCCCAGCAATGAAGAAGTGGCTGGCTATGCAGCGTTTTGATGACGACGCACAGCTGCAAGAAGAGGTAACGAAGTGGTTGAAGGCGCAGGCGGCCGAATTTTTCGACGAAGGAATTTCCAAGCTCGTACATCGCTACGATAAATGCCTTAATTTGTATGGTGACTATGTAGAAAAGTAGTATTTGAGTGTGGCTTTCATCTGTATATAATAAAATTTGTTTCCTATACTTTGTTTATTTTTTTATTCCAAAACGTAATCTACTTTCTGGATAGCCCTCGTATTAAACACTGTGAGTCTTTTATTAAAACGCCAGTCTTTTATTGCAGACAATTTTGATCTGCTAAGTAAATAGTTGCCGTTCTCAGAAATACCGACCACTTTTATAGATGGTCACCAATAAGAGGATTCCTTGTATTTAATTTGTTTTTAAAACAGAAAATGGAACATAGATTTTTCCCCTTGATAAACAGTATTCAAATATGTGATATATAGTATATAGCTGGAAACAATAATAATATCCTGCAAAAAAAAAAATAAAAAAAAAATAAATAAATAAATAAAGGATCGCCCTTTTGAGATTATTATTTAAGTATAAAATTATTTTTTAAGTTTTATTTTAATTCTGAGTTTTTTAGTTTATGGATTAGGATTTAATGAAAGCTTCGGCCTTTTTAATTGACAGAAGCAGCACATTATTTACAGTTGATGCTTCAGTGTAAGAGAGTTAGAAAGAGGCTTTTGTACTTTTTTCTCCCGTCACTGAATCAATGATTCTCATATTTATTAGAATTTTTAATAGAGCATAGGAGATTAAACAATTCAGTTCTTGGATATAGGAGCAAGGAATATGTCACAGTATAGGGATAAGTATAAGACATTTTCCTTTTACAGCTCTATAAAATTGGTGAAGTTGAGACATTATTAGCAAATTTTAATCTAGTTATTCCTTGTGATTGGTGTTGCTCTTCGAAGAAAAACTTCAAATAAGAATTAAAATAACTGTTCCCTCCTTAATATCATACATTAAAGAAATAATTTTGTTGTGGAAATTATTTCCTAGAACTGCGCAACTTGGAAGCATCAACTATCTGTATGATATCTCTGAATAGTATAGTTAAATAAAATTAAGATTATTGCAAATGAAACTGTAATGTTTCGAGTACAATTCATAACCGCAGGTAATTAAAAATTGAACAATTTTAAAACTTACCAAAATTTCTTTAATGTTTAGCGTTTTTTTAAAGTTTTGCGTGTTACCTTTATTTATAAGACATGTTCTTCGCACTTAAACCATTAAATTCAATTCAACAGCAATATCACAAAATAAATTTTAAAAAGCGTATCTTTAAAATTTCCGATACACAGTCTCGTGCGCTGGAGATAAAAAATAATTTTTTTTTTCGTAAAGTGTTACCACTGCTCGCTTTGAAATCGTTGAATTTGTCAATTAAAAATCCGTTAAAGTTTTACAAAATATGAAATAAATAACAAAACAAATTCCAAACTCCAAATTTGTACTTTCAGATACCCAAATTCGAATGAAGGACTACGTTATTCAAAATTTTATGTCTCTAGGTACCGCTGTTTTTTCACGATGCCAAAAACATACATACATTCACTTAGATTCTTTATTTAATTTCTTTAAATATAATTCTAAGATTTGGTGGCAACACTTTGAAAAGTGAAACGCCGTTTATAATGAGCAATACAAAATGCCAAAACGAAATTAATAGCCTTTTTGGACAATTTTTCCCTTTGGGCTAATTAAATAAAATAAATTACTTGATAGTGAGTGAGCTATCTGTGTATTTAACAACCACCCTATTAAATCATTTTAAATAACAGTAATTTAAATTGCTAGATGACTAAGAAAATGAAATTCATTGCATTGAAAGGCATCGTAGTTCGTATGCTTTCTATATTATTCCAAAAAAAAGTTTAATATTTTTGCTATATTTATCGACTTAATTGAAATTCAAAATTAATGTAATCACTCAAAATTATTTTACTGCGTTTCCTTACCTCTTTTGTGTAATAGTTAGATAAAAAGTAGCAAATCTCAAAATTAAATACTCCAGCTTAAAATTTCCCCTTTTCTTTCTTTCTTTCTTTCTTTCTTTCTTTCTTTTTTTTTTTTTAATACTTTTTTTTTTTTTTTTTTAAACCATTATGCTTTTAGATGCTTTGTCCGAAACGAAACGGCTTTTTTTTCTTTAGTGATATTTAGCTTGATAGGTAGAGGGAAAGTTGGACCGCTTACAGAGGGATATTCCACACTGTAAAAGAACAGCAGCTTTACGACTTGAAAGTGTCACTTAACCTTCGAAATATTTTCCCACAGCTTGTTTCCTGAGGAAGGATGACTTTTTCTGATCTTACTTCTAAATGGAAATTAGCAGACTTTCCGTTCATTCTTTGTTAATCAGATGCATTTTTGGGGGAAGCTGGAAAGCAGTATTTTAAAAACTTTGATTGAACATTATTTAGCACTTTTTATGAAGCGGGAGGGGGCCCGGGCGCTCAGGGCACCCCCCCCTGGCTACGCGCCTGAGCAACATTTTGTTTTTCAGCCAAGCTTACTCTATACAGCTCATTGCAATAAGCTTAAATGAACGCTTTAATTCCAATAATAAATTTTAAAATATAGAACAGTATATACTGCATTGTGAAACTCCAACCTTTCGAGGATAAGTAAATGTTATTAATTCTTATCTTAATTCAGTTCGATTGTGTGTAATACAAAATTCGTTTGATAGTCTTCGTATGTCCCAAAGTTGAAACTTCACAATTTCTTTTTTTCAAATGAATTTATAAATTTTCATACATAATTTGGAGTTTTTTTTTTTTTTTTTTTTTTTTTTTTAGTTGTGCACCTGAGGCAAATGCCGTACTTTCCTCAACCTTGTCTCGCCTCTGCTTGTTTCACCTTACTTCCCTTTGAACTAGAGTTTAAGTGAGAGCCCATATAGCACACTTAGTTACTGTAACTTTACAGTGACATACCAATGTTATATTTTCGTCACATTACATTTGTGACCACGGTACAGCGTCACAGAAATGCCACATGGTGATGTGGATGCGAATGTCGCAGGGATGTCACATACACGTCATAGCAAACATTTAATGCAACCACAAGAAATTTCTTAGTCTCCTCCACCTTGACCTTTCTTGACGTTGCTCACGTAATTCTTTAATGCGAAGTATTCTTGCGCGGTAACCTTGCTCTCCCGATTCATCGCTAAATATTTCAATAAACCATTTTTTAATAAATTATTCTTTTACGCTTATAGCTTGCAATTTTAGATATTTCTTTTTCATTTTAAATATTGACAGTTTATAGCCTGTTTTTATTGATGTGATATATAGAAATCGTGGAACTATATGAATGAACGAACTATATGAATGAATGAACTATATGAACTGTGGTCAATAAATTCACATTCTACCGTATCTAGTGTTATCAAGAGAGACTGACCAAAGAATTTATGTTTGGCGTTTGTTCGTCTTCAGGATTTTGCAACTATTTTTTTAGTTCTGTTCCTTCTGTTAGCTGAACATATCGTCACTACTTTTTTTTTCAATAATTTTTTTTCCCTCACTGCTAAATGTTAAGCACTGTTTATTGCATATTGATGTGATTGATATGAATAATAATTAATATATAATAATGAAAACGTAATTTAAACGTTACGAACAGAAAGAAATAATGAACTGACAATCGATTAACTTTTATTTGTATTACAAACAGTGCGGAAGGAAGGCCATCATCGAAAATTTACTCTCATTTTTGTCTCATTGATTAGAAATTTTAATTTATGGAGTCAGTTTTATTTGGTAGATATAATTCACTTTTGTTATTTTTAATATTAAAAAATAAGGTACACTTTTAAGCAATTTTATTAAAAATACAGTGAAACAGAAAAAAGGCAGATTTTTCTGAGCAAATCAAATAATCTTCAGAGTTCATTGAAAAGTTCTGTTTTTGATTATACGTGTTAGCATGTAGCAAAAAATTCTCAAATATGAAACACATTCAAGAAATTAGATATCAGAAAAAAAACCAACTCGTATGTGCGTAAATCGAAGCACAGATATCGTTCCAAGAAATGCGTTGTCAGCATTTCTCAAATATTATACTTTTACGGAAATTTTTTGTACAGGCTGTTACAGCTATATAAGAAGTCCTATAAAAGTTTACAAGCAATTCGGTATACAAATTAAAATCTCTTTAAAATTATGCAGAAATTTTATAAAGCATTTGCTGAATAAAATTCTATAGAAATACTTCTATGCAAAATCATAGAAATTTTACAAAGCATTTATGGAATGGTATTCTGTAGAAATCTGCAAAATTTACAAACAGTAATCAAAGCAAACTTTCAATTTATGCTTTACTATATGGTATATACAGGTAGAACATTTAATAAACACTTTTTATTCGTAAATGTTGAATCATTTCTGAGAGAAAAATTGTCTTCTTTCCTTTACATTTACTTATTTTAACTTCTGAATTCACGTGACATTTTGTGCAATTTTTTATACAGTAGTTTTTTGTATTATATAAGCCAATTCCTCTTGGCTTATATAATACACAAAGTAAATTTTGTTCCTCGTGGGTGCACCCTGGTTAACGCTAAATCTGCTACAACTTTGCTGCTCTCTCTTCTCTTCTTTTTGATGATGACGTCAAAATAATAATAATAATAGTAATAATAATAATAAAAATTGTCCTTTTAAGGACATTCAACGACTGAGAATTCTCCAATGGAATGCCGATGGAATTTCCCAGGAAAAACGAACACAACTCCAGACTACCCTTACGGTCACATGATATTGATGTTTTTACGATAGTCGAAGCAAATCTTGCATTTAGTGATTTAACTAAATATAACTTCTCTAGTTTTACTTGAAACTATTACCTAAAACTAGGCTTAATGATAGTTGTATTTTAGATGTCATTAAGAACATTTTAACTTCTACGTTTGAAATCATTAGTGACCTTTCGTCCGATAACGGAGTTGAGATGGTCCGAAGCAATGTTTGGATTTATCAGAACCATTTAAAAATTTTTAACAGTTATAGCCCACCAGGTAATTGTCGGTTAAATTTTGACAGCAATCAATTTTCTAATAAAGAATTTTATGTGGAGATTTCAATGTGCATAGATTACGCTGGAATTATGGAGACGCAAACAGTGCAGGAAGAGCTATGAAGGACCTCTTGGATTCCAATACTCTCAAATTGATCTACAGAAATTCTGACACTCCTACTTATATTCATTATAACAGAAGTAGTACTAGACCTGATTTAACTTTGGCTTCAAGCGACTTAGCAGATGAGGCGAACAGAGGAATAATTTATGATCCTGGCTCTGGCCATCGCATTATTGTTACTTCATTTTGAGTTAAGGTGAAGATCTCTAAACGACAGCACTACTTTGAGAACAGATGGAATTTTAGAAAGGACAATACATTGGATCTGATATCTTCGGAAAAATTCTATAGGTTGATTATATAAACATTATATGATATATTATTATATAATACGTATCAATGTATGCCATATAATATGTATTATATTATATGATATAACATAATATTATATACTATAAGTGATATCCGTAAAAACTCTTATAGAGACATTAGGCATTTTTGGAAGCATGCAAAATGAAAAATTAGCAGCGCCTTCGCCGGGAATCGAGCCGCGGACCTCTGAATTACGCGCTGAGTGTGCAGACCACTACACTACGAAGGCTCGCTAAGAAGGGGGAGAAATACCTTATATATTCCCCCTTTTAAAGGGCGACTAGGGTTTTTAGGGGACCCAATCGCCAAATCCTGGGTTAGGAGAATCATCATTCAACACCCTTTTAGTTCAGGCGTCACTGTAGAGACATTAGGTTAGTTTACTTATTTATTATTATTATTATTATTATTGGAAACGAGAGATGAAAAATGAGCAACGCCTTCGCCGGGAATCGAACCACTGACCTCTGGAATACGCGCCCAGCATGCAGACCACTACACCACGAAGACACGCTAAGAAGGTGGGAGAAATACCTTATACTCTTTACGAATATTTGTAGAATTTCAGCACAAATCTTCACAGAATATGTGCATATATCTCTATAGAATCTCTATACAATCTGTAGTAATTATATCTAAAACTTTACAGAATGCTATAGAATATCTCTGTCCCAGTTTATAGTAAAGTGGACTATAATTTTAAAATATTCTAAAGAAGCTCAACATTGGATTTTTTATAGAGTTCTTTAAGTCATTTTCATATGGGAGCATTTTTATTTGACATCCTTGCTGAAGTATATTCACGGAATTCCAAACAGGCTCATACTACCTTTAGTCAAGCAGTACAATTTTCTTTACTATATAAAAGCTGCCGTTTATGTTTTGACCTTAGATGAAGACATATGTAAGTATAACTATGATCGAAAGCTGTCCTTGGAAGTTTTATGTTAAATATCCTCATTTCCTAACTTCCTTTTTTAGTCATCTAATTTGATACACTTTTTTAAACTGCTTGTCATTTTAAACTTGTGAAATAATTCAAATAAAATTACATTTACTTTGTTCTTTTTTCTTTCATATAACCTTCGTGCAAATTTCGTGTGACTGCACATATATTTAAACATTTTTTATTCTGTGATATTTAAAAGTTTCATTTTATCAGACACGTTAAATAACGCTGACTTCGTCTCGAGCGAATTGTAGACTATTCTAACAATAGCTTTAATGCAGATAAGCTTATATTTTGGGAATGAGTAAAGCAGGTTATCTGTTTCCTTCAACGATATAGTAGCTTTCGAATCAGTAGCTTTCTAAATCAGTAGAGTGCACTAAAAATAAAGCCACATTAATGCGAATAGAAATTTGCGGGAATTTATAGTAATTTATTTATCCTCACGATCTGCATGATCTTATCTACATGATCTACATGATATTATCTACATCATCATTTGCTGGTTTTCGGAGTCAAAGTATTATAGTTTTATGAACTCATTTTCCTGCTGCTTTTAAAATAAAAATATAACGACACGTTTAAGTTGTTCGTTAAATTCTGATTATTCGGCACATATGAACACCAATACATTTTGATTTAAGATAATCAACTGCCTTATCATTCGGCGTAAAAGACAGATACGCAAAAGAATTTTTTTTAAAAATGTGCTTAACTAAGTAAAATGGGGAAATATCTAACAGTCAAGTGACTGCTCTGTTATTCAGAGTTTAAAGGCAGATAAAAAAGATTAAAATGTTCTATCAGTCAGTATATTTGCAGAATAAATTTAAAAAGTTTATATATATATATATATCCCCTTGAAAAGTCAACTAATTTCCATCAATAGCGATAGTTGTTTTTTAATTTTTCAATTTTGAAATTTTGCTATTCATGATTTAAATTCTAGTCTCCTTAACAATTTTTTTTTTCATGATATACATTCAAGTTCCTTTAAAACACAATTTTCGGAATTAAACTTCCTACATATGGGTTCCGTCTTTTTAATACATTCTACTAAATTTATATTAGGAGATAATATAATCAATATTTCTTTAGTAAATAAATTATACATATATCGTGCCTCATTATTTCTTATTAAACATTCTTTAAAGTCGTATTTAATATTAACAATATACACTCTTAGATACAAAAAAAAAAAAAAAAAAAAAAAAGACGCACCACGAATGCACCGAGAATAAATTGGACACAAATTGATATGTATACAGTTTCGACGGAAAATGCAAAATTTTGCATTTTGGCTGGCAATGAATAAACGGTTGTTGCTACAGCGCATCTGATCTGCGCAACTGGCAGGTTATTTAAGAGGAGAAATTACGATTCCAGGTCATAAAGTCTTCACGAATTTCATTCCGTCTACTCTGGTAGACAGTAACTATGCCTCGCGTACAGGTGCGCGAACGATATGCGCAGATGTCAGAATTTGAGAGAGGTCGTGTAGTTGGACTCAAAAAAGCCGGTTGGTCTTATCGGCGAATAGCATTTAAGCAGGAGCGATGCCACTATTAGACGATGTTGGCAGGAATGGGCGAACCATGGCCGCACACAGCGTCAAGAAGGAAGCGGTAGGCCTAGAGAAACGGCAGAACGTGAAGACCGAGCAATCGTCAGAGCGGCACTCACAGCCCCAGATGCATCATTATCATCGACTGTACGTGCGAGTAGTGCTTCAGTGACCGCAAGGACCATTCATAGACGGCTCACAGAAAGGGGGCTAAGGTCACGGCGCCCCTTGCGCCGAGTACCATTGACCTCTGTACAACATCAAGCCCGTTTGCAGTGGTGTCGGGCTCATTCGCACTGGAATGTCACTGACTGGAGTAGAATAGTCTTCAGTGATGAGTCCCGCTTTGAACTGAGCCCCGATGACCAGCGAAGGCGAGTCTGGAGACGCCCCGGACAGCGGCGGGATACCAACCTGACTGTCCTTCGGCAGACAGGCCGACAACCAGGAATGATGGTCTGGGGTGCCATTTAGGACCCCTTTGGTTGTCATCCGTCGCAACCTTACAGCACAGCGGTACGTCGATGAAGTTCTAAGGCCCGTTGTGTTTCCCTTCATGTCACACCTCCCTGGGCTTACATTTCAGCAAGATAATGCTCGCCCCCAAACTGCGCATGTTTCTACTGCTTGCCTTAATGCATGCGGAACATTACCTTGGCCAGCAAGGTCGCCGGATCTCTCTCCTATTGAACACGTTTGAAGCACTATAGGCAGGGCCCTCCAACCAGCTCGGGATGTTGACGATCTAACGCACTAGTTGGACAGAATTTGGCACGATATCCCTCAGGAGGACATACGCAACCTCTATCAATTGATGCCAAGCCGAATAACTGCTTGCATAAGGGCCATAGGTGGACAAACACGTTACTGTCTTTTTCATTTTTTGAAGCTCTGTCACTTCAATTAAATCATCCAATTTTTCGCAAACTGTAATAATTTCGGTGATTTTTGGTACATGTACATCACTTCTACCGACTTTTGTCCCATTCGGATATTACTTCACGGCGCGTCTTTTTTTTTTTTTTTTTTTAAGAATGTAAATTTAAAAAATATATATATAAATATATTTGTTTGTGTGAATATTTTCAAAACTATAATTCTTAATAGAAATTTTGTAGTTGTTCATTGCATGTAGATGAGAGTGAGGAAACTCAATAGATATTTAATGACTTCCGTAGTTTTCACATAGGCAAGAGATATATTAATTTTGCATAAAAAATCTGTATTAATAAAACAGAAAGTTTTTCTTGGGGATGCATGTCTGCATGTGTGCGTGTATCGTTCAGAGCAAGAGAAATATATTTATTAGCCCAACTTAGGCGATTTTTCAAACATTGCTATATTTTATTTAATCATTGTAATTTCGTTATTTTAGCATTCTAGAATCCAAAATTATATTTGATGAAATCTAGATATTTACACAGGTAGTAAAACCAACTGTTCGCCCTCTTCTTAAGGAACAACAGTAAAAAAATATTTATCAGGCGATTTTCTGCACTTTTTTCCCTAATATATACAAAACAATTGCTCCGCGAGAACATACCTGAAACAAGGTTGCGAATTTCTTCCTAGCCACGTGATCTTCATGAAAAGCTACAGAAACTCTTATGACCTTGGTCACGTGATTAAAAATAAAACCGTGGGTCCGTTTGCATAAAAACTGTATTGGGTCATTAATGGAGTGTCAAGGTACAGCAGAAATGACATACATAAGAATGCTTGCGTTCAATTTCTCTCTTTGATAATTCTGATTTTAAAATAATCCATCGTTTTTATAACTCATGATTTTGATTTTACTCGCGCAGGATCAAGATTTCTGTGTTAGCTAAAAACTTTTTTTTTTTTTTTTTTTTTTTTTTTTTTTTAAGGTCTCTGTGAAGGACTATTGCTTTCGTTTTTCGTTTGCGTTGAAAACTTTTAAAGCCTGTATCGCTTTTCAAATCGTTGCCACAAAATATTTTCACCCTGTATTATACTTGAAGAAATTAAATAATGAAGAATCTGCATAAATGTATGTATGTTTCTCGCATTGTGATAAAACAACGGTACCTACAGCCATTCAATTTCGACGTAATCCTACTGCGAATAGGGGTATCTGAAGGCCGAAATTTGGAATTTGTTTTATTATCGATTTCATATTTTGTAAAACTTTAACGAATTTTTGATTAACAAATTCAGCGATGTAAAAGCGAGTAACGGCAACACTCTACGGGGAAAATAAATAAATAAATAAATAAAAAAACCTTTTTATCTCCAGCGCACGGAACTGTGTATTAAAAATTCTAAAGATATGCTCATTTTAAAAATTATTTTGCGACACTGCTGTTGAACTGAATTTTATGGTTTAAGTGCAAAGAACATGATGTTTAATAAATAAAGGTAACATACAAGACGTTAAAGAAACGCTCCTTTGGACGTAATTTAAAATCTGAAAGCTTTCAGATTTTCTTTCTTTCTTTTTTTTTTTTTTTTTTTTCTTTTTTCCAATAACAAATGACTTGTCATATTCGTCTGCAGGCTCTTCTGATCCATAAAAGTAAGATTCGACGCGATGGAACATAGTGGACACTGGTTGGTAATGGCATCTCCGCAATCAGATTTTACTGCCGAAACATGTGCTTGCGTTAATACCACGTCAGCATTCCAGACTACACGCGTAGGCGGAATACTGCTAAATTGCGGTTCAGGCATAAATTACCAAGAGGGTGGGAAACGCGGGCGCTTGAGAAAAAGAAGACTGCCCATCGGATTTATAGGGAAAATGTCAGACCCGATTAAACATCTAATTTCTTTGCATTCTGTTTTATGGGGATAAAAATATAAAAGAAAAACTGAATTCTTTAAATGAATACAATTTTGTACTATGAAAATAGATGAAAAATAAACTATAAGTCAAATACATCTTTTTGTTAAAAGCATATTGGTAGAAAGACACATGTTTATTACATCAATGAATCTGTATTGTAAATATTTAGATTTCGAATTCTGTGTTGTATGAATACGAAGTATTTGAGAGGCCCACCAGCGGTCGAGTGGTAAAAGTCGCTGAACACTGGTAGTTCGGTCTGAGCTTCGAAATCCCAAGAACAGACTGGCTGCATCGGCGTTTTCGAGGTTTTTCCCATGTGTAGTGTGTATACGAGCCAGTTTTCCTTAGAAAGTTCTCCACGAAGGCGTCCCTCCACGTAGGCAGATAGCGTCGAGGCTTTGCCATAAATACATACACCAACGAAGTATTTGAGAAATGCACTTAACAACTAAACTGGATTTCAACCTTTTCATGTCTAAGGATCATTTTTCAAATTACAAATACATTACGGAATGCTGGCTTATGGTTAATTTTCTAATGCCATGTTGTTATTGTGAAAGTCCGAAATTGGAGAATGTCGATATTCACCGGTGAATGTGTCAACGCATACCAAATACGTCGGTGAAGACCGAATATTTGTTTATATTCTTGTACATTCGAACAATCACAGATATACTGTGGTGGAGATCGAAAAGAGAAGTCGAGTTCAACAGACGGGCGACTTTCTGTCGCCAAATAAAATGGCTCTGCAGCGATTGAAGTAATGTAGCATGTATTTGTTATACTCTGGAACACTGTTTGTCAGTCTTATGCTAGGTTTGATGGTACGCGCAACGTTTTCTTAAATTTTGTTATTTTAATCAACACCCTAATTTATGTTGAATGGATACTTCAGTGAATCGTGAACTTTTCTTGAAAAGTTAAATGCATTAATTGCGAGTAAACGAGGACACAATTGTTTTTATTTTTCAAACACATCTCTCCTCACCGGGATTGATTACTCCTTATGAAGCTAGTATGTTTGGCATTAAACCAAGAAGAGGCATAGCATCGCCTTTTTTTGCATGGCGAACAAATCGCAAATATCAAAACCGAAGAACAACTCTTAAGAAATTGCTAATACTTTTGAAACCGATGAACAGCTTGGAAAAACTGTTAATACTTTTGAAGAAAATTTGAGCAGTGGCCATACCGAAAACCATATTCCAAAGAAAAATATTGAGGAGGACCTGCAACCTACCACGTCTTCGTATCAAGCCTGCACTGAACAACACGAGTTAATTTTTATAAAAAGATCAGCCGCGTAAGAGAATCTTTTACTGCAAGCAACGAAAATGTTACGAATATCAAAAAATTTTTTTCTCCTGCTCAAATTGGTGATACCGTACGAATACAAGTCCCTGATGTCGACCGAGGTCGTACAGATGGCCGAAATGTGTTGGCAGCTGTTGTTGGAATAAGACTTCGGCTTTTATAAACTAGCAAATAAAAATGACACCTTCAAGCAGCTTTATACCCGTAATCAGTTCGTAATTTGTAAAAAAAAGTTACTTTCCGTAGATGAGATTCCTTCTCGAGTAATGTCGCTGAAGAGAGAGAAGTAGCTGCAGCTAATTCGAGAAGTAGGGGTCAAGGCTATACACGCTGTCACTGCAAAAGGAAGTGTAGTGTTCCACAACTAAATGCAGTTGTAGAAGCAAGGAACTCTTGTGCAATTCAAAATGTCAAAAAAGTTTATCAATATTATCATTTTTTCAAAATTCTTTTTGTATAACCAGTCGCAAGGATGAAAGTTTAACGTGTTCAAAAACCAAAGAAAAATAAACTGTACATTTTTAAACATAAACGTTTTTAGAAAAAATCCCGTTGAAAAGGTGTTAAGCTCCCTTTGTTAAATAAATTCGTATTTAATCGATTTATTGAAACACGAAATTTATTTTAAGTTTGTAAAATAGCTAAGTGCCTACATTTCATGACGATGTGAAAATGGAGTGCGTAGAGTAAAATCTCGCTTTCCTATAGCCCATTATGTCTCAAAATGACGCGATTTCGTCACAAAACATAAAATTAAAAAAAAAAAAAAAAAAAAAAAAAAAAAAAAAAATTCGAATTCGAAAAAATCGCTTCGAGGTGCACTGGTTCTTTTCTAGATGCACCTATGTACCAAATTTCGTAGCCGTGGGTCTATTAGCTTACGGGCAGCGCGAACGAAAGACACACACACGCAGAGACTCTTTGTTTTATTATATGTAGAGATTGCATACCGTGTCACATATTGTATATAGCCTCGTATTTAGATATGTTGTTATTCTCATCGTAATCTTAAATTATGTTTTGTATTATTTGTCTTGACTTGTCTTTGTTTTTCTATGCAACACCACAGTTTGTTTTTCTATGCACACCAACGCAAACATACACCACAGTTTACCTCACTGCTCCTGAATCTGGCTTATCCCGTATTCTGGCTTTTCTTCGGCTCTGTGATGCATGGTCACCCCGTTTTAACACCTTAATGATTTTACCGATTTGTCAGGAATGCTTACCGTCATGTGCCCCCTGGACTTTGCTTCAAGAGTCGGACAAGTCGCGCCTTGCGCGATATCCCGGCAATACTAGCGCGGATAAGGATAAAGTATTTTTAGTCCAAACGGGCAATTTGCACAGAAGGAAATTTCATTTTGGCATTTTGCGTTGGTTCACTATAAACGTCAGTTTACTTTTCAAATTGTTGCTACCAAATATTAGAACCTGTATTATGTTTAGAGAAATTAAATAATGAAAAATCTTCATAAATGTATGTATTGTATTGCGAAAAAACAAAGATACCTAGATCCATCCAGTTTTGAATAGTGTACGTTTCACCCCCAAACATGGGCATCTCGAAGCGCAAATTTTGAATTTGTTTTATTATCTCTTTCATATTTTGTAAGATTATTATCTATTTCATATTTAGTAAAAGATGTCCATATTCAGTGGAAGATTACATTATTCAAAATTTTGTGGCTCTACGTACCGTTGTTTTATCACAATTCGAGAAACATACATACACTTATGCAGATTCTCCATTATTTAATTTCTTTAAATATAACACAGGGCTCTAATATTTGGTGGCAACAATTTGAAAAATTAACCGGCATTTATAGTGAACCAACGCAAAATGCCAAAACGAAATTAACAGTCCTTCGGGGCTAACGCCCTTTGGACTAATACTGATTTTAATAATTCCAGCTAATGTAAATTTTACAGGTCCAGCTAGTAATTAATAAGGATTAAAATGAATTTACGTTCATTAATTTTAAATCCTACTTTAGTTTGTTAATTTGTAACCTCAAGATACCTAGCAACAGAATTAATTTAAAAGAAAAATTAAGCATTGACGCTTTGCTGAATAACAACACGCTGTCGCGTAAGGCTGCTATCACACGTCGGTTTGTTTCGAAAAAACAACTGTTTGGAACAATTTTTCTGCTTTGTCAGAACAGCAAATCACCACAGCTCGCTTTGGGATTAACACAGGGAAAACTGGTTCTCCATTACAAACAAGCTAACAGCATTCGGCGCTGATAGCTGATTGGTTGAAAACGAACAACTTGCAACTTTTTTCGAAAGAAAGGAAAAAGTCGCACGTCTTTCTTTCAATAGTAAACCAGTCAGAAATATTGTCCGAAACAGTTGTTCGTGTGAAACAAACGCCGTGTGATATGGGCCTAAGTAACAAGACAAAACAAACAAACAAACAAACAAACAAAAAAAAAAAAAAAAAAAAAAACCTTTTTGAATTCGGCCAGCAGGCAACACATTTTTCTGCTTAATTTTGAAATATTTTGCCTTTTGCCGAGTGGCAACACACTTCTTTTATACCTTTTAGTTTTCTGAAGAAATTCGAATCATAAGCATCTTACGTTAGTAACAACAAAAAGCTTTTATACTGCTGAGTTTTCAATCAAAAGTTGCTTAAATTTCCCAAAATGAGAAATAAATAAAAAAAAATTCAAATTTCGGGTTTTAAGAGGCACACGTCCAAGTGGAATACGACGGAGTGTTCCCAATTTGGTGTCTCTAGGTGCCGTCGTTTTTCCATAATGCGGCGAACATAGTACATACATACGTATAGATTCAGTGCAAAAATCAACTTGATGAGGCAAAGATCTTGTAGTATTCTAAATAATAGGTATACACCGCACTGTGTAAATAATCAGATTACACGCATGAACACAGTAAATATAAGT
The DNA here is from genome assembly GCF_044657685.1 of Stegodyphus dumicola. Taxonomy (NCBI): domain Eukaryota; kingdom Metazoa; phylum Arthropoda; class Arachnida; order Araneae; family Eresidae; genus Stegodyphus; species Stegodyphus dumicola. The sequence continues at coordinate 31,513,351 of NC_140770.1, forward strand.
TATTGTTCTATTCTATTTTTTAAAACAGATCAAATGTTTCTTGGATTATATGATACTTTACAATGCTCTATAGTGAATTTTTAACATAACAGTTAAAGTGAATATGGACATCTTTTTTGGCATATAGATTTTCAATTTGTTTATTCACCAAAGCAATATTTGGAATCTCTTCATACGAGAAAATATAAATTAAGATTATGTTTTCATGGATAATTAACTTAATAGAGAATGATAATCGCCTTTAATTTTTGATTGATAATTTTAATTGATAATCGCCTTTAATAATCGGAAAATACAAATAAAATAGTTATTACCCCATATAGTAGTAGTAGTAGTAGTAGTAGTAACGGAAAACGTGGGCACCATTCCTCCTACCATTACGATTAATAGGTTCTGCCCACGTCCGCCCTCATCTAGTATTTATTAATAAATCAAAGGTTTTTACATTGCCATATAGTGCCATATAAAAAAATAAATAAAAATAAAAATCTTAAAGTAGTACTTAAAGTAGTACATGAAGTGTATCTTTGTAAGTAATTCTTTATAAAATGTCGAAATTTGTCCTTAGTAAAAAACGTTTGAAACTTATTCCTTCGTTCTTCTTCAAGAAGTTCTCTTCCGTTCTTCTTCTTTTCTTCGTTCTTCTCTTTCCTTTAATCTTCCTTTCATTTAATCTTCGTTAAATCATCCTTTCTTCTATCTTAATTTCTTTCCTCCATTTTACATGTATTTTCTTTCTATATATCCTTTATCTTTTTACTTAATATAGTGAATAAGAAATCCATCTTTATGAGTTACGTGTTAACTATTACCCCATATAAGCGTTAGCTCAGAAGGGCTATTAATCTCTAAACGGCATTTTGCGTCGAATCATTATAAATAGCTGTATCACTTTTCAAATTGTTGCCAGAAAATATTATCGCCCTGTATTATATTTAAAGAAACTAAATAAAGAAGAACCTTCATGAATGTATGTATGTTTCTCGCATTGTGAAAAAACATAGAGTCATCAAATTTTGAATAAGATAGTCCTCCACCCGAACATGGGCACCTGGAAATACGAATTTAGAATTTGTTTCATTGACTATTTCATATTTTGTAAAACATCAATGAATTTTTGATTAAAAAACTAACAGCTCCAAAGCGAACAGCGGCAGCACTGTAGGGAGTAAAACATTTTTATCTCCAGCGCACGAGACTAATTCTAAAGATGTGCTGTTTTTAAATATTTTTAACCTAATGTGGGATTAACCCAAATGCTCTGGAAACATGTATGCGTCTGTAAATGGAAAAAAAAAAAAATTCGGCCGTTGTTTGGGGGTAATATAAAATCTGAAAACTTTCATTTTTTTCCCTATTTTACTATTTATTATAATATATATATGTGTGTGTGTGTGTGTGTGTGTGAGAGAGAGAGAGAGAGAGAGAGAAATTCTGAAAGCAAACCTCTAAATTTAATTAGCAATAGCCCCTTTCATTCTACATTTTATTTTGCGTATTTTTCTCGTCTGTCCTGAAAATTGTAACTATTTTTATAACATATCAATTTAAACAGGGTCATTTCAAAATTAATGCTTTTGATGAGATCTCCCGAAGTGCAGCCAATGCTGCAATACAGGCCGGAATAAAACAGCAGCGCAGACATTGCTTATCCAGTCACTCAATAAGAATATCTATTGAAACTAAAACTTTTTAGTCTCTGTCTGATGCTTCTCCTGAATGTGACTGCTCTTTCCGCTATTCTTTACTTCACATAAAAAGTCGTCGCTCTCTTCTCTGTAGCGTCCTCATCTATCAAGTACAGGGACTTACACGCTACTCTAAGCAATCAATTGCTTAACCATTTTTTGAGTACTTCAAATATCAACCTAAACGAATATTAATATTCAGTAATCCTTCTGGCATTCATGATATTGGATATGCGGTTACAAATAATGAACAACCATTTTTAATCTTCCAGCTACAAGCATATTTATAGCTGATCATTAAAGTCGGCACAATGTTCATCAAACGATAGGACAGCCAGAAATTACCGAAAAAACGGTCTTTTCTCGTTCAAAGGGTTAGCCCATCATTTTGTGAGCTCTGAAGGACGGTTAAGAATCCCTTCTCGTATGTAGTAATTTAGTCTATCATCGTGGAACACAGTCACATCGAAAGTCAATTGCATCTTCGGACATTAGCTTCCGGCACAGTCGTTTCGGGCGTTAGCTGCAGATAGCTTTGAATTACTAGAGTTAACTGAGTTTAATTTTGACATAGCTTGTAAATGGAAAAATTGTTTACTCCAACTAAAAGGGAGAAATAAATTTGAAAGGGGTGAAGAAAAATCCAAGTACACGGTTACTGTAATTAAAGTTCCACTTAAAAAAAAAAAAAAAAAAGGCTAAAGAGGAAAAAACTACCCGTTAGAATATCCTGCAATTTGCTCAGAATATAACCGGAAGAATGGGAAGAAGAAAAGGGTTCAAAATTTTATGTTTACTGATCATAATATGCCAGTAAAAAGACGTGAGGTGCATCCGATATCTGTCAAGGGCCTAAGGAAGATAATTCATAAATTCGAAGAGACCGGCTCATTTGACATGAGATCTAGAAGAGGGAGGAAATAATCGCTTAGACGTCAGAGAAAGATGTGGTTATAGAATTGTAAGAAGAGACCAGAAGTAGAGTGGGAATGCATAGTGCAAAGAGAATTCTTTAGAGATGCCTTAAGCACTGTTTGTAAAGCTTTACGAAACTCCTTACAATGTACATTCAAAGTTACACATGTTCAGGAGTTATGATCTGTTAGCACAACAAACTGTCACCCTATAATTTCTTGCTCGGATGGGAAGTGAACATTGCAAGCATTAGACCTGCAATGTTTACTTCCGCATCTCAATTCCGCATGTTTAATTAATGTCCGCATCTCAAATCAGTTAATGTCCGGGACTTCGTCACGATAATTGAAGCTCACTCTTCTTGTAGAAAAAGCTTCACAAGCAGAGCCCGATCCTTCATTGACAGAATGTGACAAGTAGAGCTATTAAAGATATAGTAGCCTTATTGATGAGCTTCTCAAAAGCTGAATAACAGTAACTTCATATACTCCGTATTTTAATTAAATCATATATGCGGTGCGTGTGCCATGTATTTTAATCAGCATATTATGACAAATACTACATCGTCTTCTATTGATAAATTTTTGAAGTAATTTTTTTTTTTTTTTCGTTTGCCAGAAAAATTCCCATTTTTGCGTATATCCGGGTCAAGTTTCAGATTATCCTGACTAGTGGTTCTTTTTCACAGCATTTTGAAAGTAGAACTTTAATTATAATTACCTTGTAGATTAGAAAAATAAAAAGGGTATACCTGCACGATAAAATTCAATGGATTATTGAAAATTAAATTTAGCGATTTAAATTTTGTTTGAAAGACTGTAAATTAGATACTTGTTATTTTGCATGCCGTTAGATGGCACTTTTGCAGACTGATGGACCACGAAACAAATTTTTGGACGCTTGCCAATTTCTGTAATCGTTCCTGACTTCCCTGAGGTTATATGCCGGTGTGACTACTTTGTATTCAGCGAGATCCCTGAAGCGTTTTTAAAGTATCTGTACACGTGTAGAATGCGATGTGGCCCCGTGAATAAGTTTGACTAGTTCGTCATCTCCGGCTTTTGAATCACCTTTTGCGATATTTCATATCTAAGGTACGGGCATTTAAATTTCTAGATTCATGAAATTTACTGTGAAAGAGACGTGTGGAAAGCCCATGGTCTGATCGTGGGGTGATGCAATTGCACAATAATTCTCTTTACCTTAGCAACGCGTTATATTGTGTCGTCTGCATTTAAGTTCTGTGTATGCCAGAAACATTCATTTTTAATTCCTATTTGTAAAACTTGCCATTTTCAGGAACTTATAACCTTATAAATCTTTTGAAGTTGTACAATAATTGAATTCCATTAGACTTATCGGGAAGTACAAAATTTTTCTTCCGTTTATTTAAGTGTTTTACATTTTGAAGTGTCATCTTTTAAATTAAATGTTTTAATGGTAGTTATATGAAAATTATTATAATAAAACTTCTTATTATATCCTCCTATTAAAATATGTAGCTAATTTTAAATTAAATTTTCTCAGTTATAACTGGGTTATTTACGTTAAATCTTTAAACTGTTATATTTAAATGTGGAATTATGCATTTAGCATTTCTACATTAGTGAGCTGTAGAATTCTTATTTCATAATTTTTTATCGTGTTTGTTATGAATTCTATATATGCTTCTTGTTAAACGGATTTTAAAATGTATTTCATTAAAATACTTAAATTTATAATTTATTTCAGTAGAAAAAATCTTTCTTGTACTTAGGCATTTAAATGAACTTAAAATGCATTTTCGTAATTGATAGTCTATTTAAAATTATTTTCTAAATAAGCAGATATTTAATTTTAATATTGTTGTTGAAATGATGTAACACATAAGTTTTCTTATGATTAAAAAAATTTTTTTTTGGCATTTTTGTTTTTATAATCATCTAGAAATGTTGTCATTAACAGCTTCTCCTTAAACATTTCGACTTTTCTTATATTATATTTCTGTTAATTTTTAGTTTTGTTTTTCTTTCAGTTTTACTTTGTGCTCTTGTTAGTTTGTTAATTACATTTCTGATTTAATTTTTATCTCTAGATGATTTAGTTTAATATAACAATGTACTGCTTAACTTAAATAATTAATAATCTTAATTTTGAAATTTCTAAACACAAACACTAATATTACTAATACAATATATCATCCATATAAAGTAAATTCAATTTTTATTTTATGTAAATTCAATTGCAAGCAAATAAAATGATTATTATTATTGCTGGGCACACACACACACATGCATACATATTTCTCCCTTCGTTTTCTAGTAAAGTAAATTTTGTAAACATTGAGTAGTTTTATGGCCATATATTTGCATGATAAATATATATAATAATTAAATTTTACTAATTTTGCAAACACTTTAAGAAATATGAAGATTATGAAAATTTTGTTGCAATTAAATTGTCCATACTTAAAATGATGTATAATTTTACAAAAGCAATTAAATGCCTATTCAAAATTGCACTTTTTTAATTATCTTTTCAAGAATTTCTAATATGATATATTATTTTATAGTAGTATTTAGATGCTTAATAAGAATATTTATGAGCTATTTTAATATACCAAGTACTTAGGTAATATCTATGGGTACCTATAAAATTGATTATTCCTTAAGTCATCATAATCTTTTCTGTAAATGTTTATAAAATTTATGACTGTATGTGAAATGCTCTTTTTTCTTCGTTGCTGTTTACTGAGCAGTTTTCGTTATGTTATATTTTGTCATAAATATTTCAGTTCCTTCCTGGAAGATGTCTGCAAAAGCTATTCGAGAAGCAACTGGAAAGGAGCTTTTAAACAGATTCTTATGTACAGGAGCTGTAGTTAAATGCCGATTTGCTGAAGTTAATGAAAACAGCGATTGGCAAAAAATTGTGGAAGACAACCCATGGCTTCTGAGGGAGGTAAATAATCTTAATAGTTTGTTATTTAAACATCTGCTTCAAATTAATTTCTGATCTTTTGTAAAAAGTTGTATGAATGTGGAAAGAAAGCGTAATCAGGGAACATTTCTTCTTGATCCTTTTCACTGAAAAATTTTTAAAAATTTAGTTTTTATTTATTATTCTTAGATGTGATATTTAAGGTATTATTTGTACATGTGGTATTTAAGGTAAATTTGAGATAAAATATGCTTATCAGGTGCAAGATGGCAATTTTTGCAACTTTTTAAAAAAATCAGTATTAATCATAAGTCGGCAAACATTATCAATATGTCAAAAGAAAACATACTTCTCCAATTTAAAATTCAATTTTGAATTATTAAAAATATATTGTTAAAAAATAAAACATTTTTCAAGAAATTTTTTTGTATTTTTTTTTCAGTTTTGGTTTCCATGTGTGCGTATGAGAAGATGAAACATGAGAAATATGTATGAGAGTAGCTCAAACTCAGCATCATATGCAGTTTTAGCATAGCACACCAGCACCCAAGAAAGTTTGAAACTTCTGCTTATGCTCCCAAAACACTCTTTGTAATGAAAATAAGAGGGGTTCTCTTTTCAGTCATAAAAAAGGGCTTTATTAAAAATAACAAATAGTAATCAACAACGGAAAACGTATATACAAGAGAGAAATATCCTACTGATTCAAGTAATCCTCTCGCTTCCCTCCAAAAAGGGTTACCAGAATAAAATCATGTAATTTGATGTCTTTCAATAATTCACTGTAGCTAATTTTTCTTTTCATTTAAATCTGAATCTTAAGAATTTCAAATTTAAAAAACAAGAAAGGGTATTTTTCTTGGAATTTTAACCAAGAACAGAAATGAGTTGGAAAAAATATTTGGCAATAATTTTTCTCGCATTAGCTGAATATTTTGCCTTTATTAACCTCTTGTGGATTGTGCTACATATGTTGCAGATGCCTATAAGGTGGGTGCCATGAGTACAATGGCAAAATACGTTTGCAGGTGTTTCTGTCACCAAAGTTACATCTATAAAACTTCCATCTTGTTCTCAAAAGGTTTACTGTCATTTCTGGGTGCTTTATTTGAAAGTAAAAGCTCCACATAATTCTAATGCATCCAAAAGAAATACACTTTATAACATAAAACTGTAGATCATTGATTATACATTTGGCAGCAAAGTTGCCTTATCAACACATTGCCTCAGTGAAATAATTATAAATACATTTAAAAGGATCATAACCTCAGAGTAAAGCCCCATTTTCATTAATGCAGTATGAATGCTCTGCATATGCGATTCTTCTCTCAGGAAATGAACTGATTTTGATATCTTTGATATGGTGACGAAAGACTGCATGGATTTAAACAACGTTCAACTTCTATCCATACGTTTACAGAAGTATTGGTGTCACATTGTAAAACAGAAGCAATCAGGCAATGAAAATAAAAAATAGCGGCAGAAAAAAGCAGTGGACTTTGAGGAAAGAATATTTTGTTAAAAATTACTTTTCTGAACTTAAAAAAAAAATGTAGACATAGCAAAAAATCTAAATATTGAAAAAGACAGCAATCAACTGCATTTAGATAAAAAAAAAAAAAAAAAAAAAAAAAAAAAAAACCTACAGTGCTAGTTTACATAGAGCACAGTGATCAGTGTTAAGAACTTCAGGCATAAAATAGTATATAATTTAAGTTCATGAATTAATAAAATTTTTCCTGCCAGTTGCTTTTCTGTTCTAGTTCTGCATACATATTTACTTTTAGAGAAAATGAACTTCTGACAATCTTAAACCACTATAGCAAATGAAATATGGCATTTGCAGGTTTTGTTAGAAGGTAAAAAGTTAATAATGTTCTGTGGAAATTAAATTTGATACCTGATAAAATATTATATTGCATTAGTAAGTCTGCTAAATTTGTATTTTTGTATTAATACATTTCTCATTTTGCACATATTTATAAGCATATCATTAATTTTGAATATCACAAAAAGTTTTTATTAAAAAAAAATTGTTCAAAGTATTTTTGAGCAGTATGCTGCTGAAGATTGATAGAGTTATAGTGTAGACAAAAAGTAAAATTTAGAACCAATTCTACACAAAGACCAAAAAGGAGTGAAATTCAAATAAATTTCAAAAAATCTAATAAATACAAAATGAGAATTAAAGGATTATAAAATTAAAGCCTAAAAATAATATATACTTCAAAAAATAAAGAAAGAAAAGGAATGACTTCAATTAGATCTGATGTAACATTATCAAGAGGATACATCAGACCTAATTACAATCCTCTTCCTATTTGAAAACCTTTGCATTTCTGTATTCAAAATAAGCTAAACTGTTGTAAAGTTTTAAATCTGACAGTTCGTCCACAAAATTTTGAAGTCCTCCTCCATGCAAAGGAAAAAAGACCTTTTCATTGAATTTAAAATTGAAAGTAAAACAAAATAAATTGAGAATATGAATTTAAAACTTACTCAGATGGCGAAGCAAAGACATCTAATGGCAGTAAATACAATTGATCACCGAACTTCGGGAAGTGCAAACCCAACACAATAGTGTGAACGGTCATCCATTTTTCGAATGTGTTTCCTCATGAGACAGTATACGTTTGCACTGCACTAATGGAAATGGTCCTTAACTTGCAGAGTTTAATTTATATGATGTACTTTTTATTTTAGTTTTCTCTTTTATGACCTTGGGGGAACAAAAATTTGTTAAATATTTGATATGGGTTATATTTATTATTAAAAACTAATATTTCTTAAAATTCAGTGTATTACTTTTTATAATATATTTTTGATAACTAGAAAACATTTTTCAAGTGATTTAATCTGCAAGAGTATATTAGCTGTAATTGTATAGAAATTGTGTGATTTACACAGCTGGGATAGGAAAAAAAATTGTAACATTGCAGGGTTTAGTTTACATAATTTTATTTTAAAGTTTTAGTATTCAGTTTCATATCCTTGGATAACATAAACTTAAGAACGAAAATATCTTTGATTAAAGTTTGATTTTTGTAGTTCTTTTTTAACACTGAATAATCAGTAACATTGAATAATATATGGTTGGCAAGAAAGTAATTTTGTATTTTAGCGTGAAATAAAACTAAACTTTTTCTGTACAAAAAAATAACATTAATCTTCCATATTGTTTGATAACCTTTTGTCATCTTTCTGGTAACTTCATGCTTCCTCGCTGATAGAACTTCTGATCTTTATTGTTAAAAAATCTCAACCAAGTGTGATCTGAGGTCATTGTTATTACTGAAATGTTTTCCCATTTAAGAAGTTTTGTAAACTTCAAAATAAATGATAATCTGATGGTGCAAAGTCAGAGCTATGTGGGAGATACAACATCACTTCCCAACCAAGTTCCAGTAATTTCATACTTGTTGCTAAAGGCATGTAAAGCTTTGCATTGTTGTGGTGGAACACAATTCCTTTGTGATTTGCCAATTCTTGCCTTTTTCTTTTTGATTGACTCCTCAAATTTCAGAAGTTGTTTCTGTAGTAAACATCCGAGTTGCTTGTTTGGTTTACTTGGAAGTAGCTTAAAATATGCATCACCTTTGCACATCAGATTGACAGTGTAATCTTTTTCTGATGCAGTTTAGCTTTTGGTAAGATGTACTGATTCATCATGCCTGGATCATGATATTTTTCGATTACTATTGTACATGATTCATTTTTTATCACCAGTGATATTTTGTTTCAAAAAAAGGTCAATTGCATTACATTTAAAATGTGTATTGTAAATGTTGATTCATTGTGTTAAGTGAATTTCTTTAAATTCATGTGGAACCCAAATATCAAGCTTCTTAATGAATCCAAGACATCTTATTTTATGTTTAATTGTTGTATATGGCACATTTAATGTTTTTGCAGTCTCTTACACAGTTATATGATGATTTGCTTTAATTATGGCTTTAATTTTCTTCTCGTCAACTTCAGAAGGTCAGCCAGAACATTGTTCATCTTCAAGTAAAAAAATCTCCAGAACGAATATTTTGTTAAACCAGTTCTGATGCATGTTCTCGGGTCCCAGCTCCAGTATTAATTTCACCTGAAGCCTCTATGGTAACTAAATCATGACAGCTAGAACAAAACATGCGAAACACATGTTGCTTGCGGCATAAGTGGAACTGTTCTGACTGTGATGAATTGAATACCAGAAACGCTCATAGAAGTAATGTAAGCGGGTAGAGTAGACTTTAAGGTACCTCTTGTATTATGGTGAAGTTGTTGTTTGATTTATTGCCAAGTTGTTGTTTCATTAATGGTAGCCTGACTAGTTGAATGTTATGGAAACCCTATTGTGACGTAATCGGGTGCATGATTCTGGGAAATTTTGAATCATAGGATGTTTTGTAAGCGTTTTTGTGGTGTGCGTTAAAACTGTTTAGATGGATTTGAATGGGTTTGTAGGAAGAAAGGTTCAGATGTTGCTATGTGAAACGTTCGATCAGAAAGAGTACCTGGTTTGAAAAAAGTCATTTGAGTATGATTGATATTTTGATTTTTTACGTGGCTCTGGTGTACGAAGCGAACTCGAAAATCATGGTAGGTGAATATTTGCTTTTGGTAGTGCTTAAATGTATAACATGTTTTTCCTTTTTTATGTTATTTTATTGTTTGGTTTAAAATGTATTATATTGAGATTATGTATTTTTGTTTGCCTATATTGTAGACTTTGATGCTCCTTTGACTTTTTAAGTGAAAATATATCGATGTGTACATGGACAAATTAAAGGGAGTGCGCAATGCAAGTTTGTGCAATTATGGGATTTTTTTAAGTGAAAATAGGTCGACGTGTACATGGATAAAGTCAAAGGAGTGCGCAATGCCATTTTTGTGCAATTCTTTTTTTTTTTTTTTTTTTAAGTGAAAATAAGTCGATGTGTATATGGATACCGAGTTTGTGCAATTGTTTGAACTTGTTATTTTGGCTAGCAAAAACCGCCGCTTCGCAAGCCAAAATAACGAGTCAAAGAATTGTACAAAATCTGTATCCATGTACCGCCAAAAATCGCCAAGGGGTACCCTAAACTATACTTTTACCATGTAAGCATTCAACACCCTAAACTTAACCTATCTCTTCATGAGCCTCAGTCGCTTTCTTGCCTTTATGAAAATAAAAACTTAAAATATGTCAATTGTTTATTTTTTCAATTCATGTTAAAACTGACAGTAAACTAACAGTTGTAAACAAAAGTACATAGAATGTGTTTCTCTAGCAACCAAAAATTGTTCGCTGCCAAATCTCAAAATAACAAAAACGATAAGATTGACAGAAGAATAACAAAATGACCATAACATATGTATTAATGCAAACCGAAATTACTTTCTTGCTAACTGAATATCTTAATAATGATTAATCTTAAAACTTTTCGTCTGATGTAAATATGATGCAGCTTTTAATAAATATGATGCAGCATCATTAGCATTAAGTGTAATAGTATATGGAATGGCATTGTTTGTTCCAGAGTGATGTAATTATAATTGCATTATGTGATTTTTATCTATGATCCAATTATTAGATCTTTTGGTATATCCAAAAGTATATAAAGGAAATGTCAATTGACAGTCAGATAATTTTGGTGTAGCTTTAAATGTAATAAAAGTTAGATTTAATCCATTATAGATATAAATATCAGATATCCTAATTGTAATATGAAAGAGAAATATCAATTTGAAATTTAAAATTGGACAAAATACAGTTCCTGATCTGTACCGATTTTGCAGAAAATTTCTGCATTTTGAGAGAGATTGATATGGTTCTGTAAAATACATATTTTTTTTTTTTTTTATAAAATCTGCATTTCAGTTTGAATATAATCTTTTATTTTGAGTCCCCCCCTTATTCATGTCATCTTGGCTTGTAGTGTCATGGTTGCTAAACTTAACATTATTTAGTATTTCTTCATTTCAGCTTTTACGTGTAATGTTATACATAACTAATTTAAAATTTTGAATTTTAGTAATAACTATGACTATTAGAAATGTAATTCTGTTTGAACATGAGTCCCTTTATTGATGTAATTTTAATTTTATTATTATAATATAAAATGTATTCATGAAAGCACACTAAGTCGGATTGTAAATAATAGAACAATAGTTAAGCTATCTTAATATTTTATACGTGTAATTGTTCATTAATCAGCAAATAAACGATTTCGTATGTTATGATTTGAGTTGGAATTTAGATGAATAAATGCAGCAGTGGTATAGATATTGCAAAAAGTTTTAATGTTCCAGGGAGATGTAATTGTATTAAGTATAAATTCACAAGTAGAGTTTTAACTTTTGTTTGACCTCCATATATTTTCTTCATACTTAGTTTCAGTATTTTTTTATTTCTATTTATTAATTGATGCAAATTGATATTTTTGATAGCATGAAATTGATTTGTCATGTATTATAAATTATTCTGCTTGCATTTTAGTAATTTTATTTTCATCATATAATAGCTGTGATGGGTGAATGAAATTTAAAATAAAAATTAATTGAAAAATAATATTTTCTATTGTCTATAATTTAAAACATCTAGTGTATTTTTTAATTGTGTTAAAGTGTGTAGTATCAGACTTTGCTAATAAACTCTTGGAGCAATCTCTGCTTAAATCTTTGATCAGTAGTTTCAATCATTAAAATTGACTCCTTTTATTCTTGTTTGCAGAAATTGGTTGTGAAGCCAGATCAGCTAATTAAACGCAGGGGTAAACTTGGATTGATAAAAGTCAATGCAGACCTTTCTGGTGTCAGAGCATGGATTGATGAACGAATGAATAAATATGTTAAGGTAATTAAAGTATTTTATAAATCCTTATACCTTATGTTTTATATTAAATTATTATACATTGTGAAGCTGTGTTCAATTGAAGTATTACCTGTAAAATGTTTCTTCCAGGGGAAATGACATAATATAATGAAATTGTTGTAGAATATAAAATTAATATACTGCTTTGTTAGCTTTTTATTTCTATCAGTTGTCTTCTGTATACATTTTAAAATAGCGTACTCCACATTTAAAATATACTTAATGGATAACTTACTGAGTATGATTAAACTCTGGGGTAACATTTTGAGGTGTGCATCTCTTAGTATATTCATTGTATTTTCTACACTTCAATTATCTAAGAGTAGCAAACTTTGTATTTTTTGACTTTCTTTCAAAACTTATCCTTTATTTCATGACGTAATGTTAGATTTGGAAACTATGTATGTCTAATTTTACATAAAATTCATTATTGCTCTTTAAAATTGCAATATCATGAAGGGAGCATCTGATAGACTTTACATTTACATGATGTACTCAACATGAGAGGGCAAACAAAAAGGTAGCAATGTATGTGTTCATCATGAATTTAATAATACCACCTAAAAAAGTCTAAATGAGTTGGTTATTTCCTACAGAAATTATGCTTGTTCATATAAGTTTTAAATATTCATAGCCAGTGTTACTTACTTGTTATCTAGCCAACTCTGAAAGTTGACTATCACTGAATCATTGAAGTTGGTAGAGATCTTGACAAAATTGGACCAATCATGCCTCTGGAATTCTAAGCCACACTTTTGTGCAGCTCATATAATAAAACATTCGTTAGGCTCTTACAATTCCTCGGCCACTTCTATGAAAAAATTTGACCTCCTTCATTTTCCACTAGTTCTCTTTAGAACACCGAGTACAAACTTCCTAAGGTGAATGTTCTAATTTAGTACTGTTTTGTTTGCCATAGCCAACTCTTTCTTCCCTGTTCAGCAAATGTCGGCTCTCTTTAACAGCTGTAAAGCGAACCAAAGTGCAATCACAAATGTCGTTTTGCATAACTCAAGCTCTTTTTATCTTTCCATACCCCCCCCCAAAAAAGGAAGAAAAAATACAGCAATAACAGTTAATTTATATCTTTGTTCATTAAAAGCAAAAGGCATCTTACCAGAAATCAATTGGGGTTGCATCAAATGAAAGTTCAACACTCCTGAGTATGTTGTGATTTCATGCTGAATTGCATTGCTTGAAGACAGTTTCATCAGTTTTATGATCCACAGTATAATACATAAGTATCTTTTTAACACGTTGACTGCCGCACACATTTTGCGTGCTTTGCTCATGACGCCAACTTGAAATTTTTATTATGCGATGTATATTATGTTGAAATATTATCTACAGATGAGTTATATAATCGTGCTTAATGCATTTTTCGTGGTGCGGGTCACCAGAGACCCCCAAGGCAGTGTGGACCATTATTGTAATTTATAATTAAAATTTTTAGAATTTATTATTCTTCAAACCATTATAGCAACAATGGTACTATTTAAAAATTTATCAATATCGATATTTACTCTAATTGTGTATTTTACTATTAGTTGCGTCACCGGTCACCGGTGGCAACCACGGCGCTGTAGCCAAATCGAGTGCCAGTCACCGGTGACCCCCACGGCAGTCAATGTGTTAATAATAAATCCTACTAATAACCAAGTAGATGAGACTGTGGAACTCAAGTGAGAACAACATATGTACAAATTCAGATGAATGGGCTGATTGCATAGCAGTTTTGATTGTTTTTCTTCCTTGCAACATGAATATGATCCAGTTTTTCGCATAAAGTTCTCCATGAAGGCATATTTCCACTTAGGTAGATAAATAACCTTCATATGACTTTTTGTAATGGATCAAGTAATAAAAACATTAAATGAAAATATATATTATATTGCTGAAAACTGCTCATTCCCTGCCAAAACAATATGAAAAATTGAATTGAAAAATCAATATGAAACTGATTTTATACTTTTTCTAGTCAGATAACATGTTTTTTGTTATGCAAAATTACATATTTTTTGTTGTGCAAAATTAAAAGTATAACTTTTCAAGCTTTAAAATGTTGTGAAAATTCCACATTATTACAACTCCTTATTCATGTTGTTTGAAAGTCTGTGAGACATTTCACATGCATTAAGAATTCATATGTGTTTTCTGTGGTTATTATCCTGTTTCCACAATGTGTACATCCTTTCTTTTCATCTTCAGAAATTTTCTCAATTATGTGGCCTTGCTTATCAGATTTAATGGCATTCAGAGTCTGCATTTGTATGTTAAGACATTGCTTTTATCCTCATTGTATAACGTGAATTTCCTGTTTTATATTTTTAAAGGATATAAGATTTCAAAAATGATATGGTAACCATTATCTGAAATTACTTAAGTGTAATTTTAGAATAAACTTGCAGTTCTGTTTTATATTTTTAAAGGATACATGATATCAAAAATAATACGGTAACCATTATCTGAAATTACTTAAGTGTAATTTTAGAATAAACTTGCAGTCCACTAAAGTTTTCTTTCCTTTATGAATGAAATGGACAAACAACAGTTATCACCACCATATGTTCATTCAATTCTCTAGATAGTAGTACTTTTTATTACCAGGGAGATTAACACTACCTAAATTTTTTAATATGCAGATACTAGCAAAACTTCCTTATCATAATTTTGCTTTAAGTAGTAGTAGTGGGATTATGAGATTATTCAGTTTCAAAACATTTAAGTAATCAGTTTATTTAAAAAAATGTTAGTAAATAAATCTGAAGTATGTCTGAACATGTAGTTTTATAGGAAACAATTGAAATATTTCAGTTTCAAGTTCTTTTTTATGACAGCATATGTGGTGCCATGTTTAAAAGTATTTTAAATTTCAGTTTGCAGATTTATTGATATATAAAAGATCTTTTTAAATGTAATCCTATTTCTCAATATAGTCTCAAGACTTTTTCAGCATATATTAAATTATAACAAATGATAAATTCATATAAAATATAGTGCAGGGGTTCTCAACCGGTGGTACTCGAGAGAAAAATAGGTGATATGCAAAGAAGCAAAGTATTTTTAACATTTAAATTCAAAAATTAAAGCCCAACATCCTGATTGAGTTTTTTCTCTAACATTCTTAAATTTTATGCAATCTGAACTTTGTTCAAGAGTGGTGGTACTAAAAGTTTTCAATTTTTGCTTAGATGGTTCGTGTTAGTCAAAAGGCTGATAACTGCTGATTTCACTATTTGTTTTTTATTATATGTTGCAAATATTCAAGATCAGTTATGAATAGATCAAGACAAATTTATTATCAAAATAATTGTTTTGATCTATTACTTGCCAGATCAGATAGATGATTTGAAAGATTTGGGGGTGGTGATTTTTAAGATATTTTGGAACATGCCAATATACCTTCATTATTGCTTTGATCCATGTACTGAATGACATAAATTAAATGTTTTGCTTCATTGTTAGCCCAAAGAGCGTTAGTCCAGAAGGGCTATTAATTTTGTTTTGGCATTTTGCGTTGAAAACTATAAATCTACATTTCACTTTTCAAATTGTTGCCACTAAATATTATTGCCCTGTGTTATATTTAAAGAACTTAAATAATGAAAAATCTACATAGATGTCTCGCATTATTGCAAAACAATGGTACCTAGAACCATCAATTTTTGAATAACATAATCCTCCACTGAATTTTGGGTATCTGGAAGCCTTAATTTGACAAATTTATTATCAAATAATTTTGTATAAATTTATTATAAAAATTATTGCCCTGTGTTATATTTAAAGAACTTAAATAATGAAAAATCTACATAGATGTCTCGCATTATTGCAAAACAATGGTACCTAGAACCATCAATTTTTGAATAACATAATCCTCCACTGAATTTTGGGTATCTGGAAGCCTTAATTTGGAATTTGTTTTATTATCGATTTCATATTTGTAACACTTGAACAAATTTTAGATTAACAAAGTCAACGATTTCAAAGCGAGCAATGGAAACAGTGTACAGGGAGGGGGACAATTTGTCTCCAGCATGCAAGACTGTGTATCGGAAATTCTAATGATATGCTCATTTTGAAATTATTTTGCAGTATTGCTGTTGAATTGAATTTTGTGGTTTTAGTGCAAAGAACATGATATTTAATAAATAATAGTAAATGCAAAATGTTACAAAAAAGTTGCCCTTTTGGACGTAATGTAATTTTTCTTTTGTCTTTCATATTTTCTTTCAAACATTTCAGAATGTACATCTTTATGTATGAGGAGGGTTTTATAGGAATCAACCAGAGCTTTAGTTTTATTAGCTTTTATGGCAATTGAAAACTAAAATTTGTTGAATTTGGGTTATATGTTTTAAAATTTGGTAAGTTTTCTGACGTCTTTCGTAGTGTATTCAGTGACTGGCTCATCGATGTCTGAAAGTTTATTTAGAAGTCTTTTTCTTGCAGTTATTGAGCATTGTTTCATAGACTGTAACATGAGAAACTGTATTGGCTGTTAAGAGCATGCACCTTAATCATTCTATTTTTAAGTGACATATTGTTAACATTGAAATTTATGGAGTGAACATGTATCAGTTTTAATCATTATTAAGTATAGGAAGAATGAAAAACTAATGTTAAGTACAAAAACAGTGAATTCTTATGAAAGAATGTCAGTGACCAAACTAAATATGTGTCATTACACTTTCTTTGGTGACCTGGCTGTGAATAGACAGTTTAGTTGAAAAGCTAAATATTACACTGGTGTGCAAAACTTAAGCAACGATATAAATGTTAATCATATAGCCATGAAATTGCAGAAAAAAAGTTCTTGCGATGAGTATAATGAACATGCAATTCAGTACAAAGTTCATACGTATGCAAATGTCAGGAACAAAACATCACAGGCAACGTGAGCGTACGCAAAACACGTGAGGTCGACGGGCTCAACTTAAGTCTACAATAAAAGGAAGGACTTAGACGCTATTAAAGACATTTACTGCAAGTGCAAGTGGGTCCTTTCGTGAAATATGGCTAGAAGAAATCACCTGGATGACTTCACACCTGGAAGAATGATCGAAAAGCTGCAGAAGGAGCGTAGTGTGACCAATGTAGTTGAAGAGTTTGGTATGAACAAAACTGTCGTTTCGCGCACTTGGAAAACCTTCCAAACCATAAGTACAGCTGTTAGAAAGGTTGGTGGTGGCTGTCCCAGAAAAACAACTGCAGTGGATGACCGATATATCATCTTGCAGGAAAAAAGAGCCCGAACCAGTCAACAGGCGCCATAGCTCAACAACTGTATACAGCAACGGGGCGACAAGTGTGGTTTATTGTGTCGAGACGCCCTCACAAAGGTAGCCTATTCGCCCGCCATCCTTAATGCTGCATCCCTTTGAAAGTTGGCCATCGACGACACCGTTTAGAATGGTGCAAGAAGCACGAAAGCTGTGCATCTCATCAATGGAGTAGTTCCTCTTTATGGATGAGTGCCACAAGCAGTTCTTAATGCTAACTGATTTGGAGAGAGGTCGGTTTCATCCCAGTAATGGTTTCATTCCAGTAACATCACGGAAAGAAACCGTTATGGTGGTCCTGGAGATTTTGTCTGGAGACACATTATGCTGAACGGGCTCACAGAGCTCCCTATTTACGACAGAGTGTCTGTAACCGGAGATCTTTATTGTCAGGAGGTTATCCTTTTCCATACGCGTCTGTTCTGTGGTGCAATTGGAGCAGACTGATTTTATGGATGACAATGCACAGCTGCACCAGGCTGATGCTGTTCAGAAGCTACTGAAAAGTGAAGATATGATTCGAAAGGATTGGCCAGCATACTCCCCTGATTTAAGTTTAATAAAACATGTGAGGGATGCTTTGGGGAGATGACTTGTGGCAAGATTACATTCTCCGGGAACACCGAACAACTGAAACAGATGGTGGTTGAGGAATGGGCACTCTTACCTCAAGATCTGTTGGATAGTCTGGTGCTGAGTATGGAGAGACGGTGCAAAGCAACCATTGCAGTAATGGGAGGGCATACCCCATGCTAAGGAATAGAATATCTGATTGTTGCTCTTCCTCTTGTACAGACAGTCGTGTAACGATACTGCGAGTTCAATAAAGCCTTTTTTGTTTGATTCCATACTGTTTGCATTGTATTCATTTTTGTGCACCCATGGTTTCGTCATAGTTTTAATACAAACTGCTGTCTCACATTTTTGAATTTCATGTCTCTCAGATGATTTCTCGTGGAGTTATGGCAAAAAGAATACCTGTTGCTTAAGTTTTGCACACCAGTGTAAGTATTTCACATTGTGAAACTGTCCGTGCAGAATCACTGTGCAACTTGTTCAGGTTTTACATCCCAACTAAGCATGGCCTATGTGACTAGTCTTTAGTATTAACCATTCAGTTAACCAATAAATATTATTTTGATGGGTGTCCAGAGTAAGTAAATTTTAGATTAGTAGTATCAGAATAAACAAGAACTTTGTTTATTTTGATACTACTAATCTGTATCTGTTTGGTTATTATAAGTTTATACTTCTAAATGATTATATAATTGTTTATCAACAGTCATGATTTGATATGAAAGCTTAAAAATGGAAGTTTAATAAATGTATCTATTGCAGATTTTTATAACTCTGTTTTGTTAACTGATGTAAAACTTTTTTTCCCGAATTGCCAGATTTTTGAAAAGTTTTTGTGTATCATTTAATCATTGTATTTGGAATCTGTTTGAGTTAAAAATTAAATTTATAAGTTATTTTTGTCTAAATAGAATGTTAATTTTTATTAATTTTGGCAATTTTGACTACAGGTTGAAAGGGCTTCTGGAAGATTACATAATTTCATTATTGAACCATTTGTACCTCATAAGCAAGTAAGTGAAACCTTTATGTAAATCTTCCAAAACAGAAAAATGCAACAGATGTAGAGAGAGTGTTTAGTTTTGTGAAAGGGAAATCATGAGAAACTGATGAATATGATTTGTGAAGTTCAATAGAAATGAATAAGGATAGTGTTAATGATATGGCAATTAAAAAGAGGATATTTAATTAATCGATACTAAAAATATAGAGGATAACTTCATTAGCAATTGATAAGTTTTTAAAATTGCTATTGCACCATTTCTTGAACTTCAACTTGAGTTCAAAGCACTTGAGTTCAAAGCTTTTTTTTTTTTCCAATTAAAAAAAAACATTACATTCTTATTATTTACTTGCAGGAATAACAGATTTCTCTCATCTGTTTTCTTCAGTTTAATAATAATGGTAAAATCTAATATGAAAAAATAGAAATTATTTCCTTTCAACAACATTGTATAAGTCCAATATGTACTGATGTGTTATCACAACAACCTTAGTAAAGTCATCAAATTTTCAGAACATGCGAAACTCTGGCAGCCGTGCTTGTAGTAGTTCTTTAGTCTTTAGTATTAACATTCAATGCTGCAATTTTTGTATTTTTATTTATTTATTTATTTTTATTTTTATTTTTTTAAGAATACTGTGATATTCAAGGTTTTTATTCACTTGTAGTCCTGAAAAGCTATTTGTCATAATGTAATGAAATTTGTTGTAGACATGCATTAGTGTGTGTGAACTAGGATGATGCAGGAAATCTTACAATCTACTTCTTATTTACTCATAAAATGTGTCTGGATGGTTCTACTAAGATGTATGCTTTCAACTTGCATACTTTTGTAACGTTCCGACACCTGTTGAACTGACTTTCCCCCCCCCCCAAAAAAAAACTAGTCTGTGATCACAGCTTTATAACAAAATGGCATTTCATACTTCCAGAAGAAATTTTGTCTTTTTAAGATTATATCATTACCAAAGGACATCAGCAAGTAAAATCGCTCAATTATATCCCATTGGATTTCTTACTGTGGGGTATATTGAAAGGAAAAATCTATTGCAAAAAGCCATGAATGATGAGGACAATTCAAGATGCCATTCAATAGCAAATATATGCTGCAACATCTGGTATATTCGTGGCTTCGGTTCATAACATGGAGAGACGTGTTGAATCTAATGGTAACCGCTTCCTACACTTTGTTTGATATCACCATTCTTCTCATATATTAAAATATAACAACAGCAGATTATGTGATGACAAATAAAAAAACACTCTGCTTAATTTGATAGTTATGAAACAGTACTCTCAAAATGATTCAGTTAATTTGTGAATTGTTCAGTATAGTGGTAACTGTTAAATAATTAAATCTGAGTGAAAGGAAAAAATTGCAAATTTATTGACTAAGTTTGAATCTTATTTCACAAGCCTTGATTTATTCCTGATATTTGAGGATTTTGTTCCTACCAAGAGAAATCCTTCAAAATGTTTTGTTTTTGCTCATGTTCCTAAGCCATGTGTGTATAGAGCTGTACATAAATTTTTATCAAGTTGGACATGTCTACGAAACATTTGCGTACGGATAGATATTCACAAGGATCCAAATAGGCTTTTTTTAAACTTTTGATCAACCTCTTAACACAGTGACTGACCCGCATATTTTTATGTGGTTTGTCCATGGCGCCAACATGAATTTGTTATGCAATGTATGTTATGTTGAAATATTATCTACCGAAGATGAGGTGAGTTACATAATCGTGTTTAATGAAGTTTTCGTGGTAGGGGCACTGAGGACCACGAGGCATTGTAGATTATTGTTGCGATTTATTATTTAAATTTCTGCAATTTATTATTCTTCAAATCATTATAGTAACTGTGGTATTATTTAAAAATTTATTAGTATCAATATTTACTCTAATTATGTATTTTTACTATTGGTTTCATTACCAATCACCAGTGGCCCCTACAGTGCTGTAACCAATTCGAGGGCCGGCCACCGAATAACACCTATGGCAGTCAACATGTTAAAAATCAACTTTAAGCATTTTCTGTTTAAGAAAACAGAAAAACAAAATCTCTAACAAACAACATAATTTTATGATGTATCAGATTTATATTAGCACTTCTCAGTTGAATTTAATCCTGAAAATGACTTATTTTATGCCTAAAAATATATTTAGAATTTCATCACTAAAGTAACATACCTATAAGTTTAGAGGAAAAGTCAGTGAGAGATAAGTCACACAGATTAGTCAGTTATTAATTGCTGAAATCTTTTAGTGGCTATTAACAATAAAAATATTTTTAAAATTTAATTTCATTTTGTTTATAGCAATCATATAGGTAAATATGAACACTCTGCTGTGCTTTGAGCAACATTTTAGTGGAAAATATTTCCATTGTATTATTTGACAAATTTCAAAATGTCGATGTTTGTTTAACCATTTAATACTTTTGGTTCTTTCAAGCTACATTTGTATTTTAACTTGCTGCGAGGCATGATTGCTTTTATCTGGTCATGAGATTCATTACCTTATGGCTTTAAATATTTTCCTTAGTTATTTTGAAGCAATTCTAAATGATCCAAAGATGCAAAAACAAGATGTATAATCGACTGTTCAACTAGTTAATGTTTTCCAAAATAACATTTCATGAGTGAATTTAAGAAGCACAACCACTCAGAAGGTTAATATGAATTTATAATTATGTTAAAAAATTATCTGAAAAATGTTTTGGTCTTTATTTATAGGAGGAAGAAGCTTATGTATGCATTTATTCTCATCGCTATGCAGACACAATACTTTTTCACCATGAGGGGGGTGTTGATATTGGAGATGTTGATGCTAAGGTAATTATTATTTTTTTTTTTGTAATGTTACATAAATCAATAAACATTTACCAATTTTAAAGTAAATTAAAAATAAACAAATTTTAGAATTCATGTTTTTACCCTTTACCTTTTATAATCATAGATTAAGATTTATTCCATAACTAACATAGTCAGTCAAACTTCGATATATCACGCTTGAGGTTGACTATTAAGTGGTATATTGAGCAAAGTGATTTCTAAAAGCAAAGTTAAACTTAATTTGATGTGTTAATTGTTTATTAAATTTAAAATTTAATCTAGAGGGGGTAAAAATTTTTATTTATTGCTTATAATTTTTACTTTGCTTTCAAGTAGCTGTTGGTTGCTTGGAGACTTGGAAGCGTACAGTATGCATAGACTAAGATTGCATACTGTACACACTGCATATCACAGCACTATTTAAATATCCCAAAACATGCAGTTATATTATGTATTTTAGGGTATTAAGTAGTATTGTGATATGCAGAGCAATATATTTTTCAGGTGATACTGTAACAAGGTTTAGCTGTTTTAGTAAAAATTTCAGTAATTGTAAGTAAAAAATTCTTAAAATTTTGGAGACATGAAATTTTTTATAGGAAATCTAGGAATGTTTATAAAAAGGAAAAATATAAACTGTTCATTACTATATACTTATATTTTATAGTTTATTTTGCTTTCGGAAGTTTTAAAAATTGCTCATGTGTGTCATTAAATTTAACAGTTAATTTTGTACGTTTAAAATATAAATTGCAGATATTTATGTTTCTAACTTTTTTTTTCCTTATCTGTTTGCATTTAATTTATTACTATTTCTTATAAAGCAGATATTTTTTACATAGGCTCTAAAACTGGATATTCCCGTTGATTCAAAACCCTCTTTTGATGATGTAAAATTGAAATTAGTAAAGAATTTACCTGCTGAGAAGCAAGAGTATGTGCTCGTATTTCTTATACATACTTTTTTATATGCAAGTTCTAAATTATGATAAATTGAAGTGGAATTTTGGTTGTTCACTCTCTTATTAGAAGACTAAATGTTGAAAGTTGAAATAAAGTAATGCATTCTCATCTGCTGCCGATTCAAACTTCTGTATTGTATTTTTTGTATTTTACTGACCTCAACTTATTATATATTTATATTGAATTGCAGTAAAATTTCTTATAACTTATCTATTGGAAGATTCTGAAGTTTCTAAAGAAGTTTTTTAGCATAAATTTCAAACATTCTGATTCGGAAGATTTTAATTTTAGTTTTTGCAAAAGATTAAACCTGTAACAGTTTTGTGTAATGCAAGAAAACCTTCTATGTGGTAATTCTGAAGTATGAATAGAGCTCACATTTTTTCATGCAGGTTATGTGATCACTGATATTTGTATCATAATATTTTATTAAATATTTTATCTGATAATAATGCTGTTTTAATAAGGGATTTAATTTATTGTTCTTGTGAAAAGTGATGATCTAATGCATTGTATTTTCATTTAACAGATGATAGCTAGTATTGCTTTTTCAGTGAAACATGATTGAAATTCATACTGAGTTTTTTCCTTTATAAAAAATTTATTTTTTGAAATCTGTAAAAATTTTTCCATTTTAAGATTGCATGCTTTTGTTAGATTTAATGAAAATTAAAGAAAAGTACCTGTTCTCATTAATTTTAATTTTTTTAATTTTTACAAGAGGACTTCAAATCAAGGACTTCTGATTTTTCAGAATAACATTACTTATGTAAATTGATTTAAATGACTTTCATTTATTGACTTCATTATCCCATTGTTGCATTTAGATATCCATGTAGAAAGATTTCTGAATGCATTCTTGTCAGGAATTTACTAGTTCATTTTCGTATCATTTCTGAAATGCAGATTTCTGAAGAACTCTTTTTGAATGGAAAAATAAATGAAAATTTCTTGGCTGTGACATCAGGGCTATAAGAGATATGTAGTAATAACTGCCAATCAGGTTCCTGTCAGATACAAGCTGTGTAGTGGATGGTAAAGTGGACGTGCATTATTTTGCTGAAAAAGAATGCATCTAATGATTAATCAGGCCTTTTTTCTGTAATGGTGTGAGTATTATATCCATCTTTGAAAAACAGACTGTAGTAATCCTGTTACTGGTATTTAACTGAATTTGGAAGAATGCACAAGGGTTTTCCACTGTTGCCAGTAATATCAATGTAGAAAAGTCATGTCACTTTTGTTCCAAAAAATATTGTCCATGGCACTGTTCTAGAAGCATGGTAGCCGAGAATTTTTAGGGATGTGGTGAATCCAAATGCTTTCTCTGTTGCACATTTCAGTTCTGGGAGGAAATGATTCATCTATTGTTTTGTCATAAATGACAGTATTATTGATGAAACACTGGGTTTCTATATAAATATGTTCAGCATGTTCATGTAATACATTGTAAATTTGCTGTATTTCCATGTTAAAGGCAAACTGTTCATCTTCTGGAAGTGTAAGTGCTTATGAAATTTTTTCATATTCTCAGTTCTTTTTCACTAATTGAAACGTGAATCTTTTTTGCGAACTGATAACATATTATATATTGATTTTTAAGAATAGGATGTTGCACTGAATATGCTTGGAAATAACTGCAGTGGGTTTTAACAGCCTAATTCAAGTTGGTTTTATGCTGATGTCTAAACCATTAGCAGTATGCTTTAGTCTAAAACTTTTATCACTGTACTGTGCTTTGTCTCCTCTAAATTTCACTTGAGATTTTTATCTTCATTCACAAGAAATTTCATTATGATATGCTATTTCACATTTTCAATCACTTGCTTAGATTGCCAATTTCGTAAACAAATGATCATAACTGATAGCATGCAGTAATAGCAGAATTTTTTTTCTTACTGTCATGAATAAGCACTGTATGCTAAATATCCTTGTCTTTTATATTTCCTATAAACTTTGCAAAATTATAATGTTTTTTGTTACTAACTGCAAAACAATCTGCACTCCATAATGAGATTGAGCGAGTTTAAGGCATTCTGTTAAGCAATGAATGTTTGGAAGGAGACTTAGAAGCTGCTGAGTATTTAATTGAAAACATTTAAAATTCTAGTAACACAGAAAATATCGATAATTAAATAAAAACATAAACTTGGATATTTAATGCTGGAAAACTTAGATTTTGTTGTAATTAATGATATATAATTGCAGTATCTCAGGTTATCAAAATTTTTGTTAAAATGACCTAACCAGGCAAAAAAACTATGATTTTTAGTATTGTTTGTATTATTTTTTAGTGTATTTAAGCTTTCATTGCGTTCTGATTCAGATTGTATTATTTCTTGGAATAAGTGTTTCTTTAAAATCTTAAATCCATTTTTTAGCTTTAAATTGCAATAAAGCCAAAAATATTTATGGTGTCCTCTAAGTCTTTTTTTATAATTTTATCATTTAAATTTATAGTTTAAATGCTTGATAAATTGCTATTTGCTTGATAAATTATTTTCAAATGCAATGATGTGTGATTTTCTTTCAGTTATGTTGCAGCTTTCATATGCTCTCTGTATGATGTATATGTTGATTTGTACTTCACATATTTAGAAATAAATCCTTTAGGTGAGACACTTTAAGATTTTACAGATTTTTTAATACTACATGGATTTAGTTCATGCTGTATTTTTGTATGAATGAATAATTTTAAATCAATTGTTACTGAGTTTTTTTTTATATGTACTGTGTAGTTTAAATTTTAAATAGAAAGAAGCAAAGTTTCATGTGTTATTTCTCCTGAATTTTAAGAAGCTGTTATGTTTAGATTGCATATTTGTATACAGTTTTTATAGTTATTGCTTAAAATTAATTTACATGGTTAATAAGCCTCACAATATACATATTTAATTTGGATCAAACTACCTAATAAACATGAATATTTCCTGTTGCATACATTTCTTAGAATAAACTACTAGGTTAATTTAACATATTTTAAAATACACTATAAAAGTTTTAAATGGATTGAAATTTTTCTAAGGCTTTTTTGCATTTTATTACAGGTTAGTAACATTAGCAATAGTTAATTCAAGCAGAAGTGTATTTCAAATACGTCTTTAACTATGCAAACTTTTTCAGTGTTAACTGAAGGAAAAGCTTATATACTTGACTTGGCTGCAAAATTAGATGCTACAGCGGATTTTCTGTGCAAGCAAAAGTGGGGAGAATTTGAATTTCCTCCTGCTTTTGGTCGAGATGCTTATCCAGAGGTATATTATTTGAATATTTGCAATTGATTTTTAGCACTAAGTGTAGGATCAGTTTATGTTAAATAAAAGGTAACTTGTCTTTTAATGTTGCAATGATATAATTTTCTATTAATAAAGACTCACAATTCTTTTAGCAGATACTCATAAATTCCACTTGAATATCTTTCTATGAAGATTCAAATTCTCTTTATTCTATATACTTCTTGCTGTAAATTAAAACATGAATGGTTCTTAATTTCTTTCAAGGTTACAATTGCTAAATGAGATGGGAGAGTTTTTTTTTTTGGGGGGGGGAACTGTTTAGGTTTGGCTATTCAACAAATCTCAAGCAACATGAAAAGTAATAGGTATGAAAGGAATCTTCATAATTTATATGTGACAGATGTTACTTGTTCTGAGTCTCTATCATGACTATAATACTGCAATACACTATTTATGGGTTAATCATTTTATTTAACATTAAAAAATGTGATTAGTCTTAATATTGAAATGCATCCTGAATTACTTATAATAAGCGTATACGATTTTAATTCACCTGCTTGTTTTCAGATAAAAATTATAAGAGAAAGGAAAAGTGCTGATCATCAGTTAAACAAGTGTTGAGAAACAATTGCATAATTACAGTTATAATGCAATTGTTTCCCAACACTTGTCTAACTTTTTTTAAGCCTCAGTAGACAAAGTTATACTTCTTATCCAAGTCTATCTTAGCTTTACGTAATGCCATTGATGTACAGTCAAAAGTCGTTAATCCGGACTCGTCGGGACTTCGGCGATTCCGGATTATAGATCGTCAGTTTAAATCTGGTAAGATGGCATGCAGAAATAATAAAATTAAAAATATGAAACCGTAATTTATGAAATAAAGAACAATTATGATCTAAAGGGTATCAAAATTTACAAAAAAAAAAAAAAAAAAAAAAAAAAGCTTAATATTTATTTACTTTATTAAACATTTCTTTCAATGTAAGTTGTTTAAGTTGCTTCGTTTTATGTGATAATACTTTCTCTTTAATTCTATAAACAGACATAATTTTTTCTTTAGTTACAAAGTTCTGCTGTTGAAGTCCTATAATTGCTGTGTCAAGAATACTGACTAATTTGTCAATCGAAATTTTTTCGTTTTCAATAACCTCTGTGTCACTTTCTTCACTATCAGAAGCAAATTATAATGACGAGGAATTTGATTTAAATCATATCAAAGGAGTACGTCGAGATGAAATACTACATTTAGTAAGGAATTATAAGCCAAATAAAATAAAAACATCTGCAATGAAGATAAGGATAGTGCTGACAGATCAACTTCCAATTCATTGCGTGCTGCGGCGTTTCCCCCCATCCCCGCCGCAGAGCAGCATGAAATTGATAAACAGATTTTGGAAGGGTTAGAGAAACGAAGGATGTGTCTTTATCCATTTTTTGCAGCAATTCTGATTTTTGTTTGATGGACATCGAAACATACTTTTGCTTTGTAGATCTCTTACGTATTAGTAAATATATATCGGAAATTCTATTTGACATAATCGAAAGTTCAAGCTTACTTTTATAAAATTGCTCTAACAGTGTGTAAAAAATAATAAGCCGGATCCAATTCGAAGATTAACCCTTTAACTGTCAAGTTATTTTGATGATTTGAGTACACAAATTGTGAAATTTTTTTATTGCAAAAACCAAATGTTTAGTACAAAATAAAATATACTTAAGTAGTTAAAAATTGATATTTTGACGTACATGGTGTAATTTTTAAAGTTTAGCCACTGCATATTTTTTTTTTGAGGCGGCTGTCACTCAACATGGCAGTTGCAAAGTTCATTTCTATTGGAGCATTATTTTCTATAAATGAAAAAAATTAACTATTTTCTAAAACATAAATAAATATAAGTGAATACCTATTAGTAGTCCAGTAATTCAGTCTTGTGTGGTACAACTGGAAACACTTTTCCAAGCACAAACCAACTCCACAATCACTACACCAGAATCGTGATTCCTTCCTTATCTTTTCTCCATTTTTATCCTTTTTCGAACAACACACTTTGCACTGTCTTGTAGGCTCACGTTTCGCAGGAATAGGAGGAAAATGGGATATAAAATGTCGTTCAGTAAGACGGGCAGGGTTATCTATTGTAGGTGGTCTGCCAACATTCTTTTGTTCAGAAGCTGCATCATCATATTTATGTAAAAGCTCTTCTACAACTTGGATTCGAAATTCTAAAAATGTAATACGTTTCCCAACTACATTTTTATAGAGCAAATATGAGTTCCAGAGTACCTTGTCTAGTAAATGTAAAAATATCTTTTTATAATATTTTTTCTGATGTTTTCGGATTGTTGGATGAAAGGATATTTCCTGATCACAGTGATCTACACCACCCATAGTTAGACCGTAATTAGAAACAATCTTCGGCTTGAGTATATCGCCATTTTTTATTTTTGAGGTAGACCATGGAAGTATCATGAATACTGCTCATCAAACACACATCCTTCATCTTCGGTTGAAGAATCTAAATCATCTATATAACGTTTCAAAGAACTGGATGCTATTTTACAACAAAAAGATCCCATGCACCTTGAACCAAATAACCTCTAACCTTTGAAATCTTCAGTAAAGTGCTGTCATCTATTGAACTGAGCGCACGTTAACTTTTCCTGAAATACAGTCGGGTTTGACAAAGAGATGAAGCCGAAATAAACATCTCCCGATATATATTCGGGTATAACAATAGGATGCACTAAAAAAAAATTACCCCGATTAATACTCGGGCGTGACATTTTCGAACACCAGCGCTGTGCCCGAGATTATCTCAGGCATGACAGTTAAAAGGTTAAGGAACAATGCAATCTGCAACATTAACTGAATTAGATAATTTTAGCTTAGCTTATACCGTCCGTTATACATTAAACGCGCAAGTGTAAACGTATTATGCGCACACGCATATTCGCAGCCATAAAGGTCTTACGCGCATGCGTCGACGCATGCACAGAAAGTTTGTAGCTTTGAGGTCCGGATTATAGATCATTCTGGATTATGGGTGTCCGAATTAACGACTTTTGACTGTATAAGTATTGAGCACCTGCAAAGTTGAAATATGCTGAATATATGCTACTGTGAGATAAACTTATAAAATTTTTCATGTATTCCATGAGAAAGAGAATTGCATAATATTTATACTTTTTTCATTGTGGATACTTGTATTAGTTCTTGATTCTGACTTCATTTTAGTGTGTGATATCAAGCATTTTCAAGTACAATATTAATAATTGATCTAAAATAATGTCCTGAGAGAACACGATAAATATGAAATTGGATCTACTGATAATAGATTATCTAAAAATTTGTCAAAAATAGGATCTTTCTGTTTCTGTCGACAAAAATATGAAAACAACGAAATAAAAACATACTTGACTAATATGGTGTAGGAAAATCTTTGGCATTCAAGATAGCTTGCAGTCTTCTAACAATAGATAGAGGTATGCTTTGCAAGGGAATCTTATACCATTCCTCCTGTAAAATGTTGGCAAGTTCAGTTAACAACAATGATGGTGGTAGATAGCACTTATGTAGATTTATCTCCAAAATAGCCCACAAAGGCTCAATAATAGCGATATATTGCATCTGTGGTGGCCATAGTAGATGTGATAGTTCACCCTCATGTTCGGAAAACCAGTCCTGGGCGATATGAGCTGTGTTTTCTTGGAATATGGCATCACCATAAAGGAACAAAATTTGTACTACAAAATCTTAGGACTAATTTTCAACACATTTCTACAAATCGGTCTAACAAATTTCTGCTTGCCAAATGTTAATTGATAACATTTACTATTATGACATCTCAAGTTGTTTTTCCTAAAATATCATCCTATATGCAGTTGATTAGCTTTGATCCAGCAACATCAGCTACTCAAAAGCTGATTGGAGCTTTAGTCAAAACCTTTAATCCAGTAACTTAGCTACTCAAAAGTTGGATTCAAAAGCTGAACGAAGAATAACAAAGTGGAAGAAAAAAACAGGCTATAAAGATATATAAATTGTGCAAAGCATACAGGGGCAAGCAATAACATGATCCTGTGTTTTTCATTGATGACGACAATTTTGGAATGGTCATATTAACGTTAAATTCAGCCTTTGTAATCTCGAATGTGTGAGAATATCTGAAGTATGACAATTATTGATGAAAAATCATCACTGTATTTAACTCATAAGCTGAACTTCATAAAGATATTATTCACAGAATTATCATGGAATACTTGGAAAAAATTTTTCTTAGATCAGATTTTTCCATGTCATGATTTAATTGAAATAGCAAATGTTAATATTTTCAAACCAAATGTGATTGGAGAGGAAAAATGAGGCTTTGCTTATGATCTTGAAACAAAATGGAAGTCATCTGCTTGATCAGAGAAGCTTTACTTATGGCAGAACTTCAGTTTGAGGAATCTCAAGTAAAGTCCATGTTGATGAACTTTTGAAAAGTGATAATTCACAGAATATCTCTTAGATGGATCTCACTAGTGGCTGAGCTGTCACTAGTGACTGATTGAATAATGATAACTCATCCATAGTTCGAACCCAGGCGAACAGGCTATCTGCATGATAGATTTACTTGGTTTGTCCATGTCTAACATGAATACAAGCTGAAAGAAAAGGAAAGAAAGGATCTTTTATGGCTTCTATAAAAGCATCCCTCATTAGGCAGATAACCTGAGGGGGTATGCTTTGTGCACTTTGCCATATTTAAATAATCAACCAATCAATTATTCTGAAAGACAGAGGGTCAGCATCATGTTTTTTTGAAGACTTAATTGACAGATTGCTGAAAGGACATGAGCATGTTAGGTTTGAAAAAGATCATTCAAGATAACCAATTTCCACTGTACAGTAGTGTGGCATCACGCAATACCATTTTTGTTAAGCAGTTTCTAGTGAAAAAAAGTCACAGCTCTTAACCACTTCTCTTATTCACCAGATTTCGCATTTGCAAACTAGATTCTTTTCTGTAAAGTGAAAACTTTCAAGAAAGCTGCAGTCAGAGATGAACATGCAAACATTATATAAAATTACAAAGATTTTTTTTTATTGAAGGTTAAGAATTAAGAATGTTTTTTTTTTTTTTTTTTTTTTTTTTTTTTTTTTACAAATTATGTAAGTACACCTAGAATTTTTAGATGCATTGCATTTGAATAGTTTTACATTTTGTTTTAAAATTTCAAAGGAAGATAATAAAGATAGGTATTTTATATTTCCTTAGGAAGCATATATTGCAGATCTGGACGCTAAAAGTGGAGCATCATTAAAGCTTACCATTTTAAATAAAAAAGGTCGTATTTGGACCATGGTAGCAGGTGGTGGTGCTTCTGTAATATACAGGTATAATTTCAAAAATATTCATTTAGTATGCTTTTAAGTACCTTAAATTATTAAATTATTCAGCATTTTAAGTTTAAAAAATTTTCCAATGAATTTTGACATGTAGCAGTGCTGTCATGGTGTACTTTATTCATATAATTTTATGCTTAATGATTATAATATATTTTGACACTGATATTATTGAAGTTCATTAAAATCTATAAATAATTGAATGGCATGAAAAAAATGTTGATAATGATTAATGAATTGCATAGTTTTTTTAAGACTGTTTTTTATTAAATCTAAATTCTGTTTAATGTTTATACATTTAAGACCATGGGATCTCAAATATGTGCATACTAAATTGGATGGTGGTCTGCATACTGGTTATCGCTGCAAATTGTATTAAGTAAAATATCTAGTTTGAATAGCTCTGTATGTGAAATTGTATGTTTTACATGTCCATTTACTAATACTGTAAAAGAAAGGGTGAATAATTATTCACTTTTTATTATTATTGTGTGAGAGCATTTTTTCTGGAAACTTAAATGTTTAAATAATTATTTCTTGGTAGTGTTAAAAGTTACAAGATAAATTGATGTTAGTACTGCTTTCAGGGATATTCATGTCTTGTGTTTTATGTGTGACAGTATCTTGAAGAACCTTGGGAATAATAATTCACCTAGTAAAATGATGATGTAAAAGATTATTAGTGATGTTTAGGTAAATGACATCAGAAAGTCTAAGGCATTCATTTAGTTACAACTTTAGTCAGTATGACATTAATAATTTATGAACAGCCATGTATAAAAATCGCATCTCACGAGTGGATTAGGTTAATTGACTAAGATAAAACATACAAGGGCTATCTACATAAAGAGAGAAATGCCTTTGTAAAAGACTTTTTAAGGGGAAATGACTAGCCCTCGTACATACAGCATAAGAGAAGACAGCAAAACATCCATACAGCCAGTCCATTTGCCAGGAATTAAACCATTGTCAAAATACCAGTGTTTAGCAGTGTTTATCCGGTTGACCACATGTTACCATTGTGGGTATATTATTTGTAGTGGTAGTTTGGTGATACAGATTGTAAAATTGTAAGTATGAAATGTAGATTATGTTTAACTGCTGTAATTAGAACATTTTTACAACCAGTGGCAAAATTCTGGCTTCCCACCCTCTTTGGTGTTTAAATTTTAATTTGTTTAGATTTAAATTTCATTCCTTGCAGCAATGGCACAAAGAATTATGTAATTAAATTTGTATTTAAATTTATTTAAATTAAATTAATTTAATTTAATTTAATTTATTCTTAGAAGTTTATATACATATATTATTCCGGATGTCAAAAGGCAACCAAGATAAGCTTATATTTGCCACATTTTCTACTAAGAACATTTTTCAGTTCAGCATCAAAAGTGGATTAGATGGTGGATTTCACTGTATGAGTGATCTGGGAGAACTCTGAAACTATGTTGTAGATTGTTTCTACTGCACTTAAGTAGTAAAAATAAT
The DNA here is from genome assembly GCF_044657685.1 of Stegodyphus dumicola. NCBI lineage: Eukaryota > Metazoa > Arthropoda > Arachnida > Araneae > Eresidae > Stegodyphus > Stegodyphus dumicola. The sequence goes on from NC_140770.1 coordinate 31,546,490, forward strand.
TAGTTTTAAGGGGAAAACGCATATGCAGTAACTTCACATCAGTTCTTTAGCCAGGCCATGTCCACATGAGATTTTTCCTGTGTCGCAGCCATCTGCAAATTGCAAAGATAAAAGGATTTGATTGGTTCAAACATTCCAAAAACTTGTATGAAATGAGTTTTTAAAATGTTCTTCATCACTTAGAAAACTGAGAGGGCCGAGCGGTAACGTCGCTGAACACTGTTAGTTCGGTCCGAGGTTCAAATCCTGCAAACGGCCTGACTGCATGGGTGTTTTCGTGGTTTTCTTCATGTGTAACGTGTATATGAGCCAGTTTCCCTTAAAAAGTCCTCCATGAAGGCATCCCTCCCTTAAGGCAGATAGCCCTCGAGTGCTTTGCCGTAATCTAATAAATCAAACCAAACCTTAGCAAACTAAACACAGTTGTCATTCATTCCATCCTCAGTGGTATTTTCCATCAAAATTGGGATGGAAATTTTGTTTTCTCGCACATGTAATCTGGTTGCTGCTTCCTTGGTGTGCCTCCTGGGTAACTTTCTTGGTGGTACTGTGTAAAAATTTCGGTACTTTTCCGTTTCGCCGGCGCAAATCTCGCCAAGCAGACTTTATTGGCGACAACATACAGTATACACATAAAAAATATTTAAAAAATTTTAGTTCTAAGAATTTTTTATTTTGAAGGCATAAACATTTTAATATCGCTTAAAATTTTATAAAAAGCCAATAAATAAAGACAATACATTTATAAAAAGACACTAATTTAAGAATTTACTATGCTTTCATGGTTCAACATCCTGATTCGCCGGTTCATATCACGTGACCCCAAGCGATCTCATATCACGCAAACTATTCTACAAAAATCTAATGCTCTCTGTAATTATCTACATTAATTTCAAGTTAAATCTTAATTTGGAACACAAGTTTAAATGCAAGAAATATTTTAATTCGTACGAATAGCTTACTCAGAAAATTTGGACAACTGCAGTGCTTTACTTCGCTAATGCATTCTCGTTAGAATGGATGAATTTAACCCTTGACTTTACCTTTTCTATATTTTCGGCTTCGGGTAAGCGCTGTGATTGCATCCTAATTGACTTAATTACCGAAAATGGCCTTAGACATAAAACTGAACTATCTGATAAAAATTCTATGTAATTATATGTCAGTATTGAAAGAAACAATCAATCTGATAAGAAAAAGCTGCGACTTGTTTTAAAAATGAGGCGTAAGAGGTTACCAGCGAGAATATTTCGTTTGGCATCGGTTGTACCATTATTGGCGACTTTATCGCTTGCGCCGGCAAAACGGAAAAGTACCAAAATTTCTCATAAATACAAAAGCTGAAAATTGTAAGGTGATGAAAGATTTTTCAAAAATTAAACTTCTGCATGTCTTTAAAACTGCATTTTCTGCAAGTCCTGTGATGTCTATCAAGAGATCTATCTGATGAATAATATAAATAGAAAACTTTACTGACATGGCACATGAATACATTTTAATCCGTTTTGTGCTTGTAAAATATAAATTGTGTATAATGCAACAGCTGCAAATATATTGATATACACATAATATTATATTGCAATTTATAAAAAGAAATCAATTGTTTGCCTAAAGTTAAGAACTGACTAAATATTAGTTTAATCATTTTTATAGACTGTGTGACTCTCACTGACATAGTAGTTTTAAGTGTAATAAATGATATTTCTGAAAATGCAAAAATAATGTACAAGAAAATAAGAGCTTAAAATAAATATTGTTTATATTGTAATGAATTACTATGATTTGCACTATTTGTAAAATATCAGCATGTTCTATTTTGTTAGTGATAACTTATTAACTAAAAATTTATTCCAGTTAACTAAGTTTTCTTTGATTAAATAACTATTTTTTAAAAAAATCTTTCTTTTTTGGTTGATAATATTATAGTTTGTGAGTATAAGTAATTCTTTCAAAAAATGTTATTAATGTTATAGTACTTAAATAATCGATTTTACCACATGTTTATTTCAGTAGTTGATTTTTATGTTTTAAGAATATTGTTGCCATATAATGAATAAAAGTTGTCTTTTTCACATAATAAATATAGCATCTGCTAGCTGTGTCATATAGTTCTACTTATCATAGTATAAAGAATTAAGCGAATGTAAAATTAGACTTGCTTGAAAACCCTAAGAGTAATGTAAAAGCTGCTACATACAGATCCTTATGAAGATATCACGTTTTAAAGTTACAAATGAAATAAGAATAGAATTTGTTCTCTTATTACTATTTCATTATATTAGAACATTTCATTGCAGTCTTCCATTATGATGTAATAACCATGTGAATGATAAATGAGAAAAATAGTTACTTTTCCAAATAAGTGTAGCATTTGCTTCTGCTGTTAAAAATTCATTGTTTGAAATAGTTTTGTCCTTTTGGGGAGGGGTGTTGAGGGTACCACAGAAATTCAGGATACTTGATGTATTATCTGCTTTGATACAGCCATTTTCTGTTTGTATACAAAATGTTCAGTTAACCATTTGGTATTTACGTGCTTGAGCAAAACCTTAGAAATCTAACTTTTCTACATGAAGTGGATATTGACTTATAATAAGCAATTTATAGCTGATTCAACATATAATTAGAATATTAAATGTAAATTCTTATCTAAAACTGTATGTAAACTGAGTGCTAAAATTTTATTTTTAAGGCATAATTTAATTTTTAAATTAATAAGAGTTTAATTTTTCTTAAGTGATACAATATGTGAATTGGGTGGAGCTTCTGAATTAGCCAATTATGGAGAGTATTCTGGAGCTCCTACAGAAATGCAGACATATGAATATGCCAAAACTATTTTGAGCTTAATGACTCAAGAAAGGCATCCAGATGGTATGTTTTATTTGAAAAAAAAAAAAAAAAAAATGTTTTGATGTGAAGTCAATATTCGTATTTATAATGATTTTTAAATATTGTTCATGTTTTATATTTTCTTCATTTTATTAGAAACTATTTTTGATTTAAAAAAAAATACATCTTTGAGTAATGTTTATGGAATTGCAAAAATTGTATTTGGAGAATTTTCATGAAAATAAGATTTTTATATAGACGTTCTGAAAGGCGTAGTTCCTTAATATTTTATGTCTAGTGATTGAAGAATTAAATTTTGTAGTTTGGAAGTATTTTTATTAATTATATATATATATATTTCAGGTAAAATTTTGCTTATTGGAGGAGGCATAGCAAATTTCACAAATGTTGCCGCTACATTTAAAGTAAGTTTCTAATACTGCTGCTGTTAACAAAAGTCTGAAGTTAAAAGTATTAAAGTGTCATTATTTTTCTTTACTTCAGGCTTCTATCACTGATATTAAGAGCTCTATAATGTAAGAGTAGTATAGTATTTCTTCCTAAAGTTATAAAAATTGACAGTTTGGAGAATATTAAACTCTTGCTGTGTTAAGTAATTGTGTATTGTTATGACATATTTCAAATATGCATATATTTTAGTTAAAATATACATTTTTTTTGTAAAGGTTTTTTTCCCCTACTGTAGAATTAGATCATAAAAAAAGGTTGTCGGAAAATTGAAGAATAATGATATAAAAAGCAAAATTTTGAAAAGTTAATCTTGCTTAATTTATGATTTATTTTATGGAATACAAAGGTAAAATGTATATTAATGACAATATGTAAAATACTTAAAAATATTTATTAGACATAAAGTTTAATATGATAAACTTTGAAACAAGGCACGAGGAAAAGTCCTATCTCACAATTTTTGCACCAAATTTGCATTTCTGTGTGAATTTTTTGCCAGTTTTCGTTTTTTAGCAACAAACAGCACACTTTCTATGAAGCTCTTTCTTGATGGTATTGGGGATTAAATGGCTAGCAAAAGGTCAAGCAGTTGTCTCATGAGACTGAGAGTTGAACTATATCTGCCAGGGTAAATACTGGCATTTCCATCTGAATATTTCTGAATGCTTAGCTCAATAATTTGCAAACGGAACTCTGGAAGCATTATTTTTGCAATGGGTTCTTTTTTATAAAGAATGTAAGCATTCCACTGTGATTGCCAAGGCAAAGAAAATGAAACAGGAGCTGGTGGAATATTTTGCACCACTTTCGAATGTTTTGAATAGAAAATGAATCTTTAGATTCATAACTATCTGCAGAAGAATCTGAGAAACTCTCATCAGTTTTGCTATAACTATCTGTAATATACTTGAAGTCAGAACTGCTATCAGTGGCAGAAATATTGTCAGGAATATAGGTTATATTGCTCACAAAACGCTTCTTGCCAGACATTTTGAGCTTTGAAAAGAGCTTGCAAAATGGTGCAAAACATACTTATATATTTCGCAGAAATATGGACATGTAATGCCATTTGTTAACCTAGATCTGAATAAACAGTTAAACATCATAGAAAAGCAGAAATGAAACCATGAACGGGGGGCGGGGGGAGGACAGGTTGCACAGTTGAATAGACTGGAAAAATGCATTCTCGCGGAAATCACGGGTTGCGCAAATTTTGCTACTTTGCCTGTGGAAATAGTGAGATACGTAGCCAGAGGGTTAAGTGTCAGCATCTTTCTATAAGAACATAAGTAAACATAGATCATGTTTCTACTGAAAATTTAGATTCTCAATGCTTAAAGTAATAAAATAATAAATCATTCATCTGATCACCACCCTAAACAGTATAGGGGTTAGCAGTGCTGGTTGCCATATTGTTAGCTCAGGTTTGAATCTTAGAGGAGGCTTGGAAATTTGTAAGTGTATGTGTCTGCAGCATGAGGGCATTTGTAGTTGTAGGTACATTCTATTTTGTTCTTTAAATAGTGTCAAACTTGGAAGTGAAGTTCAAGTCATTCTAACACTGAATTTTACATCTTAAGTTCAGCGTAGTGGGCATCTGTAACTTAAACTTAGACTCTATCATTAACATGTTCTTAACTTGTATCTAAATACAATGCTCTATGTCATTGAAAGTCACCTGAGGGAAATAATAAGGCCATGCTTGTAGCACTAACTAAACATGATTGCATTATTTCATTGAGATGCATTGTTTCCTAGAATGGTGTTTATCTATCCACCCATAACCATCGGTAATCAAGAGTTTGTAAGGTGATAAGAATGACCAGACGGGCCATTTCCAATGCCAGGCTTAACATCTGGGCTGAAACATTCTGGCAAGTCTTCATTTGACCTTTAACATACTTGGAAAATACCAGAGCAAAAAAGAATGCAACATGTCTTGTTACTTATAACTGTTATATCTAATTGTGTCTGGACTCTGTTAGCGTGTTTTAGGTTAAATGATCTGCTGATCAGCATTTTTGTCAGCTATATTAAGAACTTAACTTATTCCTGTGCATAAATTTGCTTTCTGAATGTTTTGGCAATATGTAAATAGCTTTGGCATTGTGTTTCATTCTTGCATAACATTTTGATTAGTTATCTGTGTAGTGACTTTTCTTTAAGTATACATGCATAAAGGCAACCTTAAGAAATCTACTTACTGAAAGGAAATCAAGCATATGTGATGTATCGAAAGTGTATTTTGTTACATTAGGCAGATGTTCAGGAGCTTTTTGCCAAATAGCATGGGCCATAGATATTGGAGTTACATAGTGAAAACACAGTTCTTTCATAAATACATTTCTTTTCTCAATACAGTTTTAAAATACTTATTTTCTGAAGTGATGAACATAACTTGGCATTCACTGTAAATTTTTATGTGTTATGGAATTGCCTGCTTTGCTCAGATTAGCTTCCACTTAATAATAGTAATTATGAAAATAAATAAAAAATAAAGCAATAATAAATAAAAACAAAAATAATCAAATGTTATAAATCTACATTCCATAATCTGTACAATATAGATTTACCATTTAGTGAGTAAAGTGCTATTTTTAGGATACCTTTAGAATTATTAAATCATTTTATACATCTCTGTGGAAGTATTGTAATCATAGAAAATTTTGGGTATCATATTTCAATGAAAATATCTATTTTGACAGCTATCGAATGCAATTTAACGATCTTTTTGCACGATATCTGTACATAAGGACAGAATAAGTCTTCTTTTCCCTAAATGAATTATAAGATTGATTTAAAATCAATTCAGACGAGGTTTTTTTTCATGATGTGTTACATACATATGTATCTTGCATAACTCAAAAACAAGTAGCAATGTTAAAATTTTGTATATAGAACTGCTATAACATGTAGTTGTACACCACCTTTTTTGTTTGAAATCGGCCACACCAAATGTAAATATATATATATATACACGCACCCATTCTGTTACTCAGCTCGGTAAGTTTTTTCTTTTTTAAGTTCAGTTTTTTTTTTTAATTTTATTTTTACATGTTGATAAATTATGCATTTTTTGCTTTAAATGTGATTGAATTATGTTGTCATGTTTTCGTTAAGATTTTTATGCCGTTTTATGCCTTATGATTTTTTCTGCAATATTTATAGAATTATCAACAAATTAAAAGTTTAAGCCACAAGTTAAGCCTAATGAACCGCCATTTGTACATTTGAAACTCTGTAGAATAGTGAATTAAGTCAGTTTCTGCACCTTCAATGTCATTTTGCAAAATGGGACCAAAAGTAAATTTCAGTTTTGTGCACTGAAAAATCTGCCTTCTTGCCTGCTAGCTGATTTGTTTGTTTTGCATAGAAACTCTTAATTTTAATTTTAAAAATTGTTTTAACTTTATTTATATATTTTTCAATCCTTTTCAATATTTAATGAAAATATTTCAAGATTTTATGTAATTTTGCCTTGCCACGAAGAGATCTGAATTAATAAAATGAGAAATCTATCTCTAATGAAATTTGAGGAAATAAGTTTAAATAAAATGCAGCAAAAATTGTGTTTAATTTAATATTCCATGCAAGGAAGTCGTGATGTGTGATTTTTAATGAATTTGAAAGGAGGTTTGTAAGTTGTAATAAAATTTTTAAAAGCTTGAATGTTTTTAATTCTGTAAATAGTGTTCTTAAATTATTTTATCCGGATTGTCCTTACATATTTACAGATTCTATACTGTAGTTTCTGTATGGACTTACCTATGTACTCATAGTTTCTCTTTTTCCTTAAAACTTGATTGGTATTGAAATAATTTTGTTTCCATTTTGTTTTGTCAAGCTTTGTTGTTTCATTAAAGATGATTATATTCAAGTAAAACTGTGCAGCTGAATGAATAGGATTGCTATAAAATTTATTAATGAATTTTAAGATAACATTATTCTGTAAACATCACCTGAATATTTTATATGTCAAAGTAAATTAGTTTGCTTTTCTTGAAATAAATGTTCAAATTCGATATCAAATATGAGGCTCCATTAATTGTTGAATGGTTAAGACCAGTCAATACTACCTGCTGGTAATCTTGATGCAAGCGAACAGGCCAATTGCATGATTGACTTTCTTGGTTTTCCTCATGTGATTGTGAGCAAGGTTTATTTAAAAAGTCAAACCTTCCTTTAGGCAGGGTATTCCTTGTGTTCTTTGCCATTTTTAAATAACCTGTATCAAGTATATATAGCTGTGATACTTCTTTGGCAATATGAAGCACCTCGAATGATGGAACACAGAAAAACTTTATTTAACACTCAAAATGGTGACATACAAAACAAAAAGAAAAAAGAATTATAACATTTTAAAATAAAATATATTCTTCGTGCGAGAGTCGCACGTGGCACCGAACCTGGTTTCAAACATTGCCATTCATATACCTTAATGTTCATCTAATTAAATTATTTATTTTAAACTACAAGACTTTAATAAAGCTGTTACATAGCTCGAAATTTATCTTAGATTTATACTATTTGCTGATTGCTTTGTGATAGAACTTTATTTAACTCTCTAAATGCCACAGTATTTTGGATTATTTATTCTAGTTTGTTGTCATAAACTTTTATTCTTTAAGCTGATATTTACATCAATTAAGCAAGTAAGAAAACTAAATAAATTTTAAACCTGGTATAGACGAAGGGGGAAAACAATGTTTCATGATCATGTAAAGGTCTCAAAGACCCTTGAAATCATGCCACTTGTGTATGGGGGAGAGGGTATATGAAATTGTATACCACTTTTCCTCTGTAATCAATGTGAGTTTGTAGCAAAACGTCTGTATAAAATGTGTATTGTAGCATACCAATTACTTTATGATTTTAATTATTGTAAACCATTTTAGTAATAAAACAAAATTTTTTAATTGATGTTGTGTAGTTTCAAGTATTATATGTATTTTTATGCTATAACTGTTGGGTTTGTGCATTTGAAAGAGCCAATTTCATGTAATGTTTGAAATGACCTATGAAGACGCGTGGAAAGTAGCATCGATACCATGTTGATGACATTATATGCTTAAGAGAGATATAAGTGGCAAAAACTTCATTGGTCACTTGTCTGAGAATTGAATTTTTTTAAAGAGTTCAAACTAGGTCATTCTGCAGCAAGTACTGTAAAGAGTTTGGTTTATATATTAGCTAGTAAATGCATCATTCAATATTGATTTGCCAAGTTTCATTTAGGCAAGAAAGATGCATCACTTTCTTAAACTATATTCTGAAGCAAATTATGAAAATTGCCACCTAATAAAATGCCATATGGACTTACCCAGGCTGAGAAATAATAGGGGAAAGATTTTGCATCAAATTTTTAAAAAGGGTCTGGCATAACAATTGTCATATTTATTGGATGATTTAATGCATACAAACATCCAGGCCATATCTCAAAGCCTCTCTCCATTCTCAAAAGATGCTCATGCTTATATCATGGCATGTAGCTGGTATTATTCATTGTGTCTCTTAGCCAAAGTAAAATCATTCATTTGGATTACTGTCACATTAAACCGTGCAAAATAAAATAACATTAAATTACACATATGAGGACATTGACTATTTCAAATGCATCCCTAGTTATCACTCTGTCTACACATTCATTCAGAAGATATCCAAATTTATAATAATGTATTTGTTTTAGGGTATAGTAAAGGCATTACTGGAATTTCAGACAAAATTAGTAGATCATAATGTTTCGATATTTGTTAGAAGAGCTGGCCCTAACTATCAGGAAGGCTTAAGAGTAATGAGGGAAGTAGGTAAGTACCTTTTTGCTGATAATATTATAAAAATAAAAATGCTTCAATACATTTTTGCTTTTAAATCCTGCATCATGGAAGGAAGTTTGAAAGTTGTAATAAAATTTTTAAAAACTTGAATGTTCTTAATTCTGTAAGTAGTTTTCCTAATTTTTTTAAATCCAGATTGTCCTTACATATTTATAGATTTTGTTATATAAAAAATTTATGCACTTACCTAACTGCATTATGTAGCATGAAGGAATTTCATGAATTATGACTTAATATAATATTTTATTATCCATGGTTATCTGTCTAGTAGCAGCAGAAAATATGGATAAATCTCAAATGGGTCAGCAGGTAGTATTTCCATTCTGGTATGTATCAGAGGTAGCCCAAAATAAAACATTTGTCATGGAAAAAATTAATGAGGACTATACACCACATATTCAAGATTCCAGTCAAATCATATTGAATAATCTTGTTATCTTTTTTTCCCAACAACCTATTAATAATACTGAATTAAGGGGAAAATTGTACAGATCCTCTTTAAAATATATATAGGAAAATAACATGGAAGGTTAATGTTTGTAATTAAGTTATATTCTGATGCAGAGCACATTGAAATAAAAGCTTGACAATTAGTTGCCAGATAAATTAAAATGCAGGATACCTTAACATATTTACTTGTCATTCATCTTAAGGCTTATTCGTCATTCTTATAGGGTGTTCTTAAATGTATTGAGAAATGCCTTTGAGCACTAGCAAATAGCTTGAATTTTGGGATAACTTATAACAGCTGTAGAAATTTAAATTAGTATGTCTTTGATTCTTATAAAAGTCTGCCGTATGTTGAATCTAAAATTTCTGCTCTGTATATCCAATAGACAGTTGCATTCAGGTAAAGTTCTGTAAATTAAATTATTTTCCTCTATTTTTATTAATTCTCAATTATGATGAATTAAATTTTCAATTTGATTTTTACTTTCTTGTATGAAGTAAAGGAAGTACTGAAATCACTAAAAATTTTGGGTGTTATTTCGGCAAAAATATTCATTTTCACCATTTCTGAATCCATCTGGATCCTCCCCTTTTTTTCAATTTCAAAACCATTGTTAAAATTTTTTTCTGTGATGTCTGTACATACATAATGCATTTCACATAACTAAAAGCTGTAGGATGTTGGAATCTTGTATGTGGGACTGCTATAACATCTAATTGTGCACCTCTCTTTTTTATTGCAGTCGGCAGTACCAAACATATATATATATATATATACATCTCCTTACCTGGCTTAAAAGTCCTTATCCGGCCTTTATTTTCTCAATCGTTGGTTGTAGTCATATACATCTAATCACAGATATGTTTTGAATGGTGAAAATATTCATGTTTTGGCAATATCAAATTTAAAAAAAAATTCATTTTGACAAATAACGAAATCTAAATTTTAATGCAATCTCTTGGTTCTCATATTTATGTTTGGAAAAGTTTTATACTCGTTTTGAAAAAAAATTAATTTATAAGAAGTTTGGCTCCTATATGACCAAAAATTGACGTGGATATTTTATTTTAAAATTTGCAATTTTTGATGTCATTTTCAACTTGCCTTGAGGGATTAGTTAAGTTAGAATAATTCAAGGAAATATGTTTAGATGAAGGGCAGCAAAAAAATATGTAATTTCATAAGCCATACAAGGAAGTCGCAGTGTCTGCATCAGATTTTTTTTTTTTTTTTTTTTTTGTTTATATCTATGTACGTAAACTCTTGACTTTTAGCAGTGTTTAAATTAATAAAATATTTTATAGGGGGAACATTAGGAGTTCCAATTCATGTATTTGGGCCTGAAACGCACATGACAGCCATCGTTGCAATGGCAATGGGTAAGAAATCTTTACCAGCCATGCCAGAACCTACATTGACTACAGCAAATTTTCTTTTACCTGGAGGAATGATGGTAATTATTTTTTGGCAACTTTTATGCATTTTTTATTTTTCGTATTTGCTGTCTGTTGTATCATAGTGCAATTATATAGGTACATGTTATAAAAGTTTACAAATCTAATTTCTTCATTTGCAGCAATCCGCGCCACCAAGCAAATTACCTAGAACAGATTCGGGTAATGGATTTAGTTCTTCCATGGAGTATTCTCGAGCGTCTTCTGTTTCCTCAGTAAATGGGTCTGGTGTAAAACCGTTATTCTCTCAAGTAATTTTATGTGCTTTATTTTCCCCTTTATTACTTCCTAGATAGAATGTTTAAAAAAGAAATATATTGCATAATCATGTATGAAGTTGAGTTGTCCTACCTACTTTCTCCTGTTCTTTTGCTGTTTGTTTATATTTAAGGGATTAAAGTGACTTGGTAGGTTTTTGCCATTAGGAACTTTAAAAGCTATTTTATCATTTTTTATGCTACACATTAATAAAATAATGTACAATTTATATCATATCTATTATATTTGCATGCAAAATTATACGAGGTCTGTTCAATAAGTAATAAGACTAAAATTATATAAAATACAGAATGCCTTCAATCATCATCATTTACGTGGTCTTTTTCAAAATAACTATTGAGGCACGCAATGCATTTATTCCAAAGTTCTGTCCACTTCTGAAAAACATGTAAAAATCAGTTTTTTTGAGAGCTTTTTCAAAACTGCCTCCGCAGGCTTTACACATTCGTTGTTGCTTTCAAAATGTTTGCCTCGTAATGGTTTTTTAATTTCAGAAAACAGCCAGAAATCGCATGGAGCTAGATCAGGACTGTATGGAGGGTGCGGTAAAATCTGTATGTTGTTCTGCTGAAAAACATCCTGTGCGCAACAAGCAATATGTGGTCGGGCGTTATCGCGATGCAGTTTGGAAGCCATTTCGGAAGCAATGGACGTTTCTTTTGGATGTGCTATACCATTGTTCATAGGACATTCGTGTAGTACGAGCTGTTTATGGTATTATCGGGTTCGACAGCGTATTGATACATAACTTCTTCATAATAAAAAAAATTATGGTCATAACTTTACCAGCCGATTTCACAGTTTTTGCTTTCTTGGGAGTAGGGGAAGACGTATGCTTCCATTCACTACTTTATTTGTTGTTTCATGGTTGGGCCGTAGTGATACAACCAAGCGTTGTCTGCTGTGATGATGTGTTTTAAGAAATTGTCACCTTCTTGTTCCAGTCTTTCTTTCCATTCTATGCTGCATTTGCACAGGTGTCAACAATTTCAGAATCCATTTTTGGATTCAAACCACCAAACATGTTTCAGTTTGAAATGTTCTGCCATGTTTGAGTGAACACTTCCTACAGAAATATTCAAGAGAGCATGCAGCTGACGTACTGTAATTCTGCGGTGATAACCGCAGCTGTGTTAATCATTGTCTCTGTGATTGATGTTAAAGGTTGTCCCTCACGTTCTGTATCTTCCACATTTTGCCTGCTTTCCTTAAAAGCTTTATGCCAGCAAAAAACACTTGCCCTTGCTAATGCTTCATCGTTGAAAGCTCCACGTATCATGTCAAAGGTCTCGATGCTGATTTTTGCAGACTAACACAAAATTTAATCGCATAACGTTGTTCCGTCGATGCTTCTATTTCAAGAACTGGCCACGTCTCATAGGCGCCTGCAAACATGCTTCAGTTCAATCATGTGATACTCAGGAATATCAATCAGCCTGTGCACGTTATCTATCGGTAACTTTTGTTAATACAAACCACAACAGCCTACGCATATTTTGCTTCTTAATATCAGTTAATTAGAAATTTGATTATTATGGAAACCTTCAGTGTGTGGCAACCATCTGATAAGTTAATGTAGGGGGAAAACTGGCTTAAATTTTAAAAAGATTTCAATAAAATAAAAATTAATGTTTATATATATATATATATATGCAGCTTTGTTATAATACAGTTTAAGAGATGAAACAGTGGTATAGAAAAGCTTGACTATCCAGAATTCTTAAGAAATGCCAAATTTCAGATATGTGAAATTTGAACATATATAAAATGCAATTCACTTAGAAACACCATATAAACGGAAAAAGAAACTTCCAAGTCTAAAATTGTAAAAATTCTCATCTTATTTTTATCCATTTGAATACCAAAAGCCTACAATTAAAATAATGCAGGATTTCTAAAAAAAAATATGTAATCTGTACATAAAATTATATTTTTAAACTTTCAGCATATGAAAATAAAGCATCCGAGTATAAAATGTTGTAACAACCATGAGAATTGGCAGAAATGCTGCCAGACTTGTGGCAGACATTCTGGTAGGGGCTTAAAGTGAATAAATAGATCATTCTTTATTTAATTAGAATCATATGATTCAAGTTACAGGTGTAGCATATAAAAACTTATATTGCATATCATAATTTTGCACTTTGCATCGCTATTGTTCATTCATTTTCGAATAAAGTTGTTTGCAATGGCCATTAAGGCACATTTTCATTATCACCACTAACTTTGAAAATGCTTTGTGCTGTTCCTAGAATACAGACATCAAATTTTAATATTTTTTCCAACTTTCGAATTGTGGCATGGAGCCAAATCATGTTGAAATGCCCTGCAAAAGTTTTCAAGAATGGCACAATCCTATGTTGTTAAAAATTTCTGTATGTTTCAAAAATTCATCATTCTGTGAATAGAAACTAAATTTTGAATGCCATCTACAGTGAATAAACCTCAAAACATTTGTTTTTGAGATTATTTTGCAGTTTGTTGGATATGCTGAGGTCTTGCTGATTCACTCTTGTTTCGTCTAACAACGTTAAATGTATAACCATAAATAAATAAGCCTCATTCCTGTGACTTCTTTACTTCATTAATTCATTTATGGGTCAAGATTTGCATTTCTTTGTCTACAATAGCCATTTTTACTTCATGTGGAGTGTCAAAAGCTGTTTTTTAACCCTTTCGCGCCAACTGCCACGTCTATGTGCCAGCAACGAACACACTCACCTCCCGGCCGACACACAGGCGTGCCAGAGCATTTTCCCGCTGAGCGCCGACTGTCGTGTATTTGTGCCAGTCTCCTGGAACGTTTTTAAAACTATAATTTCTGCCACAAAATGGCACTGTATGTCCATATGGTTTCAGATACATGTACATTAGAAGAGAAACATGACTCACATACACGTTTTTTTGATTATATAAACAAACGGGGAAATAAATGTTTCCGAATGCCGTGATTTATGACGTCTCTTTAAATCGCACTTTATTCGCACGTGGTAGTCGTTTATTGTAAGTAGAGAAGTTTTATTTTCACTAAAGCGTTGGGTATTTCGGTTTGCAGTTCAGTTTAGAAAATAAAACTTTAATAAGAAAAGAAATCAGAGAAGAAGAAAGCTGAAGAAATTTAGAAAATAATTAGATTAGAAAATAATTAGATCTTGTTAGACGTGAATTCTTTCTGTTTTTACCGTTGCAATGTCGAAGCGTCGAAAATGTTTAACAGAGCATGAAATAGCAGAAATGATGCAAAATATTTCAGATATTGATTCTGAAATTCTGATATTGATTCTGAAAGATTAACTGAAAGATATTTTCCAAAACTTTGTTCAGAAGAGACTGATAAGAAAATGAGGCGACGATGCTTCGTTTGTTCACATTCCCAGAAAAATCCTCCAAAACGGCAAATGAGTTATTACAAGTGCAAGGAATGTAACGTAGGACTGTGTGTAGATCCCTGTTTTTAAATTTTTCATACGAAAAGAGAATTTTAAGTAATATATTTAGTTTTCAGATGTTAAAAGTCATAAAATGGTGAGTAATGAAAATAAAATGTGTAAAATATGCATTTAAACAAGAAATAAGGTAATTAAAGTATATAGTATAAAAATATCTATAAAGCATAAGCCGTTTAAATACTCTATAGAGCATTATTAAACAATGCGTTGATACTTCGGAAATTTCATGGAATTAGGCTTAGTAGCAAAAAAGCCCCCAGCCCTGGACAGATGCTCGCGTAAGACACTGCCGGCCTCCGCGATAAGCGCCCGTTTGCGCTACCCGGCGCGAAGGGTTTAATTGTCTTTTTTTGCCTTCCCCCATAGCAGTGAGAAGTCTTTTGCACATTTGAAGGAGAAATATAAATATTGATAAACAGATCTCTTTTAAGGTTTTCGCTAGTTTTTGTTGGATTAAAAATGCCATTTCGGAGTAGGAATTGATCAGATTTTGGAGTTGTTTCCCTTTTTCTTCCACATTTGCCCTTTGAGAAAATTATCCAATTCCATTGTCTCTCCTCAGATTTTAAGAAATATTCAATTTTCCGGTACTGATCTCTAAAGCAGCATTTCTTACACTCATGAATGTGTAACTGTTAAGTGTGACAATCTTTGCTCTCTTTCTAGGCATTATATCCATTTTTAGTATACTAAAATGAACAATGCAAAAATGTATTTAAAAGGTATGCAAAAGTAATTTCATCTTCTCAGAGAAATAAGCTTAAAAATGATATAATAATCCTAACTTATTGTCAAAACCAATTCTAAGTATTCGAAAGCATAGATTCAGAGGACATTAAGGCTGATAAAATTGCTTTGTGAGACCTGCCGGAACCAGTTGGCAAACAACTTAAAATTCTATGCAAAAATCACTTTGTCCCAATTAATTTTCACACTGTAGTAATGGCATATGAAGAGTTAAAATTTGTAAAACTATGTTTGTACTGTATAATTTTGTGTCAAAAATGTTTGTTTTAGAATACAAAGGCAATTGTTTGGGGCATGCAAACAAGGGCAGTCCAAGGTATGCTGGATTTTGATTATGTATGTTCTCGTAAGGAATGTTCTGTTGTAGCAATGGTTTATCCTTTCACTGGAGATCACAAACAAAAGTTCTACTGGGGTCACAAAGAAATTCTTATTCCTGGTTAGTAGAAAAAGTTATTTAAAATAAAGTTAAATGAATCGAAACAAATTTTTTATGTATGTTTTCATGAAATTAATCTTTGTTTTTTAGTATATAAAAATATGTCTGATGCAATGAAACGGCATAAGGAAGCTGATGTTATGATCAGTTTTGCATCTCTTCGATCTGCTTATGAAAGTACAATGGAAACAATGGAATATCCACAGGTGAGAAATATATTTAAGTATTTGGAATTGCTAATTGGAAGTTTCTATCAATGTTCACTAGTTATCTTTTTTAAAATTTTATTTTACATTCTTGTGACAGATCAAAGTGATAGCAATAATAGCTGAAGGCATACCTGAAAACATGACTCGGAAAATGATAAAAATAGCTGATCAGAAAGGTGTGACTATAATTGGTCCAGCTACGGTAAGTATTTTGTTCAAATAAGCTATAAAAATACAAGTTAATTAAAATGTGTGTTTCTGTAAAAATTTGTAGGATATTTTTTTACTTCATATATATTGATTTTTTAAATTAAAAAGTTGGGGGAAAATAAATTGCTTAAAAATGCTGTCTTCAATAAACCAACTTCATGTAACCAAAAGATTATTATTTTTGAACTCCATTAAAGGGATAGTAATCTTTAGCTTTCTGCTAACTTACAGCATAGTTATTGGGTTCATAATGTTGCTGTTTTGCAACAGGGGATTTTTTGCTGTACATTTATAAGGTGGTCTGCTGTTACAAATCAAAGTAATAGCCTCATAAAGTACTGACACATTATGTATACCAGTTATTGTGTACATCAATGAAGAATATTATTGAATATTTTAACCCACTTCTTTTGGTTACTAAAAGAATTTTAAAAAAAAATACTGACATATTTTTTATATAAAATTCCAATTTCAAGGGTAACTAGCATTCTAAGTTCTCTTTTTAGCCTAACTTCATATTTTGCACTTGCGTGTGTGTTTCAGATATGCCTTTCAATGAACATTTTATAATTCTAATTACGGACTTTTATGGCTTTATACAAGATCTACTGGAAAGTTCTGTCCGACAGTGTGATTAAAGCACGTACACTTGTGTTCATTTGCATCACGTCTTTCTCATTGCATTTATACAAATATGCTCTACTAAATAAACTGAAACAAAATTATTTCATGTCATTATTGAGATGTGATCATGTAAACATGTCTACGAATAAAAGTTCATTTACAACACTATTTTGTGTGAATTTCAACAAAGAAGAAATACTGGAGAAGCCTGTCAACATTTAGTGAAAATTTTGTATGGAGATGCAGTTTGATAGAACGTGCAGGAGATGGTTTGAAAAATTTGAAGCCTGCTCTTTCAATCTTAACGATAAATCACGCTTTGGGCAGCCACTTTTGATTGATGGAGATATTGTCAAGACCGTGATGGAACAAGATCATTTGTGGACAACACTATTGATTGTGGAAAAGCTCAACAACCATTTCAGACCATATTTGGAAACCAGTATTAGTCTATATATATTTCATACGCGTGCTTCATCATTAGAGAAAAATTTGCATTTTCAGATTGTCATGCACATCTCTGTTTGGAACAAAAAGAACCCTTCTTGGACAGGATAACAGGTGGTGAAAAGTGGATTATGTATGAAAGCACTAAAAAAAAGAGCACACTGTCAGCCTAAATAAGAGAATGCTACAGATATGGTGGGACATCCAAGGGCCTATATATTAGTCTTTTGGAAAACTCTATTCAGAGAGATAATCACAGAAAATGGATGATTTAAACAAAGGAAAGAGGCCGGGAATGTTTGATAGGAAGCACACCATTCTACATCCTAATAATGCCAGATTACACGCTGCTTTGATGACTTGTCCAAATCACAGAACTTTGTTGGGAAAATCTGGTGCATACACTATTCTCGTCCTCCGATTATCACTTGTTTCTCTTCTTGCAAAATTTTTTTAAGGAGAAAAAATTCAAAACTTGGCAGAAGGCAGCCAAGCACTACTTCCGTTCTTTGTCTCTAAGGAGCAGACATTTATCAAAAATGGTATTTACAAAAGACCACCATACAGTCAAAAGATCATAAGTAATGATGGAAAATATACAATAAATATTAAGCAACTATTGTAGGTGTATTTTTTAGTGTATTTAATTTGGCAAAGCACACGAGGGCTATCTGTCTAAGGGAAGGGATGCCTTCGTGGAGGACTTTCTAAGGGAAACTGGCTCGTATACACATTACACATGGAGAAAACCACAACTATTGTAGGAGGTAATGGTTAGAAATAACCACAACTTCTTACAGACATATTTTGCTATTCCAATTTGACATCTCTTCTGGTCAGATTCTTCCATATACTAATTTTTTTTTTTAAGAAAAATGTGTGTAAAACTTTCTTGTGGTATTCTAAGACTTGCATAATTTGACTAACTTTGTTACATATCATCAGAATACTTCATATATATATATATAAATTTATGATGAATATAATTAATATATTATATTTTAAATATGTAAAAATATTTAGTTTTAAAATGTTCCTTATGGATTTCAAATTAAGAGGTACATTTTATTTAACTGTACTAATTTGTAAATCTTTTTTATGATTATCAGCTTTTAAAGAAGTGTATAAATGTTAAATTGAATAGTTAAATCATAAGGAGGAAGATAATGATATTTTTTATTTCATTAATTTAGCATTTAAGGATTCTGTGCCTATCTGTCTGGCATTTTCATACTCACTTCAATCACTTCAATCCGAGCTAATATAAATTTTTGCACCTTTTAGTAGATTTAAAATCCCTAAGTATTGAAGTATTTTAATTTTTCAAAAATTAGATTTTTTATGTAATGCAGTAAAATTCTTTCTATAAGTGAGAATATAAAAATGGTTCTCAAATACACATTAAATTTCCTTGCATTATCAAACTGCAAAATGTATCCAACAGAAACATACAAATTAATAGGAAATACAGTCAAAAGTCTTCCGGACTTGTCGGGACTTCGGCGATTCTGGATTATCGGTTTTTCCGGATTATAGATCATCAGTTTAAATCTGGTAAAATAGCATGCAGAAATTATAAAATTAAAAATATGAAACCGTAATTTATGAAATAAAGAGCAATTATGATCTAAATGGTATCAAAATTTACAAAAAAATTTATTTGTTTACTTTATTAAACATTTCTTTCAACGTGCGCATGCGTAAAGCATGCATTGTGCATAATCGAAATTAGAAAATTGCAACCAGAGAACTATTTGATGTGTATTCGTGATATTTATAATGATGAGGAATCTATTTAAATCATATCAAAGACGGAGTACATCGAGATGAAATACTATATTTTGTAAGGAATTATAAGCTGAATAAAATAAAAACATCTGCCTTGAAGATAAGGATAGTGCTAACAGATCAACTTCCAGTTCATTGTGTGCTGCGATGTCCCTCCCCCCCGCCTAGTGATGGGCAACTTTGGTACTTTCTTGTACCCGGTACGAGAGTAACAAGTACAGACAAGTACCTGGTACAAAATACCCATTACTCAAGTAACCGTTACTTTGAAAAGTACCAAAAACCGATTTCAAGTACCGAGTACCTAAGTAATGATTTGGAGTACCGAAGTAACAAAATACCGGAGTAACGGTTTGCTGTACCAGAGTACCCTAGTAACAATTTGGAGTACCGAAGTGCCCTAGTAATGATTTGGAGTACCAAAATACGCAGCTAACGATTTTGCGCACTGAAGGAACTCTGCCACGTCACCACGTGTTTGTTTGATTTTATCTGCACGGAGTAGATTTTGAATATCAAAAAACATGTCAACTACGGAAGTGTCTGAGGAGCAGGCCATTCATGGACACAAGAAGCGCATATCACCATTTCGCAAATACAACCA
Organism: Stegodyphus dumicola; assembly: GCF_044657685.1. NCBI lineage: Eukaryota > Metazoa > Arthropoda > Arachnida > Araneae > Eresidae > Stegodyphus > Stegodyphus dumicola. Next base: position 31,566,328 of record NC_140770.1, read on the forward strand.
GATAATACTGTCCTTGTACCAAAACCGAAGTGAGCTGAACCTCATCGATCCTCCAGTAACGAATACCGAAATACTGAGAAGAGACGCATATTTTCGTTACAAAAGAGTGAATACCGAAAAGCACTCGTTTCGGTACAGAAGTAACGAATACCGAAAAGTACCCGTTTCGGTACAGAAGTAATGAATACCGAAAAGTGCCCGTTTCAGTACAGAAGTAACGAATACCGAAAAGTACCCGTTTCGGTACAGAAGTAATGAATACCGAAAAGTGCCCGTTTCAGTACAGAAGTAACGAATACCGAAAAGTGCCCATTTTGGTACAGAAGTAACAAATACCGAAAAGTACCCGTTTCGGTACAGAAGTAACGAATACCGAAAAGTACCGATTTCGGTACTGAAGTAACGGGTACTTGGATGTACCGATTTTCAGTACCCGTTACAAAATACCCGGTTCGGTAGTACCGACTCATCACTACCCCCGCGAGAGCAGCGTGAAATTGATAAACAGATTTCGGAATGGTTAGATAAGCAAAGGATATGCCTTTATCCATTTTCTGCAGCAATTCAACTTTTTGTTTGATGGACATCGAAACATGCTTTCGCTTTGTAGATCCTTTGGCAGCTCCAGAATCGGAAATTCTTTTTGACATAATTTCAAGCTTACTTTTAATAAGCTTGAATAATAAGTTTAAGCTTTTAATAAGCTTGAATAATAAGCAAGAATTTTAATAATAAGTTCAAGCTTACTTTTATAAAATTGCTCTAACAGTCTGCAAAAAATAATAAGCCGGATCCAATTAGAAGATTAAGGAACGCATATGCGCATGCGCAAAGGTATTATGCGCATTTCTGCGCAAATCCATTTATGCATGTCCAGAAAGTTGGTAGGTCCGGATTATGGACACCTGGATTAAAGACTTTTGACTGTATATTGTTTTAATCCATGTGTGGGCATTTATGGACAATTTTTATATGTTATAATTCTGTACATTCTAAGTGAAATTAGTATACTGGTATTTGAGAAATATAAAAATAGCAATTTAATTCTTTTGTGCTTTTTATATATCAGTGTACTGATTTCTGTTAGAATGCTTAGGATTATTCATGCATGTCCAGAAAGTTGGTAGCTTTGAGGTCCGGATTATGGACGCCTGGATTAAAGACTTTTGACTGTATATTGTTTTAATCCATGTGTGGCATTTATGGACAGTTTTTATATGTTATAATTCTGTACATTCTAAGTGAAATTAGTATACTGGTATTTGAGAAATATAACAATAGCAATTTAATTCATTTGTGCTTTATATCAGTATTCTGATTTCTGTTAGAATGCTTAGGATTATTCATTTAATTATGCGAGTGAATTCATATCTCCATATTTAGTTTACATGTTTTCCGTAGATTTTAGGTATACATATATTTTTTATATTATATTTATACATAATTTGCTTAAAGATTTCTCATAGGTTTTAGAGAGATCTTTAAACTAGTTGTGCACCCTGTAATTTTGAAGTGTGTTAAAAATACAGATAAGGAACAAGTACAATCAGTTATTTTACTTATTAGACTTTGATTTATATTGCAAGACAGAGCAGTTATGTAGACAGTATTATATATTATAAGAATAATATAATGGTGAGGGCAAAGTTGTCTTTTTTTGATTGGGGGGGGGGAAAGGTTGACTGCTACTTATAAAGGACAATACTGCTTTTATAGCAGTAGCTTATTTCAAATATATTATCTGTTTATTTCATTTTGATTTATTTGATTCCTCTCCTTGTGTTTCACATTTAGTCGGATAAATTTTTAATGCTGAATATGTAGACTTGCACTGTATTTTAGAATCACAGTGATATTGTTTAAAAGTATTAGAGAGCTGCTTTTGTAAACAACGTATTTGTAATATTTAGGGTTGTAGAATGATGTATCATTGACTGAAATATTCATGAAAACCATCATTTAATATGTACTTTTAAGGTGGACTAACTAGTGATTTCAGTTAATTTAATTACTAGTAAAAAATTTGCCATTTTCTACATATTTGGATACTTGGCATAATGTCATGCAATGTTAAGTATTAAATATTGATGGACTCTTAGTATAATTTTGTCCCTACCCCCGAAAAAATTTCAAAGAATTTTAGAAAATGATTGGTTTTTAATTAAATTTATATTTTGCATTAAGTATTTATATCAGTTCACTTTTCAAAATGGTTAAATACATGTTCAATATATAAAATTATGTACAAAATACTGTGCTGAAATGATATTGCCAGCATTTTAACTTAGCAGGCATTACTCATGGAGTTAGATCGTGTGATATGTTTAAATGAAACCCCTCAGTATTTTGAAAATGTAAAAAACTAGTATATTTCGGTGTTATTTAAGGAATCCACTTTATAAATAAGACAAAGTGCTGTTAAATGCTGCTGTTTGAAATATTAATACTTTCTTTTGAAATAATAGTAAATTTATATTATAATTTATGTATAATTGATGATTTAATCTGTTGCAGTCGTCTGAATTTTTTTAATGTAACTTTTTATATAATGTGCATTGGTTTTACTTAAATCAAATCTTACTTTTATTTGCTAATACTAGTTACCATTTTATGGTAAGTACAATTGTGTGCTGATTCATACACTGTACTGTAGTTTTCTATCGTATGTAAAGTTATTTTTAAATTTATTTTAGATATTTAAATTAATATTTGCATGTATATACATTTAACAGTTAAAAACATATAAAAGCTGATTTCATTAAGAATGCATAAAACCTGATTGCATGAATAAGTATGTAGAAATATAAAAAATAGGCTTTGATGCAAAGTAGTATCACTATATATTGTAGCTGATTTTGTAAAACCTGTTTGAATAAGCCTTTTTTGCACTTTTTAATGCTCATATTAACTGTTTATTTTGCCTTTGATCTGTAATAACGAATATTGTGTGATGAGTTTTTACCAAGTGAATGAGAAAGACAATTTATTAACTAATATAAATGAATATTGTCTAATATTATTAACAAATCATTCAATGCTGATGTTTAAAAACATTATTTTTCACTATTTTAAATATAGCCTACTGTGTGTTTACAGCCATACTGCGGTATAAGAATCTTTAAATAAATTCAATTTATTGTGGCAAATTAAGAATTTTTAAGCTTTGATAAAGCATTAATTTACTCAAGTAAAACTGTGTTTTTAAGTAATATATTAGTTTTGCCTGAAGTAATCAATAAATCTTGACATTCACAGTTATCTCTCGGTAAAAACTTTACAGTAACAGATATAACTCGCACAGATTTTGATCTCTCAGCACATATCAGTTCATTTAATTTTTTGTACACATACACAAACCAAAAAAAGGGGGCTTTGCAAGCTGTCTGTAGTCATGTATAGTAAATAAATTAATGACCTTTTGTAATGATCTAAGTTTTAAAGATTAGTTTCAGGTAATTATTATCTTATGTTTATACATTCAAGTTTTATTAGAAAAATGTCTTCCTGGTTTATCCTGCTTATTATATTGTTATATTATTATATTTTAATATAATAATATTAAAACATTCATTTTATAAAGCATGTTATTATTGTATAATAAATTATTTTATTACCGCAGGTTGGTGGCATTAAACCTGGATGTTTCAAAATTGGAAATACAGGTGGAATGATGGATAATATTTTGGCTTCCAAACTTCATCGACCAGGATGGTATGTTTTGCACTAAATATTTGAAAAGTTTTAAAAAAGTTTTTAATATTCTAAATTTTGAAATTATTAAAAGCATGGGTATCATTGTTTTTCATGATCTTTTTATGTAGTTGAATATTTTTTCCAATTTTTTGATTTTTTTTAATAGTGCAAAATTAAATAAGTAGGAAAATTTTCAAGCTGTTAATTTGATTCTGTTTTCTTCTTAAGTGTGTGATATTGCATATATCAAATATGTTTATCCTACATGCTTTTTCAAGCTATAAAAAATGCACTTTTTATTTTAGTGTTGCATATGTATCACGCTCTGGAGGTATGTCGAATGAGCTGAACAATATAATATCTCGTGCGACAAATGGTGTCTATGAAGGTGTGGCCATAGGTGGTGACAGGTAAATTTCTTCAAAAATATATTTGTGTAGCTATTGCTAGAATAGTTTTTTGCATCAAAGTATTCAGGAGAATTAAAGTATAAATTAGTTAAACCATTTTTTAGGGATTGTTCTTGTTGTTTCCTGCATGTGTAAAATTTAATTTAATGGCTTATAAAGTTTATAATTGTCAGACACAGATTTTATTGCAAAAGAAAATAAATTCTTCTATTTTTTAATATGAAGTAATTTTGCTGCTGGATGCTGATTATCTTATTGGAGTGTACTCATATATTGCCACATAAACTACAATACTGTTAAAAAATAAAATGAATTGTCAAGTGCTTTTATGCAGATTGTCTATGAATAGTTAAGATTAGTCAATTTAAAACTAGGATAGATTAGGCTTTTTCAGGTTTTAATTTTCAATAATTAGAACTATACACCATGTACACAAGTCCTTAGCTGGCCTTTATTTTTTCAACTTTTGGTCATAGATATGTACTTCCGGATACAGAAGTATTTTAAATGAAGCAAAGATTCTTGTTTTGCATTTTTAAATGTAAAAAATAAATTAAAAAAAGAAATGTAACATTTTGTACATTTTTCTGGTCCTTATAGTCAGGAAAATTTGATAGTCATTATGAAAAATAAAACATGAAAGGTTTGAACTCTTATGACAAAATTGACCAAGATATTTGATGTTAAAAGTAAAGCATTATATTCAGGGACATACACAAATCAAGCGAAATGTTTGTATTTGTACATAACTAAAAATAAAATATCGGTTCAGAAAAATGTTTTGAGAGATTAAGATTTATTTGCATTGAATTATTAGTTGTCATATAAAACATTTTCTTTTTCCTCCATCGAAACATGCTTTCGCTTTGTAGATCCTTTGGCAGCTCCAGAATCGGAAATTCTTTTTGACATAATCGAAAGTTCAAGCTTTTATAAAATTGCTCTAATAGTCTGCAAAAAATAATAAGCTGGATTCAGTTAGAAGATTAAGGAACAATGCAATCTGCAACATTAACTGAAATAGATAGTTAGATAATTTTAGCTTAGCTTATACCGTCCGTTATACATTAAACACACATGTGTAAACGCATATGCACATGCATAAAGGTATTATGCGCATTTCTGCGCATGCGTAACCGCATTATGTGTTTACGCATGCCCAGAAAGTTGGTAGCTTTGAGGTCCGGATTATGGATGCCCGGATTAAAGACTTTTGACTGTATATTGTTTTAATCCATGTGTGGCATTTATGGACAATTTTTATATATTATAATTCTGTACATTCTAAATGAAATTAGTATACTGGTATTTGAGAAATATTAAAATAGCAATTTAATTATTTTGTGCTTTTTATATATCAGTATACTGATTTCTGTTAGAATGCTTAGGATTATTCATTTAATTATGCGAGTGAATTCATATCTCTATATTTAGTTTACATGTTTTTTGTAGATTTTAGGTATACATATATTTTTTATATTGTATTTATACATAATTTGCTTAAAGATTTCTCATAGGTTTTAGAGAGATCTCTAACCCTCATAAACCACATAAAATTGCCACATAAACTACAATACTGTTAAAAAATAAAATGAATTGTCAAGTGTTTTTATGCAGATTGTCTATGAATAGTTAAGATTAGTCAATTTAAAACTAGGACAGATTAGGCTTTTTCAGGTTTTAATTTTCAATAATTAGAAATATACACCATGTACACAAGCTGGCCTTTATTTTTTCATATGTACTTCCGGATACAGAAGTATTTTAAATGAAGCAAAGATTCTTGTTTTGCATTTTTAAATGTAAAAAATAAATTTAAAAAAAATAAGAAATGTAACATTTTGTACATTTTTCTGGTCTTTATAGTCAGGAAAATTTGATAGTCATTATGAAAAATAAAACATGAAAGGTTTGAACTCTTATGACAAAATTGACCAAGATATTTGATGTTAAAAGTAAAGCATTATATTCAGGGACCATACACAAATCAAGTGAAATGTTTGTATTTGTACATAACTAAAAATAAAATATCGGTTCAGAAAAATGTTTTAAGAGATTAAGATTTATTTGCATTGAATTATTATCGGGTTGGAGGGAAAGGGAAAGTTCTGTCCTATTTTAAATAGGCAGGTGATTTTTCTTGTAAATAAAATAAAATTTAAAAAAAAAAAAAAAAAAAAAAAAATCTGGTTAGTGAGTCAATCTTTTTTTTTTTTTTTTAGCTGCTGTATAATATAAAAGGTGCCCTTTTTTACCATTCATCATTTACTTGTAATATTTAAAGGGAAAAACATGTCGGTAGATAAAGTGCATTTACCACACTGCATTTTATATGAATTCCAAAAAGGAAGCAACACATCTGTTGCATGTAAAAATTTATGTGCAGTATTTGGAAAAGATATTGTAAATGTTCGTACTTGTCAAAGATGGTTTAGCAAATTTCGTTCCGGGGACCTGAGCCTCAAAGGAAGTGTTCGATCTGGACGACCATCCAAGATCGATAATGATGTTTTGCGATCCATGTTGGAAAATAATCCACATTTAACAAGTCGAGAAATTGCAGAAGAGTTTGGCATTCATCATACAACTGTTGGAGATCACATTAAATCTCTTGGGTTTGTGTTAAAGCAAAGTGTTTGGGTTCCACATGAATTAACGGAAAAGAATTTGATTGTGTAAGAATATGTTCATCACATCTGATTAGACACAATGTGGAGCCGTTTTTGGACAGGCTGGTTACTGGAGATGAAAAGTGGATTCTTTACGAGAATATTAAAAGGAAAAAATCTTACTGCAAACCAGGAACATCATCAGCAACAGTTCCAAAACCAAGTATCCATCAACGAAAAGTACTGCTTTGTTTGTGGTGGGACAGGAAAGGTCCAGTGTATTACGAGTTGCTGAAACAGGGAAAAATATCAACGCGGATCTGTACTGCAATCATCTGGATAAATTGAATGCAGCTATCAAAGAAAAAAGGCCAGCATTAGCGTCCAGAAAAGGAATAGTGTTCCATCACGATAATGCTTGCCCGCATACTGCAGTGGTGACACTACAAAAACTGAATGCGTTAGGATGGGAAATCCTTAGTCACCTCCCGTATTCACCTGACATTGCACCCTCTGATTATTACCTGTTCAGATCTCTGCAAAATTATAACGGGAAAAAAATTCAAGTCTTTTGAAAGTGTTTCTAAGGCAGTTGCTGACTATTTTAACTCCATGGATGAGAACTTCTACAAAACAGGAATTTACAGGTTACCTGGAAGATGGCAACAGGTTGTAACAAATAACGGAGCATATATAATTGATTAATATTAAACACATATTTTTATAAATGAATTCAAATATTTTCTTTAAAATACGACAGAACTTTCCCTCCAACCCAATAGTTGTCATATAAAGCATTTTCTTTTCCCTCTCTCTCTTTTAATTGATAATTTGCTTAGCATTGATTATTATTCTACATGCAAATTAAGATTTTTGAGTTTTTTATGTTCAGATAGAATATCGTTCTAAATATAGGTTATTCGTAATTTGTAGAAAATTAGTATGTTAATATGATTTCCTCTTTATAGATATCCTGGTACAACTTTCATGGATCATCTTTTACGTTATCAACAAGAATCTGAAGTGAAAATGCTGGTTTTACTTGGAGAGGTTTAAAATTAATATATTCTTATTTAATTTAGAATCTTTAATAGTTTGAAAGTAATTAAAAGTAGATTGTGCTTCTAGAAATTTAATTTAAAAAATATATTCAAACTGAGTTAATATGTTAGTTCACTTGCAGTGCAAATAACATATGAAAATATTTTATATTAAATTAATTTTGCTTTTTCTGAAATTTAGGTTGGAGGAGTTGAAGAATATGAAGTGTGTGATGCTTTAAAAGATGGGCGAATCACTAAGCCTTTAGTTGCTTGGTGCATTGGAACTTGTGCAAGGATGTTTACATCAGAAGTGCAGTTTGGTCATGCTGGTGCATGTGCAAATAGTGACAGAGAAACGGCTGTGGCAAAAAACAAAGCATTATCTGAAGCTGGAGCTTATGTACCTGATACATTTGATAACCTTGGAAAGACTATTCAGTAAGTCAGATTTTAATAACAGTTAATAAAATTATTCTAAGTCAAGAAAAATGTAAAGTCTTAATATCGTGAATTATAGCAATTGCCACAATATTTTTATTGTTTGACTTTTAAATTTTCAATTAAATTTCAGATTGCATTAAATGTGTTTCAGAAATGTATAATTTATTTCATATTGTTTCACTTATTTACTTTGTTTGAGTACTTTTAACAAATAATCGAGATAAAGTGATGTCTAGTTATTACATTTTGTTTCATGCTTTATCTTTCATTTTATAAAATATCCTATATCTGAAAGTATGTATGGGGTAATTTATTTTTAAGGGGAGTATATGAGGATCTTGTTGAACAAGGAGAAATAATTCCTCAACCAGAGGTACCACCTCCAGCTGTGCCAATGGATTACAGTTGGGCTCGGGTGAGATTTAAAATTAGCAGTTTTTTTTAATCTTAATATTATATAATTGTTAATATGCAGCATGAAGGGTTAAATACATAGTATTTTATTTGCAGTTATGCAAAACAAAATATTTTAACTCTGTTATTTATTTTCTAAAATTGAACTCCAATACTTATTAGAGATGGTTTAAAATTAAAATTTGTTAGTTCAATATTTACATAACATATGTGTGTGGTTGTATTATATGTAATATATAACAAAATACAATGGCTGCTTTAAAAAATAATTGGCAACCTTAAAATTAACTATTTTAGATTTTATGCTCTCCACCTAAATTCATCTGTTCTCCCAAATTCGAAATCTTTCCATGTTGCATAACAACCTAAAATTAACCAGTCACAGCTTTGATGTACTTATACATCATGCTTAGTATAAATACTCTTTGCAAAACAACTACGTCATTCCTTTTCCTAGCTTTCACCATGCTGACAAATCTGAACTGTTATTCTTTTCTGTCTAAGATGCCTATGTCATACCTTTAAAAACCAGTCTACATAAGAATTATTATATTTAACTATGATTGGATAAATGCCTTGTCTACCAAAAAGAGATTTGATACGAATTGTCGTGGAATAAAGTTGTGTTTAGAAATGGCCATGTCTGGAAGTTACTGCATCTAACTATGCATCTACAATACTATATGTAAATATATATATATACACATATATATATGAATGATTAGATTGTCTTGTAGGGAATGTGAAGAAAATTTAGATAGTGAATGAGACTTGGAATAAGTAATTAAATAAATTGGTATTTGTAATTTAATAAAATGCTGAATTGATAAGTTTTTTTAAAAAAAAAGAATATTTAAACAATTAAAAATATATTGAAACAATTAAAATCATTGTGTTGGTTCCACAGATAGATCCCGACTTTTTGTGGGGAATTGAAATCTTTCTATATACGAGTAATCGCCAACAATTCATTTGGATTTTGTTTCGTCTTTTCTGCATTTCTCAGCAAAATCCTTATTCTAAATTTAAATTTGCTAATCAATATTGAATGAAATTCTTTATTAAAATAAAATTGTTAATTTCTCTATCAAAATTAATCTTAGAAGCGATAGCACAGGATTTATAGTAATTTAATATACAGTAGATCTAAGAAAGTTTTGTACTTCTTTGGAGCTAAATAGTTCTTGTATTCCTGGATCAATATATGATGTAAAGCAAGCTCCATAATTTATTAAATTTTATATGTATCTTACTACTTTTGACTATAAATTTTTTTAGCTTCACTGTTTTTAAGTTAAATAAGAAGGGGAAAAACTATATAAAATTTTAATGTAGCATATAAAAAAATATACATATAAATATACAGCAGTAGATCTGATCTAAGAAATTTTAGTTTTGTACTTCTTTGGAGCTAAATAGTTCTTGTATTCCAGGATCTGTATAATATGATATAAAGCAAGCTGCATAATTTATTGAATTTTATATATATCGTACTTCTTTTGACTGTAAATTTTTAGCTTCATTTTTTTAAACTTGAATAAGAAGGAAAAAAAACTATATAAAATTTTAGTGCTTATGGCTTATGTATCAGCTAGGTATGTGGTCAGTTTGTCTTACAGACATGATTAAATTCTTTCATAAATATGTATGCATGTTATGTGCATTTTTATTGCACATATTTATATACTATAATTAACAAATTTTATATCATATTTTTGCCCTTGTGTATGTAATGAATATTTAAATAGATGTTGAGAGGTTAAAAAAAAAGTCTTTAGATTATTTAAACAATTAATTATTTGTGCCATAAATTTGAATTGCAGCAGTTTTATCCTTTTACCATAATACGCCTTTAGAAATAGAGAGTATAACAGAAACATACATTTCCTTACTTTAACCCTCCGAATACAGCCCCGCTATTTTCATGGATCCGAAATCTGTCTTATAATATGCGTTGCGTGAAAATAGTGTCAGTTTATTTCTCTGATTTTCAATATAGATCCTGCTTTTTCTCCGTGTAGGCTAAGAATATTGTAATATTCATATTACATTTCATTTTGCATCTAGATGGTACTGCAGGTTTATATCATTGTAAGCTGAACACGATCAGCACTGTTGCTTCTTTCATTCTTGACGGGAACTTTGTCATTTATGCGGCAAACAAGTGCAAAAATATGGATTTGCCAGCTTGCAGTGGTGTTTTACCTGTGAATAAAAAACGAAACTGCTGATTATGAAGACAGGAATAGTGATTCTGAATATTCCATAAATTTCGAGACTGATGATAATACAGTCAAAAGTCGTTAATCCGGACTCATCAGGATTTCGGCAATTCCAGATTATTGATTTTTCCGGATTATAGATCATCAGTTTAAATCTGGTAAGATGGCATGCAAAAATTATAAAATTAAAAATATGAAACCATAATTTATGAAATAAAGAACAATTATGATCTAAAGGGTATCAAAATTTACAAAAAAAAAAGCTTAATATTTATTTGTTTACTTTATTAAACATTTCATTCAGTATAAGTTGTTTAAGTTGCTTCATTTTTTATGTGATAATACTTACTATTTAATTCTATAAACAGACATAATTTCTTGTTCAGTGACAAAGTTCTGCTGTTCAAGTCCTATAATTGCTGTGTCGAGAATACCGACTAATTTGTCAATCGAAATTTTTTAGTTTTCATTAACCTCCGAGTCACTTTCTTCGCTATCGGAAGCGAATTATAATGATGAGGAGTTGATTTAAATCATATCAAAGACAGAGTATATCCAGATGAAATACTACATTTAGTAAGAAATTATAAGCCAAATAAAATAAAAACATCTGCCCTGAAGATAAGGATAGTGCTGACAGATCAACTTCCAATTCATTGCGCTGAGGCGTTAAAGATAAACAAAGTTTAGATAAACAAACGTTAAAGTTTAGATAAACAAAGGATATGCCTTTATCCATTTTTTGCAGAAATTCCACTTTTTGTTTAATGGACTTCGAAACATACTTTCACTTTGTAGATCTTTTACATATTAGTAAATATATATCAGAAATTCTATTTGACATAATCGAAAGTTCAAGCTTACTTTTATAAAATTGCTCTAACAGTCTGCAAAAAATAATAAGCCGGATCCAATTCGAAGATTAAGGAACAACGCAATCTGCAACATTAACTGAATTAGATAATTTTAGCTTAGCTTATACCATCCGTTATACATTAAACGCGCATGCGCACACGCATATTCGCAGTCGTAAAGGTCTTACGCGCATTCGTCAATGCGACGCATGCGCAGAAAGTTTGTAGCTTTGAGGTCCGGATTATAGATCATTCTGGATTATTTGTGTCCGAATTAACGACTTTTGACTGTAGTGAAAATTCCTCAGGAAGTCAATCCTTTGGAAGTGAAACTAAACAAAAGACTCTGATGATGATGATGATAGTGCAATTCTGAGTGCACGTATGTGGTATGATTCTAAAGTATTAAACTGACGAAGATGAGCCTTTTGAATTTTTTAATCAATTTGGTAGTAAATTTAAACTAATAGATTTGCATATCAACATCCTGCTAATGTTGACAAAATGTTATTTTTTACACTTTTATTTTTGCAAGGGATTGTAAAAAAGGAAGATTATCTTTGGTATTGGTCGAAAAGGCAATCTATAAAAACACCAGTATTTTCACAAATAATGTTACTTAATCATTTTTGTTCCTTGATGAGAAATCTTAGTTCTGTTGAAAACAAAAGTTATGACCCTTCAACTTACTCTTGCCCTAAGTTGTGGAAAGTTTATGATGTCATTGAACATATTAGGAAAACGTTTTGTGAAACACTCAATCCTGAAGAATAGGTCAGTTTGTTTGTCATGGAAACAGTATATTTCTTTGAAATATTCTCGCAATTTGGAATAAAGTTTTTCATGTTATGTGAAACCTCATCAGGTTATATATGCAATTTTCTTTTGTACACAGGAAAAGGCATGCGTTTCATACATGAATACTCAACATATCCACAATCAAATGCTGTTGTTCTTCAAAGAATGTTGTATAACTCTTGATAATTATTATACATTGCCATATTTTGCAGATATTCTTGTTCAAAAGAAAAACAAACATATATGGAACACTTGGTAATACTAGAAACCAGGTTTTTTAAAAGAAAAAGTGGAAAAGGGACAGTGCATGGGCATATGCGCATGGAAAAGTTACAATGCTAAAATGGAGAGAAAATAGTAAATATGCTTAGTTCTTTTCATCATCTGTCATCTGTATGTTTATTCAGGGATGGTAAAAGAGAAAAACTAGAGAGTGATTTATGATTATAAATTTACAATGGGTGGTGTCGACAGATGCGATCAGGAGCTTATGTACTACCCTAGTACCCAAAAGCAACTTCATAAATATTACAAGAAAATATTTTTCCATATATTGGATCAGGTAATGTGGAATTCGCATGTAATATACAGAATAACAAGAAACACTAAAAAATACCTTCTTGATTTCAAGCTAGCCAGTGATAGAGGAAATCTTTGACAAATACTCTTCTGCTCTATGTTCGTCAATATGGTCTCTAGTGATGATAGTATGAACTTTATTCACCTTGTAGGGAGACATTTTGCAAGCTATATACCACCAAATCCTATAAAAAATGAACCTAGAAGACAATGTGCCGTGTGTTGCTCCAAGAAAGAAAAAATGGGGAAAAAATACGTAAAGAGACTCGCATTTGGTGTGAAGAATATAAAGTTGGATTATGCGTAGAGCCATATTTCAAAGTTAACCACACTAAAAATTTTTTTGTATAATTATAGTGAGTACAAGTAATATTGTACAAATTAGTTGGCATGTATATTTATCAAAATCAAAAAGATCCTGTGTATTTTTATTCCATGCACGCTGAAATTGTGTCAGCCGCATTGTATGTTTTTAAAAATTAAAAAAGGATTAAAATTCCTGCATTATACTAATTTTGTTTATAAAGATGTGAATATTAATATATAAAGATAAAGAAAATAAATAAACACATATTTAAGGACCATAATGCATCAAAATCGAGCAGTAGATGGAAGGTTAAAAAATGTTTAAAATAATAAACTTGACAAAATGTTTAAAATAATAAACTTGACAAAATGTTTAAAATAATAAATTTGACAAAATGTTTAAAATAATTTCTTTTAAACGTAGCATAAAAAGAATTACAAGCATAATATTTTGAGCTCAACGAGAATTGCATAATGTTATACCATGGTGCCTCTGAAGATTACTACACAGTTGTTTTCTGCTATATCTGCCAATGGCGGTACAATCCAAATTTTAGGGGAAGAGAGCAAAGTCTCTCTGGCAACCCCATAATGAGGGAAGAAAAGTTATACAGTTTTGGGTTGTTACAAGAGCTTCTTCATTTTTAAATTAAACTCATGAGCATTTTTGCATAATACACATATATTTATTGATATTTTATGTATGTACATTACTGAAGTTTCTTTTTTAAATTTTGAATAATATTCATTGTAATGTTGTGTTCATGCAGGAATTGGGGCTAATTCGCAAGCCTGCTTCCTTCATGACAAGTATTTGTGACGAGAGAGGCCAAGAATTACTGTATGCTGGAACACCTATCACAACAGTCATAAAAGATGATTTAGGTATAGGTGGAGTACTAGGATTACTGTGGTTTCAAAGGAGATTACCATCATATGCAGGGAAATTCCTTGAAATGGTTTTAATGGTTACTGCTGACCATGGACCTGCAGTTTCTGGGGCTCACAATACCATCGTATGTGCAAGGGCTGGAAAAGATTTGGTTTCATCACTTGTGTCAGGTCTTTTAACTATTGTAAGTACTTACTTTTACCTTGCATAATATGTGGAATAAGAATTTACTTCTCTATGTAAATAAATAAAAGTTAGCTGTATGGGGGAGGGGGAATTTTATGCTATGTTCTTTTAACAAAAATTAAGGTTCCTTTAAAGTAGAGATCTATTTTATTACACCATTGCATGCATATTGGTTTGTAGTAGATTTAATGCACATGATAGGTTGACAAAATTTATTTTATCAAAAGAAACACTTTGGAGATCTGGAACTTTCCACAAAAATAGTTGTACAACTAACTCTTCACAATATCACAGAGTACAATCAGTAGTTGCACTTAAAACTGCTTAAAATTATGCATAGCAATGCATAAAGCAATGCAAAGCGCAGCTAAAGAACAAAGCTAAACCAGAGATAGTACTTGGAACTCTCACTTGGCTATCGGCTAACATTAACTGAGAGCTCTCCAGCTTTATATAATTTTCACCCGGATGTCAGCATATTTCTAGTACTTTCTGCTTCTCGAAATTACTGGAAGGCAAATTGAGGGTCAAATTATGATTACAGCTAATATAGTGATCAATTACATTTATTCAATTCCAGTACCTATTATGGTGATACAGGGACTGTACTAAAATGTTGGCAAGTCGGGCAACTTTCGTCGATAAAAATTAGTCTCAAAAACTGTTGCCAGCTTGTCGATATCTCGCTAAATTACCCAGAACCCATTTATGCAATGTTAAATGGACTTGCCCTTGTATTCTTACTATTTCAGCATAGCTCGTCTCTTTAGATTTTACATTGTGCAAAAGAAATACAAGAATTTTACTTATCATTCCAGTAATATTAATTATTTAAGTACTGAATTCGTAGCAACATTATTTGGCAGTGCCACTCATCATAAAATCCAGATTAACTAAGAAGTTCAGTTATTTATAGATATTATGATTTCACTTATCACATTTTGGATCTTTTCCAATAAGTATTTTATTAAATGATTTATGTACAGTTACTCAAAATATAGGTATTCAGACTTCTTTTCTTTGATTTTATATTCTGCTAGTTTATGCAGTAGTTTTAATGTTATAGATATTTAGCTTACACAGTTAAATTTTGGAATTTGGTCCAATGATCATCTTACCCATCACATAAAAACTGTAAAAGGTGGATGATAGACTTATTTTTATATGAAAGGTTCTTCACATATTTTTGATGAGTTGTTTAGACTAGGATCCTATGCGCTAAAATGAGATTTATTGAAACTCCACATATTCTATGAAATTTTGAACATAATTGTAATACATTCCTTTGTTTGTTACTGTCACAGTACTTAATTAAAATGAAAATTTGAGGATGGATGTTAATGCATGAAAATGTTTAGAGGAGTGCCTTATAATTTTACTTGAGAAGATTATTCAATAATTTTTTTAAATATTATTCTAGGAAATGTCAAGAAGAAAATTGAATACAAGGGAAATTTTCCCATCTCTCTTCTTATGAATTGCCAAAATGTGATGCAAGATGAGGCATGGGAATAAAAGGACAATGTTTACTGCATTGCAGTTTATATAAACTTTTTGTTGTGTTTATATATATATATATACTTGCAGTGGTAAATGATATAAAATTATAAACTAAATTGCATTTAAAGCTCAATGACAGATGTAAATTTGATAAATAATTTCGAATGTTTTCTTCAAAATAAATTTAGCTTTCTATGATTAAAGTATTAGGCAAGTTTTAGAAAGACTGCTTTGTAGATTCTTGCCTCATTAATATAAAACTATTATCAAAGTACTTTTGAAGTATTTGATTTATAATATGTCTTTAGGGTGACAGATTTGGAGGTGCATTGGATGCTGCAGCAAAGTTGTTTAGCGAAGCATACGACAGTGGAATGATACCAATGGAATTTGTAAACTCAATGAGGAAAAAAGGTCAATTGATTATGGGAATTGGACACAGAGTTAAATCGGTGAGAAATTCATTCTTATCTATGTAATTTGGGAGGGATGGAATTGGACATTCATTATATTAATTATTTACAAAAATAATTGTAATGCATTGCAAAATGAATTGTAATTTTCATATTTACATTTCAAAATATAAAAATTATGTTTTAGACCTTGATATTCTGTAGCATAATTTGTAAAAAGTTCAGTAAACATTCAGTTTACTAAAAATGTTTTTCAGGGCATACTATCTAAAAAAGTCTTAAAATAGGAAAAATATAACCAGTGAAAAGTATCAATGTCAGATTTGTGTAATATAATATAATCAAATTGTTTATATTTACTCTTTTACCTTTAGTTGGAATACATAAAATAAAGGAATTCTGAATCCATAATATCATTGTAATTTTTACATTGTAAAATGAAAAGCTGCATAAATTCTGATCCTTTTTTATTATCTGAAATTTAACTTTTCCTATTTCTAAAATAATCTAAATAGAAGTATTAAATACAGTTTTATCAAATTAAAACTGAGCTTTCAAGTAAGAATGTGAAGACTGTTTTAGTAATAAATTCACAAAGTATGTTCCAAATTCCAGGCAGTAATTCTTTTTCCATACTTAGTAATTGGGCCTTATTCTTGATCTCCATATTCAATTTATTTGTGGCTTTGCAGTTGACTAGTTTAAGAGGCATCTTAAAAATTGACAGAGTGTCAAAGACTGTTGATAAAATTTTTGCTAAGCAATACATAAAATTTTATTTATACAGTACCGGAAATCCTAATTTGTTACTCATTTTTATATGCATGTTAAAAATTACAGTAATTCACTCCTGAAGACTGAAAATATGATTCTTTGTTTTTCTCAAATGACATAAAGCATCTTTCTGTCAGATATGTGCATTTATATATTGTCTTTATGTGACACTGGGTCTGTTAAATCTATTAGAATCAACAATTTGAGGTCAAAAAGGGAATGTTAATTTTAGGTGATGTTTTCTTTTTTTTCCTTACATCTTAAGATCATGAATAAATGTTTATTACATATAGGGTTATAAAAATTATTCTAAAACAGCAGCTGAAAATTTTATTTCTCTATACTCTGTGTGATATATTACCTATCACTATTACACAGTCCAGTCACATTAATGTGACCACCACGTACTTTCCATGTCAGAGTTAAATAACCAATCACAGAAGGCAGGTGGCAGCACAGTGCAGTTGAGCGTATATAAAGGGTGTGTGATGGCTTCGGAAAACATTTCAATCGTTGGCGTAATGCAGAAACGAAGCGACGAAGCGATTTATCCGACTTCCAAAAGGGCATGATCATTGGCTTTCGGGCCAAGGGTGGAAGCATTTCCGAAACGGCTGAGTTTGTGAACTGTTCGCGTGCCGCCGTGGTAAAAGTGTACCGTGCATGGCAAAATGGGACTGTCCAAAATCAGCGACGTGGCAAATGTGGTGCACCATGGGCCATAGATGACAGAGGCGAACGACGGTTGCGGAGATGCGTTCGGGCAGATAGACGGGCTACCGTTGAGCAACTGACCACCAAAATGAACCAAGGGGCTACCAAAAGTGTCTCCCAAAGTACTATTCAGCGAACATTGCTGCGTCTGGGCCTCCGAAGCAGATGCCTGGTTCGTGCACCTATGCTGACTGCTGTTCATCGACGGCGAAGGCTAGAATTTGCACGCCAGTACAGCAGCTGGACGTCCACTGAGTGGCGACAGGTTGCGTTTTCGGATGAATCGCGTTTTATGCTCCATCGGACAGATGGACGTTGGCGTATAAGGCGTGAAACCTCTGAAAGGAACCACCCTGCAACCATTGCCGGAACGGTCCAAGCTGGAGGCGGGAGCATTATGGTCTGGGGAATGTTTTCCTGGCATTCTCTAGGTTCACTGATCATTGTGGAAGGCACAATGGATCAATACAAGTACGCATCTGTCCTTGCAGACCATGTTCACCCCTACATGCGCATTGTTTTTCCTCAGGATGATGGCATCTTCCAGCAGGACAATGCGAGGTGCCATACAGCTGCCAGTGTACGTGCGTGGTTCAAAGAGCACCAGGATGAGTTTACCGTCCTCCCCTGGCCAGCAAACTCACCTGACTTAAACCCAATCGAGCATCTGTGGGACCATCTCGATCGAGTTGTTCGCGCCATGGATCCTCAACCGCGTAATCTAGCGCAGCTGGCCACGACATTAGAGTCGGCATGGCTCAACATCCCAGAGAACACCTTCAGGGACCTATGTGACTCTCTTCCTGCACGTCTCGCAGCAGTCCGCTCTGCGAAAGGTGGTTATTCTGGCTTTTGACAGATGGTCACATTAATGTGACTGGACTGTGTAATTTTCAATTGAATGTTTCATTTTGGACTTTAATACAAAGGTAATACTTTAATACAGAGGTTACAGTTGACTCCTTCTTAAAGAAGTTAAAGCACTTTTTTAAAGTTGGCCTACCCCCAAAAAGCTAATGCGACTTTTAGATAATTCATTTTACAGTGTTTGTTATTTTTAAAGTTATATCTGTTTTACATATTTATATCAAATGAGATGCATCATAATAAAAATGTTAAATTATTGGAATTGACTGTGACAAGGTAGTGGGAGTGCAACTTGGCAAGATTAATGTTGTTTTTTTTTTTTTTTTTCCCCTGCAAGGAATTCTACATCTTATTTCTTTGTTTTGTTAAAATGAAACATGCCTAAAATCAACTTTTATATGTAAGCTTGGAAAGGCAAATAAAAACTAATATACCTCGTAAAAAATACGTGCATATGTATATAATAGCAGGAAATTAATTGTATAATTTATTCTTTCCACTCCTCGAGTCCAATTTATCTCTGTCACTTTGGAGAGCCTTCTTTTGATACCCGAGACTTTTTTTGATATTTGTTCTTCATTAACTTAACATAATTAAAAATAAAAAATATAATATTAAGCATAGCATTTGATTACAGTATCAAATGTTGTAATCAGTGATGAACTATATGTTAAAAGGATTGATACTTTATCTTATAAAAAATAGAAAATGCAGTGGATAAACAAGAAAACATTTTAAAATAAAGCTTTAATTTTTTTTAATTAAAACGTGTTAAAATCTAGCAATTTTATGTTTACAGGAAATTAAAAAATAGTAAAATAAAAATATATATTCAAGATAAAAAATATGAAAGCAAACTACTTATTTTAATTTTGCAATAGCTTCTTTATTCATTTTAATTTGGGTACTTCCTCTTTCTGTCCTAAAAATAGTATAACTGTTTATGATATATCAGTTTGAAGTGCATCATTTTTAATCCACATCATAAGATCTTGCATAACCTAGCAAATAACTTTTATTCAATCACTGAATAAGATTTCTATTCAAAACGGAAACTCTTCCATGTTCCCTTCTGAATGTGTAGCATTTGTTTTGTTCTTTGCATCTGCTAACTTGCCATTGCCTTTCAAAAATATATTTTACACGAAGTCTATCAGTATTGATTTGAAAATTCTATAAGAATAGCGTGCTGTAATGACCATATTACTTGTGTTGTCTTGATGAAAAATGCGTGTCAACCATGAATAAAAAGGAAATAATTGAATTTGGCCACGTCTTTAAGCTTCTGCTCCTTTTTGCATTCATCTACTGTCCCAAGTTACTACATATATATGTATCAAATTTTGGATATTAAAAAAAAATAAAATTTGTCTTTATGCATATTCATTCTATATCTCCTAATATATTTTAAGATCTATTTAAAAGTGATGAGTGAATTAGCTTTCCTCTTATCGGCAATAATTCGGGAGAGAATGAATTTTATACTCTCATTTCTTCCAATATAAAACAATTTCCAGAATACGATATTACGTTTAGCTGAATAATAACCAATAAATCTTCAGCAAAATTAGTTTGCAATGAGTATAATTTTGTCTTTCTTAACTACTGTTGCTAATGTAGAGCTAAGGCAGATTTAGCATGTGGCATAATAGTTCTTGAATGTGGCAACACTTTTTTTAATTAAAAAAAAAAAAAAAACTGCAAACACATCAATTTAATAGCTATTGGATATTACTGTTTAAGAAATGTGCTAAATTCATCTTTTAATCCTATCACAATGAAATTAAATTGCATTGTCTTTTAGAGGATCCAATTGCAGTTTTTACATTTGCATAATCTGTGATGCAAATCATTAATAAAATGTTTGAAATAAGAATGCTTTCTCTTTCTGTGTGGATGGTATTTTGGGCTTATTTTAATGTGCAGTGGGTAGCTTCTTTTCATTTACATTTAAGATACCATTCAGGAAAAAATTATAGATTGACAAGTCTGGTGAGCTAGGAAACCATGAAATGATATTATTCTTAGATATGGTGCAGATTCCAAAAGGATGGTGTACAACTTTGAAATTCATGCAAAATGAAACATAACTTGATAGATCCAGAATAAGCTCATCTGAAAGGAAGCATGCAAATTCATATACAAGAAAACGTATATAGTACTTTGGAATATCTATGAGATATTCTGTGATTGGCTGTCCTTGAAAAAGTATGGGCCATTTTTTTTTTTTATTGAAGACATAGCACTTGTACTGTCTCTTGATTTGTCACTGATACTAAAATGGTGGGCCAAATATTCAAAACATGAACATGGCTATATGTTTCATAAACAGAAATGTGTAAAATACAGTGGATATCTGATTTTTTCTTTAAAAAAAGGTAGAAATACTGCTAGTTTAAAAAATGGTCATTATTTTGCTACATTGTGTGTGTCTTCTTTAATAATATATTTAAGATACATTTAGATATTTTATTATGATTTCATTATTTTACAAGGTAGAAATTTTGAAGTAAGGTTTTATAAATGCATAGAACATGACAGTAAAGCATAAAACTTTTATGAGTCGAGCAAAAAATTAAATAATTACTGATAATAACAGTTCTTCACTATAATTCACTTCTTAAAAAAAATACACAGTTTTATCCATATTGGGCTGGTTTAAGTTTTAAACAAATTTTAGTTCCCCTTGAACTTTTTTATACCAAGAGTTAACTGTATATTTTATATTGATTCTGAGAAGACTCTTTTAAATACTAGTTATTTTGCAAATGTATTACTTTGTATCTTTTTATGAATATTAAAATTATAAAATAATTAAATTTTATGAAGCTGAGTTGATTCCATTGTAAATAGATTTCTATTGTGTAGATCAATAACCCTGATATGAGAGTTCAAATACTTAAAAGTTATGTGAAAGAGCATTTTCCTGCTACACCAGTGTTGGACTATGCTTTGGCAGTAGAAAAGATCACAACTTCAAAGGTAAGAAAAAAAATTAAGGCATCTATCCTAAGATTAAAACATTTTTAAAGTGGAAAGTGTCTAAATTTCAGTTTTACATAATTCTATTATTTTCAGTTGCACTGTATTCTGCTGTTCAGTTCAGATTTCAGATGTGGTCGATGTTAAAAATTTAGATTTACTTTCATTTTTGTTAAAATAATTTTGACTATTTTCAGTGTAATTCTGTTAATTTAAATGTTCAAGAAAAATATTTTTAACTTAATGACTAAATGTGCATTTAATTTTTAATATTGATTTTCTTATACTTTATCCATTCTAAAATTATGCCATTAATTCTGTTGCATGTTTTGTAATATACAGTTTTATTCACAGGGCTGAGGTTATTTTAAATCCTTAATGAAGATTTTTCATTCCCAGGGAAATAACATGCACAGCATAACTTTAAAAACCATTGATAAGAACGATGCTTTGATCACTCTCTGATCAATATTATTTGTCTCAAATGTCAAATTAAAAATAGATAGTAAAGATTAGTCATAGATGTCAATTTAAAAATGTCTCATTGAAAAAGGTAAATCTAAACAATAATTAGATCAGTCATAGCTTTTTGTAATAATTGGATAACTGATGCAGGATTTAGGAAGCGCTATTTGCAATGGCAGTGTGCTATTGAATGATGTTGAATTGCAATTGAAATAGGAATTAGTAAACTGGATATGATGTTTTAAATGAACAAAAAATTGGCATTGTGATAACATTGAGTTATGATAGAGAAGGCAGTTGGGGGGAAACTAAAATCTGGTTGAGTAAAAGAACATAAAAACTGTTATTTATAAAATAAAGCAAAAGATAAAGGGTGGGGGGGAATTTTGTTTTGATACATCACAAATGTTAAAGGAATCTCCATAGTTTGATAATGAAAATATTGAATTCTAATGTAGCTTAATTCTGAAGTCGATCATCAGTTTCTTCAGACCAATTAGTCTATTGAGTGATGGATCTGAACAGTTTAATTCCATGTAAATTTGTCATAACAATTGGAATTTTCTGTAAATTTCATATTTTTAGTATTAAAGGCCAATTTTATAATTGTAATACTCATACAGTATACAAACAAGTATAGTTAATAATAGGGTGGTCTGGTTTATAAAATTTTTATATATGTTATGAATTTTTTGCGTGTGTGTTCAATACTATGAATCATAATTTATTTTATTTAATCTGTATCTCCTGTACATTGACCAGATATTGCTTATATAATAATACAATTCAAATTATATTTCACTGTAATATTGAATAAATGTAACAAAAATCATGTTATTGAAAAATTGTAAAATAAATGCTGTCACTCTAGCAGTATTTAAATTCATATTTGGTGTAATGATTAAATCGATAACGCAACCTTAAAGTAAAATCTCAACACTAGAACCATGTAGTTTCTTCAGTGCTTACAAATTGTAACAGTAGTCGGGGACAGTTATTATTAAATTAACAGTGCATTCTAAAAGTAAAGGCATAATTATTAAATTGAATTATTGGCAGTTTTAGAAAGGTGCAAGATTGGCCAATTTTTAGAGTAGTGAATACAGAAAGATATCTAGATAATATTCAAGATGTTTATTGAATCACTTAGTCAGAGCAACAGTGGTGTAGCTAGGGTGGGGCAAGGAGCTCCAAATTGATGTTACGAAATTTTTTAATGAAGTATTTTCCATTTTTGGCACACAGAAAGGGGCGCAAATTCTTAAGTTGTCCCCGGGCACTGAAAACTCTAGTTATGCAGAGCAAGTATGGAAAAAAAATCTCCCTTAGAGAACAAACATGCCAAAGTCCATCCTGACAAGAACTCTTAGGATTTTTTCTTTGCTTTCAATCATGATAGTAGTCATTTTGACCACATTAAGAAAACCTTTATAATTAAAGTATGGAAACTTTAAGCAGAAATATTGAATATTGTAACAAAATTGTATTGTTTCAGAATTAAAAAATACTTTTTCAAAAATATACACCTGTTTTCAAATTTATTTTTACACATCATAAAATAATGATGTTTCATAAAATATCCAATCGACATATTTTTGCAGGAAATGTGTGTTAGCACTGATAAAAGACTTAAAGCATTTGACGTGTGCAGGCAGCTATTGTATCAAATGAAAGTTTTATGGCAAAGATTTAATTGATGATTTTGAGAGTTTCAATATGTCTTCCTGGCATCACTTAGATTATTTTAAAAGTGACTGTTGCTCTATCATAAAAAAGAAAGTGATGAACCACAGCTCAGCGGGTAGCAAATGAGTTTCTTGCTGCCACAAGACAAAAGATGTCCTGAAAAACTGTAGCTGGGCATTTGGGAGAAAGACTTTAGGCCCATAGACCCGTTGTATGTGTCCCATTGTCTGTACAGCACTGTATTGCCCGTTTGCAATGGTGTTGTGAGCATCGCAGTTGGACTGAACAGAAGTGGGCTTGTGTGCTATTCTCAGATGAGAGTAGGTTCAGCCCAAGGTCCATACAGTGAAAAGGTTCGCGCATAAGAGGAAAAACACGTTGAATGGTCAACCACATCGTGAAGTCACAGGGAGACCTCTGTTGCTTTCTCTGATACTACGAGGGTAGAAACTATGGTAGGCGCTTGAAACGAATTTGCGCTTATTTGACTGTTCTTATTTGCTAGGTGTTTACATTAAAATGTTAAAGAAGGATATTAACTAAATCATAATTTAACATGTATAAATATCTAATAAACATTTTTTATCGACATACATACGACTTTTGAAATATATATTTAAAACTAAACGTATCGAATAAATACGCAAATCAATGAATGAACACTAACCTGAAAAATAAATTTGCATTGTACATACCCTTATTTCTTTGACATATTTTATACTTGAGCGTATAATTTTTAAGACAGTATATAAAGATATCTTATAAAAATAAACTTTGAATAATTTAAACCGAGGGCAAATTAAGTTCAGAACCCAAATTATGTGCTGTAAATTGCATAAGTTTAGTGGCTATATTTATTAAATTCTAAACATAATCCAAGCTAATTCAAATATCATACTGAATAAGGAACTGGCACATGAATTCGCAAATGCTATTGTAAAAAAACAAAATACATTTTTGTAGTTGCAGATTTTTTTATGTCACAATTCGCTTTTTCAGAATCAAAAATATTTTTATTTATTTACTTTACATTATGAAGATGTATTATATTTATATACATATAATATTTTACACTAAGATATATGCATTTATTTATATATATATATATATATATACACAAATATTATGAGATGAATGTTTAAAAAATATATATATATCAGATAATACGTAATACAAAATATATTTTTCTTTCCAAAAGTAACCAGGTATTTGCATCTAAAATTTAGTCTAGTTACGTAATTTGGATCAGTTCTGTTTAATAAAAAATATTTTTCAACAGATGTGCTGGATACACCATTTTTTCCGCAGCTAAGCTTTGCTTGAAGAAAAATTTTAAGTATTCCTTACAATGGTTAGGCTAAAAAAATAGCGCACCTAAGATAACAAAACAAAAGATAACTCGATTTATATTCAGTTAAAGAAATAATTTTTTGATATTACGAAATTTTCTTCAATTTATTTTTTCTTTTCCGCGTTATGTCACAGTTTTCGTCGACTGAATTTAGTCTTCTTTTTTGTGCTTTCGAATATTTTTTATTAACTAATTTTTGATTTAAAGTCCTTAATCGTATGAAAGTTCGAATTCTAGCAAAGGACTTAAGTTTTCATCTGTGTCGGAAAACTGCTGTTTAAGGGTTTTGACAAAGTCCTTTATAATATTTTCTCCCTTTCTTAAAGTGGAACCGTTGAAAATTAAAAATTGTTCTTCCATTTTATGGACCTGCGTTTTCCACTCTTCAGAGGGTTGAATTAGTCCTTCATGAGACAGATGTTCTATCCACGAAGAAATACACTTTGGATCTTCTTTCAGTTTATACGCAATAAATTGGGCAGAACATATAATAGAAGAGTTTGCATTCCATTTATCTTCTCGACGGCAAAGATTTATCCACTTTCTTCTTAATGTAGGATCACTTGGAAATTTGTGATAAACTATGCACTCAGATAAATTTTTAGTTTTTTCTAAACTGTTGTTGCAAAGAGCAATGGCACATCGCATTCCAGGCATCTAGTAAAATTGAACAAAAAGAATTTCAGAATCGTTTTTCTGCACTGTAAGCATTCCATAATATAATATAAAAATATTCAGTAAATATTTTAACCTTTTGATATAGAAAACTATGTTACATTACATTAATATGTATATATGTAACTTTTTAAACATTTTTTAAATACTTTTTTTTATAAACTTTTTAAAATTCTTTTTTGCATTTAAAGAATTATTTGAAATTTATTAATTACGAATTTCACCTTTTGGTCTTTGTGAAAAGTAAATTTCTTACTTTGTCTTTACTGATAATTTTTTAACAACTTAATGCGCGGAAATACTAGACATGTTTATATATTTTTTTTTTTTTTTAAATTGTAATTTCATATATATACACATTTTTGTAATCTTTATTCTGTAATTTAAGCTGTTTTGGCACAAATAGATATACAAAATTCGTCTATAAACAAGCTCTGAACTTAAGCTTGTTATTTTACAATTAGTACTGAAGATAAAATATTTGATAGTATAAAACAGAAGTGAATATTACGTAACATTAAAATAAAACAAAAGTACTGAAATTTTACTAACCTTGAAGAAAATATTCTCACTGACAGGAAACAGAGGACTTCACAGGAGTTCAGCATTCGAAAGCAATGACTTGCGTTTCCCTTAAACTCGTATATCACGTAGGCCTCGTCTGGTCGCCCTGTGACGTCATACGTTGAGACTTGACGCATGCGCTCTATGCCTCAGTTTCCGAATACGCGAACCTTTTCACTGTACGGACCTTGGGTTCAGTCTATTATCATATTGTAGAAGCTAATTGAATCAGCCTGAGAGTGGTATTCTTATTATCATCCAGAAAATATCGAGGAAAGGAACTGATAACCAATAATTACTTATCATGGTATGAACTGGCATCTTGATCACTGGGTGCATGCCCTATACATGTGGTTACAGCTGGGACTGGTCAACAATACATTGATGGAATTTTACTGCCTTATATTTTCCTTTTATGCGGTACTTTTTGGCAATTTTCTTTTCATGGACAGCAACGCATCATCTCGCCGAATGCTTGCTGTTCAGAATTGTCTACACAGCGAGAATTTCCAATGTCTTGTATGGCCAGCATGTTCTCCAGATCTAAATTAAACTGAAAATGTTTGGAATGTTCTGGGGAAGTGACTTGGTGGTCAAAAATATCCTCCAGCAAACAAGACAATTCTCATCCATGCACAGACAGAGAAGTGGGATTAATTACTTCAACATCTGCTGGATTATGTGATGCAAAGTATAAACGATGTGTGAAAAGTAGTATCACAATCCGTGGTATCCGTATCCAAAAGTTTCTGTTGTTGTTCATATCCATTTCTTCATACACAGCATCAAAAGAATACATTTTACTTTTTGGTGTTTCAAAACTTTTGATATTTCCCTGAACAATAAACATTCTTTATTCTAATATCCAACAGTGCTGCAAGAATACTATCCTGATTAGCCTCCATCTCTGCTTGATCTTATGGTATACTTTAATTTGAGATCCATCCTTGGCCATTATCCAGCAATTATGCATGGAAAATAAACTGCCAATGTTCAGCAGCTTTATCCATTTTAGCCACTTGTGGGTAGAGGAATTTTTGGAAATAACTGAAATTTAACCTTAAAAGCAAAATTTCTTATGAAGTTAGACATGAAATGTATTGTAGATTTGGTCCTAATATCATTAAATATCAAAACTTTCTGCCAGTCTTCTGGTATTAGATAAATTTTGAAAGTAGTACTGTTTTAAATAAATTACTTGTCTTTAATAGAAAGACCTATAACACATTTAAGTCCTCCCCCCCCCCATTTTTTAGGAAATAAATTGCTTACATATACCTTTACTTTATTCTAACATTAAAATTGATTGTGAATGCTAACAAAATATTTATACATCCATCCATCCCCAAAATCTGTTTAGATTTTATTTTAGCAACAAAACTGTCATTTGAACATTTCTCTCTCCCTCAGAAACCAAATCTCATCTTAAATGTGGATGGTCTCATTGGTGCTGCAGTTGTAGATCTTTTGAGATACAGCGGATGCTTCACCCCAGAAGAAGCTCAAGAATACATAGAAATTGGTGCATTGAATGGTCTGTTTGTTCTGGGACGCACAGTTGGCTTTATTGGTGAGTGTACGATTTCTCATAGTAAATAAATAGATTTCATTTTAAAATAAGCATATTGTGCAGATATCTGAGGTTAATGCCATAATCACAAGTAATATCAAAACTACTGTAAAAAATTTTACTGCTATTTTTAAATGTAATGTAAAATTACTTTGCTGACTGCTGATATTTATTTTTTAGCATAAATGTTCTTCTGTTTTATTTTATCTTATGAAGGAAGTTCATGGTGCAGTTGTAAAAAATGTCTCAAAATACAGACTATAGCTTCAGGAACTCAAATTTTAACAACATGCACATTTGATATCTTAAATAGTCACTCAATCCATCTATTACGTACCCCAATATTTAAAATATGATAAAAATAGTTTTCTTTAGTTTTAAAGCTGTTTTTCTTGTTCTCGTGTATTATAAATACATGAATAATAACTGGGTTTCAAAAAATTAATTTCCAAAATAATCGTAGAGTTAAAATTAAGATAAATGGAAATAATAAAAAATAAACATCATGCATCTAAGTTTCATTGCATCTCTAATATACAATGCTTATTTTATTTCTTTACACTTTGAACGAATTGCATTCACGTTCTTCTGTCCTTGGTGCAAGGGCAATTTATCACATCTTTCATACTTGGTTGTTTCGAATTTTATGTATTCATTTTAATTCTTTGTCAAAACTTCTGCTTTTTGTTTTGCATGCAGTACATCAATTTCTTGGTAAAGTCTTTCTTGGTCCCTGATCTTTGTTCAATACTTTTTTTCATTAATCGTAATGCTAAGTCCTTCAAAAACAGACTTCTGTTTCTGGTTGGTGGATTAGGAGTTGAATGTAATATAATTCAAGCATTTACTACAGCAACGTTCAGTGCCGGAAAGAAAATTACCATTGGCCACCTCCTTGTTATTCTGGCAATTGAATAACTGGCTGACATTTCATCCCCCATATCCACTGCTCCTTTAGTCATATTATAAAAACATATAATTCCTGATGTTTTATTTTCTCCAATAGTATCATCTATAGTATGATCGTTATATAATGTTGAAAGCATAAGAACAGTTTTTCCTTTTTTAGGAACATTAGGAATTAATGTTTTATCTTTTTTGAAACCAAAACAGTGTAGAAAATATTCCTAGTTTCATCTTCCAGTTTCCGAAATGCAATCTTCATCGCTTTCGAATATTTCTAATAAATCTCACAGGCATTGCATCTCCAATTCATAGGGAGTCATTTTTTTTGCCATAATGCGGTTAGAAATTTTCAAGAATTTAATATCAAGTACTTTAAAATCACTTGCGAGTAGAAATATTTACTGTTACACTCTAGAAATAAATTTCTGAACTAAATATTATGTCAGAAAAACACTTATGTTTACAGGTGCATGGGGTGTGTCATACCCCAGTTCCAATAAAATACCAATAAATCTTTTTCTGAAACACATAGGCAAAGAAAAAGTGGTTCTGAAAGTCAACCACAACTAGAAACTCAGCTACTGAATGCAGCACAGAATTTTAGTTTCACAAGTTAGGAATATTCCACTTTTATGCAGGGGTGGGATATGATACACCCCACACGCTTTCCCGCGGGTTAAATCTAGCATAATCAAATGTGCTCATAAAATAAACTGATTTATAGCTATCATAACTTTTGTTAGTCACAGCTTTATACAATATATAAAATTACATGAAATTGTATATTATTGATTGTTGGTTAAATTTTACTTTCTCCATGGTTTTGTTTAGTTGCATACTGTGTATTAAATTATATATTGATACTGGAAGAGGATCTGTTATATATTGTTTATCATATTATAACAGATTATGAGGTTGTCAGTATGTAAAATATAAGAAAGTTTCCTAACCTTTTATGTGTGCATTCTAACAGAAGATTTTGTTGTGAACAGCATGATATCCAGATCAATAATCATTGAAGCTAAGGCCTGTTGTTATTTGTTACCAAAACTCAAATGCTATTCATTGTATGTAAAGTATTTATGAGTGAATGAAATGTAAAGGTAATAAATTTTCCATTGCTGGCAAAATGTACACATTCCCTGCCAGACCGTTTCTTTGAAGACTTCCCGCGCCCCACGCTTTACATTTGTATTATTTTGTTTCTGGCGTATGCCTTACAATAATTAAAATAGCGCAAAAATCATAATTATCAAGGAAAGGTTGTATAGTTTAACATGCATAACACAACAAACCAATAATTTTATTTTTCTAGGAATTAGTTTAACAAATACCTGGCTGAACATTACTATGCCAAGCAACTTGCATCCTCACACATAATTTTTTTTATCGTACGTATATCAGTTTTAAATATAACATTTTAGTTAAATTCAAGTTTGTATGCAATTACAAAGGGATGTTATGATGAACTTTATTAAAACATGGCAAACATAAGTGTGGTTTATCCACACAACTATCGCAGAATGTCGCAACTTTTACAGTACATTTTCTTGCCGATTGGGAACCCAAATTTTTAACATTTCTTTCGTAACAAATTTTACAGCTCCTTCTTGTCGAATTAAAGTGGCCTTCCTTTTCGTCAGAATCATCACTAGAAAAACTGTTGCTGTGTGATGCCATATCTGCTTATAAGGAGTAATTATTGTAAAATTTGGAAAAGGTCTGAAGAAGAAAAGGCGGGAAAAATTGCAACCATTTTTAAATCAAAATATCCGAATTTATAACACTGAAATAATTCCTTCGTCTAACACCATATTTCCTTCGTCTAACACCATATTTCCTTCGTCTAACACACTGAAGAAACACACTGAACTATAAATCAATCCCAGCTTCAGTGAAGCAGTAAGTAGTGTATCAATGACACGCGAATAAATGACTGATTGAAATACGAGGAATGCAGTTGAAACAAGTTACAGAGAAAAAAAAATTACCCATCATGCCGCGTGGAGCGTATACACTCCACGATTAAATGAGGGTATCAACAGTAGTATTAAGATGCCATAATTGACTGCATAATGAATTTTTTAAAAATTCTTCATTTTACAATGATAATACCAAATACGCCCCACGCGGCAGGGAACATGTTAAAACAATCTAAAGACTGCAACATTTAGTGACTAGCTACCTAAAATTATTTGTATCATAAAATATTCTTGGGTTCAGATTTTGAAGATATTAAATTATATACAGTAACAAAGCTGCCATCTTTTTATCCATGGGATACTTGCAGTTTGAAAACATATTTAAAATATTTTTAAGCTCTCCTTTCAGAAATAAAAATTTGTAAACAGCTGAGTATACATTTCTTTTCAAATCTACAAAAATCATTACCCTGTCTTTATTTTTTGCACCTGTAGGTTGTAGATATATACTTTCAGATACAAAAATGTTTTAAAAGATGCAGATATTCATGTTTAACATTTTAATATTTAAAAAGTTATATAAAAACTCTGAAATCTAACTTATATATGGGCTCCCTGTTCCTTTTACTTATATTTAGGAAAATTTTATAATGATTAAAAAAAAAAAAAAGAGTAACTTTTACGTAACAAAAATTGACCAGTATATTTAATTTCAGAATCTTGGGTTTTTGACATTTCCAACTGACCTTCAGTTGAGTTAAATAAATAAATTAGCATGATTTTGAAGTTTATTTTTCCCCTCAAATAATATTCTTTTGTGATTTATTAGTATGTAACATTATTTAATTTTAAATTTTACTACAGTTATATGCTGAAAGGATTTTCATACATGAAATTTAAGTTTTCAAACATTAAAAATTTTATTAATTTAGAACCACAATCTTAAAATTGCACAAAAAATTCATTAAATCTGAAATATTTTTCATTTTTAATGTAGGCAAAAAATGTTACTAGTTGGATATGTGCCAACACAAATTCTGTAAGTTCATATGAATGAGATGCCATCTCCTTTTAAAAAAAATTATATTGATCAATACCTTTTATGATGACTGCATAGAAATGCTTGTCGTTTAATTTAATAATATCAGAAACCTTTTTCAAAATTTATATTTTATTTTATGTATAATTGTAAACATTTTGGTCTTCATATATGGCCCCTGAATGTAATCTCCAACTTTAAAATAAAATATCTATTACATTTTGTTGTACTAGGGTTGCACTTTATTTTTTATAATGAAAAAACTTCCCTAAGTACATTTACAGGGACCAGAAGAAACTATAAAATGTTAGATTCATCATTTTTACAAAACTATTTTCTTGATTGATTTAAAAAAAAAGGACTATTTTAACATTTAAAAATTTTATAAGTGGATATCTATGCCTAACAGTTTCAAAAATAAAGGCCAGGTAAGGAACTTCAGTTGACATTGTGTATGTGTATGAATATTTTCTTCGCAAAGTAAAGAAAACAGATTTATAAAACCATTACTTCAGTATAATTTTGTACTCATTTGTCATTGGCATAATGCTTTTAGACTGTTAGAGTTAATAAAATAAATGAAATACTAAGTATGTAATAAGTGCCATAAGGTGTGATTTCAAATAGTAACAGCAAAATTTGGATTAAACATGTTGACTAAAAAATAAATCAAATAAAAAAATTGATAATTTTTACTCAGTTGACAGTTGTGTGGCTTATAACTATATTTCTGATATTAAGTTTATTGTACATACGCTTTTCTTGTAATGAAACAAGTACATACGCTTTTCTCGTTCTATATTTCTGATATTAAGTTTATTGTACATACGCTTTTCTTGTATGAAAGCCATTTATCAGCAATTAATAATTTTTCAAGTTTTTTTTACTTTTTCCGCAATTAAAGGCTTAATGTTTGAAAACAGAAGTGAGTGAGTCGGGAAAATGTTTTTTGTATTTTGATGTAACATAACCCTGCTATTCTCAGGATCAATTACATATAATAAAGTAACATCAATAATTTTACCTTTGTTTGTTATAGGACATTACCTAGACCAAAAGCGTCTGAAACAAGGCTTGTATCGTCATCCATGGGATGATATTTCGTACATTATGCCTGAAGCTATGATGGATGAAGAAAATTCATGAATGTTTGGAATGATGTATAAAGCAGTTTAGCTGTAGTTATATTTGTTGCATAAATTGTTTTGAGGGCCATATTAGCAACATACTTACTCAAAACAAATATTCTGGCATTTGAAAAGGACTATTTTTTCTTGTAAAATATTGTGTATAAGTTGCAACAAAGATTCTTTTTCAATAATATTTAAATTAAAAATTTATTTCATAAGTTGAATTGATATATTCTTTGGAATGTTTTAAATTGTTATATCATCATCAGATATCTAAAAACAGTTTTCAGAAATTGTACATAAGTCTTTATATGCTATTTTGCTGAAAAATAACAAATTTTAATATTCAGAGTGGCTAAAGTATATTTTATTCTAAGAGAGAGACTATCTTGTTGAGTGAGCAGAAATGAACTTTAAAGTTGTTGTTCTTCATAATTTTCTACATATGATTCTTTTATTTGTCAATGCTGTTGTTACTCATTTTATTTAAATGAATGGTTGGATATGAGTTAACAAATTTGCACATTCCAGTTTATTTATTTACTTTCATTTTCGTGTGAGTGTGGAATTTTGTGTATGTAATATGAATTAAAACACATTTTCATGATGTTGCTTCAAGTTGTAATTTGAACATTTATTTAACATGTTTTTATTCTTTTTTAGCTTTTATACAATATATATTAAATTTCTAGTTGCTGTAACATAAAGCCCAAATGGAACTATACATATCAAATAGAATATATATGTAAGATTGATAAAGCAATAAAACTAATGCTAATTAATACAATCGGTGAAAATTTTCATATATTGTGTCTTCATTGTCTCCCAGGAAAATTTAGAAAAATCCACCTATATTATTGCAAGATTTTAAAATTTGAGTCAAATAATATTTCTTAAACTAAAGTTGACTTAAAAATGGATAACTAATGGATTTTGAAAATGGCAAGATACATGTAAATATTAATAAACTAATTTTTCAAATTAACTCAACTGACAATTTATAAAGTATATAAAAATGAGAACTTTAAAATATGAATATAAATTAAATAGCTTCTAGATTTAACTTCATAGTTATTTATTGGATTATCTATTTCATATATTTAAAAGATCACTTGAGACAAGATGTCACAAAACTTACATATATAATACGTAAAATGAAATCCACTTACTTCATTTTTATGGTTTCTTGCAGCAAGAGGATTTTTGCAAAAGTATTTTAATCTTTTGTAGAGTTGGTTAGGTGTATTATACAGATATTTATCTGTAAAAAATTATAGCTATTAGCATGAAGTTTAAACAAAATGGACAGACTTAGGAAAACATATCAACTTGCATTTTAAAACAAAGCAAAATTCAAATTTAGATTAGAGTATCTGCGTTTTCTCTGAAATTTTCATATAACAGCATCTGTTTCAAAATTAATTTGCTAAGTGATGACTGCAATTTTGTAGCATACGAATTGAATCTCGGAATTTGGTTTTTCATCATTTATCTTTTAAGAAAGTAAGGTTTATTCTTTTAATTTCATAGCATTTTGTGTTACTTTTTACATTGGATATATGCATTAAATGAAAAATGTTTATTTTAATTGAATAATTTATATACATTTAAGAATTTAAGACATCTGATATATATATAAAAAAAGATTTAGTTGCTCTTTTTTGTAGACAAGGGCAGTGGATGCAGGCACCTAACAATGGTTTCTAATCATTTGTTTTTATTATTTTTAAATCATAATGTTTACATATTACACAAAAAAAGCATTAAAATGCTGCTCCTTTTTTTTCTCTCAAAAAAAAAAAGGGGGGGCAGCATTTTAATGCTTTTTTTTTTTTTTTTTTTTTTTTTTTTGAGAGAGAGAGAGAAAAACATTTTCAAATCATTTTAAAAAGCAAGGTTTTCCATTATTGAGTTTTAAATTCATTTTTAATAAATATAAATATTACTAGTTAAAATTAGTTATAAAAATTCCAAACATTGGTCAATATGAAGGTTTGGACCGAAAATACATAATATACAGATGATTTAGAAAAATACACAATTATAACCGAATACAATATATTTTATAGAGTTACTTGGGATTTACATAAGATGGCCTCTTATTTGAATAATTAAAATCATACTTGGATTTTTATTTCAGAATTGTATCATAAAGTAGGGAGTGTCTGTGTTTATGAAATGATATATTAAGTACCTTATTAGTTGCCGGTACAACATTTATAATAGATAGTTAAAGTGCGTACTCTTATATAACAGAAATAAGATATCTTGTTAGTACTTATGCACAACTAAAGAATTCTACAATCAACTTTGGATATTATGAACTTTAGTATTTGACCTTGATCTGCACACATAGGAAATTCATATTATGATGTTCATTTATCATGAATCTGCAATTTTGATAGCATATGAATTTGTCATTGTGTATATGAGCTTTCAAATGTATTCTTACTTTAGAATAATGGTTAGTGACAGTAAACTGAAAAACTATAATTGGGAGGTGAAAAATATTTATAAATTGCAATTTATATAAACACAAATCTTATAGAATATATATTGTAGCTTATTATCATTAAATGCATAAGAAGAGAAGAAGGTTATTTAAATTAATTTATATATTTCATATAAACAGTTAGATGCCCAGGTGTTGTTCATTAACACTTGTCTTATTGTTTCCCAGAATTCTTAGAGTTGTCAGTCAACAGTTTTGTAGTTGTTTCAGTCGACTGGTTGGCAACTCCTGGCATTCTGGCTAGACTTAGACAGACTCAACTTCTGGGGTAAATAATCAGTCTTCACAGTGACTAGACTCTAAACTATCATTTATTAGGTGGTAGTTTCTGGCTTGACAGGAGGTACTGTCTTGTCTGTCCCTTGATTGGGAGATGTTACATGGTTACATTTTAAAGGTTGTCTTTGGGAGTTTGGCTCCCCTTGGTCAATACTGGGGGACGGAGTATGATGTGCTTTCTTCTCTTTGTTGGTGGATGCATTGATGTCCACCTTGGATTTTGTGTGCTTTTTCCCAGACTGTGTTTTAACCTTGTTAAATATAAGGGCTTCTTATAGCTCAGGCCTGGGAGCCCCTCCTTCCTCCTGACAGAGTTAAAACACAGTATTGTCCTATACAAGTAATCCCCTCCCTGTCTTTTATCAGGACAATACTTCCAATGCTTTATTTAGAAGCTATTCATATTCTTTAGCTATGCTTCTATTTTGCGATATGATCTTGCAGATATTAACACTTACTGTATAGTTCTGCATATTAGTCGGAATTTAACTATATATTACAAACGGGACAAGTAACATCTTTAATCTGGTAGGTTGTTAATATTCAAGCACTTTACTTCTTAAGGCAAGGGGGAAAAAAACTTAAATTTTTTTCAAGCAATTAAAGGAATGTAATTTTTTTCCCAATGTTCAGCTTCACAGAAGATTCTTCTTTTTCAGTGAACGGAATACACAAATCCTTAAAGGTTCGCTGTAAATGAAGCTGACTGTTGTGTGTCTGCCATTTATTTCCCAAGAGAAATAAATGTCTTCATCTATTTCATTATAGAATGACATGAATTTGTCTAATCTCATCTGATCTTATAAAAAGTAAAATAATATAGAGAATTAAATCTTTCAGCAAACTAGTGGTTCACAAATTTATTCAAATGCATAATTTACTATATGCATAATTATTACTTTTAGATTTTCAATATTTAATTATTACTTTCAAGAAGGAAAAAAACTTTGAGACTATCATAATTTTATTTTTTTTTTTTTCAAAATTAATGTGCTAAAATTACGGGTTTGATTATCAACGAAAAAGACTAAATGCATTTAGTATCAACACTGTTTAATGTTTGAAATTTAAAGAATATTTTTTTTAAATGTTCGATCTGATAGCCTTTTTTCTTGACAGTGTCTGCATTGTAACTTCTGTGATAGAAAGGCTTTTCATAAAATTTCGAGGGGTATTGATTTCTGTTTCTCTTTCGTTACTTTCCAACGTCCATCAATCGTGGTGAGTTTGCACTTAGCTCTTTTCAAGAGATTAAAGGCACAGTAGTTTATAGTTGAAACACCAACAGACCTTGCATTAATAAATTGAAAAGATATATTATGCAATACCTGCATCAGTCTTAATTTTTTCAAGGAATGCAGTGGTACTTTTAGAAGTACGATTTGTTGCTTTATCTTGACGAAGTTTCACTCTTTGCGATAAAACAGCTGTTTCGGAAATTGAAATATTAATTGCACCTTAAAATGAATCAAACATGGGTCTTTCGATTTTCGAACTGTTATGCTGATAACTGATTTTTCCGCAACTGCCTAAGAGTAAGACACCCGATTGGTTAATTTATAGTCCATTGCTATTAATTTAGGTGTCTCTGTAGAGATATTGAAAGTCTTAGAGCATGAATTCCTGGAAAAATTCATTATGCAGCATCAGGAACCAGATAGATTAGCTATCTATTATGTTGGTACAAAATAAGAAAATGTGTGAACATTTTATTTCTTTCAAATTATTTTTGTTCCCTTTTTATGTTAACAAAGTGCTTCAGTATTATTTATGACTGACTACACTTTTTAAGTATTAGTTACATGTGTCCATTCATTCACATGGTAAAGTTTATTATATAGCAGAATCCTACTTGGAAATAATGAACGTTTAGTGATGTTCAGCTGTACAATACGTAATGAAAATAAAATGCTGTAAAAAAACTGATTTTTCAGTTCATATAATAGTTTAAATTATTTTTTTACAAACCTGGGTATATTTCTGGATAAGCTAGTTTTTTAGGACAGAGTGGATAACACCCAAAGTAAGCAGCTTCAATCCTAAAATTAAAGCATACATTTAAATACTTTAAAAAGAGAATAAACAAATGTATGTTTCTATTGTTAAAAGATATGTTTTTTTTTATTTTAATGATAGTTTTAACCATAAGTGTTTAATAAATTAATGCTTAAATGTTCATCAATTAAATATTTCTGTATTTCATGTTCATATTTAAGTGAGATAATTTATAAATAAAGTATATCAAAAGGCTAGCAAAAACAAAGTCTCTGATTAAATAAAATATAGTAATAAAAATACTTGTAAGTCTTGACTCTATCAGTTTGCAAAATCAATTTATGAATTTTTGTTCTCACATTTGCAAAGTTTCTCAAAATAAGGTGGAGAATTTTATGAAAGCAGTTTTCGCTTAGTAAGTGGGAGATTATCATAAATATAAAATACGTTTGTATGATCTCTGTAAAATAAAAATTCCAATTGCAATATTTATTATGCATTAATTAATTTAATGTATTCCACACTTCCCAGTTATGAGGGCAGCTGGTTCATATATTGAATTTCAGCTATATGAGTCTTGTCAACAATATTGTTAAACAATCTAATAGTGAAATATCTCTAAAAGATGCAAGAAGAGAATTTTACAATGTAGACACAGACTGGGCTATAGAATACTGTATGGGTTTAAACATATACCTTACATCAGACATTGCCATTTATTTAGACATATTTTAGACTGCAGTCAAGGTGTTCAAGTACAATTCTTGAATGATATTAGACTTAATTATTAAACAGTGCATTCATTTATACAGTTAATTTAACAGTACATATTATACATTTGGTAAATATATGCTAACTTATGATTCAGTTCAGTAGACTATTTATAAAATTCAGGTGATAATTGCTCATAATTTAGTTTGCATATGAAGATAAGATTACATTTCACTTTATAAATTATTATGGTGCAGTTAAGAAACATTAATTTGTGAATATAAGATTACTATACTTATTGCAGAGCATATTTACAGCAAATTGCATGTTTACAATACTGTTTAGTTATGCAACATTATGATGCACCATTTAATGGTAGATGTGTTGCATTACAGTAATGGTAATTATTAGCATTGCTAGCTGGTGCGTTTGGGCCAGATCAATGGAACAACACATTTATTTCTGATCTGCAGATTTCTGATGCTAGGTTCATGCACTCTTGTAATGCTGTTTTGCACATATACATGTTTGCATGTTTCAAGCCAAAAACATGGCTATTCTCTAGGGGTAGCTTCCTTGGATGGAATTCCT
Source organism: Stegodyphus dumicola (assembly GCF_044657685.1). Lineage (NCBI taxonomy): Eukaryota > Metazoa > Arthropoda > Arachnida > Araneae > Eresidae > Stegodyphus > Stegodyphus dumicola. Next base: position 31,605,421 of record NC_140770.1, read on the forward strand.
GTGTCTCAGAACATTCAAACATATAATATTTGGGATTGCCAGTTCTGCTGAATACACAAGTGTCTCAGTATCCGGGTAGCTAAAGTATGGACCACATCCAGGAAAAAAGTGCATGATCTCTATTAGACTACTTATCAGTGTCTTGCTGACCTTAGCTTTATGTATGAACCTGGCACCTCAATGTGAACTGATTTTATATTAAGATATGTAGCTGCAAATTTTGCTGTCTTGTCTGCTAGTTCATTACCACAGCCTTCAGTGTATGCTGGAAATCACCGGAGTTTTGGTCTGCTGCTAACTGGTTGAAAGAATAAGATTCACTGTATGCATCTGATAATGAAGTTTCTGCTGTGACCATTCTGTATAACCCACAGGTTTAGAGCACAGTATAAATGTATATTATGTCGTTATTAAGCTGCTGTTCTTAATGTAACTTACTCAGTTTGAAATATCAAGCTACCTATTTTCAATTTTCTTGCCCAAGTCATTCTTTATTTTGGTTTTATCATTAATCACACAGGAGTCACTACCTGTACTTTGCTTCCTTCTGGACCCTTCTGTATAGTACGCCTGAGATACCTATGCTCTTGGTGGTCTGCATACTTCTGTGTCGAACTCTGCCAGGTGGCAGGATGACAAGAGATAGTTCTGCTCATGATCAGTTTACACATATGTGCAGTTCCACAGTGTGAATTGTAGTATAAGGTTCATGATTACAGTACACTCGCTATGGACCATTAAATGTAAGGAAAGCAATTTGGTGAATATATTCAAAACGTTGGTAGGAGTCGTTGACCCCCCCCCCAGCAAATACTCAGTAAGAATGGTCTTTCAATAATCCATAATGACAAAATGTCATGATATCAAGATAAAAACGGGTATGCTATTTTAAAGGAGGATCAATCATGTCTCTAATCTGATAGCACACAAGATGTTGAAACTATCAATCAATGTGGGATGATTTCATCTCTCCTAAATATAATTTCCCCCACATATTGCTATTACTGAAAGTTCAGCATAGCAATATCACTATATGCCATTACACCACGCTTGGAATAAAGTCTTCATGAGTCAATTTGTCTCTTCAGCAAAATTGGTGACAATTTGGTTGTTGATCAAGCTACAGAAGACTGAATATGCTTAGTTTATTTACACCTGATTTATGCATATAAGATATTTAAAAGTGTAGAAATTTCATAAATACTTTCTGTATTAGGAACTCAATGGAAAATATACAGAAAGCTCCATTTCTTAAAGCTGGGAGCATATAAGACTGCCATACTAAAGGTGACTATCTTGAATCTTATTTGAAATTTTTAAATGAGAAAGAAATTTTTCCAAGGCAAAATGGTGCGCCTACTTTTTTTTTTTTTTTTTTAAGGCAGACCATGTTCTATGATTTTAACATATAACTATCATTGGTCTGCATTCAGGTGATCTAGTATGGTACTGATTGTGCAGAAACAATTCAAACTGTCTGCATGTGCTGTGATTTGAGGACTGTTAACAATTTTCATAAAATCTAAACATAACGGATTCAAATTACATCAGTAATTATGGCTTTTAGTTGTCAATTTCATCCTAATTAAGAAATAATTGCAGGTTAAATTCATCATTGCCTAAACTCCTTCAGTTTCAGTTTGTCAAAACTGATGTTTGTTGAAAAAAACATGGAATTGTTGCATATTTTCAACGAAGCCTATACTGTGAATTGTAGTCATCTGCTGGTGTCCCGTTATTTATGTTTTCTTACGTTTGACATTCAACATTGTAAGTATATTAGTTTTGGTAGGGTGGACATTGTCATAATGATCATTTTGTTGATTCTTGAACTACAGCCAATACCATGTTAAACTTCCATGATGAATAAATATTTCAAAGTATTCAGTGCTCTATCAAATTTTTCAAAAAATTTCTAGTTTAAACTCTAGTATTATATAACCCCTTTCCTTTTTGTTCCAAGCAAAACTTCAACTGATGATCATCACTTAGAATCTGAATCTTTAATATCCCCCCTTTCAAAAAACAGCATTTTCCACTTATCATCCATGTCTGATATTTAGTTCAGACTTTTGAATTATCTTGTGCATATATATTATATTTTTATCTCACATCAAATTATTTCTTTCATTTTATCACATATCCATGAACATGTACATAAAAATAGTATAACATAAATAAATATTACACTTAAAAAAAAACTCATGTTTATTATCAATAATAATTACGTTGAATCAAGAAAGAATTATTGCTCATATATATTTTCTGCTTGTGTACTTTAAATTTTGTACAGACATTTGATTCAGTTTTCATAACACAATGTTTTAATTTACTGTTATTTCCATAGTTTCATGAACATAAATGAGCCTAATTTCAGTGCATTGTGTTACTTCCATAAGCATAAATACAATGTCTTTATAGTTTGTAACATCATGTAAAAAACTATAATTTGATAACACTTTTACTACCATCATATGAAAATAAAAGTTGTTAAGTCAGTACAGATAAAAAAAGTACTACAGCACCTTCTGAAATAAAGCAGATAACGATATAAGCTGTAAAATTTTAATTCTAAAATGAAAAACATTTTACTTTTTATTAATGAATCCAATATCTATCCTTACATATTATGATAATATAATTTATGTTAAAAAAATCCATGCACCTATAAATATAATTCATTCATGATGAAACTTGATAAAAGAAGTGAGATTATTAAAACTACACAGCAATCAGTCAATTAATTGAGCAAATGTAATCTAGAATGATTATATATTAACAGGTACACTTGTTTTCGGGAACAATGCATGATGATATTAGTCTGATATGAACTCCTATGAAGTTAAATGTACTATGAAATTTGCTGCTACATATTTTGTAATCACTTAGGTAGTTCATGTGCATTTTAAGATCGTTGTAACTGACATCTTAACATATCCCATACATGTTTGAATCTGGAAATACAGCAGGCCAAGGTAAGATGTCATTACACAGACATTTGTCTTATGCCAATGAAAGCTATTTTGAATGTGATATTAATGGAAATACGAAAAGTCGCAAGATATCATCAATGCATCATTGTGCAATTAAAGAGTGGCAAAAGATAGGGACTAAGTATTATAAGCAATAACTCTTTAAATAGCAATAAAAATATATATTGCGCCATACTTCCTCAAATCAGAGTTCTCCTGCCATCTGAGAAGTAAAAATTTTATTCATCATGGCTCCAATCCAAAATACTGGCAGTTTTGTGGCTCTAACAGACTTTGCAAGAGTTGTTCCAACAGCTAACAGCCATCTTGCAAGAGTGTTCCAAGGCATTTAACATCCAGGAAATGTGAGTTAGTTTTAAACTGCAAATATAGCAAAGCTATCAATATATTTATGGCCTCTCACATATGATCTTCCCAAGAGATTGACATCCTAGGCCTGCCACAGTCCTCCTAGTTGCCCTGTTGAGACACATGTCTGACTGTGTCATAACTCTGATCCTTATACCAGGCATTCAATGGTATAATCAATCGATTTTCTGAAAGGGGTAAAGTGATATCTATCAAACTAATTGTACTATCACTAAATGGATCTTCAAAGTTATGTTATTTCCTAATACAAGCAACAAATCTACAATGCAAAATGACAAAGCAATAAGTAATGTACCTTGTATGTGCTTGAAGTACTACTCATGAGATTTGTACCTGCTCTATGTGCTTGATTCGCTGTGAATTTTCTATCATTAGCATACCTGGCTAAGAAATACCTGCATGCAAAATTTTGAGATTATCGGACAGTTTTTCTAGGAATGCATTCCCCCCCCCAAATGGTGTATTTCATGAAATTCTACACATTTACATATTATAACTAAATTATAAAATAATAAGTTATAAATAAAGTTAAATGTATAACTGTATTATATCACAAAATTAAAACATCTTAAGAAAACGCACATAGATACTCCAAAAAATTCATGAACTGCAGTAGAAACAGCAACATCAGCAGAGTGTAGCACTTGAAAATATTCTGTTTTCGATTCTTTGTAGCCCCAGTTAATTATATTCTCTCTCAGTCGCAATTCAGCCTCCTCAAATATTTCTGGTAAAATAGATAACAGGAAACATTTTTTTAGAAATACAATTATATAAGGTGTGGTAGAATTCATGGTATATCAATAAAAGTATACCATACACAAACAACTGCTTTTCATTTATTATCCAAGTCATGGCTACAAGAATGCTATTTATCAATCAACTGTCATACATTCTTCCAGTCAATTTTGGAGGCTGTCTCCATTACATATTAAGACATATCTCCAAGAACACTGATTTGGTAAAATGATAGTTAGTCTACATAAAACTGCATGCAATTCTTATAGAAATAGTCAATTGGTTAAAAATTTAAGCACTTAATTTTTAAAAGAGCTTTAAAAATGTATTTTTCTTCGAAACTGCTTCAAAGAAACATATTTTTCTTCATACACTCAATTTTTTTCTACAACATGACAATTACAGTAATAAAAATTTAAACTAAATCATTCCAATACGATAAAATATTTTTTGGCTGAAAATTCTTAACTTGATGTAAAACCTAAAATCATATTATGCATAATAATTTATAGACTATATACATGTGTGTGTGTGTATGTACATTGTCAAGAATATGCAAGGTCAGTTACTACTGTGTATAAAAATTTGCAGAGAAATAGGTTTATCAAAACAAATCAAGATCAGACAGCTGTGCAGGCTCGGGACTGCTACAATCATTTGTAATTGTGCAGTGAACACCAGAAACGTAAGAATACCATATAAGAACATTATTTTATTCGTGAAAATGTAACAACTGAGATATTAAGAAAGATAAAATTAGCAAAGCAACAACTTTTTGTTTGATGTAGACTTAGTCAAGAACTCAACCGATTTCGATGGCAAACAGGTACATGTTCCTCTTCTTCAGAGGCAAAGAAATCTGCAAGACTGCAAAAGATTTCTTTGCTCCTGATAAAGAGGGGCCTGTACCTGGTTGCCCTTGAAATTGATTGAGTTCTTGACTAAATTTACGCTAAACACAAGGCTGTTGCTTTGCTAATTTTATGTTTTCCTTTAGAGTGTTTCTCTTCTGTTTTGACATTAAGAAAGGTCACAGGTGTTGGAAATTTCCACCACAAGCTGCGACATAAGCCTTATATCGGTGTCACATGGAAACACAGATGTTGTGAAATCCTGAGAACGTCTTTCGGAAGGCCATAGTAGTTACGCAAATGGGTGCGATAAGATCCTCCTCACTATCCATGGGTGTATCACATACCAGATCTTTCCTGAGAATACGGGTAGGGGGAATTCATGGAGGATATGTACAGCAATCGCACCATCAAAATACATTTTTACATCAAAATCATACCATCAAAGTACATTTAAGTGCTCCCAAACAGCTGAAATGGACTAGGACTCTGGAACCATATACCATAGCATGACTGCTGGATCTGTTGCTCATTCAACGATTCAGGCAAACTTTCTCCAAAAACAAAAACAAAATCTTATAACACCATTTGTCTAAATGAAGAGGCAAGAGATATGAATCTATTAAGTGTCCTTCTACAGTGCCAGGCAAAGCAATGACCACAAATCGGTGTTGCACTGCACATATTCGGGTAGCATCATGATTCTCCACCACCCACACATGCGAGTTATGTGCATTGTCACACCTTTCCCTGGTGAAGTATATGCTTCACTTGTGAACGATGCAAGCTGGAAAAAGGCGGCCCGCCACAGTCTTTTGCAGGTACCATTAAGCAAAAGCACCCCTTTGTGGGTAATGATCAGGTTGCAGTAGCTATATGTGCTGCTCATAATGTAAGTGCAGTTAGTTTGAGTCTAGAATCCTCCAGATGGTGGTTTGAAAAACATCAAAGCGAGTAGTGGTTAGTGGTATGCTGGCACGTGGAGTGTTTTCTGCATGACAAAGCACCATATCTTTGATTTCAGGAGGTGCATGCCATTTGTCCCTGATTCATTGCATGTCTCTCATAGGAACCCATGCAAACGTCTGATGGTTCAGAATAAGCCTCATCGGTAAGCGCTAACGGTACAGGTGCACAGTGGATCGGTCATTATAACCAGCAGCTCCAGAAACTTGCATATTTGCTAACTTCATATTTGTGAAACCTTCCATTCTACTACATACTAATAGCAACCTTAATTGCTATAACTAACATTTCCAGCAATAACGGACAGCTTATAAAGTGGCTTGCAAGAATATGTGGTGCAGGACGGCAGACATTTGATCGGCATCACATTCAAATACTGACCAATGAAAAGCATTTCTCTGGTATATATAGAATAATAAACAAAAAGCAGTTATTATACTTTACTTCGAGACTGTTGCCATCCCCCCCATTCGCGATAGTAAAGAATGTCATCATTACTATACAATATTCATTTTTTTTAAGCCATTTGAGACTGCAATGCAAGTAAGCTATCATTTGCATGTTTTTTATGAATCTTAAGGAATTCAGCGAGTCGACCTTTAATTTCATGGCTATTGTTTCTATGGTTTAAATCAAATCAATTAAATGACTTTTAAATTCCTAATTAAAAGTAACATATTATAAGTGGCAAAATCATACTATTATATGCTCTACCGCACCCTCTTATCATGAAAATAAATTATTGTAAAATTTTTTAAATAATTACAGATGCACAACACAGATTAAAACCTCCTTTAAAGGATCACCTAAGTTGCAGACTATTTGGGTCTTTGGTGAGGTGGTCATCTAAAATAACCAAATGTAAATGACATTCAAAATAGTTATTTAATTAATTAGGAACATTGATCACTCTCAAAAGTAATCTTCTTTGGAAGGTGGCTGCTATGAGAGGTTTCAGTGCATTTGGAAATTATAAAAATGAAAGGTTCACAGTCAAATAAACTGTGCTCCTTTTCCAATTCTGCTATTTAATAAGAAAACTAAAATTTTCATCTTTATAAATTCCCTAGTAAAATTAAAATAACGGAGAATTTTTAACATATGAGTAACATAGATTCAACTAATGAAAATTAGTACATTGTAAATTTCTGTTGTTGTTTTCTGGGAGGGCTTAGTTGTATTTTTACAGCCAACTTAAGCCGCATAGTCATTATATATTTTTAAACTGATATAGCAGGGTTTGTTTGAGAAAAATTTGGATTGATGATAAGCAGCAGTTTTTGGTTGGTGCCCTTTCAAACATGGAAAGTGCGAAGCAGCATTTTCGGCATCTTTTACTTTTTTTCTATCAAAAAGGTAAAAATGTTGTTCAAGAAAAAAAAAAAAAAAATCCGATGTGTATAGAGAAGATATTGACAGAATGCCAGTGCAGTTTTGATCTTGAAGATGCACCACGTTCTGGAAGGTCCGCTGAAGCTGGTGGAGAGCTTAAGAACATGAGGAACCCATATGCTGAGATTTGAGAGTAAACCTAGGCATTTAAAATGACCATGAACTGTCGAATTTGATAAATTTAATCTCTGCGATTTCACAAGTTGTTATTCCCCGGTTTGCATCAATAATGTCTTTATTGAGTCTTCATCATCTTCTACTGACCTTCCAGAAAGTAGTGCATCTTCAAGATCAAAATTACCAGATCGAAATTTTGCAAATCAGTTTTGGCACTGGTGTTCTGTCAATACATCTCCATACACGTTGGATAATTTTTTTCTTGCATGAACAGCATTTTTACCTTTTCGATAGTAAAAATGTAAAATATGCTGAAAAATGCTGCTTTTTATTTTCCATATTTGAAACGGCACCAACCAAAACTACAGCGTAGAATCAAACGAACTTCCTCACAAACAAGCTTGATATATCAGCTGTCAAAATATATAATGATGTTGGCTGTGAAAAAATAGAATTAAGCGCTCTGTTGGGGAAAAACGACATTACTTTCCAAACAACCCAATGCGAAAGCTAAAGAAATTTACTTGACTAGGGCGTAAAACTGTTTTGAAAATACAAAATTTAACTTTTCTTAATTAGAGCTTAGTTAAAAGCTCAGTTAGAAAATGTTCAAGAGAGGTGACTTATAAAAGCTTATAAAAGATGACAAATTAATAACCCCTGAAAAGTTATAAATGGATCAGATCAGGCGAGATATGAGCAATTAATTACACAGGGGCTGCTACAAAGTTACAAAAAAAAATAGGCATTACAAAATGTTCATTTAATGAAATATGGTTTCATCAGTATTGATTTATTCAATAGTTGTTCCCTAAGACTCAGAGAAAATACCAACGAAGGTTTAATTTTGGTCAAAAATTTGCTTAGAATAGCCAGTAATTTTGTCATGAATTGTATACTCAAAGGTATAATATTCTTACAGTTATGAAAGCATCAAGCATTTTTCTAACTGAGCATTTTGATCTACAGGTTTTATAAAAAGACTTTATAAAAAAATTAAAGAATTATTAAAATAATTCTTTAACATACGTCATCAGGGTTTGTATAATTGGAAGGATAGATAAATAAAGAAATAAAGTGGACCTTTAATGAACACCCTATACGCATATTATATGCATACACAAAGCAATTAAGAGTATTTAATTTAAAAATGTATGAGCAGAATAAATGAACATAGAAAATATGTTTAAATAATAATAAATTTGAAACTGTTTAGAGAAAAAATAGTTAAAAACTCTTACGGTAGCATGGGAGCTTACTTGGTTTTTCTGAATATGTTTCTCCAATAACAGATAAATAAAAGTCCTCACCAGAATCTTTAAGGCGGAATATGACAGAAAAAAATGTTTCAGGATCTTTGTCATGCTCCCTAAATACAGTTATCAATTTATTGTATTTTGCTAATAATATAATTTTTTATAAAGCACATGAAATGCATAAAACTTTTTTTACTATTATTTTATTATTAATATATTATTGTCTTTTTCAGAAGACAGGAAAAATTTTTCTAATAATTGTAAATAATATATAGATATTATGTAACATAGATATATAACTCCAAGAAATAATATATAAGATATATTATCTCTATATATAAGATGTATATCTTATATCTATATAGAGAGAGATCTCTCTCTATATAGAGATATAAGATATACATCTCTCTCTATATAAGATAGATCTCTCTCTATATAAGATAGATAAATATAACTCAGAGTTTAAATCCATTATGAAACGCAAATGAAATTCAAGCTGTAAGGTATTTTTCCCCTCCTTTTCACAAGTTTTCGTGGTATAATCGGAAGCATACTCAAAGCACATTCAAGAGGTCCAGGGTCCACATCTCGGCAAAGGCAATGCACATTTTTCATGTCTCCAGCATACAAAAAATGCCTAATAATTCTACAAGTGGCATCCGATCTAAAAGTTGGTGAACGATGATTCGTCAGAAAGAGGAAGTATGTAAGGTATTTTTCCCCTCCCTTCAACAAACCTTCATGGAGTAATTGGAAGCATATTCAGCACATATTCGAAAGGTCCAGGGTTTGAGTCCCAGCGAGCGCACTGCACATTTTTCATGTTTCCAGCATCAAAAATCCTCATGACTCAAGAAAGTGTTATTATTATGTCTAAGATTTTTTATTAGCTTATGACCAAATTAAATAGTTTCTTCCAAGCATTTAACATGAAAGTGGCATTTATTTTCACAAGAAACGATTCTTTCATTTTTAAATTCCCTAAATAACCAATTAGTTACATTATACAGTCAAAAGTCGTTAATCCGGACTTGTCGGGACTTTGGCGGTTCCGGATTATCGATTTTTCCGGATTATAGATCATCAGTTTAAATCTCGTAAGATGGCATGCAGAAATTCTAAAATTAAAAATATGAAACCATAATTTATGAAATAAAGAACAATTATGATCTAAAGGGTATCAAAAGTTGCAAAAAGAAAAAGCTTAATATTTATTTGTTTACTTTATTAAACATTTTTTTCAATGTAAGTTGTTTAAGTTTTGTTTTGTTTAATGTGATAATACTTTCTCTTTAATTCTATTAAACAGACATAATTTCTTGTTCAATTACAAAGTTCCGCTGTTCAAGTCCTATAATTGCTGTGTCGAGAACATCAACTAATTTGTCAATCGAAATTTTTTCGTTTTCAATAACCTCTGTCAGTTTCTTCGCTATCGAAAGCGAATTATAATGACGAGGAACTTGTTTTAAATCATATCAAAGACGGAGCATATAGAGATGAAATACAACATTTGGTAAGGAATTATAAGCCAAATAAAATAAAAACATCTGCACTGAAGATAAGGATAGTGCTGACAGATCAACTTCCAATTCATTACGCGCCCGCCGCGGCGATCCCCCTGCCGAGCAGCGTGAAATTGATAAACAGATTTCGGATTTCAAAACATACTTTCGCTTTAGATCCTTTACATATTAACAAATATATATTGGAAATTCTATTTGATATAATCGAAAGTTTAAGCTTACTTTTATAAAATTGCTCTTACAGTCTGCAAAAAATAATAAGCCGGATCCAATTCAAAAATTAAGGAACAACGCAATCATCAACATTAACTGAAATAGATAATTAGATAATTTTAGCTTATACGTCCATTATACATAAAACGCGCACGCGAAAACCTATTCTGCACTTGCGCACACTCATATGCGCAGTCGTAAAAGGTCTTACGCACACACGTAAACGCCTATGCGCATGTGTCAACGCGGCGCATGCGCAGAAAGTTTTTAGTTTTGAGGTCCGGATTATAGATCATTCCGAATTATGGGTGTCCGAATTAACGACTTTTGACTATATCCTGTAATAATTTCAGTTGTATAGGATAAAGATGATAATTCATCATAACTGTAGTAAGTACAAGTTCAACAGAAATCAAAATTTCATAAAAATACAAAAACTGAAAAAGGAATTTAAGAAACATTTAAAAACTCCTTATTATTATAAACTGGGTTTATTACACATAAATGGATTCTTTGTTTATACAGTATCCTGAATTAGTTCTAACATAACAACAAATATAACACATGATATCATAATATAACACATAACTTCAAGGATATGCTTTCTTAAAAAGGGGTATGAATTTACTTTGCACAACAACATATAAAAATTACAAAAGTTAAATAAAATATATTAAATCTTTCAAGAGATTTCTTAATGTTTCTATCTTTGCATTATATACACAGGTGTGGGGAAAAAAGAAAAAAAAAAAAAAAAAAACAGAATACATTCTGTATTCTGTACAAACACACATATACTTGCATGCTAACTGGACCATATTCTAGTGGTTGAAATAAAATTAGTTTTACATTACCTGAAACAATAATAATGATTGCACCATCATTCAGGCAATGTAACTGCTTTTTATAGTGAACAACCTCTATTTGATACTGGTGTCAGATGACAGCACGACACATCATTTAACAGAAAAGACTGCTTGTAACAAATTCAATGAGGCTCATTTTTGGATAAAATTTTGTTAACCTAAAACTGCAAACAGGAAGGCAGAAAGCATTATTACAAGGAAGTGTTGATTAAGCTGAGAGTTAGAAAAAAATCCCAAAAATCTGGCAAATGGTTTCATTCAGCATCAACATGATGCTCCTTCACACACAGCACAATCTGAGAAGCAAATTTTGGTTGAAAAACAGAGTGCAACCTTGACACATCTTCTCTATTCCACTTATTTACACTCTTTTTCTTTTCCCAAAAGTAAAATGTGTGCTAAAACGAGCCTATTTTGAAGCATTGGAAACTGTTAAGATGAAAATGTCATAGCCATTAAGACAGTTATCAGAAAACAAACTGCAACATGCCTTTGTACAATGGAAAATAAGAATGGGTCAATGTGTGAGTGCTAATGAGAAATAGAATGAAGGAGATAAACTATCCATTTGCCATAAATAGTAAATAATGTCTTTTTATTCTATGTAACTAGACAGTCCCATTACATTGCAGACAGACCTCTCTCTCTCTCTCTATATATATATATATAAATTTAAATATATATATAAATTTGAAATAACTTTATATGTATAAGAGAATATTTGTTAAATATATATATATATATATATATATATATACATTTCTAATAAGAGATCTTGAGTTATAGTTTACTTACAGATGTAATAGTATATAAAGTAGTTAGATAACAATTATAGCAGTACAAAAGACACCCAATATATCACAGCAGACAAAAACTGGATATGATCAGTTATTTTCTGCCAGCATCTGTAAATCCTACATTCCACATTTGCAAATATTTTAATGAATATAGCAGTAAAATGTGTCATTAGTTGCAGCTGAATGAGTCGCGAATTGCAGGAATAAAAATTTCTTTCAGTTCCTGGATAGTGCATTATTTCAAGAACTGCAGACTTGGGTATCTAAAGTCTTTTCAAGATAATACAAAATATTTAAAGAAACTCATTATCTTTAGAATGTGCAAAAAATACCCTGTCAAGATGAGAGTAACAACACTGTATCCTAATATCAAGACTTATTGGAAAAAAAGAAAAATATATATATATATATATGTGTGTATTGATAGTGTTGTAGTTTCATTCACTAACTCTTTTTTTAGGAAAGCTTGGTGATTAGGTAATTTACATTGAGTCATCTTTCCAACATTTACATTCAGTTATTCTTTCCAAAAGAATATATGCTGAATTCAAAATGTCTCTTGACAACATTTATAACCAGCTTCATTTCAAAGATGTCCAAAGCCTTCAAATCTCAGGACTTTCCCCACATTTCTTATGTGGCTTGTTAGGGTTTTTATAGGAAAATATTCTCCTAGGACATTGCAGGGGTCTTATAGGGCTTGTTGGTGTATGCCAAGTAAATCATGTGCACTTCAGAAATCATCTTCATTGCAACTGGCAAATCAGCCCAAGGAACTGTTTGCAAATATAAAGCACTGAGATACCAGCTGTCTTCAGAAAAGAAGCAGCCATTTTCAATATTTGTTGTCATGTGATACACTGAAGGTCTCTCAAAATGTCAAAATTACATTCAGCTACCTTGTATATTACAAAGGTAGAACAAAATAGCTGGAGCCATCTATAAGTGAAACATTCTATGGTATTATTATACCTTAATCATATTAAAGTATGATTTTATACAAAAGTGTTTATGTTTATAATGTTTAACATTTAAGTCTCCAAGTGTTTCTATTTCTTTGTAATTACTTCTAACACATCTTTCATTTTTTATTGATAAAAAACTAAGAGAGGTTTGATCAAAAATAGCTTGACCTTCATTTTTAATTAATTGTTACAAACTCTGCACATTCTGCATTCATTCCACTGAAGAAAATATAAATCAGATCACTTAGCTCTAAACAAAGTCTTGTGATACAGTCCTATTTTTAGAAACAAAATTTAAGATTTACCTTTTTATCAATATATGTTCACAAATTTAAAGTAATTTGAAAAATTTGCACCAGAATAATGAAATAATTAATCAAAATCGGTGTTTTAAGGTATATTAAAGAACTGGAAAATAACAGTATGTTAGGTATTTAAAGAAGCCTATGACTTTTGAATCTGTAAAATAAAACTAATTATTAAAATGCTTTTATTATGATCATTTGGCAATGATGCAAAAAAATAACAGTAAAAATGCAAAGGCATAAAATAGCTTAACAGCTGACTTTTAAATTTCATAAAATACATATAATACATACCACCGATGAGGCCAAACAATGTGGAGTTTTTCTTGTAATTTCTCTTTCCTTTTTTCACTACAATTCTGGAAGACAGCACCACTTTCCCTAACATTACGTTTTGGAATGTCAATAGGGAAGTACAAAATTTCACATTTAGGCCGAATTAAATCCTCCAGGTTCTTTGGTCTGTAGTCTGGCATTATATTGAAAAAAGTAGACAAATTGCTGAGCAATGATTCCTTATTAAAATATGAATTAAACAAAACTTTGTCAGCTACTAAACTGCAAGAAAAAATTAATTTATAATTCACTTCATTAAATTCTTTTAAGAATTTTTTAAGTTTTGACAAAAGTACAATTTTTGGAAGATTGACCCCCCCCCTAAAAAAAAGACTTCCTATAATAAAGTAACATACATTGCCCTCTTTTTATGTATTTTTTACCTTCCCCTTAAAAAACCATGTTGTAAAATGTTTCTAATTATATATATAAGGCTGAAAAAAAGTTTTATAAAAGAATCAGATATACAAAATGTAAGAAAAAATTGCATGAAAAGAATTTGCATATAAATAACCATATAAGTTGAAGGATTAGAATCAAATTAATCATAAACCTTTTGCTTATTACTTTCATTATCCAAATTAAACGAAAATTCCTTCTAATTTCAAATACATAATCTTTCAATAGCTCAAAAAATCCTTCGATTGTTTGACAGATTTTTAATTTATTTATTATTGTTTAAATTTGTATTTATTTATTTTTTAATGAGAAAGATTTTCATATTTAGAAAACACAGTGCAGTGTATAAAAAGATGATTTAATTTATCAACTAAAAGCAATACTAATGTTTAAAATTTGAAAAAAGAAAAGGGAGAATTTGATTTGAAGTATGGGATTATGCATAATTCAAATGAATGAAACATTTCCTGATATTTTTGGGAAAAGATGTTGGTTGAAATATGAAAAAAACTATACTTATTATATGCATAGTAAAATCTTACAATGTTTTCTTATTTTGCAAAAAGTTTTGGATTTATGATTGGATAGAATAATTCAAAATTTAAAATTTGTTTCTAAGAAGCAAGTAAAATATGAATAATAAAATAATGATTATTAATTGGGACTTTGTAAATAATTCTCTCAAAAAATTTAGACTATTTTACTCTGCTCCATAACTGAAGAAAATATAAATATATCTAAATCAATGGAATAATCTAATGAAAGCAACATGAATTGTTTCTGAATAAACCAAGTTGATGAAAAATACCAATACATAAAAACTATGAAATTTTTATACAAGCGAAAGGAGGATACTTGAAAAACCTAGCATTGTTAATTCATTTTTTAGATCAACTAAAAATTATTGCTAGTTAATGGAAAGTGTCAACACTGCATTTTCTTTATTCAACCATTATAAGGAGAGTCATATTAATAAATATATCTGAGTTAATATGTTTTATAACCTGCAGACTTCTACTGAAAATGTAGCCTTACATCATACAGAAAATTGATGGAATTATGATTCATTATATGCATTGTGCTAAGAAGGCACATTCTATAACAAGTTACTTTTAGCAAAATCAAACAGATACTCTGAATGAGCTCTGCCTTAATCAATTAATCAATCAATCAATTTACCAAAATTGAATGTTTATACTAAAATAATAAATTTATATGACTGCAGATATCTGTAAATTATATTTTGATAATTTTGGCAGTTTATAAGATGTTCACTAATTATCCTATTGCCTTTAACTAGTTTCCCCTCTTAATAAATTTTCTTGTTTAAGATATCTGTCTCTAAATGTCTGGTTCTTGAAAAATTTCTTCATATGTTACTACATCATGTGACATCATCTTATAAGAAAGCTTTCTGTCCTCAAAAAAATAAACCTTCAGAAATGCAAGATTTTCTTAAAATATAAGGCCATCTTCTAGTCAATATGATAGTTTTCCTTCTTTGCGAAATTCAATAGTATATAAAGTTTCTTATTCTAACCAACAGTTTCTTTTAAATAATGGCAACAAAAAATTGTTTAGATAAATTAATGTGATTCATATCACACTTTATCTAAATAATTAGCCTTTACACGAAAATCATTCTCTCAATATATAAATTAATTTACATAACATATAATACAACAGCTAGTAATATTAATAAATTAAATGTCATTAGCTATCCAATTTCTGCAATATGCACAAACAAAATACTGGACTTACCATGTTAATACATCATTATAACCATGCTGAAAATATCTTTGCTTTCTCTCTTGAACTGGATATACTAATTGATTTTCATGAAAATATACAATTTTATGCAACCTAGCAAGATCAGGTCTTAAGGCTGTAAATTCTGCTAAAGGTAGAACAGAACTTGCAAATAAAACACTAAAAAAAAAAAAAAAAAAATTAATTTTTTTTTAATATAATAAACTGTAATATTTTTTAACATCATGCAAATTTTATTTTGTCAAAAGCATACATATACACATAATATGCATGTTATAAGCAAATAAAAAAGCTGACTATGGGTTAAAAAGGTGCAAGATCAAATAATTGTATCCTAGACATAACAGTTTTTAAAATATATTACAAACCATATTATTGTATTTAGTTTCTAATTTTAATGAATTAATAAAGTAATTTTTATCTGTATTTTGTTATTAAATATGTATATATTTGTCTTTGGGTAACTTTTTATATATCTTAATACAGTCAAAAGTCGTTAATCCAGACTCGTCGGGACTTCGGCGGTTCTGGATTATAGATCATCAGTTTAAATCTGGTAGGATGGCATGCAAAAATTATAAAATTAAAAATATGAAACCATAATTTATGAAATACAGAACAATTATGATCTAAATGGAATCAAAATTTAAAAAAAAAAAAAAAGCTTAATATTTATTTGTTTACTTTATTAAACATTTCTTTCAATTTAAGTTGTTTAAGTTGCTTCATTTTTTATGTGATAATACTTTCTCTTTAATTCTATAAACAGACATAATTTCTTGTTCAGTTACAAAGTTCCGCTGTTCAAATCCTATAATTGCTGTGTCGAGAATACCGAATAATTTGTCAATCGAAATTTTTTCGTTTTCAATAACCTCTGTGTCACTTTCTTCGCTATCGGAAGTGAATTATAATGCCGAGGAATTTGATTTAAATCATATCAAAGACGGAGTACATCGAGATGAAATACTACATTTAGTAAGGAATTATAAGCCAAATAAAATAAAAACATTTGCCCTGAAGATAAGGATAGTGCTGACAGATCAACTTCCAGTTCATTGCGCGCCGCGATGTCCCCACCACCACCACAGCCACACAGCAGCGTGAAATTGATAAACAGATTTCGGAATGGTTAGATAAACAAAGGATATGCCTTTATCCATTTTTTTTTTCAGCAATTCCACTTTTTGTTTAATGGACTTCGAAACATACTTTCGCTTTGTCGATCCTTTACATATTAGTAAATATATATCGGAAATTCTATTTGACATAATTGAAAGTTCAAGCTTACTTTTATAAACTTGCTCTAACAGTCTGCAAAAAATAATAAGCCGTATCCAATTCGAAGATTAAGGAACAACGCAATCTGCAACATTAACTGAATTAGATCCTTTTAGCTTAGCTTATACCATCCATTATACATTAAACGCACATGCGTAAATGTATTTTGTGCATGCGCACACACATATTCGCAGCCGTAAAGGTCTTACGCGCATGCGTCAATGTGACGTATGCGTAGAAAGTTTGTAGCTTTGAGGTCCAGATTATGGGTGTCCAAATTAACGACTTTTGACTGTAATTACTTTAGAAATTACAAAAATTTCAGATCCATAGAATCAAGGCAAGCAAACCTGAACCATCACTGCAAAATACAGTTAATGCTTACTATAATGACCATTAATTATTATAGTGACTTTTCATTACAATAACCTGCATAAAAAAAGTCCCCTGATGAGTACATAAATCTTATTTCCACTATAATGATCGTTCATTATACTGTTTTTTTTTTTTTTTTTTTTTTTTTTTTTTTTTTTGTATGGATCTAAAAGGTTGATATGTGAATCTAAACAGCGTAGATGTTTTCCAGATAACAAACATAAAAATTATAGTGAAAAGTATTTATCAGTATTTCTTATGTTACAGTTTGACTGGTAGATTATTTTAAATACAAAAATTAAAATAATGAAAATCCTAAGATAGAAACTGATATAGAGACCATCAGCGGTCGAGGGTTAAAGTTGCTGAACACTGGTAGTTCAGTTCGGGATTTGAATCCCAAAAGAACAGACTGGGAACATGAGCATTTTCATGATTTTTGATAGTATTTGTTTATATAGCATAATTTTAAGTTTTAATATTTTGGCAACATTGATATTAAATTGTAAAAAGAATGAGTTAAAAATGTATCTGGAAGAGAGAGAGTTTCATTATTATGGTTTGGTAGAATGTGGTAAGATTTCTTGTGTCTGATTTTCTTTAATAAAGTTTTCTTTTTGTATATTGCCATAATGTATTTTTGTTACAAGTGGATGATTCTTTTGAGAATGTTATATATATGCCAATCTTAAAAACCAACATATGGTAGCAGAGTGTGGTTGCCCCCTCTGTTAATAAACTTTCAGATAGAACATTGATGTTGTTTAGGCTTAACAAAATCGCCAATTTCTCTAAGAGATAAATTAGACTTGTATTATAATTAGTAAATATAAATTAGAAAATATGGCATATAGTATGATAAATCTGAGTCATATAGAAAAATTAAGTGACGATAATTATCTTATTTGGGCCAACAGAATTGAAAGTTAATTAAGAAGTTTAAAAATATGGAGAAGTGTGATAGAAGCTGATGAACCACCATAACCATATAAAAAGGATGATGTTAATTTCGAAAATGAAATAAAAACTTGGGAAATATGGGGTGATAATAACGCGATAGCAAGAAATATAATGAATCAAACTATGACAGCTCCACAAGCATTAAAATATGCAAATAAATAGAACGCAAAGAAGTTATGGGAGAAAATCAAAAATGAAATGGCGGCAAGAACAGAAGGTATTCAAATCAAATGTAGAATAGAATTAGCTCAACTGAAAATGAGTCAAAATGAATCAGTAGATGATTATATGAATAGAGCTGTAATTCTGAAAAGTAAAAGTATTCAAGTTGGAGATGAAATAAGAGATAAAGAATTAATTTACTTCATACTAGAAGGACTTAGAAAGGAATTTGAATTTGATGTTAAAATTATTAAAAGCAATAAAGAGAAAGATCTAGCTTCAATTAGACAAGCTTTAAAAGAAACAGAAGGAAAAAACAAATAAAGAGAAAAAGAAATAGAAGTAAGTTCTAAGGCAAAAGAAAACTGGATAAAATCAAAATATGAAAGAAGATGCTTTAATTGTGGAAAATTAGGACATTTAATAAAAGAATGTCAAAATAATAATACAGTCAAAAGTCGTTAATCCGGACTCGTCGGGACTTCAGCGATTCCGGATTATCGATTTTTCCGGATTATAGATCATCAGTTTAAATCTCGTAAGATTGCATGCAGAAATTCTAAAATTAAAAATATGAAACCGTAATTTATGAAATAAAGAACAATTATGATCTAAAGGGTATCAAAATTTACAAAAAAAAAAAAAAAAAAAAACTTAATATTTATTTGTTTACTTTATTAAACATTTCTTTCAATGTAAGTTGTTTAAGTTGCTTCATTTTATGTGATAATACTTTCTCTTTAATTCTATAAACAGACATAAATTCTTGTTCAGTTACAAAGTTCCGCTGTTCAAGTCCCGTTAATTGCTGTGCCGAGAATACCGACTAACTTGTCAATCGAAATTTTTTCGTTTTCACTAACCTCTCTGTCACATTCTTCATGTCTTTATCCATTTTTTGCAGCAATTCCACTTTTTGTTTGTTGGACATCGAAACATACTTTCGTTTTGTAGATCCTTTGGAAGTTCCAGCATAGGAAATTCTATATGACATAATAGAAAGTTCAATTTTACTTTTATAAAATTGCTCTTACAGTCTGCAAAAAATAATAAGCGGGATCCAATTCGAAGATTAAGGAACAACGCAATCATTAACATTAACTGAAATAGATAATTAGAGCTTACACCGTCCGTTATACATTGAACACGCAGGCGAAAACGTATTCTGCACTTGCGCACACGCATATGCGCAGTAGTCAAGGTCTTACGCGCACGTCTAAAACGCCTGTGCGCATGTGCCAAAGCGGCGCATGCACAGAAAGTTTTTAGCTTTGAGGTCCGGATTATAGATCATTCCGGATTATGGGTATCCGAATTAAGGACTTTTGACTGTAATAGTATAAAGTGCTTTTGCTGTGGAAAATTCGGCCACAAATCAACTGAATGTAAATTGAAAACTAAACAAGAACACCGACAGCAGAGAAATGTAACAAATAAAACTTATAGAATGTCAAGCAAGGAAAGAGAATATGAATCAGCTACATGCTTATTTGAAGTATCTAAGAAAATGGAAAGCTTATATCTTAATCAAGATAGAAATGATGGAAAGAATAAAATGAATGAACAAGAGAATAGAAAAATTAAATGTATTATTGATTCAGGAGCCACATCTCACATGGCAACTAATAGAGAAATATTTACTAAGTTTAAAGATGAAGAATGACAAATAATGACGGCTGAAAAAAGGGGCCATGATCAAATCAGTTGGTATTGGTAACATTAAAATGCAAACTGATAGAAATAAGAACATCTTGAGAGTAGAAAATGTTCTGCAAGTACCGAATTTAAATGAAAATCTGCTGTCAGTATCAAAAATTGTAGATCATATTTTAAAAGTAATTTTTACCAAGAATAAAGCAGAAGTGATCAATAAACAGGGAAACATTCTTTATATAGCTAACAGAAATGGAAATAAATTTGAAGTTGAAGGAAATATTGTTGAAGAAGCTAAAATTAGTTATGTAATTGATGTACTATGGCATCAGAGACTAGGTCATACAAATTATCAAAGGCTGATAGAAATGAAAAAACACTCATCGGTCATTGGATTAGAAAATGTAAAAATTTCTGAAAACAATTGTGAACCTTGTACATTAGGTAAAATAACATGAACATCTTTATAAAAGTGTGAAATTTAAGCAATCTGAAGATATTTTAGAATTATGGCACATAGATTTAGTTGGACCAATTGAGAAATCAATACAGTCAAAAATTAATTTAATAATTAATTAAGTCATTAATTCGGACACCCATAATCTGGAATGATCTATAATCCGGACCTCAAAGCTAAAATCTTTCTGCGCATGCACTGCGTTGACGCATGCACATAGGCGTTTTACGCGTGCGCGCAAGACATTTACGACTGCGCAAGCGCAGAAAACGTTTTCGCGTGCGCATTTAATGTATAACGGACGGTATAAGCTAAAATTATCTAATTATCTATTTCAGTTAATGTTGATGATTGCGTTGTTCCTTAATCTTCGAATTGGATCCGGCTTATTATTTTTTGCAGACTGTAAGAGCAATTTTATTAAAGTAAGCTTGTAAGCTTGAACTTTCGATTACGTCAAATAGAATTTCAGATGCTGGAGCTCCCAAAGGATCTAGAAAACGAAAGTATGTTTCGATGTCCATCAAACAAAAAACGAATTGCTACAAAAAATGGATAAAGGTTTTCCTTTGTTTATCTAACCGTTCCGAAATCTGTTTATCAATTTCACGCTGCTCTGCATGGGGGGGGACGTTGCGGCGTGCAATGAACTGGAAGTTGATCTGTCAGCACTATCGTTATCTTCAGGGCAGATGTTTTTATTTTATTCGGATTATAATTCCTTACTAAATGTAGTATTTAATCTCAATGCACTCCGTCTTTGATATGATTTAAATCAAATTCCTCGTCATTATAAATATCACGAATACAAATAAAATAGTTTTCTGGTTGCAATTTTTTAATTTCGGCTATGCGTAAGGTATGCTTTACGCATGCGCCGGTTGAAAGAAATGTTTAATAAAGTAAACAAATAAATATTAAGCTTCTTTTTTTGTAAATTTTGATACCCTTTAGATCATAATTGCTCATTATTTTATAAATTACTGTTTCATATTTTTAATTTTATAATTTCTGCATGCCATCTTATCGGATTTAAACTGATGATCTATAATCCGGAAAAATCGATAATCCGGTATCGCCGAAGTCCCGACGAGTCCGGATTAAAGACTTTTGACTGTAGATGGAAGCTGTTATTTTTTAACAGTGGTAGATGATTACAGTAATTTCATATTTGTGATAACAACTGAGAAGAAGAGTGAAACTTCAGAAGCTCTAATCAAACTTATCATTCAAGAAGAAAGACAAACAGGAAAGAAACTAAAAAGAATTCGTAGTGATAATGGTAGTAAGTTTTTAGCTAAAAATATAAAAGAGTTTTTTGAAAAAATGGGAATTAAACATGAACATACAACTCCTTATACTATGGAAAGTAATGGAAAAGCTGAACATTTTAATTGTACTATAATTGAATCTGCTAGAACTATGTTAATTGATGCCGAATTACCAATAAAATTTTGGTCTGAAAGCGTTAAAGTAGCTGTACATGTGAATAACGGAGTCACAAAAATGATAAAAGGTTTACACCATATGAACTATATAAAGGACGCAAGCCTAACATTACTTATCTTAAAAGATTTGGATGTGAAGCATATGCTCATATAAGACGAGAAAAACGTAGAAAGATGGATCTAAAAGCTAAAAGAGGAATTATGATAGGCTATAGCATGAAGAGAAAAGCATACAAAATTTACATCCCTGAACTAAATAAAATTCAAGAAGTGAGAGATGTAAAATTTGATGAACAGAAACTTGGATCACCTTTACTAAAAGAAAATTATTTAAAATTCGATAAAAATCAAATATTAGAAGAACTTATTATTTTTTATAAGGAACAAACTAATGGAAATGAAAATGATTCAGAAATAACTGACAGATACTATAGAGAAGATAATACAACAGATGAAGAAGCTGAGAAAATTTTGCCATCCAACAGTGATGATGAACATGATGATAACAATTCATTGGAAAAGCCAACTGAGTATCCACAAATAAATGAAGAACCTGGAAATGATAGTCATGGAAATTCTGCACAGAAAAGACAAGCGCGAACTATGAAGCCCCCAGAAAAATTAAAAGATTATGTAGTATACAATACAAATGAAGGATTACCTAAGACGTATGATGAAGCTATAGAATCTGCTGAAAGTGAATTCTGCTACATGCAATGACAGAAGAATTGAGTTCAATGAAGGCTAATGAAGTCTGGGAATTAGTTGAAAGACCCATCGATAAGAAAGTTATTAAAAACCACTGGATATTCTCAAAAAGGGATGAAAAGGGTAATTTAGAAACAATTTACAAAGCAAGACTAGTAGCAACTGGATTTAATCAAAGAAAAGAAATTGATTATGAAGATGGATTTAGCCCAGTAATGAGACTTGCAACCTTTAGAACATTACTATCGATTGCAGTTTACAAAAACTACAAAATAAGATTTTTCGATGTAAAAACTGCATATTTAAATGGATACTTGGATAAACCAATTTACATGGAACAACCACCTGGCTTTATATCAGATCCAAACAAAGTATATCTTGTAAACAAAAGTATATATGGATTACTACAATCAGAAAATGCAGGTATGATGAATTATGTAAAGTTCTTAAAGAAAAGAATTTAACTAGACTAAAGTCAGATCCATGTGTTTATATTAATAAAGATAAGATCAAATATTTTATCATAGCAGTATATGCGGATGATTTAATGGTGATTGGAAATTCAAATTCTGAGATAAATGACATCATATCTCAACTATCTAAATCGTTCACATTACAAGAAGTCACTAAAACACAAAAAGTTT
Organism: Stegodyphus dumicola; assembly: GCF_044657685.1. Taxonomy (NCBI): domain Eukaryota; kingdom Metazoa; phylum Arthropoda; class Arachnida; order Araneae; family Eresidae; genus Stegodyphus; species Stegodyphus dumicola. The sequence goes on from NC_140770.1 coordinate 31,628,968, forward strand.
TAGGAATAGACATCCGGCAAGAATCTGGAAAACTTATACTCAGTCAAGAAAACTATATAACTAAAATCTTTGAAATGGATGAATGTAAACCTATCAAGACTCCAGGAATATTGGGTGAAAATCTTGATGACATAGCATCTTCGCCACCTGTGTTGAAGACAAAATATCAAGAAGCATTAGGTTCATTGATGCACTTAGCAACAGGCACAAGGCCAGACTTAGCTTTTGCAGTAAGTAATTTGTCAAGATATAATCAAGATCCCAGAGAGAAACACTGGAAAGCTATAAAGAGGATATTTTGATATATTAAAGGAACACAAAATGCTTGTTTAGTGTATACTTCAGACAATAGGAAATTAAATGCTACATCAGATGCAAGTTGGTGTACCACTAAAGATGGAAAATAATTTCGAGGTTATTTCATTAAATTAGGTAAAAATTTCATAAATTGGAAGTGCAACAAACAAAGAATAATTGCTCTATCTACAATGGAAGCTGAACTTTTAGCATTCGGTGAATGTGCATGTGAAGTTAAATGGTACATCTTTTTACTTGAAGAATTGGGTCAAGATGATCTAATTGACAAACCAATAGAAATTAAAACAGACTGTCAAGCATTAATAGATTGGATTAAAAAACCAAAACAAAGTAGTAGTTCAAGGCACATTAATAGAAAATATTTCTTTGTTAAGAATGAATATGAAATGAATCAAATCATTCCTCAGTTTGTGTGTTCACAAAATCAAGAAGCGGATATTTTAAAAAAGTATCTACATAGGGTGAAATTAAAAGATGGACTTTTAAAGTATGGACATGACTGACTGATTAAAATTATATCTTTAAATACAAATAAGGGGGAAATTGATAGTATTTGTTTATAAAGCATAATTTTAAGTTTTAATATTTTAGCAACATTGATATTAAATTGTAAAAAAAAAATGAGTTAAAAATGTATCTGAAAGAGAGAGAGTTTCATTATTATAGTTTGGTAGAATGTGGTAAGATTTCTTACGTCTGATTTTCTTTAATAAAGTTTTCTTTTTGTATATTGCCATAATGTATTTTTGCTAGAAGTGGATAATTCTTTTGAGAATGTTATATATATGCCAATTTTAAAAACAACAATTTTCCCCATGTGTAAAGTCGATACGAACCAGTTTCCCTTAGAAAGTCCTCCACGGGCATCACTCCCCTTAGGCAGATAGTCCTTGAAAGCTTTGCCATAGTCATATAAACCAAACCAAGTAGCAATTCATATGGCATTTTCTGATTAAAACTGAATTTATTACATACTTTGTAGCATGCCCTTTCATTAAAAAAAAAAAAAAAAAATCCTATTGCATTTTTGTCTTAATATTACCTGCATTCATGGTCCTTTCTCTGTTAATAATTCTTTACTGAGAAATAATAGTATTCAACAAACTGCAATGCTAGAAAATAAATGTTTGATATGATAAATATTTTAAAGGAAAAATTACTCAAAAAAAAAAAAAAAAAAAAAAGCACCAACCAGAAGTCATGCTCTTTAGGTATTGTTTGAGCTAAATGCAGTGGAGAAGTCAAGGCTTTCCAGTGCCACTTTTTTGCCGGCATCGTATGTATAGAAGATATACTTGGAAATAAGCAATAAATCAAATCAATAACTTGTTTATGAGAACCACCATAAAAGGGTTCGATCAATAATATTCTTTTACCAGACATGAACTCCTCTGTATAACAATAGACAATAAGCACATGAGCAATACAAAACGTTAGCAGACAGCTTTTTGAAATTTAAAAACATGTGACCACCAACTAAGCTGAGTTGAGATACAATTCTCTTATCAGCGCAAAACCACCTACGCCTTTTGAGTTTTAGGTGAAATCTCCTTGGACTTCTTGGTTGATGTCATTTTATGGCACAATTTCCTTTAATCCTCAAGAGAAGTATCGGCAGCATTATCCTTACCGATAACAATAACTATTGCTCTCCAGAAAATGGCTATCCTTATGTGTTCTATGTTAAAGTATTTTTAGGTTGCCTATTCTGATCCCATATACTTTATATGTTTATTTTTTCCGTGCCTTGTTATTCCTTCTTTTAGAGCTCCCCATACATGTGGATTTTTAGCGTCTCTCGAAATGCTATTGAACTATCATAGCAGTGAACTAATTTTAAGATTTTGAGAATATGGGCCCTAGTCTGGACATCGTCGAGATAGAAGAACGGGTCCTTTTTTGCTATCTACTCGACAGAGAGCGAGTCTTGGTCTGGGTAAGGCTCCTCTAAACCCCTCTAAACCCTATAGGAGCCTTAGGTCTGGGGTCATCGTCTCGATCATTACAGAGATCGACGCGTCGGAAATTTTTTGTCAGCTGGACAGCTGCCGTTTCTGACTGTCGTTTTAGAGCTAAAGTGAGGACTGCAGAGGTCAAGGATTATTTTTGAAGTGTACGTAATAGATATTTTAATTTCTTAAGATTTGTGAAAAACTCGAGTATTTCGCGATATATTTGATGCTGACGATTCTAACATTATTTATTTATTCTATATTAACAATACTTTAATTAAATTTTAGTGAAAGTAATATATTTGGTGTTTGTTAATAATGCCTTACTTATTTTGTTAGTATAATTTAGCTACCTGTGTATGGCAACAGTAGGAGATATTCAAGTTGGAGAACGATGTAGACGCGAGGAGCGTCATTGTTTCTTTCGTGATAATAAGGTTTGTATTCGTTGAAACTGATTGTATTGCATAAATAATCACCGCAGTTATAGTATTTTGGAACAGCTTTAGTATTGGTCCTTTTGGCGATTTTTTTTATTTGGCGACAAACGTCGGTCGCCAAGGTAGACCCGGTTTTGAAGATCGGAAAAAAATGGCGGATTGTCAACAAACCCGATCTAGACTAAATAACAATCCTAAAAAATAAGCTCTTAATCAGAATAAACAGTCTTTCTCTAATTTTCAATATTTCTAGTACTGCTATGATAAATTCTTGAAACACTACTGTAAATGAATTTATGACAATGATTATGTTATGAGTAATGAAATTTACAAAATGTTAATATTTTTAATTACAAAATATAATGTATTAAACATTAATATTTTAAGTAATTAGGGCTACATCGCAGAATAGGCTGCATCAGTCGATGCTGTGTTTACTTCTCTTACGCGTGGACACGCCTTTTTATGACGTAATATTGGTTACGCCTCTTCTTAAAAACAAGTTATAAGTATGCTATAGCTTCGTATTTAAAGAAAAAATATATTTTAACTGAGTTGAAATGGTACGTTTATAATGTTCTGCGCGAGAAGTTTTTTAAATTATAAATCTACTTTTGTGTGTTGTGTGGTTGTGCAACGAATTATCTCTCATAAATGTATTATTAAGATACCAAACGATTGAAAATATTGAATGCATGCGTTAAAAATTATAACGGTAACTTATGAAAATACAGAAGAGAATTCTTTTGCTTAAAGAATGTTTTTTTTTTTAATTCATGAGTGTGTCAAAATCGGTGCTTACCGCAGAATGGATGAGTATCTGAATCTGGATTTTTTTATCAGTTGGAGGCAAGAGGTAAAAAGAACGTTATTGAGTGGTGTATGGAGAAACGTTTGATTGAAATATCGTATAAGTGCCCAATTTGTGGAACAAATATGAAACTAGTAGAGCAAAAAAACCGTATAGACGGTTTTGAGTGGTGTGCAATGCCGAGTTTGTGCAAGTCTTGGATTTTTTTAAGTGAAAATAGATCGATGTGCACATGGGCAAAGCCAATGCGGTGCGCAATGCCAAGTTTGTGCAATTCTAGGATGTTTATTTAAGTGAAAATAGATCGATGTGCAAATGGGCAAAGCCAATGGGGTGCGCAATGCCGAAGTTGTGCGCGATGTCGAGTTTGTGCAATTCTGGGATATTTTTTTAAGTGAAAATAGATCGATGTGAACATGGGCAAAGCCAATGTGGTGCGCAATGCAGAGGTTGTGCGCGATGCCGAGTGTGTGCAATTCTGGGAACTTTTTTAAGTGAAAGTTAATCCATGTGCACATGGGCAAAGCGAATGTGGTGCGTAATGCCGAGGTTGTGCGCGATGCCGAGTTTGTGCAATTCTGGGATGTTTTTTTAAGTGAAAATAGATCAATGCGCACATGGGCAAAGCGAATGTGGTGCGCAATGCCAAGTTTGTGCAATTCTGGGATGTTTTTTTAAGTGAAAATAGATCGATGTGCACATGGGCAAAGCCAATGTGGTGCGCAATGCCAAGTTTGTTCAATTCTGGGATTTTTTTTAAGTGAAAATAGATCGATGTGCACATGGGCAAAGCCAATGTGGTGCGCAATGCCAAGTTTGTTCAATTCTGGGATTTTTTTTAAGTGAAAATAGATCGATGTGCACATGGGCAAAGCCAATGTGGTGCGCAATGCCGGTGTTGTGCGCTATGCTGAGTTTGTGCAATTGTGGGATGTTTTTAAGTGAAAATTGATCGATGTACAAATGGGCAAAGCCAATGTGGTGCACGATGCCGAGTTTGTGCAATTCTGGGATGTTTTTTAAGTGAAAGTTCAGCCATGTGCACATGGGCAAAGCCAATGTGATGCGCAATGCCGAGGTTGTGCAATTCTGGGATGTTTTTTTAAGTGAAAATAGATCGATGTGCGCATGGGCAAAGTCAATGTGGTGCACAATGCCGAGTTTGAGCAATTATCTGATATTTCTTTAAGTGAAAATAAATGGATGAGCACATGAACACCGAGTTTGTGGAATTCTTTGATGTTTTTCGAGCGAATACTGATCGTTGTGTAAAAGGGAAAACGAGGTTGTGTGTGATGCCGAGCAGTAATGTAACTTTATTTATGTGCAATGTTTAACATATCGTTTGTGTATTTTAAATTTGTATTGTTGTTTTTATTGTGAATTATATTTAACACATCATTTTTCATTTAAATTGTATTTTTAATTCTTTGGTTTTGATATGTTTATAACGCTTTCCGACTTACAATATATATCAATAGCCCGAAGATCTACTCAACAGTATTAAAACTGTCTTGAAGTCATATTTTAATACGTCGTGTTTGGTATCGTAATTGCACTTGATAAAATCAGTTCATTGATAATATGTGTGTGCGTATGAAAAGCATTGCTTAGTGTTCCAAGTTTGTATTATTTATTTTTTTATATTATTTTCTTTCATTCTGAGAAATTAGATTTTTTTACTTATTAATGCGTAGAATTCTAGTATGCCTACGGAGAATATGGCGTGATTTAGGAATTTTAGAAACTGATATGAAAGTTGTGTAATGATGTTCACATGCAATAAAAAATATTCTTCTTTTTTTATTAATGTAATGCTTAAAATTTTTAGAAAATAATGAAAATTGTCTAATTATTGGTATGTAAGGAATTATGTCGTTACGTAGCAAGAAGGTAATTTGTAAAAATGATAAAATTGAAATGTTCCACAATATGAATTCAAATTAATTTTTTTTATTTGTATAAATGCTTTAATAAAAATCTTTGAAAATACTGAAGCTCTACAAGTATTAGAGACCGCGATGTTGTTTATCGTTTTAATAATTGGTAGAATTCAATAACCTCCTTGGTAGAATTCGCTCACTGTATCACGGTAATTTTAAATATAAACAATTTATTATACTTATTATCAGTAACGTCTAAGCTTAAATGTTATAAATATAAATTAAAAATAAAGAATTTGATATTAATTTACAATAATAAACAATTTATTATTGTTATTTTTAAGAGAAAATAGAAAGTACTCTTAGTGTAAATGCGAGACTGGAGACTATAGGTTCAGGTGGAAATGTAGTGGGACACCCAATATTTACTATAAGTAATGTAGGTATAGTCCCACTACACTTCGGTTTATTTTTAAAGTTAATATTTAAAAAAATTACATAGTATAATAATATAACACATAATATAACAGTATAAATAGTATATCTCTGTGTCACTTTCTTCATTATCGAAAGCGAATTATAATGACTGGAGACTACATGGAAACTACATTGTGACATCTCAAGCTTAGTCCCACCCATTTAAGTATGTCACACAGCTCCTCCTACTGAACTTTGTTGATGCATCCTATTCTGAGCTTTTACCGGTGGCCCAACTTGTTATTGACAGGTGGTCATAATGTTTTAGCTCTTGAGTGTATATAAACACTACAATGGAATTTTACCATGTCAGTTTGACGATTTTACTATCTATCTCCACGCCTGATTGCGATAACAAAAACAATTTTTTTGCCAGTTTGGTAGTACAATTTTTACAATATTCAATCTGTAATACGTCGAGATGACATTACTATCTACCACACTCCTGGATGGCGAGAACTTTTGGCAGTATATTCAAATCACACTACGTCAGTTTGACATCACTACTTATTTTCCACGCGCCTGCTTGGCAACAAATTCAAAAACTCAGCTAGCAGTTCTTTTTTTTTTAATAAATGCCGGGATGGCTTACGCATATCAATTATCAACATAAAAATTCAATACAAATAACAGTAAGGCTAAATAATAATTTTAAAATACTTTTTTACCACAGATATCAATTATAATTTACACCTAAATTTTTTGGTATCAGTTATTTTACATAAAAACTTACACTATTTAAATATAATTCTCAAATGTAATACTTAAATTTAATAAACACTTTTTTATGAAACCAAAAGTTAATCTTAGCTTCGGAGATCAGCAATATCCTGTTCTGACAACTCTTAGTTCGGATGCAAGTTATAGAAACACAGAAGATAACCGTTGAATGATCCGCATCAAAATCTGGCTTTAAAACGGCAGACTTCTGACATCCATTTCACCTTAAAATAAACTCTGCTATTGGTACTAGCAAACTTGTTCTCAAAATTTCGGCAACTTTCTGGAATTAGGAAACCAGCACCTTCGAAATTGATAATTGCACTCCTAATTTCCAGTATCTCGGTAGAACCTCCAATTTAATAAGACTGTAATGTATTTTGCAGTAATTGACAAAACAGATAATCTTCTTAGTAGAACATAAATTTTATTTTTTAGTTTACGGAGATAGATAATTTGTTTACAATTCTCAGCATTATTTTTTAAAAAAATGTTCATACATCTGCTAGCTAGTCAAATTTCAGAATAACAATTTTTAAACAATTTCTTCTGTTGCTGAGCAACAGTTACATCATACAAATATGGCATTGCCACTTCAATAATTAATATTATTATTATTTGTTAAATAACAAGATATTACAGGCATAAAAACCGTAAGCGGACTAAGAACAACATAATTCAGTCACTTTTAAAGGAAAAAAAAAAAAAAAAAAGAAACCTCAATTTATCAAAATATACGAATAAAAAACAGAGCTTACCGAGGTAGGTAAGAGGATGGATTATATATGTGGATGCATATATTTGTATGATATAACCGAAATGATTAATTATTGCTTCAAACTATTCTGATACTTGCACTTGATTTACATATGCTCTCAGAATTTAAATGATATTGTAGATTAGTTCGCAGGAATAATTAATCATTTCTTTGTTTGCATTAAATTTCATTTAAATTTAATTAACTTTAAATTTGATTTTTACGAACAGAGAATGTTTGTTCAATTCAAATATATATGTAAAACATATGCTTTAAATTCGTATTATATAACTATCAAAATTTTTGCAGGGAAAATTTAAATAAATAAGAGCATAAATAAAACATTATATTTAATGCATATAATAATAGAAATAAATTATAAAACACGAATATAGATCAAATTGGAACAAAAAGCTAGGAAAGTTGCAGACAGGGTGGAACAAAGCGTATGGGATTCGAACTCAAGACCCCAAAAGTTAAACGTTGTTAACGTCAGTTTTACCACTAAGCTAACATCACAAATGAATGATATGCATATTTTGGCTTATATACATCATCAAGTAAATCAATTCTTTCTTTATTTATTTATTTATTACGTGCTCCGCCCTTAGGCACTACACGGAAAGCGAGGGATGCTCCGTGGAGGTCTTTTTAAGGGAAACTGGCTCGTATCCACGTTACACATGGGAAAAACCACGAAAACGCCCATGCAGCCAGCCCGTTAGCCGGGACTCGAACCCCGGAACGAACTACCAGTGTTCAGCGGCTTTTACCGCTCGGCCGCTGGTGGGCCAAATCAATTCTTAAAACTAAATTTTTGGGTCCTATTTCAGTGTGCTATCGTCTAAAAAAATTCACCAAAATTTGTTCTTCAGCTTCTAGTACATTAAAAAAAACATTATCTTTTAAAGTGGTGTACTGATTGAAGTTAAACGGGCTGCTAAAAATATATTTAATGTACTTATAAATAAATATATGTTACCCAAAAAGATACATTTAAAAATAGAGAAATACAAATTTAACATACTCTTTAATGCAGTGGAATATTTAAAAGGCTATTAAATTTAATTTATAATTAACGTTTTTTAGTTTTTACCTGTTTCAAAAGGAAAAAAATAATGAATCATGTAATGCTATGTCTGATTTACTATAGCAGTTTAATATAGTCAGACGTTCATTTTCATTAAAGGTAAATGTGTATGCAGAACTAGGAAATAATTGTCAGGACAAATTTTGCTAGTTCATGGACTTGAAATTATAATTTTTGCCGCTGATTTTTCTTGAACGCCGGATTTTATCTAAGTACTGTAGTTGCAGTTATCTTATTTTTTTATCTTTTTTTAACTAAATTCAGCTGATTGCTGACTTTTTCAGCAGGCAGATTTCTCGCTATAATGTTAATTCAGAAATAAGCATATTTTAGCAAAACAGTATTTCCCTAAGCGAGTGTTCATCACTACTTCTGCCGCCATTAATTTTTGGTGACTACACTTGATTCCTCCTTTTTTACCACGTGACTCCAACGCATCCGCAGACATTTGAATAGGTGGTGTGTGGTGTATTTAATTACGGCAAAGCACACTAGAGCTATCTGCCTAAGGAGAGGGATGCCTTCGTGGAGGACTTTCTAAGGAAAACTGGCTCGTATACACGTTACACATGGGGAAAACCACGAAAACACCCATGCAGCCAGCCCGTTCTCGGGATTCGAACCTCGTTTGAATAGAAGAGATAGAAGCTGAACACTGTTGAACTCCATCCGTACGTCATCCGTCACCGCACATCGACCGGATTGCAGATGTCAATCAAAGTGAATTCGCTCGCTGATTGGAAAAACGCATACGTACCGCAACGCACGCAGCAATGGAAACGGGCCTTAACTGTTTTCTCGCCCCCCCCCCGTTGTGTTAAATGCGCCCACCAATTGAAGAAGATTGCTCAAAAAATGTCTGACGATGTAAATAAAAATAGGTATGGCACATATTTTAAAGCAAGTAATTTTAAACCTGACAGTATGCAGAATTTATCTCCGCAAACGTTGTTGCACACTAAATTCAAAGCTCTTTTAAATGATGCAAAGATTGGTGCTTCCCAATATTAAATGGTTAATCATGCACAAAATACGACACCTAATTTATTAGATGTTCCTCCAAAACCTAGAGTTCTATTTAGGAAATTTTGTACTTGTTATAAGAAGGATAACGCAAGCTGTTTGAGTGCTGTCCGTCGAAAACAGACCGAGATACCTATTTTCAAAATTTGCGATATTTGACGTCATTTTAAATATGCGCTGAGGAGTCGGTTAATAAATAAATTACGATACTTCGAAGTTGTTTTTTTTTTCCCTAAATGCCATTCATTTATATCATTTTGCGATTTTCTGGTGTCTTTATATATAATTTTGTTATATTTAGTGAGACGGAAAAAAAAATTCCAGAATTTGTTTATAAGTTTCCCAAATTTAAATTACAATATGAATATTCTCTTGAAGTTTTGTCACTTTAGATTCATAACCAAGTGTGTAAGCGATTGTAATGAGATACATTCCGCAAGAGAAGAAGAGGAAGAATAACCTTGCTGTTTACGTTAGCTATACATAAGTCATGTGATCTCTGAGGTCATCTGCATTGTTTGTTTACATTAGCTACGCATAAGTCACATGATCTCTGATGTCATCGGAATGTATCTCATGGTCAATATTTTTTACGATAATCTGCGTGGAAATAGGCTTCATTTAATCTCTTAAGAAGAAATACCTTTTCTAAACAAATATTTTATTTTTAGTTACAAATGCAACTATTTTTTGTTCAGTTTTTGTACCGACTCTGAATGTGTTATTTGATTTTACAATGAACTATCTCTGTCAGCTTCTGTCGCGCGATATTCACACTCAATGTGCTATCTTTTTTATAACGAGTGCAAAATGTTCCCTAATAAAAATATCAGTGTGGAAAGAACTTATCAGAAGCTAGGCTTCGTAATTTTTGCAAAACTAATGGCTTTAAATGTCTTTAAATTAAAAAATTACCAAAGCATTTATTCTTTTTTGAAACACTTTTGTAATTGGAAGTCAAGGCTTACCACAAACGATCAAGCTCTGGTCTGAACTTTTGCAGACAGTGCGTACAGTCATCCAATTCGTGTACCTTTAAATTTGGATATTTGCGTGTGCTATATACACCTTCTCAAATCTCCCCAGGCATGTGACTCAAAATTGAATAATCATTTCAACTGATGTTTGTATATGATGAGTAATAAAAAAAATTTTTTTTTTCTCAGGTTGAAAATTTTGGCGCCCTTTTCACTGTAATTTTAATAGCCAGTTTACAATAAAGGCCCATTTACACTAGCGGAACTTTGGTCCCAAGAAGCGTAAGCTAACGTCCTAAGAAACGTAACCTAAGTCGAGCGGTTAATCTTCAAAGGGAATTGACGTAAACCCAAGAGATGGAAAATTTTAACTCCGAACCTATGAGATGAAAGCTTTGGCCAATCACAGACGTACAAACTATCACGAGGGTTTTGTTGATTAGTGCTGTAAAAGTAACGAGAAATTGAGTACCCGTATGTATTCGTTACTCAATGAATCAGTACTCGTTACTTTCGTATCGTTACTCGTTACTTTCGGTAGAATGGACTATAGTAGGTATAAAGCGTCGCATCGCATTGAATCACGTGAACGGCTGAATCCCGCAGGAGTTTTTTTGCATCGAATTTTTGGGTAGAAATAATTCACTTTCTTTTGGCTATTATTTTGTGGTACACTCATATCATTAAATATTTAATTTTCTATTGCTGTCAGGGCTTAATTTTTAAAATCAGTAGCTTGGAAAACTACGGAATGACGTTAGGAATGCAGAAAAAAATAAAGAAGGAAATAAAATAAATAATACAATAATAACATAATTATTAAATAAAATGATGAAAAGTAGTTATTAAAATACGTAATAATTAAAATAATAAAAAATTAATTAATTCTTAAATTTATAATGAATAGTTAAATAATAAACTAAAATACCAGATCTTATCTTACTGGCTTAATAACATTTCGTCCTGTATGGTTTCATCCCCAGCTCGAAAAAGTGTCTTTTTGTCCACTGCCTTCTCCCCAATTCCCTCTTTCCGTCCTCCAGGAAGGTATCCCTCCATTTAGGCAGATAGCCCTCGTGTGCTTTGCCATAATTAAATAATCCAATCCAATCCATCGGCTGTTCGAAAAACAGGTGTTACTTTACAATAAGGCGAACGCTGTTTACTTTAATTAAAATGGTTTCCAGGAGATAACTGTTTCAACTTTGACTTAGCTTTTCATTTCTAATACTACGAGGGCTATCCAGAAAGTAGATTACGTTTTGGAATAAAAAAATAAACAAAGTATAGGAAACAAATTTTATTATATACAGATGAAAGCCACACTCAAATACTACTTTTCTACATAGTCACCATACAAATTAAGGCATTTATCGTAGCGATGTACGAGCTTGGAAATTCCTTCGTCGAAAAATTCGGCCGCCTGCGCCTTCAACCACTTCGTTACCTCTTCTTGCAGCTGTGCGTCGTCATCAAAACGCTGCATAGCCAGCCACTTCTTCATTGCTGGGAATAGGTGGAAGTCGCTCGGTGCCAGGTCGGGACTGTACGGCGGATGAGGAAACAATTCCCACTTAAAAGATTCAAGAACTTTACGAGTGACATTTGCCGTGTGGGGCCGGGCGTTGTCGTGAATCAACAAGATCTTAGAGCTCAACATTCCTCTGCGCTTGTTTTGAATTGCTCTTCTGAGTTTTTGGAGAGTTTGGCAATACCTTTGAGAGTTTATTGTAGTGCCTCTTTCCAGGAAGTCCACCAAAATTACACCTTTTCTGTCCCAAAAAACAGTCGCCATCATCTTCCTTGCCGACATTGTTTGCATGCATTTCTTGGGTTTTTGGGGAGAACTTGTGTGCCCCCACTGCATTGATTGCAATTTCGTTTCACAGTTCACATGTTTCACCCATGTTTCGTCACCAGTAACGATGCGATCGAGTAAAGAGTCACCATCCTTATGGTAAGCGTCCAAAAAGTTCAACGCTGCAGCCATTCGCTGATTTTTGTGGTCCTCTGTCAAGATTTTTGGAATCCATCTTGCACAAAACTTGTGGTAACCAAGCTTTTCGCTGATGATTTCGTGCAACAAACTTCGCGAAATTTGTGGAAAACTCAAAGAAAGTTCCGTTATTGTGAAATTTCGATTTTCACGGACTTTAGCATCGACTTTTTCGAGAAGTTCGGCGGTCACTATGCTGGGTCTCCCACTTCGATCTTCGTCGTGAACATTGGTTCGGCCATTTTGAAATCTTATGACCCACTGACGCACTCCACCTTCAGTGATAATGTTGTCCCCATACACTTCACGAAGCTGCCGATAGATTTCTATCGGTTTACAGTTTTTTGCAGTCAGAAACCTTATTACTGAGCGCACCTCGCAGCTCGCGGGATTTTCAATTAACGCAGACATTTCAAACCGTCACAGTATCTGAACGGAGCACAGCACGAACCTCTCACTAGCACGGCTAGATGCAGACTGAGCTGCGCAACGCTCTGACCCCAAGATGGCCGCGCTAGCCCCGCCCCTAGCGGACACAGACGGAAACGTAATCTACTTCCTGGATGGCCCTCGTATTTAATATTTTACGCAAACAAATTATGCTGAGCAGAATAATGAATTTCAGACGTGTTCAAAAGGTGTGTATGTGAATATAATAACATTTTTTATGTATAGTATCCATTTTTTAAAATTTCACGCATTTCTAAAGCAGCAGAACCACGGTATCACTAATTTGACATGCACGCACACATACACACACACACACAAGAAAAAAAAAATGTGCAATTAAGATTCATGTTACATTCTTTATTAAAAGTAATGGGTTGTCTTTAAATGCAACTCTTCATGCTTTTAGAGAAATTCATGTGATGATCTTAAAAAAGGTGATGTTAACTACCTATGTATGTTTATGTTCTCAAAAATGCAGATCTCTTTTAGAAAGTGAGCTCTTCGTTATCTTGATGTCTCTGATGTCGTTAATAGATGTCCTCTTCTCTTGATGTCGTTAATAAATAGCCCACAAACGGCCGAGCGGTAAAGTCGCTGAACACTGGTAGTTCGGTCCGAGGTTCGAATCCCGCGAACGGGATGGCTGCATGGGTATTTTCGTGGTTTTCCCCATGTGTAACGTGTATACGAGCCAGTTTCCCTTAGAAAGTCCTCCACGAAAGCCATCCCTCCTCTTAGGCAGATAGCCCTAGTGTGCTTTCCCATAATTAAATACACCACTACCACACGTTAATAGATATTTTTATAAATATTTTCTAATAGATTATAAGGTATTTCTCCCGCCTTCCTAGCATGTATTCGTGGTGTAGTGTTTCTGCACGCTGAACCGGTATTCCATAGGTCCGTGGTTCGATTTCCAGCGAAAGCAGATTCTAATTTTTCAATCTCTCTTGCTTTCAAAAAATCCTAATGTCTCTACAAGATAATGGAATGAATGTAATTTAATGTCAATTTAAAAAGTGTACCTTTATATTAAGACAGGTTTATGGCTCTAATATTTCTTTCGCAATTAACTGTTATGTAAGCTTAATTGTTTTCTTATACAATTTATTGTACATAACTGAAATATTTACATTGAGACAGGCACACACGCACACACACACGTAATAATAATAAATCCTATATTTACAATAAAAAAATCCAAAGAATATTCTCTATTACATTTTTATTTCACCACAGCAGATTTAAATTATTTTGGAAATGAATATGATGTCTCTTTTTGAAAAAAATTCAAAATCAAAATTCTTTTTTTCGAAATCTTTTTGCATACATGTATACATACATGTATGTTTCTCGCATTGTGTTAAAACAACGGTACCTAGAGCCATCCGATTTTGAATAACGTACGTCTCCACCCGAATGTGGGCATCTGGAAGCCCAAATTTGGATTGGATTATTTAATTATGGCAAAGCACACGAGGGTATCTGCCTAAAGGAAGGGATGCCTTCGTTTAGGTTTTTCTAAGGGAAACTGGCTCGTATACACGTTACACATGGGGGAAAACCACGAAAACATGCATGCAGCCAGCCCATTCGCAGGATCCGAGCCTCAGACCGAACTACCAGTGTTCAGCGTCTTTACCGCTCGGCCGCTGGTGGGCCCCAAATTTGGAATTTGGAAGTTCTTTTATTTTCTATTTCATATTTTGTAAAAAATTTAACGAATTTTTGATTAACAAACTCAAAGATTTAAAAAGCGAGCAATGGCGATATTCTACGAGGGGGGGGGGGACCTTTTTATCACCAGCGCGCGAAACTGTGTATCGGAAATTCTAAAGATATTCTCATTTTAAAATTATTTTGCGATATTACTGTAGAACTGAATTTTATGGTTTAAGTGCGAAGAACATGATATTTAATAATAGATGACAACACACAAAACTTAAAAAAAAAACACCCCTTTGGACGTAATTTAAAATTTGAAACCTTTCAGATTTTAAATTTTTTTTAAGATCCAAAGGGACAGTTTGCCCTGAAGGACTATTAATTTCGTTTTGGATTTTGCGTTGGAAACTTTAAAAGGGTGCATCACTTTTCAAATCGTTGCCACCATATATTATCGCTCTGTCTTATATTTAAAGAAATTATATAATGAAGAATCTACATGAATGCGTGTATGTTCCTTGCATTTTGATAAAACAACGGTACCTAGCGCCATCAAAATTTGGATAATATAATTTTCCATAGAATATAGGCATTCGGAAGCTCCTAGTTTGAATTCGAAATTCGTTTTATTATCCAATTCGTATTTTGTAACACTCCAAAGAATTTTTTATTAACAAACTAAACGATTTCAAAGTGAGCAATGGCAAATACTGTACGGATAAAAAAAAATCTCCAGCGCGCGAGACTTTGTATCGAAAATTCTAAAGATGTAGGAACATTAGGTTACTTCGATGTAAGACATGTGAAAAATAAGCAATATCCTCGCCGGAAATCTATTACCCACCTCTCGAATACGCGCCGAGCGTCCTGACCACTATACTACGAAGGCCTGCTAAGAAGGAGGAAGAAATACCTTATATTCTCACCCTTTTAAAGGGTGACTGGGGATTAGGCGAACCAGTTGCCAAATCATGGTGGTGGAGAATCATTGTTGTGAGCTCCATGATTTATATTTGGTAACGACATTCATCAGCCGTTGTGTTCCATTTTAGACAGATATTTTTTTTTTTCAGTTTGACAACAGTAAGAAAGCTTGGAATAATGTTTTGATTTCCTTAAGTGTGTAAGAAAATAAAGTTTGGCTTTCTTAAGCAAGAAAACGTAATTGTTTATTTAAAATATTTCTTCTCACGTGTTATAGAATGGAGTCAAATTTAATTTAAAGGCGAGAACGACTTAATGAAACAATATTCAGGTAGATTCAACGCAACAATCATCTTTTACCATCTTTTTTAGTTCGGGCGCCATTGTATAGACATCCGGTTGTTTCGAAGCGAGATGAAAAATGAGCAATGCCTTCGCCGGGACTCGTAACTACGGACCTCTCGAATACACGCCGAGAGTGCGGACCACTGCATTACGAAGGTATGCCAAAAAAGCGGGAGAAATACCTTATAAAGATATGCTCATTTTAAAATTATTTTGCGATATTGTTGACCCAAAATGTTAAAAAAACGCCTCTTTGAACGTAATATAAATCTGAAACTTTTCAGAATTTTTTAATTATTATTTATTAGTCCAAAGAGGCAATTTTCCCAGAAGGACTATTCATTTCGTTTTGGTATTTTGCGTTGATTCACATGCGTTGTTTCACTTTTAAAATTGTTGTCACCAAACACAAGTATTATCGCTCTGTATTATATTTAAAGAAATTAAATAATGAAGAATCTGCATGTAAGTTTCTCTCATAGTAATAAAACATACGTACCTAAAGACATCAAATTTTGAATAACGTAATCCTTCTGAGAATATGAGCATCTAGAAGTGCAAATTTGGAATTTGTTTTATTATCGATTTCATATTTTGGTAAAACTTTAAAGAATTTTTTATTAACAAACTCAAGGATTTCAAAGCGAGCAATGGCAACGCTGCACAGAAAAAAAAAAAATATCTCCAGTGTACGAAAATATGTATCGGAAATTCTAAAAATATGCTCAATTTAAAGTCATTTTGCAAAATAGCTCTTGAACTGAATTTTATGGTTTAAGTGCGAAGAACTTGGTAAAGGTAACACACAAAATGTTAAAACGACGCCCTTGTCAAAGTAATTTAAAATCTGAAATCTTTCAGATTTTTTTAGTCCAAAGGATCAATTTGCCCAGAAGAACTATTAATTTCGTTTTGACATTTTGCACCGCTTCACGATAAGCGTAGTTTCAATTTTCAAATTTTCGCCACCAAATATTATCTCCCTGTATTATATTTAAAGAAATTAAATAATGAAGAATCTGTATGAACGTAAGTATTTTTCTCGCATTGTGATAAAACAGCGGCACATAGAGCCATCGAAATTCGAATAACGTAATCTTCCATAGAATATGGGCATGTATAAGTCCTAATTTGAATTTGCAATTTGTTTTATTATCGATTTCATATTTTGTAACACTTCACTGAATTTTTGATTAACAAACTTAGAGATTTCAAAGTGAAGAGTGGCAACAATGTACGAAAAAAAATATTTTTATCTCCAGCGCCCGAGACTGTGTATCGGAAATTCTAAAGATATGTTCATTTTAAAATTATTTTGCGATATTGCTGTTGAACTGAATTTTATGGTTTGAGTACGTAGAACATGATAATTAATAAACAAAGGTAGCACGCAAAACGTTAAAAAAACGCCTCTTTGGACGTAATTTAAAATCTAAAACCTTTCAGATTTTTTATTTAACTTTTTTATTTATTTTCATCTTTCCTGATAGCCTTCTGTAGGCTCCATCATTTCTAATTTTAAAAATTAAACCCTGACTGCAGCCAACGATTGCGAAAATAAAAGCCATATAAGGAAGATGGATATAATATTATATATGATATATAGACTATATTCCTATAGTTTATATATATATATATATACTTTTGCATTTAATTATAATTTATTTAATATATATATTTACGTTTGATAGTATCGGCGATTGCAATAAAAATGGTTGGTGCACATCTAGATGTTACCGCGGTCCCATATACAAATTTTCAACGTTCTACAAGTAATCATTTTGGAGTTATGAGAAATGTATACATACATACGTACACGTCATGAAAAAAATCCCTTTTAAGTATCAGCTTAGAATCATATCCCTTTAATCCTACTTAGCAATCCGTTTTGTGAAGAAAGAGTCCTTCATTGTGTCCGTACGTACATACGTCACCCAAAAACATTATCCACATGGATTCCGTAATGGTCAAAAATGGATGTTTCCGTAGAAATATGATGCCCAATATTTTTCGCGATTACAGTACTTACTTCGTTTTTACTTCGTACAAGTAAGTAAAGAACGTATATTGACCTACATATTCTTATATAAACAATACCTAAGTGCAGTATATAAATATTTCAAATCAATAAAAATATCCCAATGGCACCCTCAAGAGAAAATCAATAATTATTTAAATTATCCAAATTTTCAAATTACAAACATAATATGCACTATAAATCTTAATGTAAATCAAAGCAAGTACAAAATAACGCTTCACGCTGTCAAAATGGCTCATCTTATTAAATATCATCAACTAAATAATATTTCAACTAAAATACAAACACATAATATAAATAAGAGTTTACCCGATGAATTACACAAAAAAGTACGAAATTATCAATAAAAAAAATATGCGCGCATTGTGACGCACAGGTATTGTTAGCAACCTCATCATTCGTATTCGAACAGCAACCGCATTCGTATTCGAACAACCGCATCATTCGTATTCGAGTAGAAACCGCATCATTCGTACTCGCATCGTATGAGTAACGAAATGGATGCGAGTAACGAAATTGATTTGTGAGTACCGAATCGGTACTTCGAGTCAACCGATGTACCCGTTACTCGGTAACGAATACATGCGGTTTGCTCCAGCTCTATTGTTGATGCTTTAAGCGAAAAACATGGCGGAAGATTTGACTACGTCTGACTGCAAATTAATTGCAGAAGTACAACAACATCCGATTTTATGGGATAATAGAAAAAAGAATATCGAATGAAAAGAGGACAAGACGTTGCTTGGCTACTGGTTGCCGAAAGACTGAACCGAGATGGTATGTATCCATTTATTTATTTTTTTGCTCCTTTCGGATTGCAATGTGCTCTCTTTTATTCTAGTTCTCTTTCGACTAACGCAATTGTTCAAGTACAAAATAGGTTTATTAACGTTTACACGATAAAAATTTGTTGACATATATTAAATTATAGCATTTTGGAACATTTCTGAAAATCTGAGTTTTATAAAATTTAAATAAGCTCAGTAGATGGATTTTTTTAAAATTAAAGTTTATTAACTGCTTTAAACTGTATCTAAATGTACACTGTTCTATGAAAATTATATGCAGCAATCTTCAATTATATATATTTAAAATTTTTCCCAAATTATAGCAATTCAAATGATTACATAATTTTAGCTATTGTCTTTACATTAGTTTGCTCTTCTTTTTTGCAACATGTTACTAAAGGCTTATGAGAAGAAGAAAGTAAAAGTAGTAAGTGTGAAGATCAACAGTAGTAAAAATTTGATTAAAGTTTTCCTCCTCAATTTTCAGAAATACATTTTCTTCATTTCTCATGCAAATGTTTATTCCGAAATACATAAAAAATCCCTAAATATATAAATATCCATATATAAAAATATATAAGATCCATATTTCATTTTCGTATGGATACATTTTGAATCTCATATAATTAATATAATTGTTTGCATAAAGTATTAATAATTAAACAGTAATTAATTACAGTGGTTGAATTAAAATTTCGGCTATATTTTTTTTAATTTCACAGTTGAAGAGGTTACTTACCGGTGGCAGAATCTGTGTAAGCAATATAGCCGAAGAAAAACAAAATGCAAAAGTGGAACTAGTGCAGAGTCTGCAGAGCAGCAATGGCATCTGATGCCCCAAATGTCATTTTTGGATCCATGTATCCGCCATCGAAGGTAAATATTCAGAACCAAATTATTTAGTTATGTTAAATATAAAATGATAAATTTTCATATTAACAAAATACAATCTTACTTGTTACTAGTCTATAATATTATAAAGCATAAATGGATTATTTGGAGTTATCCTAGGTTGACTAGCAATCAAAAATTGTAACTTTATTGATATAAATTTATTAAATATGTTAGATAGTCACATATGTGGATATAAACCAATTTACTTAAGAAATTCCTCCCCTTAGGCAGATAGACCTTATATGCTTTGCCATAACTCAAATTCTACCCAAATATTTATGCTCTGGAAAACAAAAACTTCTCCTACAGAATTTTTTTTTTACCATTTATTGCCTCATCACTCGTTATGAATGGTTTAACACCTTGTAAATGTGTTATAATAAAACTGTATTACACATTATAGTTTTTTTCTAACGTGTTTGGGCCAACTGAAGTTCTTACCCATAAAAAATGTTGTAGAAACTTTGCTGTTCTGTACTTTTTTAATCTTCCCAATTAAAAATAGGCCAATATTTTTGAAATGTAAACTTATTAACAAAGTACAGCATATGCATAATATAAACAAAGCACTTGCTCTTTCCTTTGAAAGCTGAGTTTCTAAATATTTTGATGAAGACTCGTCTGTATATATATTTTTTTCTTTTTGTGGCCAATTTCTTTTTATAGTTTATCCCTCTATAGTTGATGTCCATATTTCTGTACTCACACAGCTCAAAACTGATGTGTTATTGACCATTTTGATGTTCAGAAGTTAGTGTTTGAGATTATGCATACCTGCTTTAATTTTATGAAGTTACTTTGCACTTAACACATAAAGCCTGGGATTAATTATCATAATATATACCATCAGATCAAGGAGTTGTGCTTAAATTATTACATTAATTCATAATGAAAATAAATACAAAAATATATATGAAACTGAATTAAAAAATGAAGTTGTAATACTTTATTACTGAATTAACTGTTAAAATCTTTCATGGCATGAAATTTTTCAAAACAGTCTCCAAAGTATAGTGATCTTTTTTTATTTATAGAATGTGAAATGTGTAAGCCAAGATTAGATAAAATTTGTCTTAAACTGTAAGATACAAAAAATTTGATAAAATTCTCTTGTGATTGTGTTTCTATAAAAAGAAATAAGAGTTATTAGTGGCTCAATATTTTCATTTATTATGTAAGGGCTTTGTATGCATATTCAAAATTTTTTCAATGAAGGCAAGAGATTCTGCTTTTTCATCTAAAATATTGATTTCTTTATAATTACTATATATACTATATACTTTATAATTACTATACTCTTTATAAGTCATTTAAAGTAATCTCTATTTAGGGCATACTACATTATTGTTACTGTCAAAAACACTACTGTCATCACAACTGTTAAATTGCAGCCTCCAATAGTAATATTTACATCCATGTTATTTAACTCATAATCCCGCTGATCTTCACTACTATAAATTTGATTTTCTATGGCATTAATATAAATAAATGTTACATTATAAATAACATTTATTTGGATTAATGAGAAGGATGAAACTGTTTGTGCTGAGATGACAGATTGTCATAATTTTAATCTGAGATGCGATTCCACGTCCAATAATCTGTTCCATTTTTTCGTCTTAATGTCTACAAATACAGTCAAATACCGAAAATCCGCCAACTCCTGAAATCTGCGTTGCCTCTCAGAATATAAGCATTCAGTTTATATTCTGAGTTTCTTGGTTTCGGAAACCGCAACATTGAGTACGAAATATCGAAGAAAAAATACTTACCGAATAATGACGTCATAATAACTGAATAATAATGAGTCATAATGGAAATACAAAATTATTGACATAAAAGTTTAAGAAAAAAGATAAGTTTTTTTCCTTCTAATCTGCATCGAGGTAAAAAAGCAGACGATTCACTCTTTGTTCAAGTTCACGATCGATTCACTCTTTGTTCAAGTTCAATAGATGATTCACTCTTTGTTCAAGTTCATGATTCACGTTGTTGTATTTTCTGAGCTTTGTTATTTCACGAGATTGTTTAGTGCTGCCTTTTTTTAATCCGGATATTTTTTGGATAAATTAAGAATATTTTAAATTTCAGCCCTTGTTAATACAATGACAGATTTAATGCATATAATAAATTATTGCAGTAATGTATGTAATTTAATTAAATGTATCTAATACACCTTATTTATTTTGACCATACTTCGGAAAATAAATTATTCATGTCATTTTGCCTTCTCCATATTTGTACGCTAAAATTATTAGTGAGTAAATATGACAATTCGGTTGTATATTGCAGTACAAAAGATTCAAAGAGTGATGATGATTTCACCCCTCCCCATATTTGATAAAATATTATTTTAATTAAAAGCAAAATGTGATCCAGCACTGCTCCAAGAACGTAATGACTAGGAATTACCCCATACTACTGGATGTAACAAACTGTATTTTTTTAGAAATTATTCTTGCAAATATTAATAAACACAAAAGATTATGTAAGAAAAGAATCCAATGGGATGTTATAATTCAAATTAACAAAAAAGCTTTTTAGTTTCAGGTAATGACACTGAAGCAAGAAGACTCTTGGTTTACATTATTTTTCATGCTAAATTTTAAGATCTATTTAAATTGTCTGCAGTTCATAAGTAATAGAAATTAAAAAATGAGCTATTTAATGCAGTAACAAATAAGATTCTAAATTTGCTTATTTCACTACCTAATTACTTTGTATCACAAAATAATCATTAATGTATTAAAAATATTTTTCATATGCATTTGATTTTTTTTCCTTGTTTTCTTTCTAAACAGGACACAGACAAACTTTCAAGGAAACAAAGAATTCAAGGAGCTTAATTTCACAGTAGAATTTGTTGTCTCCGAGTCTTCAGATAATATTGAATATCCGACAGAACCTGAATATGTGGAGCCATCTGCTATTCACGTTATGCCCTCATGTGAATCACCTTTATTACCTGCATCAAGCTCCAGACAAATCTTAGATAATACTAATTCAAATAATAATGATGAAAATACTCCTAGAGGGAAGAAAAGAAAAAAGAGAGAAACAATTGAAAGTTCATTGATTTCTGTTATTGATGAAACAAATAAATATTTAAAAAATCACCATCGATGTGAAAATGATGATGATGATGATAAACTATTTTTATTGAGTCTCCATAGTGATTTGAAAAAAATGACTGATGAAAAAAAATTGGAAACGAAAATACAATTTTTACAAATTATGGCAAGAAATAAATGAAATTATTTGTACATAACACTAATCAGTTGTTTTATTGTTTTATTTACATATTTCATAAATATTTTCAAAAAATAAATTTACACAATAAATGCTTTCCTTTCTTGCCATGGTACTGCTCCTTCTGCAGAAAAATATTCACAAAAATTATCTCGAACTGCAGATGCAGCACGGGATGAATTATTGGCCCCTAGACGGCCAAGAGGTTGCCATGTAAATTCTTCTGTTCTCCACATACCTTCTTTAATGGTGGCATTTGAAAGAAGAGAATCAGCAAAGTTCACTAGACAGTATTTCTTAGCTGCCTTTCCCAACTCATTTTTCATTAAGTAATTATGAAGGCAACAGCATGCCAAAACTACTTTATTAGCATGCTCTGGGTTCAGGGCAATTTCAGTATAAAGTACTCTCCACCTAGACGCCAATATGCCGAAAGCATTTTCAACGCACCTCCTTGCTCGAGAAAGTCTGTAATTAAAAATTTTTCTTTTATTCGACAGAAATTTGCCAGGATAAGGGCGTAAAATATTTTTCCTGAGTGGAAAAGCCTCATCTCCAACAAATGCAAAAGGCAAAACTCGATCACTATTTAATAATGGTGTTGGATTTGGAAATGAAAACAAAGTTTCACTAACCAAAGCTTTACCTAGTGAACAGTTACTGAAAATTCCACCATCACTGATTCGTCCATAGTTGCCTGAATCAACATAAAGGAAAGTGTAACTAGCATCTGCCACTGCCATTAGGACTATGCTGTTATAGCCCTTATAATTATAATATGTTGATTCAGCTGACGGTGGAGCTTATATTCTGATATGCTTACCTACAAGAAAAAAAAAAGCAACAATTATTAATTGCCTAAAGAAAAATAATATACACTTTAATGATAAAAATTAATATAAATACTTTTTCCAATAATAAATTCAGTTCTTAAATTAGAAACTTGCAAAAAAATTCCTCTTTATATTAAAGTTTGTTTTTCATTTCACACTTTCATTTATTTATTATGAAACAATTCCAGTCTTTTGATATTTTAAGACAGCTCATATATCAAGTTAGATGATTCTGCAATATTTTATATTTATCTTTAAAAAGAATCTTCATTTGCCTAATTTTAATATAATGCAATTTTTGTATTTCAAAAGTACTCACTGACAAATAAATATGGAATGCAAGACATAATACATACCATTGATTGCACCAACACAGTTGGGAAAATTCCATTTATATTCAAAACCTTCTGCTATTACAGCCCATTCATCTGATGATGCTGGTATAGGCATAACCAGTGGCTGTAAGACTTGCCATATGACATCACAGGTCTCGCGAATAATATGTGAAACTGAAGATTTAGAAACACGGAAAGTGTATGCCAGGTCTGTATAATTAGTTCCAGATGCTAGAAATCTACAAAAACATTCTGAATCAATAATTAAATTTTTGCAGTTTTAAAAACATGTTGTATAAAAATGAACAAAGGGCAATCTATAGTAGTATGCAAGTTTTAAAAAAGGTTCTTTTTTGGTTTTTTTTTTGGGGGGGCGAGCTCAGTTTCAAAGAGATTGCAATTTTCTTTCTTATTACTAAACCACAGAAAATAAATGCTTTATTTATGTAACTTATTTTGATAAAATTATGTTCCTATTCATAATTTTTAAAATGCATTACAAATTTTAAAAAAATATGAATTTTAAAAAGTTCAATTAGACAGAAGTATAAAATGTTCTGACAAGAACATTAATTTTCAATTATATATACTACACAAAACTGGAATTAGATGTAATAAAGACTTTCAAATAGAGCTGGTGCCAGAGCATATGCAACTAGGGTGACCACACCAGATGGCAAAATTATTAGAATTTAGGAAGGAATCAGGTGGCAGAATTTTGGATTTGTGGAGTTTGCACCAGGCGGTAAATTGTCTAGCGTCGACACTGCTTTCAAAACAAATGTATATATTTATATTTACCTTAAACAGATGGCAAGTCTCTCAGATGCTGAAATTGATTTCCTAAAACGTGTTTCTTGCTTCTGTAGTTTATCTTGCAGTAAATGTAGAAGATGATCATATTGTTCTCCTTACATGTAAATTCAATAATATTATACTTATGAGTAAATTGAACATCAGAACTATATTTAATTATCTAATTAATATAAAAACAAATACGAAATAGTTTATATTGTGCTAAAATGATTAGCCAAAGTAAGAGAAAATAATTTTGTTGTCTTGAAAAATTGCTTGAAGTATAATCTTAGTATTTCTAACAATTAACACTTTTAGCGATTAATCGCATGTTATTAACAAAAATAACTAAACTCCATAATTAGAAATGATTTCAGCCTTCTGTGAAGATGATTACCTTCAACATGATTATTTGATTATGCACCACACACTAGGGTTACCTGCCTAAAGGTAACCCTACTAACCTAAATAATGTCATCAGGAAGATTTTTTAAGGTAAACTAATTTACATTCATATCTTGGACAGATATGCACAAAATGCCTATGTTCTAAACCCTTTCATCAGGTATTGAACAATTAATGTTCAGTGTTTTTATTTATTTAGCCACCGACGAGATATTATAGCAACCTTCAGAGAATATGGTTATCTGTGATTGTCATTACCAATGTTTGTTTATATTCTCAGGAATACTTTTGACTATTGAAGGTGCTCAACATGAGGGGCATCACTATATACTATATTGCCAAAATATATACTGTGTTGCTGCAACTATGATCAGTGAAAAATATTCAGTTATTTATCTTACAAATTTGAAAAAATAAAATATGATAATTCTGATTAAAAGGAAAATTACTCTCCATTTCAATTTCACTCTTATACTCTAATAATTGCTTAATTTTTCAGGTAGTAGAATTTCATTAAGTAATCTATTTTGATACAATTATTCTTACATTCTTTTGGAGGTAAAGTGTTTTTCATCATATTACTACAATATTCTCCAAAAATGATTTTTTAAAATATTGACATGATTTAATTTTATTGCTCATTTGTCAAATATAAAACACAGGTGGAACAGGAATGCAGAAAATCTTTTAAAAGCAAGTCTTTTTATGGATCTCCCAAATTCTCTAGAATATATTATTTAAAAGCCTAATTATTTTATATTTCTGGTTCTACAAAAGTATTTTCATGACAAAGTGAAGCAATACTAATAAAATTTATGACAGTAATAATTAAAAAATCTACGGATACAGAATGCTGCGTATTTTCTAACAGAGGAACATATCCTAATACACGATAGTGCATTAAAATGTTGACTGTCCAACATCTGGCACATCTAGTAATTTTACATTATACTCCATATGATATTATGTTTCATTAAGGTAATTGAATTATAAACAACCTTCATTAATAATGCGCTTAATAAACTAATTAGTTATAACTAATGCTAGTCCATAATTATATAAAAAATAAAGGCTAATCTTTGGAATATGGTAACAGGTAGTTTGGCGACATTTTGGTAAGGCGATAAAGGTTACTAGCTAGGACTTTAGCAGTGTACATGGATAAAGTCAAGAGTGTGCGCAATGCCATTTTTGTGCAATTCTGAGATGTTTTTTCAAGTGAAAATAGGTCGACGTGTACATGGATGATACCGTGTATGTGCAATTCTTAAAAACGCGGCAAGCAGTGGGCGATTCTGCACTTTCTCCCAATTTCGCACCTAATCTTCGTCATGATTAAGCACTTTTGTGTCATAAAAATTCTAGCATAAGCGTAATTCGGCTAGCAGATTGTTGGAATAAAATGTTGAGTAAAAAAAAAAAAAAAAAAAAAGCCTTTACTTCATGAAAACAAAATGGCGTCTCCCCCCCCCAAAAAAACTAGCAGGTTGCTGTAGCAGGATTGGTCGCCAAAAAATCGCCGAGTTACCATAATACAAAGATTAACCAAAATAAACATTGAAATAATTCATTTTGTCGGTAATTAAATCGCAATGTAATCATTAATCCTATTTCCTTAGTATAAATTACTAAGGGAAAAAATTACTAATTTACTGATATATAAAAAGAAATATTTGACAGTCTTTCCTTCAATTTTTACTTTCAGGTTTTGCTAAAAAATAAAAATAACTTGCCGTCATTCGAGTATAATTGAAAAATAATTCTGGGTACTTCTGCCTCAGTGACGGAAACAATGCTGCATGAGCGGAATACGTATCTCACTCTTGAAAAATTGACCGAACCCATTCCCGCCTTGGAACACAAACGCTTTTGTACAGCAAATACATACATATTAAATTACTTCTCAAATGCATAACGCGCTTTCTTTCTTCAGCTTTTTTAACTTTAGACGTTCTACCGCAAACTTTCGACATTGTACCCCAAAATAGGAAATATTGCCCATGCGCAAATCAAAGCGACTTGATTGGTTGGGGGTAGTAATTCTTAGGCTTTGAGACTTACAAGTGTAAACTAAGGCTCCTCTAAACCAGGCTGAATCACTAACTTTTCTCTCTTGGCGAGGGAGGGACCGCGCTACCAATTTTGGCGCGTTTATCGCACACGCTGGCTGAATGTCTGCTGTTTTTTTAAAGATTTATTTTATAGACGCGCGGCATTCAGCGCACATAAACTTTTCGGATAATTTATTAATTCTCGAATAGTATATAGACGTTTTCACTTAAATAAAAATTTCGCGTATATTTTGTAAACATATTCAAAATAACTTATTCTTTAGATGTTTCAGTTTTGTTAGCAGACTAAAATAAATAAGATATGAATAAAAACTTTCAATAGTGTCAAATGGGGAAATAGTTAAAGCGTAGAGTGTGCAAATAAATTTATCTTAATGACATTTTAACAAAAATTTCCATAAAAACACTAAATTCATACTAAAAAAATAACTTAAGAATATGTTGTCATTTTAGTCTGAGGTATATGGAAATAATTGTGCAAGACTCTGAAGAAACACTTTCTTTTAAATGTGTGAAATATTTCATAACATATGTGGAAGAAGAAAGTACAGCATTCTGTGTTTTGGATGATTTTCACCAAATGTAATATAAATACGAACTAGAAACCGTAATAAAAAGTCCTTCCTCTCCAATCAGATCACCTTTGTGTTGCATTGTATTTGTAATACTTCTAAAAATCCAATTTTTACCTAAATTAAAAAACAGTTATTCCATAAAAGATAATAAATTTGAACGTATATAGAATGAATTTTGTAATTTGAGTTATGTTACAAAATAATTCCTAGTTTATATATTTTATACTAATAATTTAGATAAAACCTGTCCAATTTAAGAATGTGTGTTAACCACATTCTTAAATTGTAAAAGGACGACTTAACCCCACGTAATTCATTTCAAAGCATAAAATAGCTTATTTTCTAATATTCAAAATTTCTAATAGTCATAAAATAGCTTATTTCTATCTTTCATAAGCTTATTTTCTATTTTACACAGCAACAGCATTTTCATGCAGTCAAGGTTTTTTAATTGCTAGTTATTATACATAATACTTAATTTTTAACACATTCTTATTAGAAAGCATAGCTAAGAAACTTCTTTTTAAAGCACCACAGTGATTGCAATGAATGTCGTTAAATTTACAAAAGTATTGAAGATATATTGAACAGCATTATAACAAGAAACTACTGTACAAAATATGTAAATTTAGCATAATTTCTTTTTTAGTATTTGCATAGTTTCCTCCAAATGAACCTTAATGGGAAGTTATCTTGCAAAAATTTAAAAGTATTAAAATGGCCTCTATTTAAGATGTAACTGCATTTATAATTATTTTGTAATTGTGAATAGATTATATTATTGCAATTAGATTATGCACTTACAACATAATTGCATAAAGTAATGAAATTAAGAGTTCACAGATACAATGTAATATAATTACAATGCAATTATCTAAATTGTAATTATAATCACTTATTTAATACCACAATATTATTATAATCACAATGTAATTTAAATTGGGTACTATATTTGTATACCCTCCACTCAAATGGAGGTACCGATAAGCCTGGAAGTTATTATCAACAAAAAGCCTGTTCAGGACAGTTTGATGACAATTTCCACCGGGCGAAAAGTACATTCTTAAGCCCAGGCAAATCATGACAATAAAAATCATTTACTCTCATGATTCACTATATTTCAAACCCTAAATTTGAATTCTGCACCAAATTATTTACCTATATTTTAACATACTTTATGAATTATTAGAAGCGATATGGCAAATATCTTCTAAAAATAACTGTAAAATATTTGTATCCATTAATTGATTCAGATACACACTTTTATTATTTAAGTATATCAAAATAACAGTTTCATGTTCCTGAAATACAAAAATTATGAAAAAAGTTAAAAGTAATATTCTTAGAAGCATATGATATTAGTCACCAGCTGCAAAATAGTTAATTTTTTGCCCTAAATACAAGTTTATTACACAGTAGTCAAATGTGTAACTTAATAACATGTTATATAAAAAATTAATGATAATAAGTTTATCAGAAATGAATTAATTCTGCAAACAAACTTTCTGCATTTGAAAATTTTCTACACCTGACGGGAGAAAGAGATCTAGTAAAATTAGATTTATTATAACTTCAGTTGGACCAAATACCTTCTCTCTATATATATGCATCACTAAAGAAATAAATAAAATTATCATGCTTAAAAAACAGATGTACCATACCAGTTTTTTTCCCCTTGTTACCCTTTACATTGAAAAATAACAAACAGTACAATGCTGAAAAATACTATCCTTGAAATTTTGTTTAAATGAAGAAACACACACCATCTTTTTATTTAAGCATTACACTTCAAAAACAGGTACACATACCAATTTATTTTCACTAGCCTTTATACTGATAACATGCCATATAAAAATGAAAAGAATTATCCTTGAAATTTAGATAAAATGAAGTAACACAATGGGAAAATTTATGCACATGGACAACTTTTCTCTATTGCATGTTGTCTGACATGATCCACAAGTGCCTAAAAATGTATCCAAAGAAACACATTTCAATATTAACAAAAAATTGTTTACAGATTAAAATTCATTTATTTCATACCAGTATTATAAAGATCATGCATGAAACAAATCTGCTTTCCCATACTTTTAAGTAAAACTTAACTGAAATTTTATACTGGAAAATATGCTATATTTCTATATATTAGAAACAAGAAAATAATACCATAATAATATACTCATAGCCTAGCAGAAAGTAACATATATAACATCAAACACAGAAATTTATATACTCGTAGCCTAGGAAAAAGTAATACATATTACATAAAACACATAAATTATTTAATATAAAACATACATACCTTCTAAAATTATTTTACTTTTTGTTTCTTATTGGCCGATGCTGATGAATATGAAACGTTATGGGCTCTTTTGTTGATAAGATGCTGTGTAAGGCCTTTGCATCTAGTAATAAAAAAATTATCAATAATTACTTTCTTAAGATTACAGCATTCTGGCATGGCCACATGCGTACATTTATCAATTATTCTTTCAACTAATTCTTTTGTGATTGCTGATTGTAAACGAAGGAGTACATCTTTACATTTTGAAATTCTCGTTCAGCTTCCCTACATATTCGATACATTCCTGAAGAGATGACCTTCAGTCCACCTTTATTGCTGTGTTTTGTAAGAATTGTGCGATGCTCGGGTATGTCAGGTTCCAGCATGTCCTCTGAAATGGTCATAGCTGTTTTACAATTTTCACATATGCTTTTTTTTTTCAACAACTTATTATATATGGCTCCTGCGATGTAATGTATATCATTTTCTTCCACAGCTGGGGGCAAGCGACGTTTCACTGCCACTGCAGAAGAGGTAGATGGCACTACAGAATTGGAGATAGGATGCAAGACCTCCTTTCTGATAGCAACCTCTAATTCAGAAGCATCAAAGAGGCTGTGGTCACTTTCAGAACAATAATTTGGATTATTGATATCCGAAATGAACTGTGATAGGCACACTAATTTCAGTGCTCTCTTGGCTTGCAAAGCAGTAGGCTTTGCACCCGACTTTCGTCTAATCTGTGAAAAGGCATTTTCCAGCGCATCTTGTGTCAACCTGCCTGGTAAGAAAAATGTAAACCCCTCGGAAAATAATTCTTTTGAGAGTTTCACAACACTCAATGTGCTCATAATAATGCCAGTTTGAAATGGCTTCCATGCTTTCCCAAACTGAACAGTTTCAGTCACATGAATGAATTTCAATAAAATATTAAATTTCTCATCTTGATTTTTGATAGTGATGCCTTTTTTTGGATGCCTTGCAGTCATAATTGTAAACCATTCTGCTACAAGTCTCAGCCACCATGCAGAAGTTAATGCTTCTTTTGCAACTTGGTGTAAAATAACTGCTTTTTCAATAGCAGCAGCTGTTTTTACAGAAAACAATTGCACAGCAGATGCCACATTCATCGAGGAAAAGTGTGTTGGGAAGAGATGAACTCTGTTCAAGTGATGTAGAGATCTCAGGGCAGCATCTGATTCTATCTCACTTGACCAGAGTCGTTTCACATACACTGAAGATACTATCCTCGATGGCAAGGCATGCTGCTGGCGAAATTCCTCTGGTAATATCATAATACTTGAAAGAAATGCATTTCTCATGTTTTTAATGAGATGTGGTACATCTGCAATACTGTGAATGAAAACATCAGGTCCTCCAATATTGTAATTTGTCTTCCTATCTGTCTTAGAGACAGATACATCCAATGACGACCACATTGCTCTGTTATTGCTTCCCATATCTGAAACAGAGGCTCTTACAGTTAAACCTATTTCTGTAGCTGCTACTACAGTTCTATGAATTAGATCTTTCATGTCAGAACCTGATGTTGAAGGCCCTGTTAATTCATTGGCAACAATCTGTTTCCATGATGTTTTAAGGCCTCTAAGCATTACAATAGTGTAATGCTTAGCAACTGCAGGTTTTCCTAACGTAACATTTCCAATGAATGACTTAGACGATGTATCAAAATCTTGATATGAAGCTATTTCCATTTCGTCAACTAAAAGGCAGCAGTTCCTATCAAGAGCATCCAATGAATGAACTTTTGTCTTGAGGAAAAAAAACAAATTTTCTAAAATGCCGAAATTTATTTTTATTTCCCTAATCCTCCTGTTCAAGGTACTGTACGATGGTGCTGGATATCCAGTACTTCTGAGGTAATTATATCCATGTTTGCCCAAAGCAAATCGCATCTTCAGTCCTTTTATAATGGACTTTTCTGACCAGTTCCTTTTTGACTGCACAGCAAGGGCTCCTACTTGCTCATCGGACAAAAATGATGTCAATTTTGCATCTTTTTCTTGAAGCTGTTGCTCAAGGAATTCTATTTTTTTTTAACAACTCTTCATTTGAAGCAGGTAGAGTTTCCTAAATTCAAAAAGAAATAGTAAACATGTTATGCTGTGATTATTTTTTTAAACAATGGTTGGATGAATTAATATATTTGTAATAACAATGATTTTTTCAACAATTTTTTTGGAGAATATTAAATAATTTACCACTTCAGTATTTGGCTTAGGACATCTTACTTCTCTTATCCTCTTGTCAGTTACAGATGGTGGTAGATTTGGAATTCTAAAGAGTGTTGGTACTGCAGTTTTTCTTAGTTTTTTTCTATCTTTGCATAGTGACTCAAATTGAGATTCCTCAAAATGATCCTGTAAATACATAAAGTAATAAAAAAAAAGTACACAAAATAAATAAAAGTACAAAAAAACAAACCACACAGTGAGGTTGTGCCAAAGGCAGCAAGCATGAACTGTAAGTAAGTATAGGCAATAAATAAATATGCAGGTAATTAAATTAGGCCCAGTATTATAAAAAAGTGAAACAATAAACAAACCATGTCTAACATATCAGCAGCAGCATCTTGTAAGCTTGGACAGAATTTAATTATCCAATATTTATTTTTTGCCTATAATTTAAGGTGTTCTTTAGAACATTATCCAAAAATTAAATGAAGTAGTGTTTTGCTATAACATTAAAAACAACTAAAATAAAACTTTATATTTCTTGCTATAGTGCTCTTACAATAGATAAGAAAATAAGAGTTCACTACACCCAACTTTTAAGATACTAGGCCGATAAATACATTTATAATTAGAGCAGACTATGATTCTTGTTATAATTGTAGTAATGTTTATTGCTCTAACTGAAATATTTAATTTTTAATTCTCTAATCATTCAAAACATAGCCCTAATTTCGGAGCACAGTGCCAACATGCATTTTAAAAAGCATCAAGGCCAGTTTAAACGACTATTTTTTAAATTACATTGGCACAGACATATCCAATTAAAGTTATTAAAAACTCTAGAACGTAGTTCAGTAGCTTTCTGAATTTGTAGGCAATTTTTTATTTAGAGATGACAACACAAAATAACGCTTCAGAAAATATTATTTATCATGTATAAAAATCTGTTTTGTAACACAGATCAGTAATAACTGTTTATCAATGTCATGAGGATTTAATTTGAGGAGATCACATTCTTTAGAAGTATCAAATTCATGAAAGAATTTTGGCTTGGCCTTTGAAATTCATCATTACAGGCAGATTTATTTGATTGTTATGCATGCATTAAACACTACACATGCATTAAAAACACTACACATGCATTAAAAACACTACAATTATTTTTGAAAAGTACACATGCAGTTTCACAAGTTTTCTGTGCTTATTTGAATGTTCTGCATTCATTTCTAAATCTTTACTCTTATTATCTTTTTAAAATTGCCAAATTGTATAATACTGTGATTATAAATATATGGTACTTGCAATTATTGAAGTCAGATTATATATATTTTGTCTCATACTATTCAATTTATTCTATTGACTTCAGATGTCAATGTCAAAATTCTGGAAGTTATTTTAACCAAGAAACAGTAGTGGGCACCGTGCATAAGCAACTCATCTAACTTTTTAACAACAGTGATTATAAAATAAAGAAAAAAATTACATATCATTCCAACGATATTGCAACTATAGTATAATGTTACATATATCTTTAGCAAACATTCAGATTTTATCTTGACTTTCCAAATTATTATTTATTTTTTAATAAATTTCAATATGCTAATGATTTTCATGTTACATTAGTATAAATTCCACAATTAGCACAGGAAAACAAAATCTGCGCTTTATATTAGAAGAGAAATTTCTTTTCCACATTCAAAACATCCACATTGGCGATGTTTGGCGACGGGTACATTAACCCTAATTTAATTATAGCTATTATTACAGAAATTAGCAGATACTCAGGTTATTGTACACAAGAATTTCACTTTACTTGCACATTATAAACATCAGAGAAGATATAAACTCTAAATGAAGGCGTAATTAACATTATACTTACTAAGCAAAGTTCAGCGCCTGGACCAGGTTTCCAATTGTCTCTTCGGCAATTATTTACCCATATTTTTCTTCTTTCTTCATTTTTAGGAAATTTTACCAATGTATGACCTTTCCGTGAATGATTTGAACAATTAATAGCTGCACATCTGCCCATTTTACACAAAAAAACACAAAAAATTGTTGCACCGTAACTATACAGCCGCCATTAAATCTCCCACTTGGGATCGCGAATGCCTGATGATTCAGCCTGGTATATAGGAGCCTTAGTGTAAACGGGTGGGATCCTTGGGAGTAACAACTTAACGTTAGCGTACGTTTTTCTTGGGACCAAAGTTCCGCTAGTGTAAACGTGCCTTAACAAGCTTAAGTCATAGGGAGACGCCCGAGGCTTAAGGGGATACGAATATCTATTAAAGTTGCAACTTGTGTAAATGCAATTTTTATGTTACAATTCTTTAATTTTCTCTTTCTAATATCACAAAAGATTTTCTCTTCATTTTTACTTCCTTGTACGAAGTAAAAAGGAAGTATTGTAATCGCGAAAAGTTTCAGGCAGCATATTTCAACGAAAATATCCATTTTGACCGCTATCGAATGCAATTGAACGATGTTTTCGTGTGATATCTGTACGTAAGGACAGAATAAAAGACTTGTTTCCTCCAAAAAAAAATTATAAAACTGCTTTAAAATGAATTCTGAAGTGAATTTTTCGTGGCGTCTGTACGAACGTACGTACGTACGTATCTCGCATAATTCAAAAACGAGTAGCCTCAGAAAGTTGAAATTTTGTATATAGGACTGGTATAACATGCAGATGTGCACCTCGTATTTTGGTTGCAATCGGCCGCACGAAACTTATATAAATATATTTATATATATATCCACTCTGTTACCCGGCTCAGTGATCTCAGTTTCTTTACTTTTATATGTTTGTAAATTGTACAATTTTTGCTTTAAAAATGATTGAATTATGTTGTTCTTATATTCCGGTTAAGGTTTTTATACCTTTAGTAAATCTGTAGGCAATATTTTTAGAATTATCAACAATTTTATTCTGCTGAGAATTCTTCCTGTCAGAGTATGTTCCATAGTAATTATTGCTTATCTGGATGGGTACCATCATCTCTTTTACTTTGTAAAACTAATCTGCGCTTTCCCTGTACATACACATTTACAGATAGCATTTGTTTAGGTTCAGACGTGCGTTTTTTAGCAGGGCATTTAAGGTCCCATTAAAGCTTCGTGTTCTTCTGTTTTATCTCGATCGCTCGTTTCTCTCTTTCGATACTAACAATGTGAGAATTTCTGAACAATAGATTTTTATATTCTTAGGTACAATGGAGCTGAGGTCTAAAT
This sequence comes from Stegodyphus dumicola, assembly GCF_044657685.1. Lineage (NCBI taxonomy): Eukaryota > Metazoa > Arthropoda > Arachnida > Araneae > Eresidae > Stegodyphus > Stegodyphus dumicola. The sequence goes on from NC_140770.1 coordinate 31,664,493, forward strand.
ACATTATAAATATTCTTTGTTTTAAGTAAAGTATAAGCTATTTTAAGCGAACGTGTCGAATCTATTAGATGCCAGTGACGAAGCAAAATGTGTCTGTTTGATTAATTATGGTAAAACTCGCGATGGCCATTTGCCAAAGTGTAGGGAAGAATTTCCCGGAGGAAAGGAATGAGGATAAAGTTCGCATCAGGAAAATGCGGTCTTGGCAAAAAAAAAAAAAAAAAAAAAAAAAACCGCAGAATCGCTTATGAAGTCATGTCTGTTCTACTGGATTCGAATTTTACTAAGAACATATAGTGAATTTCAGTTTCAGAAAGCAGCGCCTCCTTATATTCTGTATCACGTGAAGAACATCGGTAAAACAAAAAGACGAAAGTAAAAGTCAGCGGGCCGCCATCAGTCGACAAAAAAAGTGAGTGTCTGGTCGAAGATCCAAATCAGTGAACTGAAGAATCTAGTATAAGTAAAAAATGTTAAGGATGGAGAATGTCAATGGATATTTGTGCTTTTCTATAGGAAATGGAGTACATCTAAGAGAGTTTTTGCAGTTGTTAGGATGAGAGCTGAATAGAAAAAATTTCTGGCAAGTTTTTGAATATAATCTTAAATTGCATCTACTTTGAGATCACGGTGGATATACGAATTTGAATGAACCATGGCGCGTTGATGATCTCTCTGAGTGCTTTGTTTTGAAGAACTTGGATGTGTTGAAGGTGAGTTTTGACAGTGTGGCCCCAGACAGTACTAGCATATAGTAATGCTGGTCGAAATATAGATTTATATAAGACGAGTTTATTAGAAACGGGCATATGACTTCTTCTGCCAAGAAGTGGATGCATAGTTGCAAGCGTGATATTGATTTTTTTTCACAGTTCTAGGCGGAGTGAAATTTGTTTGGCCTTTGCGAAAAATTATTGCTTTTGATTTTTCGGTATTAACTGTTATGCAATCCTCCAAAGAGTGACCCAATTTTTTAGGTGATTGAGGTAATGTTCAAGAAGGAGCTGGACATCAGTAACAGTAGAAGCTTGGGTCATAATTGCAGTATCATCAGCGAAAAGTGTATGTGTATGTGTATGTGTATTTAATTATGGCAAAGCACACGAGGGCTATCTGCCTAAGGGGTGTTATATATGTAACTGTAACTGTATCTATTATTATCTTAATTATAACTGTAATATAGAATAGTTGATGAGTAATGTAGAATAAACGATGTTTGTGTACAACTTGTAATCATAACTGAGCAGTAGCCAACACATATAAAATACAACACATGGCGCAGCCCGTCGTTGATTAAAAAAGAAAATCTTTTTTCAAGAACCATGCAGCCTCGGTAAAGATGTTCTAAACAAAAACATCATGGGAAGTTGTTTACTGTGAAATCGAAACTTATATCGCTGGTAAGTGAGTTGTTTATTTTTATTGGAAGTGGCTAAAAATACGTATGTATAAACTATTTAATGTCCTAAATTAAATATGGATGGATTAAAGCCACCAAGTAATCTAAGTTTCGAAGGAAATTTAGGCGAAAATTGGAAGAAATGGAAACAAAAATTCCAAATTTATATGTTAGCGTCTGGTGGTATTACTAAATCACCTGAAATTAAAGTAGCTATTTTATTGCATATAATTGGTGAAGAAGCACTTGAAAAATTTAATACTTTTAATTTAAGTGAAGAAGATAAGAAGGATGTTGACAAAGTAACTGAAGCTTTCGAAAATTTTTGCATACCGAAAGCAAACGAAAGTGTTGATAGACATATATTTTTCTGTCGAACACAACATGTAGGTGAATCGTTTGATGATTTCTTAACCAATTTAAAGAAATTAAGTAGCAACTGTGGATTTGCAGAATTAAAAGATAGTTTAATAAGGGATAGAATAGTAAGTGGAATTCTAAATAAAAATCTCAAAGACAGATTATTAAGGGAAGATCAGTTAACATTGGAAAAATGTATTAAAATGTGTAAAGCTTCTGAATTAGCAGAATTTCAGCTGAAAACTTTAACTGAAGAAAATAAAATAGAAGCTATCAAACGTAATAAATTTCGACCTTCAGAAGAAAAAAGTCAGCCTTGTAAGAAAGACTATCATGTAAAACAAAGTACTAAATCTTCTTCAAACTATCAAGGAAATAAGTACAATAATCCAAAACCATGTAGAAAATGTGGAACTTTTCATAAGTTATACAACTGTCCTGCTTATAATAAGATTTGCTTGTACTGTAAAAAGAAAAATCACTTTTCTAAAATGTGCACTTTTAAAAATGTTAATGTTGTACAGAATAATTTAGAGCATGAGTTACATAATAATGGTAATGAATATATTTTAGGGTCAGTAGAAGATATAAATCCATTTTCTAAAAATAAAACCGAATGGTTTGAAAAACTAAAAGTAAACATATCTAAATATTTATTTGTTAAGTTGGATACTGGAGCTCAGTGTAATGTGCTACCATTGCCTAAATTTAAACAATTAAATTTAAGAGAGAAATGTTTCACTAAATCAAAAGTCACTTTAAATAATTACAATGGTACTACAATTGATGTAGTTGGAAAATGTAAATTATTATGTGAAACATCAAAAGGGAACAAGGATGAAATAGAATTTCAAGTCGTAGCATGTGATAAAAATGTTCCAGCTATTTTAGGGTTACCTACATTGCAAAAATTAAACCTAATACAAAGGATTTGTACAGTAAATCCTGATTCTAATGAAAAGTTACCAGAACTTTTAAAAGGATATCAAGATTTGTTTAAAGGAACTGGGAATTTAACTGGATATACATATCATATTAAATTAAAACCAGGAGCTGTTGGTAAAATAGAACCCTGTAGGAAAATTCCACTTAGCTTATTAAATCCATTAAAAAAGGAATTAGCAAGAATGGAAAAAGATGGTATTATAAAGAAAGTTAACCAACCAACAGAATTCGTGAATTCATTAGTGGTAGTAAGGAAAAAGGATGGAAATTTAAGAGTGTGTTTAGATCCTCAGCACCTTAATCAAAATATACTCAGAGAACATTATCACATACCAACCTTTGAAGAAATTTCATCTCAAATGACAAATGCAAAGGTCTTTAGTATTTTAGATGCAAACAAAGCATTTTGGCAAATTAAACTGTCAGATTCAAGTTGTGAATTTACTACATTTAACACTCCGTTTGGTAGATATTGTTTTTTAAGGTTGCCATATGGACTGAGTTCATCACCAGAAGTTTTCCACAGAAGTTTTTCTGAAATTTTTAGTGATTTAGAAGGAGTTCAAATATATATAGATGACTTATTAGTTTGGGGTAAAGATAAAAAAGAACATGATTCAAGATTAAAGAAGTTGTTGGACAGAGCCAGAGAAAAGAATGTTAAATTTAATTTAAATAAATGTAAATTTGGGCTGAATGAAGTGAAATATATGGGACATATATTTTCTAAAGATGGTTTAAAACCAGATGAAGACAAAATTAAGGCTATTCTAGATATAAAACCACCAAAAAATGTGAAAGAATTAGAAACTTTCCTAGGAATGATTACATATGTTTCTAGATTTATACCTAATGTATCAGAATTGACATCATGTTTAAGAGATTTGTTGAAAAAACAAGTTATCTGGAACTGGAATGCAACACATGAAAAAGCATTTAGAAGACTAAAAGATGTCTTGGTAAATAAACCAGTTTTACAGTATTATGATATAAACATGCCAGTAGTTTTATCTGTAGATGCATCTCAAGAAGGACTAGGAGCAGTCTTACTGCAGAATAATTTACCAGTGGCATATGCATCTAAGGCATTAACAGATACACAGAAGAATTATGCTCAAATTGAAAAGGAAACTTTAGCTATTGTATTTGCGTGTGAGAAATTTCACCAGTATATATTTGGAAAAAATATTACTGTGGAAAGTGATCATAAACCACTGGAATCAATTTTTAAAAAGCCATTAAATAAATGCCCTGTAAGACTACAAAGAATGCGTATAAGATTACAGCCATATCAGTTTGAGATAAAATATAAACCAGGAAAAGAACTTTTTATAGCGGATGCATTATCAAGATCATTCACTGATAAAGGATCTGATTTCTTTGAAGGAGAAATAGAAGCTCATGTTGGATTAGTTGTAGAATGTATACCAATGTCTAATGGTAAAATGGAAGTTTTTCAACTGGAAACAGAAAAAGATGAAGAACTACAAGTTTTAAGAAAATTAATTAAAACTGGATGGCCAGATGAAAAATGTATGGTTCCAGAACTGGCAAAACCATATTTTAACTTCAGAGAAGAACTATCAGAAGCAAATGGATTAATATTTAAAAATTCCTGTGTTGTTGTACCAAGAAGTTTACGAAAAGATATGTTAAGCAGAATTCATTATGGTCATTTAGGAGTAGTAAAATGCAAGATCAAAGCAAGAGAAATATTATATTGGCCAGGAATGTCCAAAGAAATTGAAGATTTGGTACTGAATTGTCAAACATGTTTAAGTTTACAAAAAGCTAATACTAAAGAACCAATGATATCTAAAGAAATACCTAATGGTCCATGGGAAGTATTGGGAACAGACCTCTTTTACTTTCAAGGAAGGGATTATCTAATAGTTATAGATTATTTTAGCAAATATGTTGAAATTGGACATTTGGAAGATTTGTCAAGTGTAGCAGTGATAAAGCAATTGAAATCAATTTTTGCAAGACATGGTATTCCGAAAATAGTATATTCGGATAATGGTCCACAATATAATTGCAGGAAATATAAAGATTTTGCAAGAAGATGGAATTTTGAAACCAGAACTTCAAGTCCAAAATACCCACAGTCTAATGGAATGGTTGAAAGACATATTCAAACTGTCAAGCGAATGTTAGAAAAAGCTGTAGTTGACAACAAGGATCCATATTTAGTTTTACTGGAATATCGTAACTCTCCTATTTCAGATGAAATTAAGTCACCTTCAGAATTGATGTTTGGAAGAAAAGTAAATGGATTGATGCCTATAAAAGAGAATTTTGTCCAAGCTAAACGATATGAAGACCATAAACAACATTTACTGAAGAGACAAATCTTACAAAAAAGTTATTATGATAGGAATGCAAGACCATTAAAACCACTGAAAACAGGAGATCATGTTTACATAAAAGAGAAAGGGAAAAAACTAAATGAAAGAGGGAAAATTATAGAAGAAGCAGAAAGACCACGTTCATATAGGATTATAAGAACAGATGGAAGAATTGTAGAAAGGAACAGAAGAGACCGTCTTAAAGGAACTAATCAGGAAGAGTTTGCAATACAAAACAACTATGAGAATGAAGTTATAGATGAAACCGAGATACATGAAAATAGTAGGAGCACTTCAAATTTAGATGTGCCTGTAAGTCCTTCAAAATCTAACAGAAGTGTTGTGTCACCAAATAGCAAAAGAAGTATAGTATCATCAAATTTTTCAAATGGACATAACTACGTCACTCGATCTGGTAGGACTGTTAAGAAACCTTATTATTTAAAAGAATATGTTTAATTTTACTACTATTATTATTTTTTATAAAAAAGGGAGATGTTATATATGTAACTGTAACTGTATCTATTATTATCTTAATTATAACTGTAATATAGAATAGTTGATGAGTAATGTAGAATAAACGATGTTTGTGTACAACTTGTAATCATAACTGAGCAGTAGCCAACACATATAAAATACAACACAAGGGGAGGGATGCCTTTCGTGGAGGACTTTCTAAGGGAAACTGGCTCGTATACACGTTACACATGGGGAAAACCACGAAAACGCCCATGCAGCCAGCCCGTTCGCGGGATTCGAACCTCGGACCGAACTACCAGTGTTCAGCGACTTTACCGCTCGGCCGCTGGTGGGCCATCAGCGAAAAGAGCAATGGTAAATTTGTGGGTCCTTAGGAACATCGTAAATGTAAATGTTATATAAATATGGAGAAAGTATAGATCCTTGAGGCACTCCAGCGAAACTTTTTCTCTTGGAAGAAACAGAACTGCCATTTTTCACTGCAAAGATTCTGTTCTGGAGTAATACAATGATCGGGGAAGTTTAACTTGATAAGTTTGTATATAAGTCCTCATTGCCATATCCTATCAAAAGCTTTCGCAATATCAAGGAAAATGGCTCCGGTAGGGAACTTACAATTGAAACCGTCAGTAATATAGTTGATGACACGAAGCAGCTGGGTATTAGCACTGTGAAGATGACGGAAGCCAAACTGTTCTTCTGGAATGTAGGAGGTTTGTGGAATAATTTGATTAAGATGATAAAGAATAACTTTTTCAGCTATTTTAGAAAGTTGACTGAGAAGGCTGATTGGGCGGTAGTTCTGGGAAAACGTTGAATTTTGATGCGATTTTGGGAAGACCAGGGGCGTAGCTAGGGGGGGGGCAAGGGAATCTGTCCCCGGGCGCAGAATCCAAGGGGCGCCAAACTGATCATTCGACATTTTAGAATTAAATGTTTTCCATCTTTGGCAAGCAGTAGGGGGCGCGAAATCTTCAGTTTTCCCTGGGCGATGTAAACCCTAGCTACGAATCTGAGGAAGACGACGATGATGGCATGCTTCCATATATTAAGAAAGTAAGAGAATTTGATGATAGAGTTGATTATCTTAGTAAGACAAGTGATGGCATTATAGGAAGTTATAGGAAGATGTTTCAACGGTTTGGTAGTACCATCAACACCAGGAGCTTTTCTGGGTTTTAAGGAGCTAATATAATCGGCAACCAGCTTAAGCATGGCAAAGAATGTAATGTTCAAAGGACCTAGGATTTTTAGGAAGGTATTAACAGTATCATTAACTTTGGAGATATGGTTGTTGTCGTAAGGGGTAAGAGGTCTTATCCACTCGGTTGCTGTGTAACTAGTCTGACATACCTTTTGGAATTTTCTTGCTTGCATAACTTCTAATTGAGCAAATTGTTCATCATTATGTATTGGGCCTTAAAAATGTTATTTAATTTTTAAGAAAAATTATAAGTTACTGTAATTCATATTGTCGCCCATTTTATTTTTAAAATCGCTTTCTGTAACTTACTTAGCTTCTTTGCTTGCTAAATGCTTAAGATGTCTCTTTACGCTATGAAAATTTACTTAGCTTCTTAGTGATTAAGATTTTTCTCTTCACTTTGAAAATTCTTTTTTATTTCAATTCTTATTTTATTAATTATGTATATGAGGATCAGATATGCAGTAATTTTATAAGAAAGTATAAAACGCGTTTTCTCCCGTTTAAACAGAAACAAAAAGAAAAGTCATTACTCGTGAAGGGAAGAAGCTGCTTACTGAAAGTATTAAATGTAATACCCCTGAAAGTGGTTACTTTCCTGTTTTTGTATTTTGAGCGCGGTTTGTCCTTGTATATGTCTTCTTTTTTGTTTATAGAAGGAGAAACTAGGATTGAAATGTTATTTTAATATTAACTTATTCTAAAATACTTTTGTTAAAATGTAGTTGGATCATTTTAGTTACAAAGTAGTGTAGATCTTAACTTTGTTTCTCTCTCTTGAGGGAATAATAATTAAGCCTAGAGTCCCTGGAAGATAGCCGCAAATATTTATCCAGACGTCTATGAAGTTTCTCAATATTTTATGTAATATTCTACGATTAAGCCGTTATTGCGAATTTCAGCCCATTGCTGATTTTATGTGATCTGTCAAATATATGTCGGGCTGATATCGCAGACGGAGAAGCTTAACCCATCAGAAAATTTGATTAATCTTCTTTAGTATGAGGGTAAGTGAAAAATACTAAATTTTTAATTACTTATCGTTATCCTTTACATGTTAATCCAGACTTAACCATAGTTTACTTTATTAAGAAAATTATCCATGTTAATTGAAAAGAAAACTTTTAAGTTCATTATGCCAGTAACTCTGTTACGTGAAGTGACAGTTATTGCTTGTTTATTTTATTTGCATACAATAAAGTATCCTGCTATATAAGTGTATATAATTATTCTCACTGATGTGTCTTTTAATGGTAGATTCTTATTATATCAAATTTCAAAGTCAATTACATCAAATTTTCATAACACGTCTGTCATTACAAGGGTTGTTTTGTGAATGACAAGAAGTACCGTAAAGTTTATGTTCAAAACATTTCGGTGCTTTATCAGAATAGAAAAAAAAATCTATAGACATTTAACATCTTGATGTTATTTATTGCTTGTGTATGATTCTGAAATTCTTCCGTATATTTTTGTTATTTTAAAATTTTAATTTTTAAATCGTGCATTATGCCTTTTTTTTTTTTTTGTATTAGAAGAGATTTGCAATTTTAGTTTCTAATTCGATGCATCTTTCTCTATTCAGTTTTGAGTAAATTGGAATATTTAATTTGTTGTAAAACTTTATTAGACATATTATGAATTTTTAATATTTTTTTTATGCTGATCTTAACATTTAATGGTGTTTCTTCGCTTGTATTCTAATCATATCTCCTTAATTTTTTTGTATTAACAGTATTTCAAGTTTTAAATTTCTTTCCTAATTGTACTTTGTAATTTGAGTCTGTTTATAGTTTTTTTCATCTTTCAGTTTTAGTTTATAATTTTTGTGCCTTTCTATCATTAGTTGGAAAAACATCATTTTGCATTATATAAAGGGAAAATGTATGATGCAAATCATGTTATAGTATTTAGTTTCTAATTTTAATGGATTAATAAAGTATTTTTTAATTGTATTGTGTCATTAAATATATATTTGTCTTTGTATAACTTTTTATATATTTTAATATTTAAGAATTTTTTAGAGTAATTTTATTTGGAAGTTCCTCACAAATCAATAGTAATGAATAGCAATATATTCTTCTTATTATTTTCTTTTATCAAAGATTAAGTCATCAATCCTATAAAATCCATCTGTTTCTGTTCTCTGTCCCTTTATTTTATTTTATTGTATTTTTAAAATTTCCTTTACTCTTAAATTGTAAACAGACTTCCGTCACAGATATTTAACAAAATGTAGAATTTTCTGTGATCCAAAATTAGATACAGCAGTTCTCATTATTTATTATGACTTAGAAACAGTTTTCTTATCCTTCCGAGAAACATCAGTTCCAAATCTTTCTTTCTAAAAGAGAAATTAAACTTGTAGGACACAGTTTTCTGGTCATGAGTATTATATAATAATAAATTATGATCTAAAATGTTGTATTTTAGGATGTTATGAAAGTTTATTATTTTTTTTAATCCTCTGAAGAAACTTAAAATTGAGTAATCTATATTTTTCAAAATCAATTTTAATAATGAAAGGATACCATAACAGTAGCATTTAAAAGTTATTTAGCCAAGCTTCACTAACCATAACCAATCACATATATAGTTCAAAAGAAGTTGCACGTTAGATTCTTGGATCCAAGTTATGAAAAACAATTTAAGAATCAAAAATTATTTAAATGTGAAAGCTAAATAATTATTAAAATTTAGATTTCTTATAGATGTAGAAAGTTTTCAGGAAATCAGATTTAAAAAAGATTTGGGGTAGCAATAGTACTGTTCAGTGGATGGTTTACAAATTTCTTTTTTCACTAATGTAAGTATCATGTTTCTGATAAAAATTTCAGTGCTTGGTAAACCAATCAAGCATGTTCCATAAGTTCTTGGATTGGCAGTATTGTATTGGTTTTCGAGATTTTAGATCACTTAAATGATTAGTGAGAGTTTTAATAAATTCATTAGGTAATGTCAAATCTTGAGCTCATATTTATTTTTTTTATGCATTATATTTGCAACTTTTAATTTTTGATTATCTAATTAAATAAAGAATAAAGTGTCATTATCTAACTAAATAAAAAGCAATCTGTTCTGTCAAACTTGTTTTGGAATGATTGTCACAAGTTCAGTGATATCTGCAAACTATTTCAGTTGGCAATAAAAGTACATTTTAAAATTTAATGATAAACTTTTCTTGTGTGTCCTTTTTTTTAACAATCAAACTAATCATTGTAGAACTACTATCATATAATTCAATTACATTCTTCCAAATAGTGTTTTCTTTATTTTTTTAATTATTAAAATAATATATCATTTTTTAGAAATTAATTCCATTCTTAACTTTTAAAGCAAAAGATTTAATCTTCGAGTATTAGCAGCCATACAATTTGATGTAATAAGGAAATTGAATTTCTGAATCAAACAAAATTTTACTAAGTTGCATGTAATCTTACACTATCTGGTAGATCCTTTGCCTTATGCAGAAACACACCACTTTGTCTTATCCAGTAAGAGAGTTAATATCATCATTTTGTCCCTGTGCTGATTAGAAGGAATAATGACTGTTGCAGTGATTTTCTTTGTTATCTTGCCTTCCACTGTTCTTTAACATTACAATATCTGTGAGCTGGAACCTTCAGGACTTTGGCAATTCCAGATTTTGGAAATTTTCAGTTTTAACTCATTAATTTAAATCCAGTAGACATGTAAAAAATTATAAAGTAAAAAAAATATGAAAATGTTTGCGAAGCATTTTGAGGATCTTAACCCTCCGAGTGGCGAGGGTTTTCAGTAAGAAAGCACAAATTTCCCAAAACTATTATGAGAACAAATTATTTTTTTGGCTCTAATGTAGAATTGGGTGCTCCTTCGATTGGCGACATTTTTTTAAAAAAATTTTGGCGATGAAACCTCACTTCTGGTTACCACGATAGTTTTAACTTTGTTTTAGCTTCCCGATTTTATTTAAATGAAAATGATTGATGTGTACATGGACTTATTTAAAGCAGTGTGCAATGCCTCGTTTGTGCAATTCTAGGATTTTTTTTTAAGTAAAAACAGATTGATGTGTACATGGACACAGATCTTATGCAATTCTTCGACTTCTTATTTTGGTTTTGTGTAGCGGCCATCTTGAAATTGTGCCTTGCTGGCGCCGATCTTGGCGTCAAAAAAGAATCTCCAATAAACAAGGGGCACCCATTTGTAAACTTTTACCATTTCTTTTATTTTAATGTCAAAACTCTCCTGGTATTTCATTCCTGGATTTGTGTAATTTTGATATATTGCCTTAATTTCTTTGACATATTTTAATATGCATATATATATATGTTCTTACAGATGTCAAAAAAAATATTCTAGGACGTATACCGTCTTTTTCTGAAAATAAGACACCACCGAAAATAAGCCGTATTGTGATTTTCGGAAATTTTTGTAAAATAAGATATCTCCCGAAAATAATCCCTAGTTAAAATAATGTGACAAAAAGAATTCATTAAAAAATGCTTTTGATTTATTAAGTATAAGTAATAATATGTTTAGCTTTCCTAATACTCGTATTTCAGAGAAATGTTTGAAACAAAATATTCCGAGAAATTAATTGTTTACCTCTACAGTTCGTTTCAAATTAATTCTTGGAATTTATCTTAACCAGTTCACCATTTGCCCCGAGAGAGATATGTTCACAGGAAAGGCATCGTCATCCGTTAGCGTCGGCAGACTCTCGGGGTAAAATTTGGGCTGAACCGTAACCTCCGAGACACGTACAACGCAGCGACCATTTTTTCCAACCCCCACAGAATGAGTCGAAAATCAAAAGGGGTTGATTGATGGGTAAAAAATTCATGGGACAAAATAACTGATAGTGATGTTTCCAATGCACTGCGAACAGGCTACTTAAACAAAAAGTATTCATTTAACAATAGCTATATCGCAAAACATGAGAGATTCGAACCAATGATTCAACAGGAAATGGATTTGGAAGAAAATCAGAATATAATTCAGAATTTTATTTATGACGATATTCCAGAAGACGACGACATGACTGTAATTGAATAAATTTAAATTTCTGTATTCTGTGTAAAATAAATATTAAATAAAAATATATAAATATACTTTTATTTTTGCCCTTTCCTGAAAATAAGCCCTAGCGCAAATTTTGGACCAAAAAAGAGAATGAGACAGTGTCTTATTTTCAGAAAAAGACGGTATATATGGCCTTGCTGTTTAGAGGGTTAAAGAAATCAAAATTTTCAAAGAAAGCTCAATGCTAGCATTTATTTTGTTAAACATATACTAGTGCATTTGTTAAACATAAACTTCAATATAAGTTGCTAAAGAGTTATTTTTCTTGCCTCTTTAATTTTATGCAGAGACAAATTTCTTATTCAGTTTCAAAATTCTATTTTTCAAGTCATGTAATTGCCATATTGAGAATTCTCATTAAATAGTTATTTGAGATTACGTTAGTCTCAACAATTTGCCCTTGAAATTCTCTATCATTAATATCAATATTTTCTTTTTTTCAAGCCATACTACAAAACTTTTCATTAATTGGCTGATTGATTGGAGCATCGTCATTGCAGTGAAGACTTCAGTTGCATTACCCTGAGCATGTATTTGTGTATCTACGAATGCACAACCTATGACCCGCAGGCCAAATGTGGTCCGCTGAGACCTCCTCAAAATTTTGTTGAGATTTGACATATCGGTTGTCTCTAGAAGGGGTTTTGAACAGAAAAAATTCACTGCTTACCCCTTCGTTACTCAATTCTGCTCTCATCTCTCGAAGTCATATTTGGCACTGAACAAAGTTCCCGCCGTCAAACAAAGTAAGTTTCACCACCTGAGTGCTAAAACTGCTCTTGGCCTGTATGGCACATAGATTGAGGAAGGATCTGTGGTATGTAGCCTGAGGTGCTTGCATGCATGCACTAGGAAAGCCAGGCTGTAATATTCCGAAGGCTAGGAATGACTGTCTTTGAAATGATAGTTTGTAACCTGTATTGTTAGTATCTATGAAAAGTGGAAGGAGGATGTGAAACCAGTAGTCATTGCTGGTGCATTGGACATCCATGGATCCATGGATTACTTATCGATGAAAGTGAGTGTCAGATATGTTTGGTAAAAGCTGACTAGTGGCTGGCAGTAGTTTAACTGACGGGTGAATATAATGCAGCTTTAAGTGCATGAGTATCTTGAACCCACAGTTTGTTGGACTGTGCTGGATATGAAGCTCTTCAGCAGATGTTCTTGTATGCATACCTTTGTTAACACATCACCTTTGACATTCATAACTACAGTGGGCCTGCCGATGATAGCACCATCAGCAGTGAGAAAGATTTGGCTAATCAAATGAGTCATGATTTATTCTATATCACATCAAAGAATGTGTCAAGTTTTGCTACCTTTCAGGTGAATATTTGATTGACACATGTGCTACAAAGTATAACAGGTCAGTGATGGGGAAAGGCTTTTAAGGATGCTCTGATGAGTGATTCCAGAATTCATGGTTGTTGTAAAACACATCTTGACAACTGCAAAGTAGGTCATTGTTGATCACACTCTTTCACTCTACAGTAGGCCAGTGGTCCTTTTTTTTTATAAAACTGGAATACCACTTTAGTGATGTGAAGAAATGCTCATGAATTCCATTTGATGTTCTAGTCTTGATAGTAATCAAATATTGATCCTGTTGGGAATGTCAGTGAGTGTCAGCTGAGAGCTTACTAGACACTTCCCTGATGTGATTTGCAGGAACTGTGTGACTGCTTGGTCCTCTGGACTTGAAGGAATCCCTGCCCTGATATGTTGCAGCTATTTTATGTGCAGAAGATGGAGTTGCATAATATTAGGAAATTGGTCATAATGTGTTAGCTGATCTGTGTGTAAGACAGTAACTTGGTGTTGTGAATTTCCCAGAATTACTTTTGCATATTTTAGGGATTTTCTAAGATTTCACAATTATCAGATTTTTTTATAAATGCCAAGTAAATTTACAAATTTCAGATTTTTTCCAGCAATTTTTTATTTGAATTTTAATTTCTGTGTTTAATTATATTTAAACAATTTATATTCTATTTCCAGTTAGTATTTCTGCAAAAATACATTGCAAAGTAATCCTGTTCCAAAATTAAAATGAGATCTTTGAATTACTTTAAGTCTTGCCTTTGAGATCTTTGAATTACTTTAAAGGGGGGGTGTTTTCTGAAATTAAGTAAAGCTGCCCTTCATTCTCAGTCATTGCTAATAAACACTCTCAGTGCTCAAAGTTGTTTTTTTAATAGGCATGTGATGAAGAAAATCTATGTATGTATGATGTAATGTATGAAAAACATATAATTCAGTTGTAATCTAAAGAAATGACTAATTTGAATGGTATAACAGGTAGTGGTGGTTGATTGCAAGCTTGAAACCAAGAATGTAGGACTTGACAGTAGTATGTTTGTTGTGTCTCCCCTCCCACTTCGTAGATGTAATATAAGTACTAGGTGTCTGTAACTGCTTTGTTGCTTGCAGATATCCCATTGTCCTGAAATATTAATATAAATCCTAACCTGCAAAACATTTTTCAGAAATGTTAATGTAAATCTCAGGTCATGAACATTTTAGAAATTTTTGCTCCTTGCTCCACGACTGCCTCACAAATTTCACCTTTTTTTCGCAATAAAATTTCTCCTGCTTGTATAGAAAGCCAACTTTCATATAAAGAGTCTTTATATGTATTTATATATAAGGTACAAAAGGAAATCAGGCTAAATTTTTTAAATTTCTTCTCATGTATTTCATCATTTTAAAAAGTATACAGTGTAGATGTATTTTAAACTACCATTAATGATTGCATGTGCTATAATATGTGCAGCTTATATCTTTTATTTTGAATATCTCTTTATTATCTACATGCATGTAACAATACACAATTATGTAGTGCTTCACATGGTAACATCAAGCATATCAGATATATCTCGCTGTGCATTAACCTTAGCTGTAAGGGGTGACTACAGTGTAATCTCTGCCAGTTGTTGGGGAATGGTTTCTGTGTGGCACCAAATGCTCCATATATGTGGGTAGGTTCCACTGAATAATGGAAAATATAGCTGTCAGTGTAATTTTGGAGCACACACGATGGCACAGTTCTTATATCAAATAGTCCTCTGCTGCTGCTTTCTTTCCATTGATGGACAGAATAGTGAAATTACTGCGGACAGCATCATTTCCTTGTTTAACCTTCATACATGGTGATTTAGTGACATGACCACTTTACTTTTCACGATATGGTGGTGTGTTCTTTGTTTAACTTGCTCAGTTATGTGTGACATCATTAGGTGATTATAGGATTCATTCCTCATTAGCTTTTGGCTATTAGCTTTACCATAAAAAGCAGTTTGAATATATAAAGCAGATGAGGACTGGACGTTATGTATATACTGACTTGCTCCATTCCTATGCACTATGCACAAACTCTGTATTTAGTAATTGTGTTTGTTTAACTGTGTGCCTAACTGGGATGTTATGTTTGGATGCCAGTATTGTCGTGTTCTGTTGCATTTTCACAGTGTTGATTTTTTTGGGGGTACAGAATATATTTATTAAAAAAGTTTTTTAATCTAGTTTCTTTTTTACTCATTTCTAAAAAACGAAAGCTAAAGTTTTCTGCTTTTTTTTCCCCAGGATGAGCGCACTCATATAATGCAGGTGAACGGAATAAACGGCCCATTGTTGGTAGGAGCTTGTGGAGGAGGCATTCCTGTGGCTATGGTCCCAGTTGTACCTGTTGGTGCTATGAATGGCACTGAACAGGGAACTCAGGCCACTATGCCACCTGTTGTTAATCTAGGAAATGGTTCACAGGATTGTAAATATGATGATAAAAAGGTAATTATGATAAAATTTTGTTATGAGACATATTACTATTTAATTCTGTATGAATGCTGATTTAAGAAACTTCTGGTTTTAAAGAAAAAATGCTCTAGTTTTAGTTCATATTATTTTTTTTTTTGTATTTTATAGCTATAAATATAATCATAGCATCATATATCACAGTTTTTAACAAGGAAGAGCCAGACTGAATTTTAAATCTGTTGTAGGTAATTGCCCTGCCTTTTGGTACAAATAGTGCAATTGACATAAAAGATGAACAGATGATTCTTACTACTAAGTACAGTGTATCTTTGTTTATCCTTCTGAAAAGATTCTGAATGAAACTTGAAAAGAAACGTGAATATTAGTAACATCCGTTAGGTTACAACAAAAGATAAGCTGAAAGTTAATGCTTAATTTCCTGTACTGGGTAATATCTGCTGATATTCTTTCTTATTCAGAAAAATAAATGCATACATATTAAATATAAAAATAATGCTAATTAAAAAAGTATAGTGCAAGTTTATAATGTGGCATTGATTACTGGAGCAGGTGTGTGAGACTATTCTTGAACCACCGATTCATATTGGTAAAAATTCGTCATTTTCTTTACTTAGTTACATTACTGTTTAATTGGTATATTTGCCAAACAGGAAAATACTGTAGCCAAAGTGACGTTATCACGTGAGGATCGACGCATCCGCCAACAAGCAGTGCCACATCTGCAAACCTCTTCTACCTCCATTCTGCAGCATGTTCAAGAAACCATGGATATTCCCATGTCGATCAGAACCATTTGCCATCAACTGGTGGCTAGTAGCCTGCACTCGTGCCATCTGTTAAGAAGTCTGCCATTGACCCCACACCGTAGTTGCCAACGTCTGCAATGGTGCCCGAGTGATGTGAACATTGGAATGGCACAGGGTTGTATTTCTCAGATGAGTCACGCTTCTGTTTCTCCAATGATAGGTACCACATATGAATGTGGCATTTATGTGGAGACAGAGCCAATTCGGCAGCAATTGTGGAATGCCACACCGCACCACAGCACGACATCATAGTTTGGGGCGCAATTGCGTATTATTCCAGGTTATCTCTAGTTCGTATTCAGGGCATTGATAGCCCAACAATGCGTGGATGACATGCTGTGGCTGGTGACACTCCCTTACCTTCAGTGAGCACCCAAGGCCCTTTATCTGCAGGATAACGCCCAACCACATACATTGCTCACTTCAGCAAAGTTCTATGCAGGGTGTGCAGATGCTTACCTAGCCACTGTTATCCAGGTTTAGATTCAAGTCCTTCTATGCAAAATCTGCACTATGAGACGCACACATAGTTTGCAAAGTGGGTGAATTTTCTTGCAATACTGGAGTGCACTGTCTAAGCTATATATCAGCTTCTTCCATCTCATCACATGCACTTTCAGATGCTTCAATTTTTGCTAACTGCGACTTCGTAATTTCACTATCAGTTTCTACCAACTTAACAGTTACATTTTCACTTTCTTCCACTTCTGCTTCAGGCACTTGAGAATCAGGAACTTTATTTACATGAATTATTTCTTCACCACTTTCAGAAGCTTTACAAGCCACTTCGTTTATTTCTTCATCTTTACAAACACTGCATTCCAGTTCAACTTCAGACACCTGAGGATGAGAAGTGTCTTTCCTTACTTTTTATTCATCATTTCTTTCTCTTTCTTTAATCTTGTAAGATGTTCCATCCTTTATTTCATTAGCTTTCTGGGATACTTCAACAGCTACTTCCTTCATTTCTTCATCCTCTGATTCTTCAGGTGCCACTTCTGTCATTTCCACATCTTCCATAGACTCCAACTACTACCGATTCTCCTTAGTCTCTACGGAAATTCATGAAAAACTATGAGCTACGAAAAGTATGGGAAAAACTACGAATTTTTTACAGAAACAGAGTAGGAGAACCAGTACGCAAAACGGAACCAAGTAATTCATCCGATGATTGGCTGAATACTCGTGCATTCAATCCCATATCAAACACAGTTGAAATGGGATTGAATGCCATTTGTAGATCCTGCCACTGCCGCATTCGAAAGATGAGCTGTAGCAAATGGGTGACAAGGAATGAAGAGCCATTCCTTAGGACACTATTTATAGTCTCATTGATTCTGTATGTAGACGTGTTGCTTCGTGCATCACCATCCAAAGTGGTCCTACATCTTGAAATATGCACCTGCACAACTATGTATATCATGTAATTTAATCCTTTTTACTTGAGCTAATTTAATGCTAAAGGGTAGGAGTACCATTGATGCCGCCGCCAGTGGCAGTACTTGTAGTGCTCACTGGAGTCACAATTTCCATCACGACTCAAGGAATGGTGCCAGAATGTTGTTAGTTTTCTAGTTAGTGTGCGAGGCTGATACATGCTTACTTAGGGTAAATATTAGGTGGCCCCTCACTTCTACATAACATAACATAACATAACCTACTGAAATGATGCTGTCCTCGTTCTGTATTATGCATATCATTTCGAAATAAATATCACTTCTTGTTTATTGCTGTATCTCTGTTTGCCGAGTTTTATCACTTTCTGACCACTCCCTTCTTGGTGTTGCATTTTAAATGTCAGTTAGTGTATAATGAATGGTAGATAATATAAATAAGTCCAAAATGTTTTATAATTGTTTGAAATGATTTTTAAAATATAGATGTTTTATTCTTGAAATTAGTTTTAATTTGAAAATTTTTTTATGCGGGTGCTGAAATACAACCAACCTTGGTGAATCGTACACAAGGATGCCTCATACTTGTGGGGTGACTTTGCTAATAACAATTGTACTATATGAATGAAATAAAAAAAATAATTATTTTATTTCCCAGTTTTAAATTTATAGGCCTGTAGCACCCCTCCTTTCAACCATGCATTTCTTCTTGAGTGTTTGTAAAACTGTAATTTTAGAAATGTACTGCAAAAAAGAAATCTTTTTTGTCATTTTTCCTCATAATAAATTAAATCATGCTGTTGTTACGTTATTTTCTTCTTCTTTATGTTCATAGATTTGGAGTGAATAACAACAACACTCGATGAAGCATCGAAACACACTTTATTTAGCCAATATTAATCAGGGCAGCTCCAAGTCATGTTTTACAGTCGTTGAAGATCTACTGTACACTCGCTGGAACAATCAGCGACACAACCTTCAGGTTATCAGGCTATAACGGTGGAGACAGCTTCACTGCAAAGCCCAGAGTACAGCTCCCGACTCTGCGTGGTCTTTCTCGGAACTTCACGTACTCTCGAGACTCTCCACGCTACAACTCGCGATGCACTCGACGACACACAGAGCACAGCTCCCAACTCTTAGGTTCAGTCGTTCCTGGAGCTCAACATACTCTCTCGATGATGCACTGACCGCGATATAATAAGACTCTTTCGATGCATTTGACGAACTACTCGGCACTCGCTGCCCGACTCTCAACTCAATCGACTCTGCATGGACTGACTAACTATCTCGCACTCACTCTCCGCTAACCAGCAGGGTTTATATAGTTTTTGGCTTGTGTTCAAGAACATTCTTGGCTAAACCGATAAGAATTCGTTCCAGAAGTTTCTTCATCCGTCCATGGCATATTGCCAATTTTGTCGCCAAATGTGGCAACCTTGCCTTCATTTTCCATTTTCTGGCAACCCTGCCTTCCCTTGCCATTTTATGGCAACTCTAAACCTGCTTTGCGGGGAAGCCATCTTACCATGCCTGGACATTTCGTAACACTGCTCCCTCCCAAGGACTGCACGTCCCGGGCAGTATAACCCTTGGTCAGAAGCCAAATTCGATACAAACAAAAGGTAATAAAACATACAGATAACATAACTAAAACAAATATTTACACAATGTACAAGTTATATACACAAATTAAACACATAACAATTTTAAATTATACAAGTTAAAGTTCATAATGAAATTCAGTCTCAGTCTTTTCATTATACCCAGGTCAAATACTTTTCCACTGTAATTCTCTGATGTATTCCTGTTTTGCATATCAGAGTCTGGAGATTCAGCTCTTTCAGGCTTTTCATCCACAGGAAAATCTAAAACAGTTCGTACACCACTCTGTAGTTTATTCCTATCATGTATACAGTTCACCTCAGTATTTTCAGCTGCTGGTACATGCCCATTTACCTCTGTTTCCTGGGAACCAGTTCCGATGTTTGCACCAGGGTCGCGAATAGAATCCGGTCTTTTACAAGCAGAAGTATCCAGGTTTAGATTCAAGTCCTTCTATGCAAAATCTGCACTATGAGACGCACACATAGTTTGCAAAGTGGGTGAATTTTCTTGCAATACTGGAGTGCACTGTCTAAGCTATATATCAGCTTCTTCCATCTCATCACATGCACTTTCAGATGCTTCAATTTTTGCTAACTGCGACTTCGTAATTTCACTATCAGTTTCTACCAACTTAACAGTTACATTTTCACTTTCTTCCACTTCTGCTTCAGGCACTTGAGAATCAGGAACTTTATTTACATGAATTATTTCTTCACCACTTTCAGAAGCTTTACAAGCCACTTCGTTTATTTCTTCATCTTTACAAACACTGCATTCCAGTTCAACTTCAGACACCTGAGGATGAGAAGTGTCTTTCCTTACTTTTTATTCATCATTTCTTTCTCTTTCTTTAATCTTGTAAGATGTTCCATCCTTTATTTCATTAGCTTTCTGGGATACTTCAACAGCTACTTCCTTCATTTCTTCATCCTCTGATTCTTCAGGTGCCACTTCTGTCATTTCCACATCTTCCATAGACTCCAACTACTACCGATTCTCCTTAGTCTCTACGGAAATTCATGAAAAACTATGAGCTACGAAAAGTATGGGAAAAACTACGAATTTTTTACAGAAACAGAGTAGGAGAACCAGTACGCAAAACGGAACCAAGTAATTCATCCGATGATTGGCTGAATACTCGTGCCATCATGTATCACGTGTTGAGTGCGTTGCTGGTTTTGAAGAATAGCCAATCGTAGATCAGTAACTCCAACCATTAATGACTTGTCAATAGTTCCCCCGCAACATCTGTCTACTGTGTTTGTCTCCTAGGTTCGTTGCTGCTGTGTGTTTAGCTTGCCTTTGGTTCCATTGTTTGGATTACGGCGGAAGCTTAGGGTGTGTCTTGTGAACTGAGTGGAAGTTTGTTTTAATAATGCTATCTCGAACGAATAAGCCAAAATTATCAAAGCAGAAATTTAAAAATTCATATTCTTCAGAATTTCCATGCATTAAAGCATCCGAAATTTCTGTGAATCACGCACACTGCAGTGTATGCAACAAAGACTTCTCAGTTGCACATGGTGGAAAAGATGACTGTAAACGGCATGTTTTTTCTCAAAAGCATATAGAACTTGGCACTGTAAAATCTAAAGAAATAACAAAAATTGATCACAATCTATTGCTTTCTGTTTCAAATCATTCCAAAGAGCTTATCAAAGCAATGTTTCCGGATTCTGCCATAGCAAAAAATTTAGCTGCTGTCGTATGAAAACTGCCGCTATTGTGAAAATGCTTGGAGAAAGTACTGTTGCCGATATTATAAAATCAGTGTGCAATACATTATTTTCTCCAAGTACTGGTGGAAGTAATGATAACAATAACAAACTGTATTCATTGATTATAACATTACAGTAACAAAAAGGGAATGATAATTACGTCATTGATTTCTATTTTAGAGTGCACGAATAATACCAGAGAAGGTATTTTTAATTGTATAAATGAAAACTTTAAAAGCAAAGGTTTAGAATGGAAAAATTGCTTATCATTTTCTTCAGATAATGCTAGTAATATGATTGGAAAGTTTAAAGGTGTAGCATCGTTTGTCAGAATGCATCAACCAAGTATAATCATCCGAGGTTGTCCATGCTACCTCTTGCATATAGCTGCAAAAAAGGCTACTGAAAAATTAATTGGCTCAGAAATCAAAATGTTGTTAATAGATATATATTTTTATTTGGAGAAAAGTTCGAAACGGAAGCATAGCTTCAAAGTTGCTCAACAAATTTTGGGACAAAATGCAAAATCTCATAAAATTTTGAAATATTGCAGCACGAGATGGTTGCCTCTTTTAGAATCTATAACAAGGATTTTGAAACAGTAGGATGGTGTGATAAATTTTTTTGGAAATCAACCAAATAACAGTGAGAATGAAGAAAAGAGATTGCAGAACATTAAAAAAATGTTACAATCACCTACCGTCAAATTGTACTTGGTTATTTTTGAAAAATACTTATATATATAAAACGGTAAATATTAATTTTATAACGGTAAATATTAATTTGCAACAACAAGCTCCTTATATACATAAATTGAGAAGAGAACTTGTTGAACTTTTAATGAATTTATTTGTTAGATTTGTAAAACAATCTGTAATTTCTAAAGAAAATGAAGATTTTACTCTAACATCTCTTCCATTTCAGAAGTATAGTAAACAAAAAGAAAATGAAAATTTAGTGATTGGTGCGAAAACAAGATTATATTTAAAAAATGCCGAGTTGAATGAAAGTGAAGTAAAATCATTTTTAAATTCTGTGCGAGCTTTTTTTGTAACTGCATGTTCATATATAATAGATAAATTTCCACTAAGTGATCCATTTCTAAATCATTCCGAAGTTGCTGACATCAACTTGAGGACTGAAGTTACATTTTCATCTGTTTACTTGATGAATACTTTTTCATCCATTATTGATGAAAAATATCTTAATCAGGTGGAAATTGAATTTTCATGTATCAGGTAATTGATTTGAAAGAAATTGTAGATTTGCGTATTGATATAGCGTGGGGAGAAATTGCCAAATTAAAAAATATGAATGGGTGTATTAAATACAAAGTTTTGCCTACTGTAATGCTTGCTGTCTTAATAATACCTCATTCAAATGCAGCTTGCGAAAGAATTTTTTCTATTGTTAAAGAAAATCGAACGGAATTTCGACAAAATTTAGGTCCTAAAACTCTGCAAGCAGTTTTGATTGAAATAATAAGTATGCAGGCAAATGAACAACTGTGTTATAAAAAAACTTTCTCAAAATCAGAACTTGAGCCTGCTAAGCATGCTACATATAAGTTTTTGCATTTGTAAATTATAAGTATTTTTTTAATGCTTATATGTATTACTCTTGGATATTTAAATTTTATTTCCCTGTGGAAATCAAATCCAGAATAAAGCTATATGATTTATGGATTCTGATTTTTTCTGTGATTAGTAGTGATTAATGAATAATTAAAAATTAATGAATGGTTAATTAAAATGTGCGTTACGCGCATTTTCAGAGTAAAAATGTTGTTCATTCGTTGACTACTGACAAGTTCTGCTGCAGGTTGGAGTCTGTGCATCTTCTTTTATGACTCCAGTTTCTTCTGCAAGCTTCACTTTCAGCTGTTGGAGTGGCTCTCGCACCTTTTCTCGGCCGGCTTTCATCTCTTCTCGTCCAGCTTTCATATCAGCTGTCATCTCTTCATATCCAGCTTTTACCTCATCATATCCGGCTTTTATCTCGGCACATCCGGCTTTTAACTCTTTCATTTCAGCTTTCATCTTTTTCTGTCCGGCTTGGATCTCGGCTAAAAAGTCAATCAAAGTCTTCATTTTCTCCGCCATGGCTTTCCTCTGCAGGCGGGTTACTGGCATTCACTCGCAAACTCCACTTCTGACACCAGTTGTTATGTTCGTATGGGGTTTGTAGATTTGGAGTGAATAACGGCGACACTTGATGAAGTATCGAAACACACTTTATTTAGCCAATATTAATCAGGGCAGCTCCAAGTCATGTTTTACAGTCGTTGAAGATCTACTGTACACTCGCTGGAACAATCAGCGACACAACCTTCAGGTTATCAGGCTATAACGGTGGAGACAGCTTCACTGCAAAGCACCAGAGTACAGCTCCTGACTCTGCTTCATCATTCTCGGAACTCCACATTCTCTCGAGACTCCCCATGCTACAACTCGCGATGCGCTCGACGACACACAGAGCACAGCTCTCGACTCTTCGGTTAAGTCGTTCCCAGAGCTCTACACATTCTCTCAACGATGCATTAACTGTGATACAGTAAAAGACTCTTTCGACCCACTTGGCATTCGCTGCCCTGCTATCAACTCAATTGACTCTAGATGGACTGACTAACTCGAGACTGTCTCGAACTCACTCTCCGTATACCAGCAGGATTTATATAGTTTTTGGCTTGTGTTCGAGAACATTCTGTGCTAAACCTGTTCGTTCCAGAAGGTTCTCCATCTGTCCATGGTTTATTGCCAATTTTGTCGCCAAATATGGCGATTTCTCGCCAAATGTGGCAACCCTAAATCTGCTTTGCGGGGAAACCATCTTACCGTGCCTGGACATTTTGTAGCAGTATTGTATGAATTCTGTTCGAAGGAATTTTAGATAGACACACATACATATATATATATATTACGTTAGCCATAGGGCCTGTCTGAAAAAGAAAAGGTGAAGACCTTAAGGTCCATTAATTTACCTTAGTGATGGATCAAATATATATTCAAGGTCTTTGTCGTATATTAAATGTGTGTTTTGCTACCAAAAAAAAGAGTGTATTATATTTTATTTATTACTATCATTCGTACATACACTGAAGTGACAAAAGTCATGGGATACCTCCTAATATTTTGTCGGTCCTCCTTTTGCCCGGCGAAGTGCAGCAACTCTATGTGGCATGGACTCAACAAGTCGTTGGAAGTCCCCTGCAGGAATATTGAGCCATGCTGCCTCTATAGACATCCATAATTGTGAAAGTGTTGACAGTGTAGGGTTTTGGGCACGAACTGACCTCTCGATGATGTCTCATAAATGTTTGATGGGATTCATGTCGGGTGATCTAGGTGACCAGATTATTGGCTGGAACTGTCCAGAATGTTCTTCTAACCAGTCGCAAACAATTGTGGCACAGTGACATGGCGCATTGCCATCCATAAAAATCCCATCATTGTTTGAGTACGTGAAGTCCATGAATGGCTGTAAGTGATCTCCAAGTAGCTGAAGGTATCCATTTCCAGTCAATGATTGGTTCAGTTGCACCAGAGGATCGAGTCCATGCCATGTAAAAACAGCCCAGACCATTATGGAACCACCACCAGCTTGAACATTGCCTTGTTGACAACTTGGATCCATGGCTTCGTGGAGTCTGCGCCACACTCTAACCCTACCATCAGCTCTACCAACTGAAATCGTGACTCATCTGACCAAGCCACGGTTTTCCATTCGTTTAGGGACCAACCCATATGCTCACGATCCCATGAGAGTCGCTGCAGGCGATGTCGTGCTGTCAGTAAAGGCACTCGAGTCGGTCTTCTGCTGGCATAGCCCACGTCCCACATTGATTTCTGCGGTTATTTGACGCAGTGTTGCTTGTCTGTGAACATTGACAACTCTACGCAGACGTCGCTGGTCTCGGTCGTTAAGTGCAGGTGGTCGGCCACTCCGCTGTTCATGGTGGGATGTTATGCCTGAAATTATATACTCTCGGCACACTCTTGACAATGTGGATCTCAGAATGTTGAATTCCCTAACGATATCCGAAATGGAATGACCCACGCAGTAAAGATCCTTTCTTTATTTCAATATAATAAATATTGAATCTTGTAGGAAGAATAAAGCTAATTTTTCAGAATAAACAAAATGCTTTTATTTAAATTTTAAAACAGAACCAAAAAAAAAAAAAAAAATAAATAAATACTGCAGCTCTAAACTAAACTCTTACAACTATTAAAATATTCAAAAATCCTCAACTCTCTAAAACAAAAATATATATAAAAATCTTTCGAATCCTCTTCTTGTTGCCACACCGTAAAATGCAAGTTATTGTCCTAATATTTATATTTCACGTTCTCTTTAAGTAACGATCTTCACAAGTCATGATCTTTACAAGTCACGATCTTTACAAGTCCCCCCACAAGAAGCACATTCGTCACCGTAGAGACAATGTTGCTCAGAGTTCATTGAGAGAGAAAGAGTTAACAGCTAACCTTGACAAAGCATCAGCATTCCCATGTGAACTTCCTTTGCGGTATGTCACAGTCATGTTATACCGTTGTAACGCTAAGGCCCAACGAGACAGTTTAGCACCATGAGGGGCGCTTTGGGTCAAGTAGGTGAGGGGATTGTGATCAGACACAATCTGTACTTTGGAACCGAAAATCCATGTGTCAAATTTTTTCAAGGCTTCGATGACACAAAATGCTTTTCGTTCGATGGTTGACCATCGTTGTTGACAGGGCGTTAATTTCTTACTGAAAAATGCTATGGGCATTTCTTTTGTAAATGGTTTATCTTCATTATCATTCTCACCTATGGTAGGCAATCCTAGTAGCTGTTGTTCCTTATCATCTTTCTTCTCTTCTATCTTTCCAATGGCTTTGTCGAGTAGCTCATACCATTCATCAATTGTTTCAGCTTTATCAATTTCTTCAAATATGGGATTTCTGTGCTTGGTGAAAGTCCTATAAACTAAAAAAAAATCTCAACAATTTTTTTTTTTTCTGTTTTTTCTAATAATTCTTCATCAACATGTAGATCGTCTACCTCGGGCTCTTCTATTAATTCAGCAATTCGTTCCGTTTCTTTCTCGTCTTCCAGTTCTTCGCTGTTATCCGAATAACTTTCTGTTCAATCTTCCATGTTTTCACCCTTGAACTTGAAAGGTTTCTGTGGTTTTCATTTTCATCGTGGATGACATTTTCCTTTTCAGTTTCAACTTTTGTTGTATAATCCACACTTTCTTTTTCATCTCCCAGTTCAACAGTATCTATGCTGTCCTTATTGTACTTTTTGTTTCTGTTATCATCCAGAATTTCTTTTTCAGTAAATTGTAATAGTTCACTGTTATCTGCAAGTTTATTTTCAGTTTCAAGATCTGCAGCTTCTGTGTGATTTACATTTTCATTTTCAGTTACTAAGTCAGCTTTCATACTTTCCTTATGGATTATTAAGTCATTCTTTTTATCATCTACTTTTTCCTTCTCGTTTCCAATTTCAGCAATATATTCTTTCTCTTCTATGTTCTCATAATCAAGATTTACTTGAGTTTTATTGTCATCTGCAATTATTTCTTTTTCAGCTGCAGTTTCAGCATCATCTGTATTTTCTGTTTTGGTTATTGGCTTCACTTGAGTTTCACTTTCATTGACAGTTTCTTTTTCAACTGGGATTTCAGTCTCACCCATAAATTCGTTTTTACTTTCAGGTGGAATAATTTCTACATCTGTTATTTTGCTGTCAATTAACTTTTCCTCTTTGAGTTCATCTTCTGTTTCTACCCTCTTATTTTCTCCTGTTATAATTTCTTCCTTCTGTGCTTCCTGTTCAACCATTTTATCTTCTATCATTTCTGTAAAGGGCAGTTCTTTACAACTTCCACAGAATTTTTTAACATCTTGCTTAATAGTAGGCCAAAAGAATGAGTACTTGATTCGTTGAATTGTCTTTTTCTCACCGAGGTGGCCGGCAAGAGGGATTTCATGTGCCATTCTTAGGACTTCCCTTCTTTTTTCTAAAGGTAACACAACTTGCTTAATGTTTTCACCACAGATATATTCGGAATGAAGTAATATGCCATCATCGAAAGTATATGAATTTTGATTTTTATTTGCCCATTCAAAGCATTTTTTCAGAGTTTCGTCTTGTTCTTGATGTGTCTTGAATTCTAGTCTTACCTTGTTCGTTGTTTTCAGAGACTCTATGTTTTCTTGGGAAATCTGATTAACAACAGCCAAATTTGTAGTATTGTCTTCAACTGGTGAGGGTTTATCATCTGTCTCTTTGTACTCTAAGGGGGATGCATCCCAATAACGATCACAGTTAAACAGTTCGATATTCCCACAGAGTGTTTCATAAGCTGAAGAACTCAATAGCAAATCGGTGACTAGCTTTTTTGAAACAGCTCACGTAATGGACACTCTACCGTGAAAATCATCGTCAATTTTCATCTGGAAAATCTTTAGTGGAGTAATTTCGTTTTCACCAAAAGCAGAAGATATCTCTATTTTACTTTCTCCTTCGCAAGGTATGTTGTCAACCAATTTCTCACGGACTACTGAGATTTGTGCTCCCGTGTCAACGATTCCATTTAAAATAATATCTCCACATTTTACTTTGACAAGTTTTAATTCATCTATGTTTCTAGACACGTCCACTGATTTTGAGACAGGAATAGAGATCTTGGCAGTTAGCACTTCTGGTTTTTCTTTTTCTGTAAGGGGTGCTTGTGTTTGTATTAAGTTGTTTTGTGCTATTGCAGAAGCACTTCTTGGTATTTGATTTTTGGTACATAACTTAGATGTATGACCTTCTTTTCCACAATTATAGCAAGTTAGTTTGAAACTAGGCTTTTGTGGTTCGTAACTCTTACGGGATGGGTACACTCTTGGCGTGTTTTCAGCGGACAGCGATTTATTTCTGAAAGCTCTTTCTGGAAGTGGAGAATGAGGTTGCCATTTTTTATTAGTTCTGTCTGCTGATGGATTACCACCAGTCCGTTTTGAGATATTACGAACACTGTCATATTCGTCAAGTTTATCAGCTAATTTGGTTGGAGAAACGAACTTCGCCCAGTCGTCAAGAAGATGGTCTCTTACTTCATAGGGTACTCTTTTCTTAATTTGGTCAGTAATAATCAAGTCTTTTAACGCAGCAAAATTTGTGATTTCAAGACCATTGATCCATTCTTCAAAATAACTTGTAATTTCGTAGCAAAAATCTCTCCATGATTTTTCAGCGCTCTTTTGGTGCATCACAAACTTTTTTCTAAAGCTTTCAGGATTTAATTTAAATCTCTTCAATAAAATGGCCTTAATGTACTCATAATCTTCAAAATTTTCTTCAGATTCCCTACCAATTAATTGAATGATTTCAGATGGCATTAAAGTCAATAAACATGAAACCCAATCTTTAGGATCAATCTTTGTCCTTTTAGCTTGTCTTTCAAATAAGGATAAATAAATCACAATATCATCGTGTCTTAAATTGAATTTGGGAATAAGCTTAATTAAATCAAAATTATGATGTCCATTTTCATTTGTTGGTGGAGTTTGTGTTAGTCGAACACGAGATTCAATTTCGAGTTTCCTCAATTCAAACTCCATTTGCTCTCTTTTCTGCTGTGCTTCTAATTCTTCTTTCTCCTTTCTTCGCTGTTGCTCAATCTCTTCTTTCCTTCGCCTTTCCTCAAGCTCTTCTTTCTCCTTTCTTCGCTGTTCCTCAATCTCTTCTTTTTCCTTTCTTCGCTGTTCCTCAATCTCTTCTTTTTCCTTTCTTCGCTGTTCCTCTTCTTTTCTTTTCCTCTCTTCAATAATCGTTAAAAACACTTCTTTAGCAAATGCTTCATCATATGTATCACTTTGAATTATTTCATTTTTTATCGTTGTGATTTTCATACTTGGATCTACTAATTTCTAATTCAGCAGCTAAAACTAGCAAATCCTCTTTTTTCCCACGTCCCATAAAAGCCATGTCTCGATTTTATTCAGCCAATAGACTCTTAGTTTAAAAAAAAAAAAAACAATTTTTTTTCTCTTTTATTTTCTATTTAAATATAATTCACAATGAATTTAATTTTATTCAGCACGAAAATCAATCAGTGGAATCAATACTTTATGTGTTGTTCACCTACTCTGACGAGTCAAATGAAATTACATTTGAACACTGGCGTATTCATTACTTTGACAAGTAAATAAGATTCCATGACGGAAACAATAATTAACTTTTCATAATCTTAATTAATTATTTTACGTTTATAAGGTAAATTGAGCTCTCACCTGAGTTATTTTGGTTCATAATTATATGTGGGAAAACCCCGATCCTACCAGCTGCGCCAGTAAAGATCCTTTCTTTATTTCAATATAATGAATATTGAATCTTGTAGGAAGAATAAAGCTAATTTTTCAGAATAAACAAAATACTTTTATTTAAATTTTAAAACAGAACCAAAAAAATAAATAAATAAATAAATAAATAAATAAATAAATAAATAAATAAATAAATAAATACTGCAGCTCTAAACTAAACTCTTACAACTATTAAAATATTCAAAAATCCTCAACTCTCTAAAACAAAAATATATATAAAAATCTTTCGAATCCTCTTCTTGTTGCCACACCGTAAAATGCAAGTTATTGTCCTAATATTTATATTTCACGTTCTCTTTAAGTCACGATCTTCACAAGTCATGATCTTTACAAGTCACGATCTTTACACACGCGTCTAGCTCCAACTACCATTCCGTGTTCAAAGTCTGTTAATTCTCGTCATGTGGCCATAATCACGTCAAAGCCTCTTCACATGAATAACTTGAGCACAAATGAAAGCCCTGCCAAAGCACTTCGCATTTATATATTTTCTACGCGATACTACTGTATGTTTCTGTATGTTTGCATATTGCTATCCCATGACTTTTGTCACTTCAGTGTAATTTGCTAGTGTTGTTATATGCGTAAAATGTGTACTTCAGTGTGTTTTTTACTGATGTGCAAAGTCTTGAAGTTTAAGTTAGTGTTTGTATCATAAGAAAACAGCATTCTTTGATTGACTGATGAATGAGATTGTGCTTAATGTAAAGTAAAAGAGATTATTTAAAAAAAATCAAATAATGTAATGAATTTCATTAAAAAATAATGCCTAAACTTATTTCAAGAGGGTTGTATTGTAACTTTACATGAAACAAGAAAACATAACATTGCATGATAACATTATATAACATTACATGAAAAATGTAATTATGCTCTTTACGAATCTTGGAAGATCATGTTATTGTTATAAAATAAATCAGAATATATATATATCTATCATTAAAATAAAAATATCAAATATGATAACATGTAAACTCTTGTTCTTATGTACAGTCAAAAGTCGTTAATCCGGACTCGTCGGGACTTCGGCGATTCCGGATTATAGATCATCAGTTTAAATCTTGTAAGATGGCATGAAGAAATTCTAAAATTAAAATATGAAACCGTAATTTATGAAATAAAGAGCTATTATGATCTAAAGGGTATAAAAATTTACAAAAAAAAAAAAAAAAAAAAAAAAAAAAAAAAAAAGCTTAATATTTATTTGTTTACTTTATTAAACATTTCTTTCAATGTAAGTTGTTTAAGTTGCTTCGTTTTTATGTGATAATACATTCTCTTTAATTCTATAAATAGACATAATTTCTTGTTCAGTTACAAAGTTCCGCTGTTCAAATCCCGTAATTGCTGTGCCGAGAATACCGACTAACTTGTCAATCTTTTCGTTTTCACTAACCTCTCTGTCACCTTCTTCATGTCTTTATCCATTTTTTGCAGCAATTCCACCTTTTGTTTGATGGACATCGAAGCATATTTTCGTTTTGTAGATCCTCTGGAAGCTCCAGCATCGGAATTCTATTTGACATAATCGAAAGTTCAAGTTTACTTTTATAAAATTGCTCTTTACAGTCTGCAAAAAATAATAAGCCGGATCCACTTCGAAGATTAAGGAACAACGGAATCATCAACATTAACTGAAATAGAATATGTTATAATGGGCTAATTAAAAAAAAAAAAAAAAAAAAAAAAAACTGCAAGTATCAATAAAACACTGAAAGTAAAATTCTGTGTTATATTAAATGATCAGGTCAATTAAATATATGTTTTATATTCTAATAAAAAATGCTTACAAATTAAAAAATAAACCGAGGTTATGAAGTATGTAATGTGTGTACGTTTATGAGGTTTTCATTAAATCATGAAAAATTAAATCTTTTTTTTTTCCCCCATTAGAGAATTAATTCTTCCCAAGGGCCACAAAATAAATCTATGGCTCGCAAATTGCCCACCAATGGTGCTCAAAGAATGGTAAGTTATTTTAGCAGTTTGCTGTATTTCAGCACTAGTTTTTTTTCTTTTTTTTTGACATACATTCTTCATAATTACGACCACAATTTTTTTAAAAATAATTATTTGAGTTTCACTACCAAAAACTAAATAATGCTTTTTAGAGACAATAGGTTAATTTCAAGCAGGGTATGTGTGAAAAATGGGCAGTGCCCTCGCTGGGATTCGAACCTCGAACTTTCCTTGCAAATACGGGCCGAGTGTGCTGACCATTACACCATGAAGGCATGCTAAGAAAGCAGAAGAAGTACCTTATATACTCCCCTTTTAAGGACGACTGAGGATTAGGAGACTCGCCAAATCCTGGTGATGGAGAATTATCATCCACCACCCTTTTAGTTCGGGTGCCACTGTAGAGACATTAGATTATTTTAAAGCAGGAGATGTGTGAAAAATGTGACTGCCCTTGCCGAGACTTGAACCTCGGATTTCTCAAATACACACCGAATGTGCTGACTATTACACCTTAAAGACATATTAAGAAGGCGGGAGAAATACCTTATAGCTTTAAATCAATTCTTCTCGATTTGTGTTAAATAATGTGCGTTCATACCCTGAGGGTGCATTGTAGTTTACTCAGTGCTGCATGAAAAAATGATTAGTGGTGGTGGAAAACAACAAAATATATAATAAATGCTGATAAAAAAACAAAATATTCAGTTTTGTTCAAAAGCTTACATGTGTCCTAAGAAAAAGGAAAATTATGAGGATTTCTGATGTGATTGCTACTAATCAAAATGCGTATAGAAGCAATATATTATTTATTAGTAAGAAATCCTATTCATTCTTGTCATATTACTCGATATCCCATGCATTTCACATAACCATTAGCAGCACTGCTTTATCTCTCTGTATCATATAAAATGTTTGGTAGTTAATCATATATTTTCTGTATTATTATCAGTTAACCATATATATCTATACAGTCAAAAGTGTTTAATCCTTTTTAGTCGGGACTTTGGCGATTCCGGATATCTGTTTTCCCAGATTATAGATATAGATCATTAATTTAAATCTGGTAAGATGGCAGGCAGAAATTATAAAATTAAAAATATGAAACCGTAATTTATGAAATAAAGAGCAATTATGATCTAAAGGGTATCAAAATTTACAAAAAAAAAGCTTAATATTTATTTGCTTACCTTATTAAACATTTCTTTCAACGCGCGCATGCGTAAAGCATACATTACACATAGTCGAAATTAGAAAATTGCAACCCGAAAACTATTTTTTTTGTGTGTATTCGTGATATTTATAATGAATTTGATTTAAATCATATCAAAGACGGAGTACATCGAGATGAAATACTACATTTAGTAAGGAATTATAATCCGAATAAAATAAAAACGTCTCTCCTGAAGAAAAGGATAGTGCTGACAGTTCAATTTCCAGATCATTGCGTGCCACGACGACCCCCCCCCCCCACAGAACAGCGGGAAATTGATAAACAGATTTCAGAATGGTAAGAGAAACAAAGGATATGCCTTTATCCATTTTTTGCAGCAATTCCACTTTTTGTTTGGACGGACATCGAAACATGCTTTCGCTCTGTAGATCCTTTGGCAGCAAAAAGAATCGGAAATTCTTTTTGACATAATTGAAAGTTCAAGCTTACTTTTTATAAAATTGCTCTAACAATCTGAAAAAAAAAAAAAAAAAAAAAAAAAAAAAAGCCGGATCCAACTCGAAGATTAAGGAACAACGCAGTCTGCAACATTAGCTGAAATAGATAATTAGTTAATTTTAGCTTAGCTTATACCGTCCGTTATACATTAAATGCGCATGCGTAAATGCATATCTGCGTGTGCAGAAAGTTTGTAGCTTTGAGGTCCGGATTATGGACATTCGGATTAAAGACTTTTGACTGTATTATTTCAAGTAAATTATGTGCAATAGTGTGCAAATTAATTGGGACAAAGTGATTTTTTTCACAAATTTTAAGTTCATTGCCATTTAAGTTTGTTGCTCATGACAGTGGTCATTTAAGTTGGAATTTTAAGTTGGTTGATCCAGCAAGTTCATCAAAGCAGTCATCTGGATAGTCAGCTTTCGACTACTTAGAACTGGTTTAGATAACTAGCTAAGATGATTATTGTATCATTTTTAAGCTTGTTTCTGAGCAATTAATTAAGCAATTAATTTGCAGTTAATTTGCAGCAATTAATTTGCAATTAAGCAATTAATTAAGCAATTAATTTGCAGAAGTTACTTTTGCATACTTTCTAAATTCAGCTTACATTAATTTTAGGTTATAAAAAATGAATATAACCGCTATAAAGGCAGCAAACATTGTTGCACTTATAGTCACACATCCATAACTTTCAGAAATATTGCTTCCATGTTTGGTGTTAAAAAACTGAACGTTTCTCGATTTCTGAGCAGACACTATGTAACTGGATCATTTTCTTCAAAAGGGAAAACAAGTCTCAAATCTGATTGATCCCTACTCTGAATCCAATAAAATTAAATAGTCCAATTAAAGCTCAGCAAATACCTTAAATAAGATCTCTTTGGTATTGATATTCATCTGTCAAATGTGCAGTGTAGACGAGTAAGCCAATTAAAAAAACAATTTTTGACTCATCAAATGAAGCAAAAAATGTAAATCTTAAATCATTAATAATTGAGAAAAAGTCATTTTCAGTAATAAGACTTATTTATTTGATCATGATTACCTAATCTAACATTCTTAGAGGAAACAAGGGTGAATCAATAAGCCTTGATCATATCCAACAAACTATAAAATACTCATAAAAACAAATATTTTGGGATTTTTCACTGCAGATGGCATTGGAAGTCTTGTTCTTATTGACAGAATGATGAATTCATCAAAGTATGGAAATTTTAAAATGTAGAATTGTGCCAGTTTTCAAAGCTTTTGTGGGGACATTTCAACATTACTTGAATTTATGCTATGGTTTGGAATCTGTCAGAAGATTCACTTTGGAAGATAAAATTGTGTTAAATTAACCTGGAAATTCACCAGAATTAAATCCAATCTTGTGACACATTCTCAAGGAACATCTTAGCAAAATGAATAGTAGAGCAAAAGAGTACACAATTAGTAATGCTATAAAAGTATGGTTTAATGATAAATGAGCAAAACATATATGCACAAGACTAGCAGAGGTGATGCCTAAGTGCATTCTAGAGGTAATTTCGGCTAAAGGAGGACATGTTTCTTATTAATTTTATTATTGTCACTATATGTGAAGATATGTACATAAATTATAAAAAAAAAAAAAAAAAACCTTTTGATCATACATAAGTCATCAAATGGTATGTAAATAAATCATGTGCATAAATCATGAATGAATGTAGAATTTTGTGTCGCACAAGATCTTATCTCAAAATTTTACATTCAGTGCTTCACATGGGATATGTACACAAAACATCAAAAAATCCCAATGAATCTGCACTGTATAGTAGATAATTGTGACATTGAGGGACCATTTTGAGTGTGGAGTTTGGTTTTTAGTTATCGCTGAGTTGTCAAGTGTGACGTGTTAATTATATTAAAAATGGATGAAAAGTAAATCTTGACACAGAAGTAAGAATATCATGGTTAATATTTTAAACTGGTGTTTGTGCATAGCATTTTTTTGTCAGTTAAAATTGAAATGTCACAGTGAATGGCTTCAAGACTTTCATAACTATATGAAATATTTTCAAAAATAGATACATTTAGGATTACAGAAAGTGTACACAATTTTTTTTTTCCAAAGTTTCTCATAAAATTTATTCTATAATCCAACAAGTACATTTTTTGAGAACCATGTATTGAAAAAATATAGTAGACACAAATATTTAAGATACACTTTACTACTTCTTATGAGAAAACAAGCTTCAGCTTACAAAAAAGTCAAAGAGAAGATAATAGGCTTTGAAGTCATTCAAACAATTTTTTTTTTTAATGAAATGAGAAAAGCAACTGGATTTCAGATTCTTTCAATGAATATTTTGTTAAAACAGCCTCAGACTTATCATTCCTTGTAGGAAAATAACTTATTGATATATTTTTAGTATATTTTTAGGCAAGTTTGTTAATTTTATGGTAATAATAGTGTACATATTGTAAAAATTCTAGAAGGGGAAAGGGGTGTCATAGATTCTAAAGGAAAGGTTAGAGATGCTGTGTAATTTCAAATTCTTTTTAAGTGGTGCATGAAGAAAGTGTTTGAAACTGCTGCTGCATAAAAGCATTACTTATTAATACACTACACCAAAATTAAATGCACTAGAACTTAAGAATGAAAATCCGCTGAATTATAGATAGTAAAATATGTAGCAAAAATATGCAACAGAAGTTTAAGGAGCGCATTTAAATAAAAATCTGCCCAATATTTGTTTATTTTTGCATTATCAGATGCTATGCAAACTGCCTGCATTAACACACAGAAGATTCCAGCACGTTTCTAGAATTTATGCTTTCCTTGTATAGGTATTATGCTGTTTGCTATATTTAATTTAAGCTAAATGTCTCCACAGATTTTTTGGTGGGAAGTGAAAGGATCAGTAATCAGGGTTTTTTGTTAAAAAACTAATTTCAGCAGTTGTTAACCCATAGTTTCTTGAACTTTTTGGCTCACTGCCACCTTTTAGTGATTTATCTTCTTCAGTGCCCCCCCCCCTACACTTAGTTATTAGATGTCTCTTGAATTTAAAATACTTAACATCTTGGGTACATTTGAAGATAGAGTTTTGGTGTGCACTTGTTTTGCTTAAGTTATGGATAATGAGTAATTTATCATTCAAACTATGACAAAATTAAACCTGTACATTTTTGTTCATAGCAAGAGTGATTTGTAATAGTTGTAAGAGGACATTTATTCCAGTGCTTCAGTGAACCTTGTTTTGTGATAGGCTGCCTCAAAATGTCAGAAATAAGTAATATATTTTACAAAAGTGATTATGAAAGTTTTAATGAAAGAGGAGACTTTGAGGAATAGACCATAGTGAATTACAAAATGAAAATTTGGAAGACAGTAGCAAACTAGAAAGTGATTGTGGCTAGTAAAATATTACCAAGACTTTGAAGGTGCACCAGAGGCTTATTGAGAAGTTTCAGTAAATGCTCTAGTGGAGAACTGCCAGGGTTATAGGTTTTGGGGGGGGGCAGAATTTTGCTGATGTAAAAGGAAGCAAGCAGTGTCAAGTGCCACTACATGTACTCTCTTGCTTTGAAAAATATCACACTATCCAAAAATACTAGTAATCTGCTTTGTGATTCCTTGAATATATTTATTTTCATTTTTTTTCTTTTACAGAAGATCTGATCACAATTCTAATTACTATTTATATCATATCACTCAAATAAATGAATCCTTATGCAAAATCTACTGCCTTTTATACACTGTTTCGGACATCAGCAAATTAAATCTGCACCAGATGCAGAATTACGAATTTTTCTAAATAAATCTACCCAAGGGGTTAAGAAGATTCAAATATTCTTTTAATTAAAACATGCATTTATATGTATTTTAATAAATAATGCATAAAATAATTAATTAGAATACATAGTGCAATGCAGAAACAGAAAAGTAAAAAAAAATATAAAAATAAATAAAATCTGAAAGGTTTCAGATTTTAAATTACATCCAAAGGAGCATTTTTTTTAGCATTTTGTGTGTTACCTTTACTTATTAAATATCATGTTCTACATGCTCAAACCATTCAATTCAATTTAACAGCAATATCGCAAAATAATATTGAAATGAGCATATCTTTAGAATTTCTGATACAGAGTCTCGCGCATGCTGGAGATAAAAATGTCCCCCCCTCCATTGTTGCCATTGCTCACTTTGGAATCATTTAGTTTGTTAATAAAAAATTCATTGAAGTGTTACAAAATCTGAAATCAATAATGAAACAAATTTCAAATTCAAATTAGGGCTTCAGCATGCCCATATTCTATGGAAGATTACATTATTCAAATTTTGATTGCTCTAGGTACCATTGTTTTATCACAATGCGAGAAACATACATACATTCATGCAGATTCTTCATTATTTAATTTATTTAATATGTAGTGGCAACTATTTGAAAAGTGGAACAATGCTTATCGTGAATCTACACAAAATGCCAAAGCAAAATTAATAGTCCTTCTGGGCAAATTGCTCCTATGGACTAATAATAAGACTTCTCAGAACATTTATAGTAAGGGATTTGCAAGATATGCAAAAACCTTTGCAACAGAATGCACAGTGGCAATGTGGAAAGGTGCTGCTGCCTAGAAGTCTTTGGATTTTGCTACAAGTGAGACATTTTGGTCTTAGTTTAGGAATATCGGACTGATAGCTTGAAAGTTCTGACCCTTTCGAATGGAAAAATGAAACTGTGTGCAACTTAGATTGATAGGGAAGGGTCAGCTAGCATGATTATCTGTAATATTTGCATTATAAAGTGAATGTTTAAATTTTTGTTTTAAAGAATTGCAGCCACTGAATTTCCATGAGTGTTCATATTGTCAGCTTGGTTCTCAATGTCCCCTTACTGTTCTTTGGATTCGTGATACTCTCCTTTTACCCACAAGTGAACAATAAGGTCTATTTTCAGGTGCTGTATTCTAACCATTTATTTGTAAAATGAGAACAGTTAGTAAATGTACTACTATTTCATAGAAAAAAATTTGATTTTCACCACCACTAATGAGTGATATTAGAAGCATTTTTACCTATGAATATTTTGCTAAGCATCAAGAGTTTGTGACAGGGAACAATATCATTATGAGGCTGCTTTCATGCTGCCTCAGGGCAGGATATGTTTTTTGTGTTGTTAAAAATCATGCCAGTAATAGCCAATACCATCAAAGCTATCCAGTTTCATGTGTTTTTGTTAGAAATAGTTATTTTCTGCCATTTTTTTACTCTGTAAAAGTTCTTTTTCTTACTTTTCAAATCAACTAACTCTACAATTATAACTAACACAGCTAAATTCTTAATAAAACAACTAAACTCTATGGCAAAAAAGTGCCTTTTTTTTTTTTTTTTTTTTTTTTTAGTCCAAAGGGGCTTTGTCCCTGAAGGACTATTGTTTTCGTTTTGCGATTTTGCGTCGGACTCATAAACGTCGGTTCACTTTTCAAACTGTTGCCACAAAATGTTAGAGTCCTGCATTATATTTGAAGAAATTAAATAATGAAAAATCTGCATAAATGATTGTCTATTTCTCGCATTGTGATAA
The DNA here is from genome assembly GCF_044657685.1 of Stegodyphus dumicola. Lineage (NCBI taxonomy): Eukaryota > Metazoa > Arthropoda > Arachnida > Araneae > Eresidae > Stegodyphus > Stegodyphus dumicola. The sequence goes on from NC_140770.1 coordinate 31,703,154, forward strand.
AACAATGGTACATAGAGCCATCGAATTTTGAATGACGAAATCCTACTGCGAATATGGGCATCTGAAATCCCAAATTTGGAATTTGTTTTATTATAGATTTTATATTTTGTAAAACTTTAATGAATTTTTGATTTACAAACTCAATGCTTTAAAAGCGAGAAATGGCAACGTTATATAGAAAAAAAATACTTTTATCTCCAGCTCGCGAGACTGTGTATATCGGAAATTCTGAAGATATGCTTAATTTAACATTATTTTGCGATATTGCTCTTGAACTGAAATTTATGGTTTAAGTGCAAAGAACATGATATTTAATAAATAAAGGTAACACTCAAAACTTTAAAAAAACGCCCCTTTAGACGTAATTTAAAATCTAAAACATTTCAGATTTTTTTTTTTTTTTTTTTTTTAAGTTCTAACTGAACTATTTGAGCATCACCAAACCAATTGAATTTTGTGTAAAATTTTATCTCAGAATTTTGCACTAAATGTTAGGGAGTCTATCAGTTAAAGTAAACATTAGTTTTGGCTTTACAGCTCATTTGCAGCTCTCTAATTTTTGGGCATCGTTAAGTAATCAATGACACAAGTTTTGATCATCCTGTTTATGTTGATAGCAACCCTCCACTTATATTTTTTATTTTCTCTTAATTTTACTAGACATAAGCATGGACAGTTTCAAAAATCTTTCATACAATTTGGTATCTGTAGAAAGGAATTTCTCCATTAATAAAGAAATTGAAAGCTGGAAATATGTCTTAGTCCACCATACACTAGACATTTTGCCACCTGCCGCAGTCTGTGTGGGTTGTAAATTCTTCCTAAATTAAAAATTTTTTTCACTGCTAAGTTCTGTTGCTATGTATCATTAAAATACATACTTTCAGTGTATTAGCATGTATATAAAAATATATTTTTACACACCAATAGAAATAAGCTAAAATATAACTGCTTAGTGCAAGAGCTGAATTTTAATAAAATTTCATGTTGGTATACCTTCACTTTGTAAATTAAATTGCATTGATTGTTATTATTATTACCTTTGTTGTTTAACTCCACTAAATATACTCTCCATACATTAGAAAAGCAGATTTAACATACTCATGAAATGTTCTTAAATCATTTTCATACAAGTTTCTTTTTCTTTTTTTTTCTTTTTTTTTTTTTTTTTACATCCTCATGTGAAAATTCTATAAACTCGCAGCTTTCTTGTTTAATATTATCACATTACTTACACAGAATTCTAATGATTTATTACAATTTTTGTTATCAGCAGCAGCTTTCTTGTTTAATATTATCACATTATTTACACAGAATTCTAATGATTTATTACAGTTTGTGTTATCAACAATCTTTAAACAGTACAACTAAATCACAGCTTTTATCTCGTACTGATTTACTATTCTACAGACATACATAGCTTTGAGATTCAAGCTCTCTAGTATTTAAACTCACTGCAGAAATTACTTTCTCATAATAAAATTGAAATTATACATTGCATCTAATGTGTAATTAACAGATATTCAGCTGATTACTATTATAGTATATAAAGAAAAATTATTCCATGCATAACTCTTATTTTCATTCGCATTCCGTGAAGCTTACTTTTAAAGTTTGGGGACTCTCTAGAAGTGTTTGCCAGGATCTGTAAAGTTTTCCCTTGTCTCCTTCCCCCACAAAAACAAGTTTTACTTTAAATTTTTTCATCACAAGCATCTAAACCATAAAGATTTTTTAAATTTTTATTTACAATATGTTAAAATGTATTACGAAGCATGATAAATTATAATATTTATGTACCTATACAATAAAGAAAATTTTCCAAAGCTTTTCAAATTGTTCAATAAATTCAAAAACAAATTCCTTTTCTTCTCCAGAGTAAATGCATCTTTTGGTAACATGTTATATAGAACTGTAAACATTTCATATAAAATAAGTTAGAGGAAAAACATAAGCTTCAAATTACAATACCCGAAGCCTTAATGAAGAACATAGTTAAATTAACGCAGACAAATTTTGTGCAACTGTTACATAAGAAAATTAATTACTTAAAAAATATTTTATACTGAATGTTGCACTGTAAGCATACTTTAAGAAATTCTATCACTTATATTCTGTTTAAGAAATTTAACTTAATTCATGTAACCTGTCAAATGATTATTACTCGTATATTATGATGATTGTGTATATTTTAATCTTTATTTTTCAGAATTTAATAACTAGTACTTCCGAATAATAAGCATGCTCATATAGAAACAGGATATAAACAATAACAATTTTTCTAACTTGAAAACTTTAATTCTATGAAATAATTAAAATAAATTTGTAAAGCATGTGTGATATTTACAATTACTTATAATATTAACAAAAAGCATTTTGCAGGTTCTTATTCTGGAGTATTTCAACCAATAATTCTCAGAAAGCACACTTATATGCAGTAGTCATTTTAATATATTTATGAAACATTTTCTGAAATTTCTGGAAAACATTTAGCAACATCATGAAATCCAAATTTATAATTTTTTATTTCACAATTTAAACAGTTCTTGCAGTTCATAATCATTGGAAGAGAGACACAAAAAATGCATGGTACTCAGCATTAGATGAATGATTTCTCAAACTGTTCTTTGTATGGAAAATGGAATGGTAATTTGTGAGCACAGTGGTCTGACAAGCACAGTGACAGTGCACCTCATAATGCACCACTTGGTGAGGTGTATAAGGTCTTGCAGTCACAACTAGTGATTGAAACTCTTGGAACTATCCTCAAGTCAGATACTGTTTGTAGTTCTGTTTCAACATCTTTGTGAACCTAAAAAAGGAAGCATTAATACACAGCTACATAATATTATGCATTATCTAAACTATTAATTTTATATTTATTTTTTATTTCATTATTCTGACATTCGTATCATGACTGATGTTGTTATTATAAGTTGAAACAAGTATGTAATATCATTGCAGTATGTGATAAAAATAACAGCAGCATCATAATATATTAAATTTAATTAATAAAAACGTAAATATTCATCTTGATTTGTTATTTGGATACAGTAAGGTACTTGATTGCTATCTGACTAGGGTGTATGTGCTTTCGTGGGGACATTGGGTTGCATTCATGTTACACATGGAGAAAACCAAACATGCAGGCAGTCCATTTGCATGGATTCAAACCTGGGTTTAAATGCCAGTGTTAAACAGTCTCAATCATACCATTACTGGTAGTAATATGTTAGTTTTACTCTCTAATGAACAACTAACTGTAGAAGAAACAAAAACATAAAAAAAGGGAAGATGCATTAAAAAACAATTTTTGTCAAATACTGGGGCTGAATGTCAAATACTGGGGTGACTGCCGAACATCAATGTTCTGATGTATTCAAGATTTTATTTTTAAAAGGGGGGGATTATTTTATGAGTATACCCAAACCTACCAAAGGAGCACAAAAATGTACTGATGAGGCAACATAGCTTGTAACAAAACGTAGCAACGCAAAAAAATATTTATGTTGCATTGTGTTTATGTACTTGTTATGAAAATGTGTTGGTGCTGGCAGAGCATACAGTCTACCAGTATTATTAATATATATATATATATAATTTACACCTTATTATATTAATGCTTACACATCTAAAAGTATATTAAAAATATACAATTATAAGAATTACAAAACATAAAACATTAAAAAAAATACAAACCATTAAGAGAATTATCTGGATTACATGTTAAACCAGTACTTTATTTTACTATAAAATCCTACAATATTGCCAAAATGTATTTATGTGGCTATTCAAGTGTGCCATGGCAACCCCAAATGACTTTCCAAATATTTCACTAGTACGATGACAGATTATGATCCCTCCTATGAGAATTTCTGTATTTTGTGAACCGCATAATGCAGTTTTCTTCGGCAAAATCTCAGGCTTAGTTTTCTGCACACATACAGCGCAATAAAGCTTGTTTAAAGGCATCATGTGCCTTTTTCTTTCATGTTTGTCATTTTAGGAATTTGATGTCATAGTTGTTCAAAAATTTAAGTTTCTGGAATTCTCCGATGCTTTCTTCAGTAAGTTTGGTTTGGTTTATTTAATTATGGCAAAGCACACTAGGACTATCTGCCTAAAGGGAATGATGCCTTTGTGGAAGACTTTCTAAGAAAAGCTGGCTCGTATACACATTATACATGGGGAAAACCACGAAAACACGCATGCAGCCAGCCCGTTCGCGGCATTCGAACCTCGGACCGAATTACTAGTGTTCAGCGACTTTACCGCTTGGCCTCTTTCTTCAGTAAAAGCAGATCACTGTGTACATGAAAAGAAGAGTGGAAAAAAATCAAGAAGAGTACATGTCTTATATATATATATATGTGAGTGTGTATGTGTGTATAAAAAAGGGAAAAAAATAAATAAAAAAAAATAGTCAGTACAGATGCATTTTTGAACTAGACATAAGGATATCCAAACAAACATCTCTCTCCGAAGTCAGGAATGAATTTGTGACTTTTTGATGGGGGGGGGGGGTGAATAATCAGACAATAACAAAAAAGTTTTTAAAGTTATATGTCATATGGCATTACATTTAAAAATAATAATACAACTTAGTGAAGGTAAAAATAGAGAAGCTAGGTCTTTGAAAATTTTGCTTATGTAAAGTAGGGATTCTCAAGCTTTTTCTTACATTAACCCCTTTTAAAAGAAGGTTTTCTTCATCAAAGCCGTTACATTTTTCTCTATAATATATATCGTGCAGCATAGTCAAATTATAAATAATTGCAAGTAAATAACATAAACTAAAATTATAAAATTTAATTAAATGAACAAAAAATTTAAGAAAAATGGTTTATTGGATTTATGTTTCATTATTTTTAATTTTACAAATATAAAGACGTTTCCAGAAACAAAATCACAGATTTTTAACTGCACAAAACTTGAATTTTAATTGCACAGAAGTGTGAATAATTAGTGCGATGTGAGCATTCATGTAATTTTTTTAACATTTGACATAAAACTGCTTAATTCTTAAATCATTTCCATCAGAAATATTCAACCTTTTTCTTGTTTCCCATAGTAAATTATTGACTTATTCAAGCTTACTCGTTTAGAAGAGGAAAAAAGCATTGTTGGTTCGGTAACAATTTTAATTTTGGGATATTACTCTTGTATGACTTTTAAAATCTGAAATTGAGTATACATGTGCTTTTCTGAAATCAATGGAATCTTGACTGTGCTGATTAATTGCCACTGCAAATTCGGCTGTCTATGCCCAGGTCTTCATTGACTCCCTATAAAATTTCCATACCCGCTAGGGGTTCACTACTGATCCCATTGCAACCCTTGATATAATGATACGATTGCAAAAAAGCACTTATTAGTTAAGTAAGTGAAATAGGAAACTTTCAGAAATACAACTTTTTCTAATAACATATTTTAGAAATGTAACAGCTTATAAATTGTATATTTTAAATATTTCAGCAGTTTTGAAATAGTAAAAAGAAAACCGGTGCAGCTACATACACAATTACTAATACAGATCAGAAACTTAAATTCTGAGAATTTAAACTGAAAATTTAATTCACCTTTATTAATGTCATCTTGAAAGAGTATTTATATTGAAATAACTATAAACATATACATTTAATTTAAATTTATTAAAACATTTTTGTTTTATTGATGTATAGGCACTTAAAGGCTACCTAAAATAATTACAGTCAAAAGTCTTTAATTTGGACACCCGTAATCCGGAATGATCTATAATCCGGACATCAAAGCTACAAACTTTCTGCGCATGCGTCGCATAAGACCTTTACGGCTGCGCATATGCATGTGCACATGCGCATAATACGTTTAATTTATAACGGACGTTTAATTTATAACGGATAATAATGCGCGTTTAATTTATAACGGACGGTATAAGCTAAAATGATCTAATTATCTATTTCAGTTAATGTTGCAGATTGCGTTGTTCCTCAATCTTCGAATTGGATCCGGCTTATTATTCTTTGCAGACTGTTAGAGCAATTTTTTAAAAGTAAGCTTGAACTTTCGATTATGTCAAATAGAATTTCCGATGCTGGAGCTCCCAAAGGATCTACAAAGCGAAAGTATATTTCGATGTCCATCAAACAAAAAGTGGAATTGCTGCAAAAAATGGATAAAGGCATATCCTTTGTTTCTCTAACCATTCCAAAATATGTTTATCAATTTCACGCTGCTCTGCGACGGGGGAAGGAGGGGAGGATAGGGAGGGAACGCCGTGGCCCGCAATGAATTGGAAGTTGATCTGTCAGCACTATCCCTATCTTCAGGGCAGATGTTTTTATTTTATTTAGCTTATTTTATTTGGTTTTTATTTTATTGGTTTTTATTTTATTTGACTTGCTAAATGTAGTATTTCATCTCGATGTACTCCATCTTTGATATGATTTAAATCAAGTTCCTCGTCATTATAATTCGCTTCCGATAGTGAAGAAAGGGACACAGAGGTTATTGAAAACGAAAAAATGTCGATTGACAAATTAATCCATATTCTCGACACAGCAATTATAGGACTTGAACAGCGGAATTTTGTAACTGAATGAGAAATTATGTCTGTTTATAGAATTAAAGAGAAAGTATTAACACATAAAATGAAGCAACTTAAACAACTTACATTGAAAAAAATGTTTAATAAACAAACAAATAGTAAGCTTTTTTTTTTTTGTAAATTTTGATACCCTTTAGATCATAATTGTTTTTTATTTCATAAATTACGGTTTCATATTTGTAATTTTATAATTTCTGCATGTCATCTTACCAGATTTAAACTGATGATCTATAATCCAGAAAAATCGATAATCCGGAATCGCCGAAGTCCCGACGAGTCCGGATTAACGACTTTTGACTGTATGAAAAATGTACAAATAGCACTTTGCATATTATTTGAATTTAAAAATGGATGCAAATTGGGGGGTAAGGAATTAATGTTAATGAAAATCTGCACAGATGAGAGAGATAATATTCAATGATGTGACATCCTGGATATAGTATTTTCAAGCAATGTCATATGGTTTTCTAGCAAAGTCTGGGAGAAACAGAACTTTTTCCTTTTCCTGTTATCCATAATGCTACAGTATTTTAAAAAAATGCAGAAAATCATCTAAAGTTGTACATAGAATTTATACACATGATCATCTAAAGCTCTACACACGATTTGGTGACATTCTGTAGCTGACTTTTTGCAACAGACTGGAAGTAAGAGATGATTCTAATCTGGTAGCGTGATAGTTCCATTTCAGACACCTTGTACTTAATGATAAGAATTTTTTTTTTACAAATTTCTCCAAACAGTGTTCTAAAGCAAGTCTCTTTCTTTCCAATGCCAAAAATCATTGGACAAAATATGATTAGTCACGTGCCAATGCAATCTGTTTGCACAGACGATATTTGTGGTGGTGGGAAGCTTTCGTTAAAACCCGATAATATATATATATTTATAAAGAGAGAGAGAGAACAAGAGAGAAAAAAAATTGCAAGTATAGTTCTTATTGTTGGCAGTTTTATACAAGGTGTGTTAGAAAAGTTTGGTGAATTTTACCATAAAAAAATAGAAACAAGAGAAACAAGCAAAATAGCTTTACTAGCCTTCAAAGTATTCGCCATTAGCAACAATACTCTTTTGACATCGGGTGTACAATTGTTGGAAACTGTCTGCAAATGCTTCTTTCGGTATGGCTCGAAGCACCGTTGTCACACGTTGGATCTCAGTAATGTTGGAAAAGTGTTGGCTTTTCAGAACTCCTTTGAGGCGGGGAAACAGTAAGGAACAGTAAGGGAAACAGGAAGAAGTCCGCGAGAGCCAGATCTGGAGAATATGGAGGGTGATCCAAAACTGGAACCTGGTGCCTGTCTAGGAATTGGGTTACATGCAGAAGCCGTTTCAAAACCCCCTCGTATTGACGATTCCGCATTGACGGTTGTAGCCGCGGGTACAATTCATGATGGATCAAACCCTTACTGTCGAAAAAGACGATCAACAATGTCTTGATCCTAGATTGTGTCAAACGACTTTTTTTGGGAGAGGGTGACGAAATGCCATGGATTGCCACTTGGTCTCCGGATCGTATTGATAGCACCACGACTTATCCCCTGTAATTATTGTTTCCAAGAATTGCGGATTCCGGTCACACATGTCGATAAAATCTCCAGAGGTTTCCATCCGGTATTGCTTTTGCTCGTCTGATAGCGAGTGCGGTACAAACCGGGCGCGTATCTTACGTTTATGCAAATGTTTGTGCACAATGGTGATCACACTGTCTAGGTTTATCTGCAATTCGCCAGCTATCATTCTTAAAGATAGTCGTCGATCTGCCGCAAGCATCCGTCGAACTCATTCCACATTGTCTTGTGTTGTGCTTGTTGTGGGGCGCCCCGACCGCGGCTTATCTTTGATATCCTCCTTTCCATCTGTAAAGCGTTTAAACCACTCATAAACACACTTTTTACTCACTGCTTCCTGACCGTAAACTTTCACTAACATGTCATGTGTCTCCGTCGCCGTTTTGCCTAACTTGAAGCAAAACTTTATGCATTGCTCCATGTCACACTGACAATCTTTCTCGCACTGACTGTGTTAAACTGCTCATAGCGTGCGCTTCCTCTTATCTGTCGTAAAATGGCCGTTAGATGGCTCTAGACAACATTTCTCTTACTGCGTCTGCGTGAGTGCAAGATCCTAACCGGTGCAGTTTTTTAATTATGAGACCAATCACCGAACTTTTCGAACACACCTTGTATTTGCTTAACATTATAGGCATGTTTATCCTAAATAAAAGGTGAATACCAAGTAATGCTAAAATCCTGAACATTTATCAGAATCCATGAGCCAAACAGAAAATAACAGAAAAATGTTTAGTGAAGATGAGTTTTTTTAAGTGGTAAAGACATGAATAATGGGATTTTTATGGCCGTGTAAAAGCCAAACAGAATCATTTTAACCTTTACACCTAATTTAATGAAAATAGAGTATACAGAGTTGTCTATTACTATTTTGATATTAACCAAGTATTAACTTTAAGCAGTGAAGAATATATCCTTCAAAATATGATTGGAATTTAACTAATGTAATATAATTGTAATTACATATAAATACTTATTTTCAGATTATTTTATTAAGGGAAAATTCATTAATTATTGATTGTCTGTAATTGTTATACAAAAGTTAATTTATGAACTGTTCGTATTCCTCTAATGTTTCTAGAAATTAGTTGTTTGCACATACATCTATGTCATTTATGTTATAAAGGATACTTGAAAATATAAAAGAGTTTAGTCATGTCTACAATCTTGTTATACTAAATCTTTTCTACTTAATAAAATTTAAATATATTGAAAAAATGCAGAAGAAATTCATTATTTTTTTTTCATATTTCTCTACAAACTCTGTGTACTTATGTTTTCATATAAAGTTTATTAAAGTCATTTCAAGACGATAATGTTCTTTCATCACTTATAATCCCTTGATCATTGTTCTGTGATATTTACTGGCAAATATAAACTTCAATATATTTAAATGGGACATTTATGTTAGGCATTCATTATATAGTTGTCATTAAGAAGGTTTTCATTCTACAATTTGTTTTGCCATTTCGAAAGCTATTCAATAAAAATTAATGATATCATGTTTGATTTTGACTAATGACTGCCTTTATATGCTTCTGTTCTGGTAATTCAAAGCAGTGATATAGAACTCCTGCATCATTGAAAACTTTAATCACTTGATAAATTGAAGGGAGTTTCACCTGTATTTTTATGCTGTCTTTTATGTTTTGACCATAGTAGTCATGAGCAGAAAAGTTTTAGCTATTTATTAGTTGATTCCAATTATGAATCCTTAACTATAATGAAAGGTGGTTTACATCCGTTACTGGCAGGCATACTCTGATTGGTCAGAGGTAGGGACACTGGTGCTTGGGTAGTATGCATACCTTGTTCCGTAGACTTTTCGTCAGCAAGACACTTCTTAATTGTGCATTGAGCTGATAAGATGTTTTTTTCCCTTCGCTCCTGATGTTTTGCTGTTCTACTTGAATATTAAATTTGCTTTGAGCTGGTTGCCTTTTTAACCCTTTGATGCGCACAATACTATTTTTATAATTTTTTTAACTAAAAACTCTAGAAATTGAATATTATGATCCCAGAGACAAATAATATATGAATTTAAAAAAATCTACTCTTGCCCATTGTTTTGTGGGTGGTGGTCGCACTGTGAAACCACTGAGCATCTAGGACTTTGAAACTTTTGAAACTTACTACTAACTTTAACCTAAACTAAATTTACTTTAAACTAGGTAGTAGGAAAAAAACTTACCTTTTTCCGTGCTCGTTTCCAATAAATGACAAAATTTATGAATTAAAAAAAATGCATGTAAGAATTGCATAATATGTATATATTTTTACTTTATTTTACAAACTAAATTGTCAGAAAAAATTAAAAAATAAATATTTATGTAATTTTTCTATAGCAATGAAAGTATAAGTACTTACATAATAAGGATGTTTGGCTACACGGATTAAAAAACTCAGTAAAATAAGGAAAATTTCAAAGAACAAATATTTTTTGTAACGCTATTCAAAGCATGTTTTGTTTTTTTGGTACATGCATAGACCCACATTGCACGTTTCACACATGTATCTTCTTCTATGATGTTTCTTCCTTGTGCTACAAAATGTACACTGATTGGATCTAAATTTCACTGGTATATGTCCAGCGTTATTTAGTTTCTTTTCATCTGGCACATGAAATTTGTGGTTTTTTTTATGTTAATGGGGGGGGGGCTTGGTCTTTTTGGCTTTGGTACGGATCATTCATTTCCCATTCATAATTATTTTATTCGTATTTCGTCTCAAAATATTCAGAAAGTATTTTTAATTTAAATAAAACTTTACGTGATTTCTATTTTTAATTACAGCAATTTTTTTTACATTAAATTTAAACCACAGGAAATAATTTATAAAATCACAATACTAGCTGGGGGAGCAAGTGTGTTGAGGTCAGAGAAAAGTCTCTGGAAAAGCAAGACCTTTTTACTGGGCAGGTGCATTTATTGTTTAGTAATAAAATAACTCTGTGATTTTAAAACCCCTTATCTATATCCGGGTAAAAATAAACATTCCTTTTTGAGAAGCAAGCAAACGCCATTGTGAAGAGCGGTGATTTCAAGGCGCGACCACCAATGATAGAAATCATGATGTGCGATGAATAACTTTTGAAATTTAAAGTTGTTTATATTAATAAAAGGAAGTTATTTTGTCTCATTGAAAACAAATTTTAAAAGGCATCCAATTTGAAGTACTAAGACCTAAAACATGTATGATTCTGTAGTCATTTTGTGTTATTTAGAGGTAAAAGATCAGTAATCAATTAATTTTCAATAAAAACTTTCAGAAGGAAGAGGAGAAAAAAATTCGAAAATTGGTGGTTTCAAGGCGTGACCACCGTGCGTCAAAGGGTTAATCGCGTAGTCAAAGGGTAATCCAGATCGGAGTTTTTCAACGCATCGGTTGTTAAGTTTTGCTTTGACCTTCATTTGATTTCATGATAGACAGTGCCTTTTTGTATTTAATTGTGATAGGGATTATTTTCTATGATGAGTGGTTTTGATTATGTCAGAGATAGGGACAAATTTGAATATTTTATGCAAAATGGCACATTAGATGAGGTTAGGCAGGTTAGTGCAGAATTTCATTTATCGCAAAATAGAATTCAGAACGTAGAGGTGCAGGTTATCCCTGACATCGCATCATGGATAGACGAAGCAGTTGCTAGATTAACAACATGCATTTTAAAATTAGAACGCACTGACCTTCCTGATGTTTCGCAGTTGCAAAAGCAATTTGAAAATGCTAAAACTAATACTAATCTAAGTAACCCTACTTTAAGTAACTCAACTATAAGTAATTCTTAAAGTGTACCATCTACTTCTCAAAAAGGTTGGCAAACCCATAGAAAAGTTCACAAAAGAACCTTAAGTAATTCTAGTAACAGCTCTGTTACATCAATTAAGAATAAATACACTAACTTTACAGTTGATGACGATATGGATACGAGTTTAATAACTTCTCACAAGATTGTCTTATAAAACTTTTAAACGTATTCCACCTATTATTCCCGTTACCCACAGAAAAGCCTATTAGAGTTGTAATAAAACAACTTCCAGCTTTTACCAAAATCGAGGACATCAAAGAAGAATTAGTTGCTAATAAAATTCCTGTTGTTTCAGTTCGTCAGATTACTAAAAAGGTTGACGAAAATTCCTGTTGTTTCAGTTCGTCAGATTACTAGAAAGGCTCACGAAACTTTCTGTTGTTTCAGTTCGTCAGATTATTAAAAAGGTTGACGGAGAAATAGTCAAACTTCCAACTTTTGTCGTTGAAACGAAATGTAATATAGCTGACAAAAACATCTGTAATCAAACATGCAGTCGATTTAGGAGTAAAAATTTCAAGATTTAACAATACCTCTGGATCGAAGCAGTGCCATAACTACCAGCGTTATGGTCACAGCAATGCTCATTATTATTACGCCACACATTGCATGAAATGAAGTGAGAACCATGCTACTTTTGTATGTAAAAAAGATAGGAATTTACCGGGCAAGTACTGTCTTTGCGGTGGGCCGCGCCGCATATTTCATCAGATCGTGGATTTAAGAAACATCCTGATAATATTAAACAAATCAAAGCACAAAGGGATGCTGAAAACGAAAATCGTAGAAGATTGAAAGAACCACCTGTTAACATTGAAAACTTTCCACCTTTACCAACTAGAAGCCCCACCAAGAACAGCACCACCCAAGATCAAAATCTCACTGATCGGGACTCGCCCAAATCTAGCAACTCAAATAGCTCCGCCCACGAGTTCATTTCATGGCTAAAAAATGTCGTCGAAAAGGGAAAATCTTTATTTTAATGATTTATTAAAAGAAAATCTTTCATGGAAAAAATACAAGAGAAGCCTTTGAACTATTATCAAACTTAAACTATGAATTTTAGACCTTACAACAATTGTGCTAATATCCAAATAACTGCAACCAATAGTTTAAATACTGCATTCTTCCATGCTAATGGCATTAGGTATAAAAATCTTGAAGTACAGAATTTCCTAAACCATCATGATATTGATATTTTTCTTGTGAATGAAACTCACCGAAATCCCAATGATAAATTCAGGATACAGGGTTATAAAACTTTTCATACAGATAGAAATCATAATCGCGGTGGCGGTACACTAATTCTTGCCAAGAAGTACCTTCAAGGTACTCCATATATTCTTACCAATAGTACTAACATTGAAAATACAGCTATTATTTTACATTATCGAACAAATGATCTTATTTTAATTGCTGCATATAATCCTCCTCAAAATATAATTAATAATAATAATAATGATCTTCTTGGATTTAGTAATATCCCTCACCCTGTTGTTATCACTGGGGATTTCAACTCAAAGCACCCTCACTAAAACTAACAATGAATTTCCTGCATAATTTTTCACTTACTAATGTTTTAAAAATTATTGGACTAATCAGCCTACAAGATATCATCATAATGGTTCGAGTGAAGTACTCAATATTATTGTTACAAAGAACATTCAGCAAATTCCTTACCTACAGGTTGTTCATCAGTTAAAGTCTGATCATCTACCGGTCAAATTTATTTATTATGGATTTGAAAAATCTCTACCTCTTAAAAAAGTCACTGACTGGTAATCCTCCTCAAATTATATTTTAAAGAAAATCAAAGATAAAAACTGAATTGCTAAACTCTGGCGGCGTACTGCGGATCCTGCTCTAAAAACCATTCTTAATAGAAAAAATAGACAGATTAACACTATTTTAAATTAATATCGCTCTAAAACTTGGGAAGATCTTTTAGATTTGATGGATATCAACCATACCACTGTCTGGAAAATTTCCAAAGCTGTACGAAAAAAACCAGGATTATAGCATTTGTCTTCTTAACACACCTAATGGTCTAATATACTCTGAAAAGGAAATGTCAGAAGTCTTGGCAGTGCATCTTGGAAATACCTTCAAAAATGACAGCACAAGCGGTAATGACACAGAAGATGTCTACAATTTTAACATCCATCTTTCTGAAGATACTGGTACAGAACATGTGAATTCAACTTAATCTTAAAAAATCTTATACCGTCAAAGCCGGCAGCTTTTTTTGGTTTATCAAATCTAGTACTTAAAGCTTTGCCTATTAATTACATAGTTTTGATCATCAACATCATTAATGCTTGTATGCATTTAAACTACTATCCACAACAGTGGAAGCATGCAAACATTTTCACCTTCCTCAAACCGGGTAAAAATCCCAAGGATTTGAATTCATACCGTCCCAACAGTTTGTTGCCAAGCATGAGCAAAATTTTTGAACGTGTACTTCAAAAAAAGACTCTCGGATCACCTTGAAAATAATAATATTATTAAAAATGAACAATTTGGTTTCAGACCTGGATATAGTACTGCACATCAACTTTTGAACTTGACCTAATACATTGCTGATACATTTACCAAAAAAAAAAAAAAAAAAAAAAAAAAAACTATAGCCAGCTGTTTTTTAGATCTCAAAAAGGCTTTCGACAAGGTGTGGCATGAAGGCTTGCTCTTCAAGCTACACCTTACTCAACTGCCCATCAACTTTATAAAACTCATCAAGAACTTCCTTAAACATAGAACATTTCAGGTCAGGATCAGTAACACCTTCTCCATAAGGAAAGTTATGAAAAGTTGCATCCCACAAGGCAGCGTTCTCGCTCCAAGCCTTTTTTGCATTTATATTAATGGCATGCCTGCTCCTATGAACTCCAAAATTTTTAAATATGCGGATGACACCACAATTTTAACCAAGTCTCTTAAACCTCAGTTTGCCATGGATAAACTTGAATTAGTTGTTAATCACATCACACATTATTTCAATACTTGGAAACTGAAAGTAAATCTGTCTAAAAGTAACATTTTCCTTTTTAGAAGACATAAGATATTTACTCCTGTTGAGATCAACCTGTTCCAATAATCTCAAGCACCAAATATCTTGGAGTTCAATTAGATTCTTAATTCCTTTTCAAGGAACATTCTATGAAAGCTTTACATAAAGCAACTGCTGCCAAAATTTCACTCCTTCCTCTCATCAGTAGAAAATCTAAATTAAGTATTAAACTAAAGAAAAGAATTTACCTTACCTTAATTCGACCAGTACTGCTTTATGCCATTCCAGTGTGGGCAACAATCTTTAAAACATATTGCAGAAAACTCCAGATCTTCCTGAATAAAATTCTTAGAAAAATTGTTGACTCACCTTGGTTTGTTTGCAACCTATAAATACATAAAGATTTGAAAATTATATCTATAAATGACCAAATTTTGACTACTTGTCATATTTTTTTAGCAAAATTGATCATTCAAGTTATAGTCATATTAGACGACCCTTGTTACGATTGATTACTACCCTACTGTGTAAATTGATTACGACCCTACTGTGGAAAATGCAGCCAAAAAGCCCCGAGGCATCTTTCGTAACTCCGCATGGTAAAGAATTTAATATCTGATCATCCTCTACACCAGGGATGGGGCAACTACGCCCCCCTTCCCGGAAGGCTATGTCTGGTCTGCGGATAGAATTTTAATTTGCTGCCCCGAGGTAAATTAAAAGAAATAAAATATTTATATATTATATATCCATCTCCTTTTCTACTTTGTTTTCTTTCTTTTTTTCAAAGGACTGATGATCTTTCTCTATTTTATTCTACAAAACATATATCGATGGAGGTAGCAAGCACATGCAGCTTTCAGTCGGTAAAGTGTTATAAGAGGAAGTTCTTTCTTAGTTATATCTGCAGATTGGCACCAACAAGCATTATCTCTTACTCTAGAAGCAGACATATGGGAATCCAATATATGTGAAATAGACCTCACATGTGCCAGACTGCGCATTTTTTTTAAGCTCCAGCCCGCGGCTTTTTCTTTTGGTGCGAGTGCTAATATTCTTGATTGTGTATGGAAAGATTGCCGACATATAGCATCATTGCAAATAGTGGTAAAATTATTTAAACTATAGCTTAGCTTGTGCTTGTTAGACTTATTCTTAAAGTATTTCCATCCCAAAATGTCTACTAAAAAACGTAAAGTTGATTCAGAATGTGGTGCTTTCAATGATGAACGGACCTATAAATATTTTTTACAGTTGTAAAAGATAAACCAGTGTGTCTCATCTGGAATGCTGTAGCAGATGAAACATATTCTTTGAAGCTGTAGCAGTCTTCAAAGAATATAACATTTCTCGTCATTTCACACCTAAGCATAAGAATTCCAGTTAGGAAGCAATATCCGAATATGAAAGAAAACAAAAGGCAGAAAGTCTTTTTAAAAAATTATCAGGCCGACAAAATTTTTTAAGAAGGTAAGCAGTATCTAAGAAGCAGAAACACATGCATGTTGCATTGTAGCATACAATATTGCTAAATATAATAAAGCTCTTACTGATGGTGAGTTGGCTAAAAATAATGCATGCTCCACGTTTGTGATGTTTTATGTCCAGACAAGAAAAATGGTGACTTCTAGAATCAAAACCATTAATAAAAATTTGACATCACAATTAGAGTCAGAGATTGACCAGTTTAAATTTTGCTCCATAGTTATGGATCAAAGCACTGATATAAATGATACTGCTCAATTAAGTATTATTTATGAGAGGTGTTGATGAGAGCTTTGAAATTACCGAGGAAATGACGTGCATGCGTTCTTTAAAGGGAACTATAACGTGATGTGACATTTTTTGTGAATTGAAGGAAGACCTTTTAACTTAGAAAGTGCCTATAACAATATATGCAATATTACGACCAATGGAGCACCAAATATGACAGAAAAAAAAATCTGGATTTCTTGCACTCTTTAATCAAAATTATCTTGGGAACAATGTTGTTTTTCTACATTGTGTTAGACATCAAGATGTTCTGTGTAAATCTGCTATGAATATGAAACCCGTGCTTGATTGTGACCTTCGAGAGGAAGAAGGCCATGACACTTTATATGCATGGCGGAGATTTCTGTCCAATGTTATTGTCGGAAAGTCATCTGGATTTTTTTATTTTCTTCGGAAATATAACTTTATCATGCTGCTTAGTTAATTAAAATAGCTGAAAGAAAGGAGGCTTTATATACATACACACTTTTTAAGCTTTTTATAGATATTTTAATTAACTTTGTGCATAAATATAATTGAAAGAACCGAAAAACAAACGGACATTTTACAAAAATTTAAACGCTGATTAAATATTGCCACTGTCATGATAAATTGAAAGGGGTTCTTAAGATAATAATTAATATTTTACCTAGGCTCAAGTATTAATTTATTCGTGTTTCAGAGCAAAATATATAACCATCAACTTCTATATCTCCAGCATATGTAAATGAAATACTATATAAATTAGCTAAAAAATGTGATAAAAGATATTTCATACAAGAAATATACCTAAATCTTATAACAAAAAAGCCTTCCAACATTCATATTTGAAATTAAATAACCTAACAAACAACATGCACAGCTGGCAATAAAAAAATAATAAACATGTTAATGATAATCATAATTCCCATTATCCTAAAATTTAGAAACTAAAAATATGTATATACACCTGCATATGATTGAAAGAAATGGTGCTAAGAAACATCAACATTACTACTAAATATTCTAATCCTTAATTACTGCATTTTAAATCATATAATATTTAAAAAACATTAAATTTTACATTAGGCGCTAACTGCAGTTCTGTTATTTTTCTCTTTGAATTTGTAGTATATCTCTTGGTATGAATACGAATGTTGCAAGTTAAGTTTTTTAATTATTACATTTGAATACATTCCATTTTCATTGTTAATTTTTGTACATGCTATGCTTGTGATAGCAATAAAATTCAAGATGAATGGGAAAAAACTTTTTATTGTGTGCTAATTAATGAAGAGCAGATTTAAATATGCAGTTCTTACTATTGTGTATATTATTCAAATCATTTCTGCCAAGTATACAAGGGAAAGTACCGAAAGGAATGTTATTGATTTGAAAAAATGAATAAAATGGCCGTGATAACCTGCCATTGTCTAAAACAAGTGTATATAAATATATTTACATGTGATCGAAAGAAAATACTATGTTAAAAATTATCAGCATTGCTACTAATTATTGTACTTTTAACAACTTGCTATTTAAAAAACACTAAATTATTTTTTATTTAATTGGAAATAGTAGTTCTGTTACTTTTTTCTGGTAACTTTTAAACACTGCATAGTTTATGTGTTTTTTAAAATATTGCTACATACACTAAATATGTCAACATGCGCTATTTAAAAATATTTAAAACATTTTTTTAATATTTTAAAATAGTGTGTGTTGTTTGTTAGGTTATCTCATTTCATATTTCCTTCGCACTTATAACACATTAAATTCAATTCAACAGCAATATCACAAAATATTGAAAAGAGCATATCTTTAGAATTTCCAATACACTGTCTCGTGTGCTGGATATAGTCCCACCCCCATACTGTGTTGGCATTGATTGCTTTGAAATCGTTGAATTTGTTAATAAAAAATTCTTTAATGTTTGAAAAAATATGAAATAGTTAATAAAACAAATTCCAGATTTGCGTTTCCAGATGCTCATGTTCGAATGGTGGACTACCTTATTCAAAATATGTCTCTGGGTAGTGCTGTTTTTTCACAGTGTGAGAAACGTACATACATTCATGCAGCTTCTTCATTATTTAATTTCTTTAAATATAATGCAGGGCTGTAATATTTGGTGGCAACAGTTTGAAAAGTTAACTGAGATTTATAGTGAGCCTACGATAAATACCAAAACAGAATTAATAGCCCTTCTGTGCAAATTGCCCCTTTGAGCCTCCCCCCCTTCCGAAAAAAAAAAAAAAAAAAAAAAAAAAACTTTCTTCAGAAATAGCACATTGTTCTCTGTTTTTGTGGCCTCCAGGCTTACTGTTTCTTACTTACAGTGAAATTTGTCTTAATATGAATAATTTAAAGAATGGGCACACTTAGTGGTAATTTAGTATATGCAATTGCATTAAAAGTATATCAAGAGTAAAGGAATTAATTGCTGAACAGGCCATGATTGCTTCTTTGTTTTCAGCATCTAAAACATATATAATAAATCAAAGTAAAATAAAAATTTGATTTACTTTTAATTTTAAATTATATATTATGTACATGCTTTTGATTAAAAATTTGATATATTTAATATTTCATATTCTGATGTTATAGCTAAGTAGCTTATTGTCCATCAATAATGGTAATTGCTGTACAGCATTAATTAAGCATGTTTGGAACTTCATAGATAAAGAATGGGAATAATTGGAAGAGTACCTAAAAATAACTTTATTTAAAATTCATAGGAATGATAATTTTGTAGGAAAGCTTGCAGTGGTTAAAAAATAATAGAAACGATAATTTTACTGCAAAGCATGCGATAATCAAGCAGATGAAGAGTAATTTCAGATTTCTGAATCTAGCTTTTTTAAGAATTTGGTCCGTATCATATACCTTCATGCACAAATAGAATTATATACTATTCAACTGTAAAATTTCATATTCTAGGTCTTAGCCTCAAGTTCTTTTTCGGCAGGATATCACACTTTGGAACCAGTCATTTTATGTATGATTCTTTGCTCTTTGAATGAACCAGCAGGAAAGTGGCATGTATGTAGAAAATGCTATTAACTGAATAAAAGGGGACTCTTTTTTTTTTTTTTTTTTTTTAAGGGGGATGGTTTAGCTGTAATTATTCTTGTAAAATTTCTGCCTCATGTAGTAAAGCAAACAGGCAAAGTGATTTTTGGCAGAAAATAATATTAAAATTTGAAATAACTGTTAATTTTTATTTAATTGAAAAAGGCCCGTGATAACTTCAATGCATGTATATCCCACATCATATTTTAATAAATAGTGGATGTTGGTTATTTGAGGTCAATTATTAAGCATTGTCAGAAAGATTTATTTATTGTTTGTTTGTTTAAATGCTTATGTTCAAGTTATCCTACAAATAATATAATTACCATATACAAAAACCTCTTTTTCTCCTCTTGCCTTGTGCGATTAAGTTATAAGCCTTGTACAGTACAAAGTCCGAAATCCGGACTCGTCGGGACTTCGGCGATTCCGGATTTGGGATTTTTCTGGATATTAGATCATGAGTTTAAATCTAGTAAGATGGTATGTAGAAATTATAAAATTAAAAATATGAAATCGTGATTTATGAAATAATGAAGTATTTATGATCTAAAGGGTATCAAAATTTACAAAAAATAAAAAAGCTTAATATTTGTTTACCGTATTAAACATTTCTTTCAATGTAAGTTTTTTTAACTTGCTTCATTTTTTTGTGCTAATACTTTCTCTTTAATTCTGTAGACAGACATAATCTCTTGTTGAGTTACTTTGTTGAAGTCCTGTAACTGCTGTTTCGAGATTTCCGACTAACTTGTAAATCGAAATTTTCTCATTTTCAGTAACTTATCTGTCACTTTCTTCACTGTCAGTAGCGGTATTTTCTGAATCTAGAACCATACTACAGATTTCACCATTCATTAATTGATTGATGATTGAGAAGCATTGTCATCACAATGAAAAACTTCTTTTATAGCATCTTCATTTATTACCTCTTCTCCACATTTCTTTACAAAATCCGTTAATTGGAAAATTTCACCTTTGTTTTGCGATATCCGAAAACCTTTAAAATTAGTGGCTATCATCAACAAATTTAGCTATCCTTCACTACATATTTGGCTATGCATCATGAGCTTAGCGACTAACGACTAGTTGTTCCGTTAAATTTTATCTTGCATCTATCGCGCACTGAGACAATTAAGCCTGAATGTTATTAGTTATTTATTATACTTATGTCTATTTCTTGCACATGCTTAAGACTTATCAGAGTTCTGAATAAATAAATTTCCACATATACTTAAGCCTTATTGAGGGCTGGCGCTAGATATCTTCTTGCCTGATGCAGTCCCAAATAAAAATTGGATCCTAAATTCTGGGATTCGGTGCGGCCATACGAGCCCTGGCGCTGGTTCTGGGTTTATCTGAATAACAAATCAGTTATTCTTAATTCAAATAGCCCTAAATGTAATCTTTGGGTCTATGAGTATCATCAACAAAATCTATTTTTAGCATATAGAAAGAAATTTTTGGTAAGTTTTTCCTCGTCAACATTTTTAGCTCATTTAACTTAAATCTGTAATCATCGCCAAGTATAATGTCAACATAAAAGGCTACCCTACTTCTTTATTATTCAATTACTAAAAAAATGTGTTTAGCCATTGCTACATGAGTCATTACTCAAGTTGTCATGTTTTGATAAACATGCAGTGATGAAAGGAAAGTATAATAAATAATGATTCTCCTGGTTACTGTCAGATCAACGATGTATCTATGTGGGATGCTTCGGTTTGAGATGTGTGCCAAAGCAGATACGCAGCAACGGAGCCAAATTACTGACCGTACAAATTTATGCTAAATGATTGTTTCTTCAGTAACAAAATATTTTATTTAGTGTCGAAGTGAAATTAAGAATCGGCACTCTCCAGATGTTTTATTATGCGTGGAGGGGGAATCAAATGCACATGCGTAAAGCCCGCGAGAAAAACGTTGTTGGTGGTTTTGAGGTCCGGATAATGGACGTCCGGATTTCGGACTTTGTACTGTATTTATATTTTGAATATGTAAAGTTAATGGTTTTGTAACAGTATATCTGCGTAACTGATAATTTACGATCTAATCTGTACTTCCGATAATATTTAATGTTGTATCATATGTAATCATAAATTGATTTGATATCGAACTTTAAATGGAGGAAACTGAAATATGTAATGGGGATTTACAGAAGTTGTAACCTTGGATCGCTTGCATTAACTGATAAATTACGATCGTTTGATAACTACGCTAAAAAAAAGTATGTTTCTTTCGGATTTATCTGCAGGATATCGTTCGTAAATATTTATGCTTTGTTTTATGTTCGCTGTTATCACTCTCTCTTTCTTTCGTTTTTTCTTTTAATATTGATTATATTGGCAGCTGAGGTAAAGTTCTAAAATTTCGTAATTGAAGTATAATCAGATGATTTCAGGCTACATGTCTGGATTTATCTGAGATTTGTGTGAATTCCCCAGCAGTTTCAGGAATCCTAATGTATCAGCTGCATTTATTTCCTACGATATGCGGGTGATTAATTAATTTCAGTTCAGTTAAACAAAGCATTTTTAGTTTTATTATTGTAGGGAGAGAGTGGGAAAAGACGGAAGTTGCTAACTTATTAGTCTTCTCACTTGTGCCATTGGAAACTGAGAGTGACATACATTCGTTAGAGTTTCTGTCCTTAAAAGCCCTTGTTCATACCTGTCACTGAAACAGATTTGAACACGTACATGCATTGAAAATATATGTTAGTGTTGATGAAGGTTTTACCGCAGGAATTTTTCATAACGCAAAAGAAAGATATCTCGAGAATACGTTGTCCATTTTAATACTTGGTATTTTCATTTTCAGGGCGAAGCCGTTCGTTTGTAAATAAATAAATAAAAAAAAAAAAAAAAAAAAAAAAAAAGGTCTTTTAAATATTGACTCATTATTGAAAGTCGAATTAGAAGGCAGACATTCTGTGAGTCATTTCATACACAAGCTTAACAGCGGCTAAGCGGTAAAATCGCTGAATACTAGTATTCCGACCTGGGTTTGATTCCAGTCGAACGGGCTTGCTGCATGGGCGTTTTCGTGTTTTTTTCCCATGTGTAACATATATACGTGCCAGTTTCCGTTATAAAGTCTTCCACGAAAATATTCCTTCCCTTAGGCAAATAGCCCTAGTAAGCTTTGCCATATCAACTAAACCAACCAACCATTTAAGGGGTCTCCTACACTTAAACCCTTTATGATCTTCGAATATGTGACTGTTGCAAGAATTGGGATTACTTATTTATTTTAAAAGCAATTACTTCCAACTTTTTATGGCTGACTACATAATATAGCTGCTTTCTGAAATCGTAATCAGAAAGATTGTGTTGCCACAAATATTTTTATAATTTAATCCGCTTTATGACAAAAATTTTCGTCATGTTTCCACCTTGCGCGCACAGTTTAAAATTATTTGTTGCATTATTTAATTCCATAGTTTATATATAGCTTTTATAACATTTGAAAACTACTGTAAACAAAAAAAAAAAAAAAAAAAAAAAAAAAAAACTGAGAATTTCATGTTAAATTTTTATTTTATTTGGAGTTGAGTTTATAAAATGTATTTTATTGAAAAAATCTGTAATGTTTTCGCGCAAAAAATTTTTTAATATTAAAATATTCATCAGATTTTTGGTTCAGTTAGAAAATAGTGCCCATATAAAGAATTCCATCCAATTTTATATGTACCATTAGCCATTTTAAAAATATCATGCGCGCAAGATGAAAAAATGACGAAAAATTTTGTTACAATCTGATTAAATGACAAAAATATTTGTGGCAACACAAACTTTCTGGTTACTAGTTTCCAAAGCAGCTATATTATGTAGTCAGCTGTAAAATGTTTGGAGGTAATTACTTTTAAAATAAATAAAATATTTCAATTTTTGCAACAGTCACATAATTCGAAGCTCATTTAAGGCGTTTAAGGTGTATGAGCCCCCTTAATACACAAATAACATAAATTAAGAATTCTTGTTGAAAAAAAGTAAAAAGGGAAAATGCTATTGGAATACTAAAAATGCCCCCCCCCCCCGAGGCAATCAGAAACAGATAGATGTACAGCGTATGTTTACAAAGCGTAGATCTCGCACTAATGTCCATCATCACGCAGCACTCTTTGCCAAGCTTCGTGCAGCTAACTGCATAATGCTCTAGCAAGAAAACTTGAGACGCAAAAATGTCCGTGTGAGTGTTTGGATAAAAGGCCTTTCCGTTTTTTTTTTTTTTTTTTTTTTTTTTTTTTTAAGTTCGATTTTGGTAAACAAACACAGATTCTTTATCAACATTGATAGGAAATAAATTATATAATGCAATTGAGCAGTGGTATTGTTCTCTTTCAGGGCCATGTCTGAAGTGGCCAACTGATACTTTTCATGGAAAAATTTACCAAATCATGACCAAGTGATGCTTACCAAACATTTTCTAGCCGTTTTTTAAGCTCTTCAAATAACAAGTATCTAGCAAATGCGTCATTATGAGAATCGCGACTCCGGCATAGTCTGAAATTTATAATTCCTCCAAAAAATTCTTGTATGTAAAGGGATGGTATTTTCCCTTATCCGCCAAATTACCACTGCTCGAATCTGATTTTTTTTTTTTTTTTTTGTTTGTTTTGTTTTGTTTTCTTTACAGCAGACTGTGAAAATGATGTCTCTAGATGTCGGAATAGTTTGTTCCTCTGTATGAAGCTTCAAAAAATATTCCCCATTTTATGAAAGTACTGCGTTCCTGTAAATCCTTTCGTATGCAGAAGTAGCAAGGATGGACAAAACAGATATTGACGGAAAATAAATTAAATGCGTGGTAGACATAAACATAGTTTTAACATACAAGCATAATGTGCTGGAAAAGCGTGTAGTATTAAACTGAACAGTATTGCTGATATTTGTTGCATATTTTATCTTATCTGGTCGCGAGCTGCTGTTACCGATTTCTAACCGTTTTTTACATCATGTGTAAAGTACTCAATAGATTGGATAATTTCTCTTTCATTTAAGCTACTATTGAAGAGCTTATACTCATTTTGCCTCTAAGATTATGAATTAGATTCATTAATCATACGGTGCACTCTACATTAAGTCGCTCCAGCGATCAACCGAATAGGTAGGTAATTATTTACGGCAAGACGCGAAGGGTTCCTTTGAAGGATCTGCCGTCGAAGACTGAAAAGCTGACTGGCATATGTGTTATGAATCATGCAAACTATAAGAAATTTATAGGAAATCGGGCCCTGTATCTGAGTTTTCAATGTGTTTTGTTATTTAAAGAAGATGCACAGTAAATTTCGTCATATCGTCATAGGCTAATCAAATTAAATACTTTATTTTAGTATTTCAAGGTCACGAAACTATGAAGAGGAGTAGCATTTTGTCTCTTACTTTCAGAATGATCACTCAAATGAATAATTAAAATTTGGAGACTGTGGAGATATGAAAGTCATTGTGAAGCAAAGAAAGGATTAAGCCAATCCGTGGATTAATATAGTAATAAAATTCATTAAAAAAAAGTAACGAAACAGGTGAAAAGAAGAAACTAGTCATAAAAGCCGATGAGATAATGTCCAGCTACAATCGTAGGTATATTTCAAGCAAACTAGTAGAGACGTTAGTGTATTTTGGAAGCAAGAAGAGATGAAAAATGAGCAATGCTGTCGCCGGGACTCGAACCACGGACCTCTCGAATACGCGCCAAGTGAGCTGACAATTACACCAGGAAGGCATGCTAAGAAGGCGGGAGAAATACCTTGTAAGCTTTTGTTAACAAACGATGTGTGTTGAGGACGGTTTCCCCCTTATGTATGCTAGTGATTCCTAACTTTTTTCTACTGATAACAGGTTTAATTGAACACCTATGTTACATTGATTTGTATTTATTATTATTATAAAACACTGATCTAATTAAATGATGCATAGCGTATTCAAGTCCCCCCAAAAACTGTCACATGACTGGTATATGAAACTGGTGTACAAACTAATGCATAATTCATCTTCAGAACGAATACATAATGTGCTTCAATACGCACTTAACTTTCTTCTGCTTAACTTTATTTATTTTCGTCGCAGAAAGGCTCGTTCGAGCAAGTGTGATGTTCGAAAAAAGGAGCAAAATTTTGATTATATTGTTTAAGGTTTCTAAACAGGAAGATCCAAAAAGCCATAACTAACGTATCTAGAAACTTTTAATAAATTAAACTCCTCAAGGGTTGTAACAATCTTTCGCTTGGAAGATCAGCTTAATTGCATTCATGTATTCTATTGAAATATACGAAAAGGCGCAAATACGCATTCTGTACTCGGAATGCTGAATAAAATGTTTTACACTGCTGCCCCAAAACTATTTAATACGCGAGCAGAAGTGATATTCAAACGTTAGAACGATGGATGAACAGTTGATTAAACGGATGCTAGGTAATCTTACGCTTAGCGAATTACCACAAGGAAAATTACTCTCGATTAAAGGTAGCATTTTAACTAAGATTTAAAATCTAGTAAATTTAGGACAAAAGGAGAGTGGAACTACTGAAAAATATCCCTGTCATTGAGCCGGCAACGTCGGGTTAAAAATAGCGACAGCCCGGCATAAAAAGCATTGATTCATTGTAAGATATACTTAACATCTTAAACACCGTTTATTTTAAATCGACGTGCTAACTGCAGACCACAGTAAAGAAAGCGAATTAAATTCAAATTATCCGCCCCTCCCCCCCAAAAAAAAAACCTTACGAGAAGCTCTAGTGCTAAACGAGGGGAAAAATGACTCACAAGGTTACAAAACACCTAAAATAATTCACAAAGATGCACACTGATTCTCAGAGGAACCAGCCTAAATAAATAAATTCGCGGAGTTAGACCCCGAATACAAAATGGAGGAAAGTGACACTGAAGGCGAGTTCACCCAGCCGAAGAAAACGGCAGACCACATTGCCCCATGTTCTCGCTGGCTTCTATGAAAATTGGGAAGATCTAAAAAGAGATTAGAAAAACCAGGAATTAAAAAGATGAAGGGAAATTTAAAAAGAGGCACTCTAAATATCAAAGTCTCTAACAGGGGTAGTCAAGCTTCTTATGCCTACAGCCCACTTTGTACTCAGTAAAATTTTTATATCGCTCACCCGTCTACAGCAAGTTAATTTAGCGCAACTGCAAAAAACGGTGCTTTTTAGGAAGTATCCACGGGTATTTTTGACTAGTAGTAAAACATGAATTCTTAAGCCGTCCGCCTAAACGTAGAAGTTCATTTTCGTCCAAATTCTTGTCAACGCCAATCAATCGAGAAGATTTATTCACAGACTTTTCTCGAGATAATTCTATTGATTCCATTTGGAACTCTGTTTCTTGAACATATCTTTCAGCCTCAGCTAATTCCTGTTCTGTCATGAATCCTTTTATCTTCTCAGATCTCGGTTTGATATTATGAACAAACCTCTTTATCCATGCTGTTACTAGGATAACTCTATGCAAGCTGCTATAATTATTCAAATTCAGTAGCGGTTCGCGTTCTATTTTAACTTCACATGACATCTGTGTAATATTTAATACGTTTAACGCCACGCGTATGTTTTAGGCAATCCCGTCCAGGCCACGCGCTCCGCTTAAAAGCGCTGGTATTGTAGGGCCAGTGATTCGTATCGCGGTAGAAGATAGCAACAAGTTGTGAAAAAGAAGACATTCCGTCGTACAAAAATGCAAGAATATCTAGAAAGCGACAACATAAACTCCAAAGAAAACCGGGAAAAGCGTCTGAAGTACGAAAATACTGTAAATTATGTTAAAAATATGATAAAAATGCAACAGAAGCTGGTAGAGTAATGGCCAGAAAAAAAAAAGACTGTTGTCACATTTTGTAATAGCTGTAATGGAGAACCGTTTTTATGCTTACCGTGTTTCAATGAAATCCAATGAATCAAAATCAAATCATGAATCAAAATTAAGTAAATTTTAAATAGATTTTGTGTAATTTCATAAAACAGTGTAAATTTTATAGTTATATATCATATTACACGCTGTCACCCAGCGGCGGTCGACGCGGCCTAAACGAAAAGGTCTAGTGTCAGCCACAAATGGCTGACGCGACCTAAACGGAAAGTTTAGTGCAGCCACAGATGCTGACGCGGCCTAAACGGAAAATCTAGTGCCAGCCAAGGGTAGCTGACGCGGCCTAAACGGAAAATCTAGTGTCAGCCAAGGGTAGCTGACGCGGCCTAAACGGAAAATATAGTGTCAGCCACAGATGTCTGACGCGGCCTAAACGGAAATTCTAGTGTCAGCCACAAATGGCTCACGCGGTCTAAACGGAAAATCTAGTGTCAGCTACAAATGGCTGATGCGACCTAAAAGGAAAATCTAGTGTCAGCCACAGATGGCTGACGTGGCGCTCAACGTGTTAACCGTCTTTCATTTTCAGTATCTGCATAGTCCCGATGTTTAGTGTTCGTTCGATGTTTTTGAGACTTCTGAAGCCAACCAGGTCCATTCCAAAGCTTATCTGACACAAGAGAATGTGCTTTTTCCCCCGCACGTAATTTTATCAGTTGGATTTTCATGCTCTGGACAAAAATTCCAATTTCGAGTTTCCCATTTTTGTTGGATTACTACAACACGACTGGAGACGAATTGTTTCCAGTCTCGAGTACAACCCTTGATCCAGCACAAACATATTTGCGAATCAGTCCAAAGAAATATGTCATTAGGTTTTATAAATGTAAATGCGGAAAATATACATTTGCATAATCTCGCTGCTATTAGAGCTCCTAGAAGGTCGAGTCGTGGAAGTGTATCTTGCTTAATTGGCGCTAATCGAGATTTAGCTAGCAGAAAACTTGGTATTCCAGCCTGTACTGGATCGTGTCTTGAAGTACGCTACTGCTGCATATGTCTTTAAACTAGCATCGGAAAATATGTGCACTTGCGCTTCGTTAGATAAAAAATCTTCGCAGTAGGTTCGCAGTGGCCAAATTTTGCAGGTAGTTGATTTCACTGCGACTGCAGATAATTATGTAAAGGTTCATCCCAGACTGACGGTAATAAAAGTTTCATTCTAAGAGTAAAAGGTATAGTCATTCTAAAGAGGTCGAAAATCTTGCTTCATGTACGTAACACGGTGCGATTTGTAGCTTGCTTTTCGCCAAAGCGCTCGATCGCTCTTAAAGCATCGGATAAATCAATCTTCAGGATAGCTTCTGCGTTATTCCATACAAGTCCCAAAACTTTCAGTGGTATATCATTAAAGTTCATGAAGGTAGGAAGTAAGAAGGAGAGCCCCTATCCGGTATTTATGTAAAATAATATAAAAACAAATTATAAAAAAAATGTGAAAGGTTTCAGATTTTAAATTACGTCCAAAGGGGGCCTTTTTAAACGTTTTGTTTTTTAAACGTTTGTTGTTTAAATTACGTCCAAAGGGAGCCTTTTTAAACGTTTTGTTTATTACCTTTATTTATTAAATATCACGTTCTTTGCACTTAAACCATAAAATTCAGTTCAATAGCAATGTCTCAAAATAATTTTTAAATGAGCAGCATATCTTTAGGATTTCCGATACACAGTTCCGCGCGCTGGAGATAAAAAGGTCCCCCCCCCCCGTAGAGTGTTGCCATTACTCGCTTTTAAATCTTTGATTTTGTTACTCAAAAATTCATTCAAGTTTTACAAAATATGAAATCGATCATAAAACAAATTCCAAATTTCAAATTTGATCTTCCACATGCCCATATTCGTAGAAGAATCAAGTCATTCAAAATTCAATGGCTCTATGTATCGTTGTTTTATCACAATGCGAGAAATATACATGCATTTATGCAGATTTATATATTTCAACAGGTCATTCGTGCAGTATACATAAATGTGATCCAGTTGAATTGAATAATTATGCAATAAAGTATACTGTAGACTTATGTTGACATACTGTAGTACTAAATAAAGAAATGCTAAATATGCTGCATACTGTCTCGTACGAACGGAAGTGTGGGATTTTGATAATATTAGTCGTATCCTCAAAGACGAATGAAAATGGAAGACTTTCATTTTGTTGTACTATTTCGAGGGACGGCAGGAAGAAATATTCTTTTGCTTCATAAGGAAGAGCCGCCTTAAACGGGAAGCGTAATGGCAGACCGCACATTGAGTTGAACAATGTTAAGCAAATTTCGCTTACTGCGCATGCTTGATGGTGTACTTTGGCGCGGGAAGAAATATTGGCGACTAAGCAACCCTACGCTAGCTTATTCGTGATCACCATGGCTGTCGAATGTGTTCGAATGATGTTTACAACTGTAATGTTGTGGAACTTTGCTTATTAGTTATTTTAACTTCTATACCGATTGCACTTATTTTTCTAATATATATTTCATTGTAATTTGTCAATAACATTGCATTTAATATTTGTTAACATATGTTCGTAATAATTCGTTATTTAAATGTAATTTGTTTACATGTTATAATTCAGTAATTGTAAACTGGAGTATCTCGCTTAGTTTGTTAGCGTATATTCGCGCTTTTATTTTCTCATTAAGAATTTAATAACTAGCATTAAGGAATTGTAAAATTTCTTCAGTGTTATTTGCAAGCACTTGTTATATTCCTCAGTGTTTCTTTATGTATGTACGAATGGAACGTATGGTAAATCCTGAATTGTTTTTATTGCTTAAAAGTATAATGAATAAATTTTCAACTAATATATCCTAAATTTCAGTCTTTTTCTGAACGAAAATTTGTACAGTTCCAAAGGAATGTGCAGAATTTTATAGGTATTATATTTTACATTTTGAATGCAAACACTGCTTCACATTACTTCGCAATAATTTCAGCTTTCTAGTTGTTTGAGCAGTACAGCAAAAAATAGTATTTTAACACAGTAATTAATTTACATTTACATTATACTCTACGAAGATTTAAACGCCAGATTTGTTTACAATCAGATGGCGGTACATCTACCATATACCGTATTTATCTTCTTTTCAAATCGCGCCAACATAGTAATTACGCCAAATTGTTTTCTGGGCATGCGCAGTACGCGACATTCGTTTAACACTGTTCAACTCAATGTGCGGTCTGCCATTACGCAAACGGGAAGGTAGTTAGTGACTCTGGCTGCTTTACCGAAGGGCCCGGGTTCGAATCCCGGAGATGCCGTGGATATAAATTGTTTGTTCCTTCATAGGAGGCAACGGTGGCCCGCTATTAGGTGCCTTCATAATAAAGTGACCACTGCTTACGGCCTTAGTAGTGCCCAACTCCTAAAATGGCTAGTGCTCACTGTTGGGGGGGGGAAAGCATCATGAGAAAGGGGGAAAGAAAGCGGCAGTAATGAATGAGTTAAGGAGAATGTAGAGAAAAATGTCAACAGAGAAGTTTATATTCGAAAACGGGAGAGGTAAGCACTTTCTAACCGCGGGCCCCTTTGGATATAATGATTGGAAGCGATAATGCTGCATTGCAAGGTATATTCTTTTTTCAATGCGTCGCATTCCTGCTGCTTGCTTGCTGTCTTGCGAATATTTTGCCGCTGATCCATCGTATTTGTGGTAAAGTGTTGAAAAGCTGCAAATATAATTAAGGACGGGCACGCAGATTGCGCTCATTGTTATGTGTGAATCCTAGTAACATTGAGCTTCTCAAGAATTGCTTTGTCAAGAAATATGTTAAATTGTCACGACAGCCACATTTATTTGACTTCAGCTACGCATTTACGCCATGGACCTTATAAGAAATAATAAGGTCCATGATTTACGCATCTACACGTCATCACCATCTACAACACTGACCTTAGTTGAAAGAATCTGAATCTTCTCCATTTTTACCAGTCTTTCACTATAATAATGCAGTACCAATGGCTAGTTTAGGCAGTCGAACTTGGCTTGATCTGAATCTTGGTGAAAGGGATGGCTGCTTTGATATTTTCATGGTTGTACATATTTGTAACTCTTTTTCCTTAGATAGGTAATCTTCGTTTGCTTTGCTGTATTAATACAACAAAAATTTGTTCTTCATCAACAGTCCGTGTAATTTAACGTCCCTCTGTGCAAAAAACAATTAATTGCTAAGAAACCCCTGTTCACTTCTCTTTGAAAAAGTATAAAATGTTTAATTTTCCTTATTAACGTTGCTTTTATCTCATTACATGGGTAGATACAACATTCATTTAGCAGCTGCGTCAAGTTCTTGGTAAATTTTTTTTTTTCAATGACAGCTACGTTATATTTAAAACTTATTTGAAATTTGCCTGTTAACTCGTCTAACTAGAGGGAATCTTCACTAATTTGCGGGCCCACCAGCGGCCGAGCGGTACAGTCGCTGAACACAGGTAGTTCGGTCCGAGGTTCGAATCCCGCGAACGGGCTGGCTGCATGGGTGTTTTCGTGGTTTTCCCCATATGTAACGTGTATACGAGCCAGTTTCCCCTAGAAAGTCCTCCACAAAGGCATCCCTCCCCCTTAGGCAGATAGCCCTTGTGTGCTTTGCCATAATTAAATACACCAACTAAATACACACCACTAATGTGCGTTATTGTAATGTATTTCTTATTTCACTGTTGTGATATTTTTTTAAAATTCTGTTCTTGATTGTATTAAATATAAGATATCAGGAATTTGGCTATTTTTAACTGGGATTTTTTTGTGTATCTACTTTTTTTTTAGGTGGGGAGTTATTTTTTGTTCATTATGAAGTGTGTTACTGTTCGGCTGTCAGTTCAGATGCTCCAAATGAAACGCACGGTGTTCTCTCTAAAACAAAAATGCCTATTTTTATTTTCAGTGCGCGAAAGTTGCCTTTTATGATTAATTTCTGTTGAATTTTGTACTGAAGTGTTAACGTTTTATCGTCAAGTAAGGCATCCGAATGGAAAAATTTCCTTATATTTAAGTCACCATAATCCTTTTTTTTACGATCCAAAATGTTTGTAATAGCTCCTGCACCATTCATTTTACTTGCCTGCTCATGGCGTATAAATGAACTTGAAAAATATATCTAGCAAAATTTTATAGTTTGAAATTTACTTAGACACAGCTTTTTTTGATATTTGAAAAACTGAAAATCGTTTCTGGTCCTGTAGAAAATCGTGACCTCAGGTCGGGAGGGGGGGGGGTAGAGAACAGATGGTGGTGGCATCATCACGTGCCTTGTTGCTGCCAGATGTTTTATTTCCCACTTCTTCCCCCTTGGCAGCGCCCATTTCAAGCGGTACTGATAAATACGACTGTTGGTTTGGCATTTCATATTGTAAATAAAATCAGCTGACTACATAAATACAGTTTGTTACAGATTTGGATTTTAAACATTACCTCCGGCGTGTTTTGCTAGATATTAAGTTTGTATCAGCATGTATGAGGATAAATATGCCCACTTTTACGACTTATTTATATTAATATAAAAAGTGTCAGATCGTAATATTTAACTTCTTTATAACATTGCACGAGAAGTTAAAATTTAATTTCGGTTGTGATTGCATCAAGGCACATTCCTTGTCTCCATGTTTATATGTATTTTTATATTTCTACCAAAGAACAAAAAAGATAGCCTTTCATTTGCGCTTTTGCAGCCGAGGATGATGGTTCGGTAAAACCATCGAAACTAGTCCTGTCAAAATTTGAAAATGTAACGCTGATTTTTGTTGTTTGACTTCTTAATTAATAGCCTTTTTAATGCTGTGCATTAGTGAGGAGGAGAATGTCTATGCAGAAGTTTTTAAAAAAAATAATAGTTAGTATGGTGTACGCAACTCAGTTTTGAGAAGTGTCTGTAGAGAAGACTCAGTAGTGTATTTGTTATTCCACAATCGAGTTTAATAACAAATTTTATTAGAATTTTTTAAATGGGTTTATTTAGTTTCAAAATGTAAAAAAATTATTATTTTTAGGATAATTTTATGCATTTTATGGTAAAGGATGTTTCTTCCTCTCATCACAACATTTCATCTTCTAAGGCAGGTGTGATTCATGGCCACTCTGTATTATGCTTGCTTTTGGAGAACATCCTATATTCAGACAAGTTACAGTACAAGTTCACAAACATTTGGTAATTCAGTGCACATTTGTTTGGGTGCTGTTTGGCATACAATTGTGCTGCAGACCTTCCATTGCAGTGAACTTCACCATACAGTATGTGCCTAATCTCCATTTTCATATTCATGAATTGTGCTATCAGTCTTCAGTAAGAACTTGAAAATGACTAATGCTGGGAGCATTCCATTTACAGCTCTGGCAAACAGAGCCCTCATGCAAATAATCAACACTTTCAAACATGCAAAACTGCAGATTATAAGAACCTGGCACATAGCCAGAAAACTTTGGGCAACATCATTATTAGGAAGATCATGACTTATGTCTGGTCTTTAAATGTCAATTTGCAGTCACGATGTGTTCATATTTTCCATCCTAACATCTCTGCAGGTGACTGTTGACGGTTTTCTTGCAACAGCCTCTAATATCCTCCCATCATATTAGGAGCGCATTTCCAGTCCTGCTTTTTTATGAAATATTTGTAATTTAACAAAAAAATTGAGCTTTTTTTCAAACAATAAATAATATGAAATTGCAGGTTTTTTAAACTTTTTTGTGCTCCTCATCTCCAAAATTCACATTAGGATCTATAGTGTTTCGATAGTAGTGAGTTTAGTAAACAATTGTCGAAAAACATAAAAATTTCGAGCTTGATGTATGAACAGAAGATTTGAGTTTAATTTCCCCCCTTTTTTGCTTAACTAGGCAACTTTTCCAGTGTATATAAATAGAAAAATAAGGAAAAGTGATTTTCTGGCACACTGTATTACATATCCTTGCTTTTTCTTGAAACTCTTCTGTATTATTCCTCCAGAAGTTAGAACCCATGTACCCACAATGCACTAACAAATCAAGTAGTAAAACAAAAATAATTCCTGTATGTAGAATCCATTTTAAAATGGAGGGGGGGAGCATGCTTTCGGAACAGCTTGAAGAAGGGGACAATTGTATAAATATTTAAAACATAAGCAATTTCAGAATCTTTTGCTAAATTGCCCGAGTAAAAATGCATGCATATACACATTTACAAATATATGCATGCTTTTTTATACACACATACACGTTTAAAACATTTTTAAGGAGCATTTAATATAACGTTAATTAAACTTTTATTTTTTTAAGTGTGTATATACAGATACACGCTTAAAGAAATTGAGGACGTCAAAAATTGAAAGGAGAGTGATTATTAAAAAAGGTTTTGCAACAAATCCAATATAAACTCTGCTATTAATATAGTAGACTCACTCCAGCAATGAGGGTGCCCTCTGGTAAGTAACCGGAGAAAGGCTTCAGTACTGGCCAAGTGATGAACGTGTTAGGTTGTATCAGACCCTTTCTCTGTAATATTCTTAAAATTAAATGTGATGTCCATGTGTAACTTAAAAGCTGTTAATAAATTATTGCTACACTAACGGACTCTTTTATGACCCCATCCAACATGACCCCCTAGTTTGATACTGTTCTGTTATTGAGATTGGATTCAGAAATGTTCGTATAAATGTATGTGTTCATATATGATTGTATGTATACTGCATAAAAAAAATGGGACAGTTCTTTATCTCCCATTCTTTTGAGCCGATTGATGCATTTCAACTTGCATTTTTCATGTCTTGAAAGCACAACTTAGGATATGTATTAGATTTATTTATATACAGCATTGTTCTAATGTAGGTAGGTATTTTGACATAAAATCGGACTTTTTTAAGATGACATGCCGATTTTTTCCCCCATATTTCAATTCTGCGACTCAAATTATGCCAAACTGCCAAATTTCGTAAAAATTGCACGAGTAGTTTTTAAAAAATTATCTGTCGAAATTTTAGCTCCTCAATGTTAATTGAATTTTGTATGTATTTATTAATCTGTCTTTTTTTTTATTTAACGTATTTAATTCTTCCTTTCACATTTCGAAATTTAGGTTCATTCCAAATAAAATTCGTCCATTTTTAATGATTTATTTTTAAAATTTGTATTTTTAAATAATTTTTATAAATTTTTCAAAAAAATGTTTAATTATAACGTGTACAGTTTTTGACATCATCCTAAAGTAGATGTGTTTCTAAGTATACCTGCAAAAAATCGGAGCTTTTTATTCAAAATTTACAAAGATATACGGGAATTTATATATTGGCACGTTTTGAAATTTGGCATATTTGTTGAAAGCGATAAAATATCAAATGTGGTTTAGGCATTTTTATTTGAAAGAATAATGTGACTTTCCCCCCAATGCACAAAGTAAAAAGGAAAATAGGTTGCGATAAATTAAGTAGTACACCAAGTGAATTATTCGTGCACAAACTGAAAAATATGGCAAGAGAAATTTTTGAATTTCTCCATAAATTTTGCACGAAATTTTACAAAATTTAATATTTAGGCATAATTTGAGTCGTAGAATTGATATATGGAAAACAATTGGCATATCATTTCAGAAAAAGTCCAATTTTGTGTGAAAACCCCTATGTTAGAACAATGCTGTATATAAATCTAATATATCTAATATGTAAGTCATACTTTTGAGACATGAAAAACACAATTTGGATTTTGTTAATTGGCCCAAGAAAATGGGAGATACAGAACTGTGCCCCCCCTTTTTTTTTGCGCAGCGTACATGCACACCATATATTCAGACAAAGACATGCATGCATACATATATTTCTGAATTCAATCCCAATAACAGAAATGTACCAAAAGGTCTTTTAAAATATTTAAATGTTTGATAATTAGTTATTGGCAGGATGGATCACACACACAGTTTAGGCATCATTTTATTAAGAAATGAAATAAAAGAGATTTATTGAAATGTTTAATTTAAAGTGAAAAGCATTTTCATTTTTAATTAAACATTTTTTTAGGAGGAGGGTATGTAAAATTCTTAATTGTAAAATATTTCTTTACTTAATTTATTATTGTACTATGAAATTATATGAAAGGAATTTCTTAAAAATGTTTTAAATACTCCAAACTTAATTATTAATTATTACTTAAAGTAATGTTACAAAGAAACTTCGAAGGGCTCTAGTATCTTATTATCCAGTAAATTATATGTTGACAACTGTAAATATCTATTTTTTTTTCTTTTTTTTTTAAAGCTCTGAGCCTTATTTAAATGTTTAAAGTTTAACAAAGGAGGGGAGTGAATTAGATTAGGTTATGCTTTTTTTTATGATAATATTAATAATAATTTCTTTTCAGCCTTTACGTCCTCTGTTCAGTTCGAAACCTCAGCCTACACTGCGTAACCCAAGTGCCCCAATATCTGCCACTATTCCAGGTGCTCATCCCTTTCGACCTCAAAGTTGTCTTGGGCCATATCTTTCACGTTATCCTGCGCCTCCTCCATATGGATCCTTTCCCCCATCTGCAGTAAGTGAATTTTTAATTTTCCCAATTTCTATTTTTGCTTTACTAGCCACTTGTGCTCTCAGCAATCTAAAGCAGCTAGTATAAAAAAGGAAAAATATATAATTTTAGTGAGCCTAGCTAATGTAATTTCATGGGTGTAGCTTGTAATTAATAATAATTGATAAGAACAACTGTGTTTATTGTGTTTAAATGACTTAGTTAATAGTTAATGGATTGAATTTAAAAGAAAAAATATCTTACACTTACTGAATGGCAATGCCCTGAAGCCTGGAAGATAAAAATATATTATTTTGGGCAGTGAAAACAAACATCTTTCTTTTCATTTGCTGAGTTTGATTAAATTTGAAATATCTTATGTTTTACCAAGTGGCAACATCCTGCTTTTAAGTCATTGAGTTTATTTATCAAAATATCATTAAATTTGTACAAAATATGAAATTAACAAAAAACAAAATCAGAGTTGAGGCTACGAAGAACGTGTTCACGCTCAAAATATGGTGGTTCTAGGTGCTGCCATTTTTCCACAGTGAAAGGAATGCATACCAGATTCTTAATTATTTAATAATAGAACTATGGGCTACAAGTTTCTTATATTTTAGTGTATACAATCATTGTTTCTTGTAGTAGGCAAAATAATCATAATTATGGAAGACTTTATAAATACAGTACAAAGTTGAAAATCTGGGCATTGAATATCTGGAATATATTCCTTTCTTTTTTTGTTTGCTTGTGTCCTTCTTTTAAAAATTTATTTTATTTTATGTAATACATGTTTGCGCATGGCTGATTTTTGTAGCATTGTGTATCTGAATTTGCAAGCCTTGATCCCTCCTTGGTAGAAGGTGTTTATTATTATTTTAGGAAAGTAAATAACAAATTATCTTGTAATCTCTATAGAAGTTACATGATATCATTTATCACTTTCTGTCCCATTCTCTCTCTCATTTTCATTATTTCTTTCTGAGAGAGATAGATAAAACTTGACAATAATTCTTACTTTGCAGTGTTTGCAATAGCAAATTTGTAATAGCAAAATTATCTAGCTTTGAAAGCAAAAGTCTATTAGCTTTTAATGAAAATTCTGTCATAATTTTTTGCATTTCTTCATGCTAATTGGAAATATTTAGTAGACTATGTTTGTTTGTTGGGTACTAGGATTTAACCTTTCTGTTAATTTGAAGAAAATTTATTGTCCACAGTTTTCAGATGGAAACAAATTTTTAAAAAATTGAAGCATTTGTGTTATTATTATTATTATTATTTTAGTGACAGTTTAAAAATAGCATTTGAAATTCAACAGGTTGATGAATATTAATAAGTGTTGATATTATGGTATCATCATAAATACCATATTGTCTCAGACTCTTTGTTAGTTAGAAGGTAGTTCCAACACAGTGTGCACAGGATTGAATGGGGAGACAAAATATAGTTGGAAAACTGCTTTATTTAGTTATACTTAGTTGTCAGGCAGACAGACAGTCAACAAGGGGCTCCAGGCTCCTCCAGGGTGCATGCTACTGAAGGCAAGTCACTTTTTTGTTTCCCAAAACCCTTCCAATCATTCTTTCTAAAAGACAAAATTAATAGTTTAGTTAGTCTGAAAGCTTTGCAATTTAAAAATTAGAGTGATACAAGTTTGTATGATAACTAGATTACTATTTATTATCATCATAGACAAAATAATGATGCAAATAAATTAAATAGAAAATAAAATAAATGAAAGCAAATGGAATTTTAGAATCTTGATTATGCAGGGGATATTGTGCTACTATCTGCTCAGTTTCATTATATGCAATAAAAAACACCGTTGTTTGAGGGGGCAGTGATGATCTGATGATGAATGGAAAGGAAATTAAGAGCTTGAACTGAAAATAAAAAAACCTTCAGAATTAATTACAAAAGAAAATAAAGTAGAGCAGTTCTTGCAACTACTAGCTGTAATGCGTAATATAGGAAGTGCTTAATTGCTATCACTGAATTCATCAACCTTAAGTTATCTAAGCCCAATATTGGCAGATTGAGACATTTGCTTCTGTAGCACTTTTTGTTGTATGGCTATTATCACATGAGGGGGAGATAACTCAAGGCCAATACTTTATTTATAATTTAGCAGTGTACGTTACACAAGTGCATTAAGATTTATTTGTTTGTTTATTAGCATAAGGGGAAACTTGATATTAGAAGGAAAAACTTTTAAATTTCATATATTTCTAATATATAATGTCATGATTAAAGGTCTCATAGGTTAAAGTTTTTATTGCTTGGGATAGAGTTACTAATCTGCGAGCAATTTTTTTTAAGCTGCTTAATAATGTGATCTTTTTCAAATTCTTTAAATATATCATTCGCGTCAATACCGAATTTAAAATCTGTACTTATATAATAACAATATAAGTTTATGTCTGTTAAGTACTGTTAGAAACAAAGCATTTTAATAACGAGTGATGTGAAGCATGATTTAAAAACTTCTGATTTATGGTAGCAAAGTGCAAAGTATGTATAAATATAAAGAGTGGCTGTTTATTTTATTATACTTAAAATAAAATAAATATAAAACATACAATGTATTTATAAATGTTTCACTTTTTGCTGTTTGTGATTATCTTGTTGTGTCATCTATAAGCAAAGATGAGAAGTGGGAGGGTACTGACTCCCAGCATTTTTAAAGATAATACATTACCCTGGAGTTGAACTCCTTTCCCTAGAATCCAAGCATTTTATCACCAAGCAAAAGTGCACTGCTCTTTGTCTTGCAGATATTTTGATCTCTTTCTTGATGCAAGAACTTGATTTGTCATCAAGACTGATGCACAGTTCCCTGCCGAAAATGTAAGATGGCAGGGTGTGACTGGATTGGTCAATGTGATAAGCCTGTATTGTGGGCGTGAGCCCCATGTATTTATGCAACTCACCGTTGCATTGGTGAGCTTTTATGACAACACATGAGTGTGCTTAATTGCGCCTTTTATTACATTGTGAGACAGGCATTACTCATGTCTTAAGGCATTTTTTCAAGGTGGTTAGATGTTTGTCTCTTTGTCTTCTCTGTGGTCATTAGTGTGGCATTCTCTGGTATTGTTGCTTATTGGTGTTTTTTTTTATTTATTTTTATTCATTTGTTTTGTGTTTGTCTTGTGGCATCATTTATTATCAAGGATGGGAAGTGTAGTGATGCGAGATTCCAGTTGAAGATGGTAAATTGACATTGGGGTCAAATTGGGATCAGTCACCAAAATATTTGGCACTACGTTTTTTGTTTTGCAGATATTTGACTTATATTTCCTGGTGAGAGTGCTTAATTGGTTATCAGGATCACATACAGTTGTTATATTGCCTCACTGAAATTGAGAAGCTTTAATGAGGGACACATTGCAAGCTGCTGAAATCCTCTGTTGTTAGTTGCAAAATTGTAATTTTTGTAACATCAGATAGAGATATTATTGGGAAAGTTATTATTTCTTTGTAGGAGCATACAATCTCACACCTGCTAATGGCACGAAGGTCTGTCATCGGTCTAAGATTGCAACTTGTGAGCCAACCATGTGTGGATTTTCTTATCTTCATGTTGTTTGGTAGTGATCTATCAGGTGCTGTCAGCAGGAAACAGACCCAGGAAAGCAGACGGATCAGAAGAAAAGGAATAACATGCTTTTGTTTGGGAGTATTATATTTGGATTCTATGTGACAGACACCAGTTTAGCTCCGAGGTTATTTATTACATTCAAGTGCAATGGAAGCTTCCTTTGTTGCACTTCCTATCCTTGCTAATAGATGGCACCATGAAATACAGCAGCAACAACAAGCGAACAAAATACCATGGCCGCCGTAAATTGTGTTATGTAAATAATATTCAAATTACTATCTTTCGCTAATTTCTTTAAAATATAGAATACAGTAATGTATGATAATGTGCTGTTAAGTTCTACCTTACTCTTGCTCTCTGAATTAGTATAGGTTGCCTAATTTCCCCCCTTTCTGTTTTTAGGAGGTAAAATTGGTAAAAAAAGGGGGGAGTGAAATGCATGCCTAAAACATAGCATATTGGTGCACATCTCTTTTTTTTTAAT
The DNA here is from genome assembly GCF_044657685.1 of Stegodyphus dumicola. Taxonomy (NCBI): domain Eukaryota; kingdom Metazoa; phylum Arthropoda; class Arachnida; order Araneae; family Eresidae; genus Stegodyphus; species Stegodyphus dumicola. The sequence goes on from NC_140770.1 coordinate 31,744,364, forward strand.
ATGTGTCATTTTGTTCTGATGTCATGCTAAAAGTAACTGTGAAAGAGGAGCTGTATGTAATCAGTATTGTTATTGTCCAGTCGATGAACCTTGTACAAAAGAAAATTTATTCAATTCAAAGCAAGTAGAAACTCCTTAAGATGATAAATTAACAGCTTATTTAATGCAATGAGTACTGAAAGGGATGACTTCCAAAGTTTCACGATAATTTGCTATTGTAGTTTCTGCCTTGTTACAATTAGTCCATTTGAGGGAAACTTCTGAACATGGCAAACATATACACGAGGGGGAGGGGAGGAGAGGAAAGGCAATGAGCAGGATTTATGCAGCTTGCAACACACATTAATTTGTAAATATTGATTTATGAGCTAATTGAAGCATATTACTGTCCAAACTGTATTGGCTGTATCAACGAAAAACTGGGTGGAAAGTTTTCTCTTACGAACACACAAGTTGATGCTGTTTTAATTATGTAAAATTTCATAAAAATGAGTCTCATAGGATTAGATTTCTTGGATAAATGTATGAAGATCTGGGAAAATTTGGCTTTAAATTTTGAGTTTTGTTGCAGAATTTTCAAACCTGATTTCTTAGTGTATACTAATCTAAGCTGTAATAATATTTATTAAAAAAATATTTAAAAAATCTCCACTGAATAAAATTTTGATGCTATTGTAATGGCAGTTCGTTTTTTTGTAAAACATACAGAACTGCCAGGAATATCTGACTGTTTTGCATTTAATATTATGAATAAACACACTAATCAGTGATGCAAGAGTGAAATTTTTTTTTTGTCTTGTCTGTCTTCAGAATATGTATATTTATATTTTTGTGGGCATCAATCTTTAATTGTTTGACAGATGTTCTTACTCTAATCTTAAATCTCAAAAGTGTACGTAATGTTAAAGTGAAAACCTCTGTCTCGTAGCATTCAGATTATAATTTAAAAATAACAGTAACGTAATATGGTAATACCTGTCTTTGTGGAAAGCTTGTAGAATACTTCAGTTTAACTTCTAACCTTTGAAACAAAAATTCAGATGCCCCCCCCCCCCAACTCCTAGCCTTCATCTGTTAGCATCTAATTGTTATGTTGAAAATTTTAAACATATAAGTATGCTTATTTCTAGCAACAATTCAAGTATACTCTAAACTCCCAATATATCGTATTCCAGTAGGAATCTGTGCCAAACAAAAGACAAATTTGTTAATTATTTGGGTACTTACGTATTAACGCAACCAGGCCAAAATTCGCATAAATCGCCAAATTTGCCGACCCTACTTACGGCAATCCTACGTGTTATGGGGCGTGTACTATCACAGCAGTGGGTTTTCAGCGGAATTTGCCGAGAAAAGAAAGAGACTTTTTTGGTTACTGTATCTAACAGAAGCGCCGTTACTCTCATGGAAAAAATTTGCGAAAATATCAAGGAAGGAAGCATCATTTATTTGGATTGCTGGAAAGGATACAATACAAGTGAGTTCGAAAATGCTGGATTTCTGCATGGAACTGTTAATTACAAATATAACTTTGTGGATCCCAACACGGGCATTCACACACAACATGTAGAGCGCATGTGGGGTTCAGCCAAATGGCGCAACAAAAAACAGAGAGGAACAGCCCGTCATCATCTTGACTCATACCTTATCGAATTTATATGGCGCCAAGCTCAAGCTGTTAATGGCAAAGACGGTTTTCAATCAGTGCTAAAAGCAATAGCCAAAAGATTTCCGCCGTAAAAATAATTCTGCAACTTATTCAAATTCGAAACCGGAAGGGTTTAATTGCTATTTTATATTTTAAAACAAAATAATATAAAAAACTGTATTAAAATTTTTCTGTAATTAATAAATGTGCATTTTCTTTCTATTCATACTTTTTTACTCAAACTTACAAATCGCGCCAACCTGGTTGCGATAATACGCAAGTACCATTATTTTTTTATATGTATTAGAGTGAATAAAAACCACATCCAAATACTAAGACTTCATCTGCTATCACTGCTGTTAGTTCACACAATCCCCTCCTCCCATTTTTTGTATTTTCTGTGTGCAGTTTCATTTTATGATGACAGTCTGTGACAATAATTTTTCCATAATAATAAACAAGCTTAACTTTCTCCTGATTATTTGGAAAAGATTAATGGAGATACAGATAAATCTGCCCTCAAATAATCAGGAGTTATCTGCATATATTTTGTTAACTATAATGTGCTTAATGTAAACAAAGTATTTGAGATGTTCTTCTTATCCATTTAATTGAAAAATCCTCTTGCTGCAAAAGTGTCTTCATTGAAGAACTAATTTTATCACAATGTAATGGGGGGGGGAATTAAAAGTCTTTTATTTGTGATTTTCTTTATAGTACTTGAATAAAATGCTTGCTTTGTCAGGGAAGGAAGGGAGTAAGAATTTTCTTTCTTTGTGAGATGAACTGCAGCTTCCATTATCTGAATAGTAAATAGATATATGCAGAGAATAAGGTCTGAGACACACTCCTTATTGTGAAGCAAATAAGCAGAGGAAATTTTTAAATTAGGCATAACATTATTTTTCCTTTTCTCAGAATGTCATCCATTTTAATATTCTGCTGTTGTATTAGTACAATTTAGAAGTGCAGTGATTCAAGATATTCTTATATAATTTAGTTGATTTTATATGAGATATGAAATTATGTCATAAGGATAAAACTGAGATTCAAAGGAAAAGTATAAAATTTAAAATTATCCTGTAGGAAAAAAAGGAAGTTCAAGTATCGTGTGTATAGTACTTTGTTGTCATAATTGTATTGCAACTTGAATAAATCAAGAATGTGCATACTATAATTTTAGTATTATTAAAGTTCAATTGAATACTAATAGTTTGGGTAAAGGTACCTTTAATAATTCAATACATATTAAAAATTTTGTATCCAAAAAATTTCCATTCTCTTTACTGACTCCTTTTTTGGGAAGGGGGGGATTATCTTGTTACGACCTTGATTGGAATTGCTGTAGCTAGAGTGAACTTTTCAAAGCAACTCTTTCATTACAGTTTTCAAGCACTAGATGGCAGCAGCGATCTAGGCTCTTCCTTATACGCCCATTGAAATTGCATAACCAGGAAAAATTACTTAGCATTTGCTCAGAGCCGAAGGAGTACAGGGAGTTAACACCGTGCGCTGAAGAGAGCGATGGCATGAACTCTTGTTGTAATGTTTAAAGGCAAATGGACTTTGGTAGCATGCTAGTTTTCAGCCTGAAAAAAATTGACGCTGTGAGCCACGGTGATGTTTAAAGGGAAGTCTCGGAAGTTTAGTGGGCGTTACCGAATCGCCCAGCTGTGAGTCGTGTGGTGGCCTACTTTTCTGCATAACCATCGCGATGCCATGGTGATTTTTATTTTTCCCTTTTAAGCAAGAACGGGATCTGATAAACATTCTTTTCCGTCCAGTCGAGGGACTTTTTTTTTCAATGCTTTTTCCCTCTCGATCCAGTGAAGACGTTTTTCGCCGAAGGGCCGAGCCCTGAAGGCGAGCAAGCGAACGGGTTAGAATATTTGGCAGTGGCGGAAGTTGCCGGCTGAAGAAATTCCGGATGGTAGTGGCAGTGGAGAGTTGTATCGAGGATAGCTCCGCATTTTCTTACTTCAGACGGTTTTAAAATTGGATTATTCTCAGAAATCTTTCAGGGAAGAAGAATACTACTATTATCCGCTGGAATAAGCAGTGACGTCCTACTATCTCAAATTACTGCGATGATCCTCAGGATCGTTTTATCTGTGATATTAACAGTGTTGATTGCAGCTAATTAGTTTCCTGTTATTTATTATTATCGTGTTGCCTTGTCATCTATGAATTTTATAAATTGGCGAAAATGCATCCTACATATCAGCATAGCCGGAACTATTATCGAGATCCAGGGTACCAAGGCCGTAGAGGAAGTGGATATGGAAGTTATTACGTGAAAAAGGTAAGTGTAAAGTAAAAAATTAAGTTTTCTTTAAATGATAGTCAAAATAACACTGATTTCCCAATCTGCTTATTTCTAGTTTTCAAGTTTTTAAAACAGTGTTCATGTTAACATCTTCCTTGGGAAAATGGATGGAAGTCATCATAGGTTTTCTTTAAATAATATTATATATAACCTATGTACTAAAAAAACTTTTCAAATTTTAGTATAAGTTATAATAATTTTGGCTACATTAGTTTTCCAAATAACTCTCCTATTTTTTTTCCTGTTCTGCGTGTCTTGGAACGACTTTTTTTTATGCATATTGAAAAACTAATTTCAGTTAATTTATTAGTGGCGCTGTAAATTCTGACAAGTCAGTTTTTATTTAAGCCTTAGTAATTAACAAAATGTTAGTTTTCTTTGAAACATGAATCCCAGTTTGAATTTTTCATATTCATTTTCATGCATGATATGTGAAATTTTGTAAATAGGTTTACTGCAATGGGAACTTTAAAAATTTAGTTTTTGTGTGATTCAAGCTCAAAGCAGAAAAAGAAAATTATGAAAATGATAAAAAGCATTTGAAGGAAAGCAAGATGTCAGTAAATTTGGAGTAGTATTAAATGTTTTCATTATTACAACTGTCTGTGTTTGAGGTCTTAATAGTAAGTATATGAATTCCACATATTGGAATACACCATATACGAGTGGAAAAAGTAGCTTTGTGCTTGCAGTTTGTCCCTATTTTGAATATCATGGAGATGCCAAATGGATATATCTATATTGGATGTGTGGGATTTATGTGCTTTCCAGCATGTAATGATTTCCAGATGAATAAGTGAGAATTTCTGTAAGAAAAATTCTCCATAACTGTAATAATACTTTGCTTTATAAATCATGTACTTAATCAATATTGGTTATAACTGTTCATTACTAGTATTTGATGTATTTTGCAAAATATTATTTCAGTTTTTGTATTGAGGTAATGTATGTATAGGTGAAACTGCATTTGTTTTGTTGTTTTTATCATTAATAATCAATTTTCAGGCATGAACTTCTGTTAAGTGTTATTATGGTGATGTAATCTAAATGTGGCATCTTGTACTGTTTTTAACATCTCCTTTAATATATGGTAGACTTGGTTTTAATGTGTGATATTGAATATATTCCATATTTTGTGATGATCTGATATTAATAAATTCCAGTTTTATTTTCATGCACTTTTTGGGCTTTAATAACCTCATAATCATGGACAATGTATATTTTAAGGACCAGTGAAAATTAAAATAATAGATCCTTTTGTTTAAATAAAAAAAATTAAATAGCCTAAAATATGCTTAAAATGCTTTAGTTTAAAATTATTCTTTGTGCATGATGAGTGTAATAAAACTCCATATTAGTTTATATTATAATTATAAACCAAGCTAGTTCTTTTGTATGATGTAACAAACATTATTTTTATTGTATAATTATCAATAACAAAACAAAGAGCTGTGTAGATTCATTTAATTCTTTCTTTTATTTTAATCCTAGGACTAGGGTTCATTGAACCTGTGAGTTAGTATATAGCCAATTTTGCTCTTGAATAATTTTGAAAGGCCATATTCTGATTGAGTTATTGTTTGTTTTCATCCACATAAAGTACCTGTAGATCTATAACGTCATTAATAACAGTTACAAATACAAAATAAGCTTGTTATTTTTGTTATGATTAGCCCAAATTAAAAATGTCTGGTTTTTATTAAAGTGCATGAACAGTTGATAAAATTGCAATTTTCCCCAGTTCGTGTTATTTCAATGAGATATTATTTATTTATTTATTACAACGAGTTTGGAAATCTTCCTCTTCAAAATTCATGCTTTTAAGAAAGCTTGGATGTTCATGCTTGCATAATGTTGTTAATATTAGTTTAAGTCACTTAGGAGAAAGGGTACTAGATCATAATAATAGATCTTGAGAAGAATTAGGAAGTGTATTTGTATTTTGTCAAATGCAAGTTAAAATAATATTTTTTACTTTTTCCTTGTATTCATTTCAATTTCATTTTCACAATTCAGAGAATTTTATTCGATGTAATAGCATGTGGTTATATTTAAATTTTAATAAATGTAGGACTGATGAATTTCCCAGTAATAAGAGTGGATTTAAAGCATTTATATTGGTCACTCATTTTGCAAGCCTAGTTTTAATTTCTATATTTATATTTCAGGTTTTTAAAAATCCTTCTTAGAATGTAAATTTGTACTAAAAAAAGTATCTTCATAATTCATGTGTTATTCAAAGTGTCCTGTTTAATTTATCATATCTACCTAAATGTCACCAATTACTCATTCACATTTATGCTAGGAATACATAGGAGTAGTGCTTTTAAAAGCAATCATAAAAATGCACTAAGTGTTTTTCTGTCACGATGCATGAATTAATATGATTGAGATCATTCTGGCATAGGAAATAAAATTTATAAGTTTGATCATTAGTTGAGTGTTTCTTGGCATTTGAACTATTATTATTGTGAAATCCAAATGTTATAGAAGCGTGAAAATGTAGTCAATGGAAGAAAATGACTATATTAGACCAGTAACATGTAATCATATGGAATCATTTGGCAGTTTTAACTGTTATAATTTCCACTTAGGCTTAGGAAAGAAGGTAAGTGATCAATTATGTACTGGGATGTAGTTTTTATAATTGTAATCACTTTGAAAACATCGGTTACCTTGGCCCTAAGTATCTTTGAGTACTGTTTTAAATGATACTTTATTCACTGTTACCGTATTGTAGATCAGTTTGAAGAGTTATACAGCGCAGTAGCTTATTTTGCATTCTGATAGATATGTCTAGATTTAGGAGACTCACAGAGAATACATTTGTTGGTTGTATGTTATTTATTTCAGCAATGAAAATCGGAGACAATAGTATAATCGTGTGAATCTATCTTGTTTGACTTAGATTTCTTACCCCAGTATCATAGATCTTTCACCCAGTATCATAGATACAAATGCTTTTTGGACGGTTATATCTCATACTATGGAAGGTATTTTCAGATGGATGATATGTTTTCTTGAAGCAAGAAACTATACCTGTTTTCATAGCAAATTACAGAAGGATATGAAATGTATACTATACTTACATTTATTTCTTGCATACATCCCCACGGGCACAGCACTGGTGTTCGAAAATGTCATGCCCGAGTATTACTCGGGGTAATTTTTTTTGAGTGCATCGTATTGTTATACCCGAATATGTATTGGGAGACGTTTATTTCAGCTTCATTTCTTTGCAAACCCCACTGTGTCTCGGGAAAAGTTAATGTGCGCTCAATTCAATAGATGACAGCACTTTACTGAAGATTTTAAAGGTTAGAGGTTATAAGTTCTTTGGTTTAAAGTGCATGGGATCTTTTTGTTGTAAAATGGCATCCAGTTCTTTGAAACGTTATATAGATGATTTAGATTCTTCAACTGAAGATGAAGGATGTGTGTCTGATGAGCAGTATTCATGATACTTCCATGGTCAGCCTCAAAAATAAAAAAATGAAGATATACTCAAGCCGAAGATTGTTTCTGACTACAGTCTAACTATGGGTGGTGTAGATCGCTGTGATTAGGAAATATCCTTTCATCCAACAATCCGAAAAAGTCAGAAAAAATATTATAAAAAGATATTTTTGCATTCACTAGACACGGTAGTTTGGAACTCATATTTACTCTATAAAAACATAGTTGGGAAACGTATTACATTTTTAGAATTTCGAATTCAAGTTGTAGAAGAGCTTTTACATAAATATGATGATGCAGCTTCTGGACAAAGAATATTATCAGAGCACCTACAATAGTTAACCCTGCCCATCTTACTGAACGACATTTTATTTCCTATATTCCTCCTACGTCTGTGAAACGTGAGCCTACAAGATAGTGCAAAGTGTGTTATTCGAAAAAGGATAAAAATGGGAAAAAGATAAGGAAGGAAACACGATTCTGGTGTAGTGATTGTGGAGTTGGTTTGTGCTTGGAAAAGTGTTTCCAGTTGTACCACACAAGACTGAATTACTGAAGGAAGGAAACATGATTCTGGTGTAGTGAGTGTGGAGTTGGTTTGTGCTTGAAAAAGTGTTTCCAGTTGTACCACACAAGACTGAATTACTGAACTATTAATATGTATTCACTTTTATTTATTTTTTTCATTTATTTATTTTTTAGAAAATAATTAATTTAAAAAAAATTTTTTAAAAATAATGCTCCACTAGAAGCGAACTTTACGACTGCCATGTTGAGTGGCAGCCGCCTCAAGCAAATACAAAACTAAAAATTTTACCCATGTACTTCAAAATATCAATTTTTAACTACTTAAGTATATTTTATTTTGTACTAAACACTTGATTTTTCCAATAAAAAAATTTGACAATTTGTGTACCCAAATCATCAAAGTAACTCGACAGTTAAAGGGTTAAATGTATTTCTTGCATCTAGTTTCTGTTGCTATTAATCTGCTAGTAGCTTAGAATATTTTATCTCCAACTACTTCCATCATTAATATGTAGGTGCACGCTGTGCCTGTATTTATATATATATATATATATATATATATATTAGGGTAAAATCCCTTCTTGAACGAATTAGTACAAATTCCAGAATCCAGATTCAGTGGGACTTCTTTAGGTGATTTCAGGATTTCCAGATTTCAGATAATTAACTTAAATCTTATGAGGTGACATGTAGAAATTGTAAAATGAAAAATAAAAAATAGTTGTGAAATAAAAAAGCATTTCAAACATTTCAGCTTCAAGGGAATCAGAATTTACAAATAAGCTCAATGTTAATATTTATTTTGATGTATCAAACATTGATTTCAGCATAAGTTGTTTTAGTAGTTTAGTTTTTTTGTACTAGTAATTTCTCTTAAATATTTCAAAAAGACAATCTCTTGTTCAGGCTCTTGTAAACAAGTAACAAGTCTTTGTAACTCATGTATCAATAATTCCCAAATCGGCTGAAATCTTTTCATTCTTAGCAACTTCTTTTGTCACTTTATTTTTGGTGATTGTATTTTGGATTTAAAAACTGTAATATCGATTTTTGCCATCTGTTGATTGGTGGCTGATTGAAGTCTTCATTATTATTGTAATGAAGATTTCAGTTAAATCATCTTCACATATGTGATTTTTAAACTGTCTTAAATTTCATAACTATTTTCTGTAATAACAATACGACTTGTCAGTTTATTTCTTTTGCCATGTTTTTACAATGGCAGTCATCAGCAGGTAGCATTATCTTCTTTCCTGACACAGATGTCATGTTTTCCATATAATCATATTTTTTCAAAGGAAACTGATTTTTATGATTTGAGATTTGCTAAGCAGTCATCCTATTTCACCAGGGAACAGGCAATCTGTTATTCACAAAGAAAGGTTGTGCTTTGATACTACTTTTCGGAACCAAAATGTAACTCAAAGCTAAAATGGCAATATTTCTTTTTTTTTAAAACCATGCTACAGATTTCTCAATCTATTAATCGGTGACTAGGGCACTGTCATCACAATGGAAGTCTTCAATTACATCATCATCACTTGGCATTTCATCATTATGTTCTATTAATCAGAAAATTTTCAGTTTACTTTCTGTTTTTAAATTGATGAAAAAAATGCAACCCAAGGAAAATTATTAGAGAGTAGTTTTTAAAAGTTTAGCTTCTTTGTGTTTTTTATTCTTATGGGAATGCTGTATCATTTTTATATTTTTAAGTGAATTTGATGATTTTTTAAATTATTAGATTAAAATGTTTTCTACTGTAGATATAGCAGATCAGATTATTTTTCCTGACCATACTTGAGACGAATTCATGTTATTAATAGTTAACACGTTGACTGCTGCGTGCATTTGACGCTGTTTGCCCATGACTCCAACTTGAAATTTTTATTATGTGATGTATATTATGCTGAAATATTATCTACAGAAGATAATGTGATTTATATAATCGTGCTTAATGCATTTTTTGTGGTGGGTGTTACCGGCGACTCCCAAACATCTGTAGACCATTTTTGCCATTTACAATTTAAATTCTTATTATTTATTATTCTTCAAACCACTATAGTAACAATGGTACTATTTAAAAATGTAGCAGTATCAATATTTACTTTAATTATGGATTTTACTATTGGTCGCATCACTGGTGGCACCCACGGCGCTGTAGCCAAGTCGAGTGCCAGTGACCGGTGGCCCCCCCACGGCAGTCAACATGTTAATAAAAGAGATACTAATAACAGAAACTAAAAGCTCTTTATTTTACCGTAATAATCAGCTTCCTTAATCCATTAGGGCCCACCAGCGGCCGAGCGGTAAAGACCCTGAACACTGGTAGTTCGGTCCGAGGTTCGAATCCCGCGAATGGGCTGGCTGCATGGGCATTTTCGTGGTTTCCCCCATGTGTAACGTGTATATGAGCCAGTTTCCCTTAGAAAGTCCTCCACGAAGGCATCCCTCCCTTTAGGCAGATAGCCCTCGTGGGCCTAGCCGTAATTAAATAATCCAATCCAATCTTTAATCCATTAGCAGCTATTGTGTATGATGGCCAACTAGCTATTATATCTGCTATGTGAAGATGTTCTTCATTACCACATAAGATAGTTACCTAAATTTAGAATTAGTAAATGCTTTTAGGGGAAAAATTTTTTAACTTAAAAATGTGGAGGGCAAGGAAAACCACTATAATGTTACTAATATGAAAGGTGTCTGTACAAGTCTACCAATTAGGATGAATAAACTTACTGCCTCTGCATAATTATATCCCATCCGAGTATTTCTCTGAATTAAGTGGCAGATCTGGAACAGAATTTTTTCTAGATGCAGGACAACTTTTGTTTCATTTGTAAAAATTTTCTTCTTCAGTGGGATTAATGTATTACTTATTTTAAAACATGGATGTCATTGCTGCTAGCTTGCCCTGGGAGACTACCAGTTTTTAATTTTAAAGAAAATATTTCTGAACAATAAATGAAATTTACTAAATTAATGAAACTAGGCCCTGCCTAGTTTAGGACCACTGGTAGTGTTTGACCCATATTCAAACCTAGACGAATGGACTAGTTACATAGTTCTTTTATCCTGGTTTTCATCTTGTGGAACAGGATTGCATGCCAATTTCCATTAGAATGTCCTTCGTGAAGGCATCCTTCCCTTAAGCAGGTAGCTGTCATGTGTTTTGCCATATTTCTATAATGTAACCTAACCAAAACTAAAAGTTTAAAATTAGCCATGTAAAGTCAGTGAAAATATATATGTAATGAAATAGAAAACTGGCAGCCGAGGCAGATTAAATCTTCAAAATTTTATTTCAGTAAAGATGTTGCAGCCACAAACAACTTGACACACTACTTATGCCTATTTCAAAATGCTTACATTTTTTATAGCTTTCCAGTGAATAGAGCAGAAGGCAGCAGTCTACCTAGGCCAGAGTGTAGGAAGCAAGCACAGTTATGTTCAGGATAAAATGTTACCTCAGAATGAATTATGTTGATTTCCAATGCATTTGATTGGATAAATAATACTGCAGTAAAATTATTATTGGGTAGTTGTGTTTTAGTTCTATTTACATCATCAGTGTTATATAAGAGTCATATCACACAAAATGACCCAGTGCAGAAAAGATTATTGTTTTAGAATACAAAAGGGAAATACCAGATTAAGCATTAAGGGGCTATCTCTAATTTAAATTATAATTTAGCATTTACATATTTTTTTATCTTCGATATATGTTATAGAGAATGAGACAGAACTGAGTAGAAAGACAGAACTGAGTTATACAGATAACGATAACAAAACTGGATTTTTATGAATTACCAATCTTTATTTTTGCACATATCAAATCATTTCTTAATCAATTAGATATTTCTAGATCATAAGCAATTACGATAATTTTTATATACACTTTACCTCATCGTAGAATAAGAACTAAGGAGGTTATAGCAGCATAGAGTTGTTGGTATGACGGAAGCTATGAAAACGAACGACAATAATTGCTTGTGAAGAGTGTTAAGTACGATGCATAAGTACAGAAAAGTCTACAGGATCGTTCTCGTTCTGACTGTACAAGCTACTCATTTACATAATTCCTGTGCTTCCATAGAAGACATTGTGAATAGTGAAGTATTTGTTAGCAGTTTTTTTTTTTTTCATTGTCATTCCTCTGAACACTTCTTGAAACTTTGGTCGAATGAAATTTTTTCAAAACAAATTTTATGCAGAGTTCTAATTAAATTTAATCTGTCCTAACTGGCACTTGTTTGTAAGGCATTGCAGGTGTTCCTCCTGTATATCCTTGAGGTATAAATATCAGTGAATCCAGCTGCAATTTGAAAGTTGCAGGATCTTATCTTTTAAAATCCGCTGGAAAATTTCACCATGAGTAATCCTGTCTGACGTTTATTAATTGTTTGATTTTAATTGCATAGGAGGAATCCGGTACTTTTAAATGACTATAGACAAGACTGAGTGGAAAGGCATACAGATTACGACAACAAAACTGAATTTTTACGAATCACCAATCTAATTTCGCACATATCAAATCATTTCTTAGTAGATAAAATTATTCGTGAAGATTATTTTCCAGACCCTGTGCAACATATCTATTCAACATGTTAGATCTACTATATATGTGCATAACTGTTTCATCACATCATCCTCTCTCCTGCACAGTTTTTAACTGTAGGAATATTTCCTTCTTCATCTTAGGTGTCTTCAGTTTTATCTTACATTTTTCTATATAAACGTTAGCGCAGTGGCCAGCGCTCAGTATTGTACACAGAAGCTCAAACCCATCTGACGTCATTTTTATATTGTACATAGAAGCTCAAACCCATCTGATGTCATTTTTATATTTTTCATCGCCCAGTTATGAAAGGTTGTTTTTGCATTATCCAGCTTTTCTTCTGCACCATTCATCAATAATTATATTTTCCTGCATCTGTGTATCACTAGTTAATTTTTAAAGACTCAAAATCTGCAAATTCTGACTTAAAACATGGGCTTCACTTAGCATACTGATTTAGGTCTCTGAACGTTTCTCCCATGTCCTCTGGATGTATAATTTATCTCCGATCATGTACATAATTATATTTAGAAGTACCTTGTTGTATTCTATCAACTTGAATTCTAAAAATAAACTCTTCTGCAGCAGAGTTAAAAATACATTAGGAAATAAATGTGAAATAAGGTTAATTGATTATTTTGGGCTGTAGAAACATTAACATGTTGACTGCCCAACACGAGATAACTCATATTAGCGCCATCCTTCAGGATGCCCAATATGAGTTATATTGTAGTTTCTTGACTTGCCACTTATACACCGCTACGAGTTACTTACTTAGCGCTTGTTTTAGCTGTACTGAGGTGACAAGTCAAAGCATGTCTGTACAAATCAACTCATAGTGGGCTTCTGCGAAAAGCTCTGTCTAACGAAAGCCGACTAGAGATAATTTGTAGGATCCTTTTTTCTACACATAATTAAAAAAAAAAAAAAAAAAAAAAAAAAAAAAAAAAAAAATCCTGTTAACTTTTTAATGATTGTTACAAATCATAATTAGTATTTTTAATAATATAATATGATTAAATCGATTTGCCTTTTCAGACGAAATCCGAAAAGAATCCGAGAATCAACGTGTTAACAAGAGTGAAAAAAGTAATAAAGTCTTATTTCCATGTATATTTTCAAAGTCTCGAGTAAATAAATTCCCACATATCTGGGCTTATCTGAATAAAAGTCAGTAGTATTAAATACTTTTCTTTTGTCCTGTAACATCACCGAACTTCCGGAATGGAGATAACTAGACAGGTTGTCTTTTTAGATTTATTTAAAAAAATTAACATATGCTTTCTTTGTTAATAAAAGTAACATTACAGCATAATTACAGAACAGGAAGACTACAGCTTACCCCGATGCACAGATATGCTTTACTCTCTTAACATTTTTTAAGACAAGAGCAACCTTTTTACTCTTACAAGATGAAGAATCAACAGAAACATTTCTAAAGGATGGTGTCCTTAATGAGTCTTCTTGATCACTTTCACCAGCACCACAGTGGATACTGCGGTTCGTTCCCAGGACAATGGGAAGTTTTCTTAGGACACATACAAGTTGTGTTGCTACAGGCCTATGAAATACTGTTTAATTTTTTTTTTTTTTTTTTTTTTTTTTAATATTTAAAGGAATTCCTGTCAAATTTCTTGTTGTCAACTCTGTATACACATTCTTCAGCAGTTGGTTATGTGTGGTTGAAGTCTGCATTCATCACAAGCGATGAAGGCTACCATGCTGAAAAATTGTCTACTGTGCGTGTGTGAGACATACGCCCTGCTAAAGTGAGACGATACTGTTGCCGACTTTGTAGAGCATTCATGAACTTGTTGGCGATATGTTTTTTGTCAAGCTTATACATGAAAGGCAAAAATAATTTTCAAAACTGCAACTCACTAAGAATTTTGTACAAAGCAGTCAATCAGTAAAATTGAAAAAGCAAAACACATTGGTAATAAAATGCTTACCTTTTGGAAAAATCCTCTTTTGTGCTGTTGTGTTTCCATATATGGAACAATCTATTTTCATTAACAAAATATCAGAAATTGTATAACAGCATATTTCACATCTTCCGAAACAAGCATGCTATGCACATAACTGCATTGCCACATAAACACTTTTTGGTGACTTATTGCTTTATTTCGTTAATACGTTTTTTCGATCTTTTATTAGGAATGCAGGTAATTGGAAAGTATTTTTGATTTCTTCAGTTTATTTTGAAACATTACAGGAACTGTTTTAAGTTTCTTACAAAATAAACAGTTCTTTCCCCTTCAGAACTTATTTATTCAGGTGCATGTTTCCTACATTTATTTATTTGTTTTTCTTTATAGTACTGAATAAGGTAAAACAATGTATTTGTAACAATCTTTGTATTTTATGTGGATGAAAATTGCCAGTTATTTTTACTTAATTTTATATTTAACTCAGTGTGCATTGCTTAGGGAAATAGTACTATTTGACAGCAGAAAATAATAATAAAAAATTACAATAATAATATTTAAATTGAGTTGAATTTCAGTGGGAACTTTGTTGTTTTGTAAGATAGTTTTGAAAATTGAGGTGTAAAATAAATAAATAAAAGCTAATTAGGCAAATGTACTCTTACAGTATGACCAGAATGTAGGTAAAATTGATTTAAATAAAATATTATATGGAAAAAAAACTTTTTTTGTTATTGTTATTTGTTGTCTTCATATAGTAATGAAAAACTGAGACCTCTTATGACAAAAAATTTAAACATGTGAATCAATAAAAACTGTGGAATAAATGTTTTTCTTTCCTGGAATAATTATTGTGTTCTCACATCTGACAGAAAAAGGAAATTAATATTGAAAATTATGTGCAATTTATGGGCTGTATATACCTGCGATAAAAGGAACATCTTCGCGTATTTGCATACATTATTGTACTTCAGTATTATACATTTTATCTGCAGTTTGGTGAAGGAAGTTTAGAAAAGATACATGCATATAAAATCGCAAAAAGAAATCTTTTTTAGATAATCAGAACTTGTCTTGGAAATTTTTATCAATATGTAGAATTAGTTGCCACTGCCTTCTCTTCCAATTGTAGATATTTTAATATTCATGAATTAGGCTCTTAATTTTTAATGTTACCTGCTACTCTTCTATGTAGTAATTTTTATCATCTTGAATTATTTATTTCTAATAATACTGGAAATAATTTAATGTAATTCCAAAAACAAATTATTTGCAAAGCACTTAAGGCCACTGTTAGAATGATTGTCAAGTCTTTAACTGGCATGAATCTGTTGTTGGGAGTAGGGGCTACATGTTTGAATCATCTGGTCCTGTTTTTGTATTACTGCTCATGTGGGAACAATACCAGAACATTCTGAAAAAATCACCCATAATCCACAAGAAATGTTTTTATTATTATTATTATTATTATTATTGTCATAAAGGCCCCATATATTTTTAACACCCTGTATATTTGGTGAAATTAGGTTTCCAATTTTAGCATTTACATAGAATTGCAGATATGCCTACCCCAAAAAAATCAGAGTAAAGGGCTGACAAGTGTAATAAAAAACACACACTAGGTAAAAACATAAAATAATACAAATTCTTATACAAAATATGTTAAACAAAATATTTACGTACAGTTTAAAAAATATAGTAAATTTGTTAACCAGTAAGCTATTGCCCAGTGGAAAGGAGACCTCTGAAAAGGACTTCATAAGGAAAACTGATCATATAGAGAGAACTATGAAAAGCTATCCAGGTACCATGTTTCCTGGATTTGAATCTGGCTCGAACTGGCCTTGTTCTGCGATCCTATCGATTCGGCCATTATTGGTCCTGATAATGTAGTTAATAAGATATTTCTTGTCACTGTGACGTATTTGCTTTTCTTGTATGTAATGTAAAGAACATATGGACTTAATTAAATCACAGCAATCCATTTTCGTGAGAATGGAGGCTGGGAAAGTGAAGAAAAAAAATTAAATCGCAGCAATCGATTTTCCTGAGAATGGAGGCTAATGTTTTGTGCGTAATCGCAGTTATTTTAAATAGTTATTTTTGAGGTAGTGATAAGGCGTCATTCAATAGAAAATAACGATATTTAACTATTTAATATAATCATCCTTTGTAGCAGGTAAGCTGAAGAATAGATATGAAACATGAGCCTACAGCTGTCTCCTAGAATTTTTTTTTTTGGGCGGGGGCAGGTGACGTAATGCAATTGCAGCTAAAGTACATTAATCAAACAGATGCTTAAAGATGTATTTAATTCCATATTTATTTTCGTTTCAGTCCGTGCGAATTTCACATTTCCAAGTATTGTGTCCATTTTCATAATGAAATTCTTGTTTCTTTAATACGTATCGAAAGAACGATTTTTATATTAATTAACGTATTGTCCTATAATTTACATACTTAGAATTTCTTATTAAAGCCGTGAAAATACTTGCTAAGCTGATGTGTTTGTAGTCTTGAAAAGTATTGTTTGTTACCTGCGGAATTATCTCAGACAAACTGCAAGTATTCCATTAAGCAATTTTTGCGCACGTGACATTCATCAGGATTTTCCTGCTTGTTCAAAAAGATCAGAAACAGGTTCCTTATGCTGCGTTTTCTAAATTTTCTCGCTAATTTCGTCACTAGGTTATGAGTCGGCATAGCGACTCGGTAGCTGGTGCCTTGCGACCCTGAATCTTTGCCCGTTTTTCCTCATTTGATTTCGAAGATAGAAAAGATATTTCCTCTTGCCCTTCAAAATGCGAAAACTTGTTTAAGTCAGATATTGTGATTTTTCTCTGTCATCGAGGTAATTTCCCCGTTCCCCCCCCCCCCCATTTTGAGAAAGCGGTGTGAATTATTTTGATATCATATTTCTAGATTGCGAAATGTGCAATAAGTTAATCCGTTTTGATGAAGAACTAAGTAAGATTCTTTTTGAAAATACTACTTCCTCCTCTCAAAAAATAGTGCTATGGTATACTGTTCAAATTTAAGAAATCATTTTTTAGATTTCTGGTTAACTTTAAATATTATTATTATTACAAAACAGTCATCCCTTATTAATTTGAAGCCTGTTAAAATGGGCTTCTCGCAACGCATATTAAATAGTGTACAATTAATTTTAATAATCAGATGCGGTCAGAATTATTTCTGGTGATTGAACATTTATTTTGTGTCATTAAATCTGCGAAGCCCACCAGCGGCCGAGCGATAAAGTCCCTGAACACTGGTAGTTCGGTCCGACGTTCGAATCCCGCGAACGGGCTGGCTGCATGGGCGTTTTCGTGGTTTTCTCCATGTGTAACGTGTATACGAGCCAGTTTCCCTTAGAAAGTCCTCCATGAATGCATCTCTCCCCTTAGGCAGATAGCCCTCGAGGCTTTGCCATAATCTCACACACACACACACACACACACACACATTAAATTTGCTGCAAAATAGAAAGGAGAAACATTCGAGACAGTTTCGCTGTTTAATACTGAAATAAATGGACAGTCCGAAAGATCGCTGATTACGTCAAGCTAATGAGTTCGAGAAAATTCTTGGAGAAATTCAAAAAATAATAGCTAGGTCAGGGATTCGCAACATGGTATATGCTAAATGCAGTTCCGGGAACAGGACGAAAAGTGGCTTATGATGCGTAGATAAAAAAAAAAAAAAAAAAAAAAAAGTCGTTTATAACTGCTAAGCTAAGTCGAAGAGAATTTCATATTGCGAAATTCATTGATGAAGAATTGTTAAAAAAATATGCTGGCAGAGCGGATAGTGTGTTAGTGAGCTTACTGTAGTACTGTAACGTCCGGGTATGAATCCCTAAGAAGGGATACACATCGAGTTGAAATTCTCTCGAAAGGTTGAAGGTAGGGCAAGAATGGTGAGAAAACCTGGAACAGCTTCCCCCGGAGTTTTCTTCTTCGGCATTCATTCGGGGGGAAGCTTGGTAGTTAAAAACGCTAGATGATACCTAATGTGTCTGCATGAATGCACAGGCAAAAACCGTCTATATTTTTTGGCACAGGCGCCGGCTTTGCTTCCGCCTGTCTACAGCCGACTCATAGAGGTGGCTGTAAACCTGTGCGTGGTAAAAAAATGTAGTTCGTGGTTAATTATTGACTTGGAGGGAGTGGGAAATACACATTACGCTGATTTCTCTCGAAGCCATTGTTGTTTATTTTAAAATTTTATTTCGCAACAGCAGTGAATAAAACGAAGCAGTGCATAAATACATTTCAGGAAATAAATCTGATCATTAGTTAATGGGGAGGGGGGAAAGTGTTATATGTTTTCCAGTAGTAAAAATGCATGATTTATAATATACACACAGAAAATTCAGATTTTCATCTTGCTCTCTTCAAGGGAGTATAAAATAGAAACTATTCTTTTCCCCTTGATACTGTTACGAAATGTACAGGCGCGGTAAGATGGCTTCCCCGCAAAGCAGGTTTAGGGTTGCCATAACATGGCAAGGGAAGGCAGGGTTGCCATATTTGGCGACAAAATTGGCGATATGCCGGGAACGGATGGAGAACCTTCTGGAACGAATTCGTACCGGCTTAGCCCAGAAGCTATATAAACCCTGCTGGTCCGCAGTCAGTTGGACGGCCTCGTCTGGAGTGCGAGATAGTTAGTCAGTCCGTGCGGAGTCGATCGAGTGCATCGAAAGAGTCTCTTAGTGCATCGTCGATAGAGTGTGTTGAGCTCCGAGAACGACTCAACCGAAGAGTCGGGAACTGTGCTCTGTGTGTCGTCGAGAGAGTACGTGGAGTTCCGAGAACGACCAAGCAGATTTAGGAGCTGTACTCTGTTGCTTTGCAGTGAAGCTGTCTTCACCGTTATAGCCTGATAACCTGAAGGCTATGTCGCTGATTGTTCCAGCGAGTGTATAGTAGATCTTCGACAACGGTAAAAAGTGACTTTGGAGCTGCCCTGATTAATATTGCTAAATAAAGTGTGTTTCGATACTTCATCAAGAAGTATTGTCATTATTCAATCGAAATCTGCATGAACCCCGTACGAACGTGAAGTGAAAAAAGAAAATAACGTAACAACTGGTGTCAGAAAAGAAAAACGTAACAATACATTTTCTATAAGCCCATTTACGGCTGAATGTCATAACCTTCTCAACGTAGTTTAAATTCAGACTGGATTCCCAGCTTGGGATACAAAATGCAAATACTTGAAAAGGAGAATGGAAACTTCTTAGACAGTATATAAAACGGAACGACCATTGTAGGTAGCATTCTAATAGACGTTATATTTATGAAAGAAAAGTGTAAGGAACAAGTAAATAATATGGGATATCCTACTTTTTATTCATTATTGATGAAGTGTTAGGAAACTTTGATACGTAGCACAAGCAGAACTTGTTAGGGAACAAGACTTCGCTACAATGCGAAGCATTTTACAGAGAAACTTAGAAGACATTTGATTGCTTATTTTTATCGTGCTAGAGCTTTAAGTTGCTTAATGTTTTGTACCATAACAATGCCTTTTTTTTCCCTCTACAAATGACCACTCAAAAGAAAAATTTAAGTACGCTTACTAAAACTTAGAATATTCGCCGAAAATTTTGGCGGAATCAAATACATGTGAGGTTTACACTTTCCTGATTGGTTACAGTTTAGACTCGAATCTCTTAAAGATTTAGCAGGTGTGAATCAGATCTAAACCATAGCTAATCGGAAAAGAGTAATCTGACGCATGCTTAATTGATCCCTCTTGAGATCTTCAATTATTTTTTATGTCGCAATAAGCATATTTCATCGATGAATTCTAAATTTCCATTCTTTTATTTTCAGGGACTTTTGATACAAAATCGTGCGCTATTATCGCAGCAAAATGTTACACAGTTTCTATTTTTAGCACAATGAAAATGTAGTAAAAAAATGTTTAGAGCTACTTTGTCAGACACGCCGAGCTGGCGCAAATTCTTTGACCTGAAGATTTTGCTGCCTGGTGCCATCCTAAATTGTAAAATTATTGCATTTATGTTTTTTAGCAATTAAGTCTTGCTTATGCTACTTAAGATCGCTATGCCGTAACTGTGGCAAAATCAGCACATGTTGTATAAAGTTGCAAGCTATCAACTGGGCGAAAACGTTAGTTTTACCTCCTTGTTAGGCTTAGGAAATATGCCAGGTTTGACAGAAGTTTGTAAACTTTGATGACTTTTGTAAACTTTTATTATGCTGTAGATTTAGAGTTGTGCAACGCTTTGTCACGACAACAGCACATTGTCCCATTACAAACGCCCATCGCTAAAAACAAAAATATAGAAATTTAGAATTTACTGGAGGAGTAAGGCAGCAATTCTTAGAATTAGCGGACGCTTGGGCGAAATCGTACGCGTAAGAATATACTTCCGTGATTATTTGCGCCTCAGACCTGAACTGTCTAAAGTTCAAAAAAGTCTTAACACTGTTTTGGCATTAACAGCATACGCAATGATAAGTGTGATATCAAAAGTCATATCTGGAGGCAAGGGATCTCGTTACGCCAGCAGATGTGTTATAAGTTATTTGGGTGCAAAATTTCAATGCTGTAACCTTTCAGTCAAGTTCAGTATAAATCAGAGAAAAATTATCTAATCATGATGATGTCGTTTCCAACTTCTGTGCAACTTTTGTCATTTGGCATCCATGTTAGGCTTAAGGAAATACTTTAGGAAAACTTGAAAACTTTAATGTTTTATTTATATTTTGCTTTGGCAACAGCACATTTTTTACTCAAAAGGCAGTTGAAAATAATTGAAAAAAAAAATAGTATTCGTCGATGAAGTATGCTGGACACAAACTAGAATTCGCAAAAAATTTGGAATTGGTCCTTGTTTGGCATGGCGCAGATCCGACTAAACAAAAGCTTTGGCAGTTGTGAACACTGCTGTGATCAGCGTCATTGGGTACTTAGGATTTTAACCCCCCCCCCTCCAGAATTGAGAGAAAGTCTTAGCTAATTATTCTGTGACTTCGGCCATGTAAATGTTATGCTCGAACTCTCACTTCGCAGTGAAATTCAGTCGCGAGTTCATTTGGCAGACCAACAAAACGATTAAGGGAGTTTATTTATTTATTTTTTAAATCTTCGGGAGGTGATTGTAACTTTTGCAGAATGTTTATAAATATAGCATGTGTAGTAACAACGATATAAAAGTTTCTTTCCAAATCTTGCATGTTTCTTGCTTGTCTGTATAGCTGTGCATGCATAAAATATAAGAACTCTCCTTCCCCCTATAATTTGGTAGCCAGATATCTAAGGCAATTTAGGTAAGGATTCCCGCGATGAATGTCGTAAAAATTTAGAAACACATCAACGGTATAGAAAGCTAAATTGTAATTACTTTCTGAAATCAGCTGAATTTCTCACACATTGTAGTTTTCTTAAATTATCGGATACCTCGTTGCTGCAAGTGAGCTAGTGTAGTGAGTATTATGCAAAAAGGCAAAAACATACTATAGAAGCATATACTATAGAAGCGCTGGGAAAACGTCATTAAGCAATAAAACGCGCATTTGATTTCAAATGTCTAAGAAAACTAAGACTAAATGCTAAGCTAAAAAAATCGCATTTTCTAAATATCTCTTATCCACTCTTATATCTCTTATATCTAATTGCAGAAGGTAGTTTTAATGCATCCTTTGCCTTCGATATAAGATTTACGACATTCACTTGGATTTTTTATATCATGTGTCCTATCTACTTAATTATAAAATTATGAAAGGAAAAATATTGACATATTTCGTGCATGCTGTTTTAAAAATTATATTCTTGAAGTGCTCATATCTCAGCAGATACGTTTTTTAATGGAGAAAATTGATTTTTTTTTTTTTAAATCTTTTATATTTTTACTAAAAGTTCGACTATGTGGGAAGCTCGGGAAATGCCGAATTCTGCATGAGCGAAAATTCCGGATAGTTGAGTGTATGAAAATTGGAATTCACGATAGAGAAGTCAAATGAATAGAACGCCTGGTTTAAAATTATGAAAGCAATCATCATATTTTTTACCAACTTGAGTATCAAAACCCTGTATTTAGAATAAGATTTTTTGGGACAAGAATTTATTTCAGACATAAAAGCCAACGTATTTCGTAGGACTTAAACATGCAATTAATCTTGCATTCAGAATAGAGCAGAATACTTAGTTTCAAGGAAGTTCCTAACTCTTGCGTATATCAAAGAGTGCCTGGTGTGCCTTAATGTATGCTGCCAAAAAAAATTAATTCTAAAGAGCAGTGGATGGTAATGTTCTAAATTATAAAATCCGCTTGAAACATATGTATGAAATAGAATTTTGAAAAATAAATGTCAGTGCTAAGGAAAGCCACAAACGTGAAGAGAATTTGCCATTAATTTCCTATTTCTGTTTGAATAATTTTCTCTCTTCCTCTTTTTTATTTATTTATTTATTTTTTTAAATTCTACTTTCAAGAATATATTTAACTGGTTTAACCAAGTAAATTGCCCCGTTGTTTTTGTAGGCGTCCGCAGCGGTGCTCGTACGCCTTAAATTGTTATGAATGCGGTGGAATATATATATTTTTTAAATTGCTAGCTTTTCATTCAGCAATACTATGAATTAATAATAACTGAAATGCTCATGAGTGACCTGATTTCTTTTTTTAATCGTAACAGATGAACGTGAGGTTCATGAATAGTGTACTAGAAATATATGTATGTATATATGCGAGTTCTTAATCTTATACTGTGTGTCAAATTTTATAGGTGTTCTTCAACTTCGATAATTACCCTTATATCTGAGCGCTTGACGCATCAGCCTGCTACGTAAGTGAGAGCTTCTGACGCCGGCGAAGGATTGATGCATGTGTTGTCCTCGGTGTGAAACCGGACTTCTTACTTTGCCATTGAATAGTAATTGGCCTTTTTTTAACATTAGATCTCGGTGATTTAAGTTGGGAAGCATTCGAGATATAACTCGGGAAGGGAGGGTAGCACGCGTTATCCGTCGCGAAAATCCCTCTCGCTTTATTTAAGCGATTGCGAGGCGCGTTCAGCCGGAACTGTCCGATTGTCGTCGAGAAAGAATAGGGTGGGGAGGAAAGAGAATGTGTCGAAAACGTCTCTCTCTAGCGACAGGGTAGTGGTAGTGCAGTGGAAAGAGCAGCTTGTTGTGTGTGGTGGTCGAAGAACCATTTGTGGCTTCCGTTCTGTCGATGCAATTGCTTTACGTGAAATCCATGCATTTGCAGTTTTCTAGGATTCGACTCGGTTTTTGAGGGCAGAACTAGTAAGCTGTATTTATAACCCCAACACCTTGCATGCGGCCATAGGCCAGGAGAACACTGATGAACAGTTTATTAAGGATATGTTCTTAACGTTATCTTAGAATCTGCTAATAGCTAATCACTTATATATTATTAAGGACTGTTTCAAGCATGAAATATAGGATTAGAAAATATTTATATTTTCCAAAATTGGTATTTCTGTATTAAAATCCCCCCACCCCCAAATCAAATAAATATCCTACGTTATTTATTTCTCGTCATTTTTCTTGCCTTTTAAATTTGCTGGGAGTATAATTTCTGGTACACATACGTATAAGGATGCTTCAGCCGCATTTTAAACAAATTTTATGGCTGTAATGCTAGATTCACTTTTATAGACTTTTTGCGTATAACTGTCTACCTACTTCTCTCCGTTTTGTTTAGTGATAGGAATATACCTTCGCGCTCTAGTATTTTATATACGAATTTCAGATCATAATAATTTTATGAATGTAAATCATTTTTATGTAGGTGGAAGGTTTTTTATGGGGAAGCGCAGGAGTTAGCAGAGAAAAAAAAAGGGGGGGGGGATGTAGTTTAAGGCGATTAACCTTTCTTGAGTTCGTATGCAGGTTGCAATGAGTTGAAATGTATGCACATTGCACTAAATGGCATATTCCACCTTTAAACTGTTTTTAGCCATGCCGAAATGTATCACGAGAGAATATTTACATAGAATTGTTTTTTTAATTAGGTATCATAAAATGCGCCATTATTACCTTCCCTTTCGCTTTAAATCTACATTCGAAAGTTTGACTAATTTGGTTAAAATTCCTGATAACGTGGATATCCCTCTTCTTAAAGACACTTATCAAATTAGCTTTTCCTTTATCGCAGTAAGGCCCACCAGCGGCCAAGCGTTAAGTCGCTGAACACTGGTAGTTCGGTCCGAGTTTCGAATCCCGCGAACGGGCTGGCTGCATGGGTGTTTTCGTGGTTTTCCCCATGTTTAACGTGTATACGACCCAGTTTGCCTTACAAAGTCCTCCACGAAGGCATCCCTCCCCTTAGGCAGATAGCCCTCGAGGTTTTGCCGTAATTAGATAACCTTTATTGCAGTAATATAGAAGTTTTTCATTATCAAGGAGGCTGTGAGTATCGCTTATTGAATGTATGGATAGTATTCTGACTTCTGTGCGCATTTCATTTTAGCAGTGCGCACCAGAGTGGGTTCCTTTTTATCTTACGTGAGCATTTACCGTTAGAAGAATTAAAGAGCAGAGGAGAAGTGCTTCTTCAACCGTGTGATTGACATTCGTATTTCTCTGGATAAGTATATGTGTGTGATTGAAAGCGTGAATAATGTAGAAATACCGATAGGATTCTTCGCTTTCTAGCCTCAGTTGACCTTATCAGGTCATACCGACGAAATATTTGGGGCTTCTCCGAAGTTCTTTTCCACATACCCCCTTCCGGAGAAGGAAAAAGGGATTATTTGTCGATAATATACAGTAAACTTTATTTTACACATCTCGAAACTATAACTTTTCCTATTTGGCAAACTAACTTTTGTCTATGTTACTGAGATTTAATTTTAGGAGCATTGTGAAAGGTCCAGAAAACAATGTGCTGTGTTTTCTGTTAAAGTCCTGTATGAATTTAATATGCACTGACCAGTCAAAACATTATGACCATCCCCACAATTTTCAAAGAACTCGGCTGAATGACGTAGAAGGAACGTGATTAAGTGTGAATGGCATTTAATTGCTGCTGGAGAAGGTAAGGAATCATTCTTGCACTTTTTGCGAGTGATGGGATCTAAGCGAATTTTATAGAAGGCAGATTGAAATGGCTCGAAGAGTATCTCCTAAACTGTACGACTGGTAGGTTGTTTACGATCTGCCGTTGTTAAGTGCATAAATGACGGTGAAAGCAGCAGTAGACACCAAGGTGTTGGACATCCACGCGTCATCAAAGAAAAAGGACGTCGGACACTGTTCCACTTGATACTGCGAAATTGGCGTCAATGGCTCAGCTGACCAAACTAGTACAATTCATGTTTAAGTAGAGTGTTTCGGAACACACAGTTCAGGGGACACGCCATTGGCAACTACGCCTACAGTGGGGCCGGGAACATCGAGATTGGACCATGGATAAATGGAAGACAGTTGCCTAGTCGGATGAACCACAATTTCTCATTCATCACGTCGATGGTCATGTCAGGGTACGTCGTCTTCCAGGTGGTATTATGTTTTGGGGGACGTTCTCGTGGGTGGCTCTGGGACCCTTAATTGTGGTAGAACATAATAAGAAAGCTGCTGTCTATCTGAACTTAATTTCGGATCAGCTGTACTCATACATGACGTTTGTCTTCCCAACTGGAAATGGAATCTCTCTGCAGAACAACTCCCCATGTGACAAAGCTTGAATTGTGTTGAAGTGGTTCCAGGGTGCATAAAGTTGAATTCCAATCAGTGTCCTGGCCACTTAACTCAGCGGATCTTAACTCGATAGAGCACATTTAGGATGTAATGGAGCGGCAGCTCAAAGCTCCAACACCACCATGTCGGAATATCTCGTATTTTTGTACAACCTAATCTACCAAGAACTTGTGGCATCCATACCAAGACGAGTTGCAGCTGTTTTGCAGGCCAAAGGTCGCCCAACTCGTTATTGAGTAGGCAGACATAATGTTTTGGCTCTTCAATGTATATATGTATGTAAATGAATGAAAGTGTTTGTCTTTTATTCTAATCTACAGTTTAATTCAAGAACTTGCCACACTCGACTTTCAAAAGAAGAGAAAGGTCCTGTTTACATAAGATTTCTCAAAACCAGCCCATGGAGTCCACCCGCTTTATGTACATATAATTTCACACTAATTTAACGAACTTTTGGTTAAAAACTCAACGATTACCACTCTGCTTTGCGTTGCCACTTTGCATAGAGTAAGATTATTTGTTTCAAATTTAATCTGAAAACTCAGCGGTACAAAAAATTGTGCTGCTATTCAGGAAAACGGAACTATATTAATTTGTCTCCAATTTAATAAGCAAACTCGCCTGTTTAAGAGTTTGGGCTATGTTGCCATTGTCCAAATTGAAATATTTTAAAATGTGTTATCGCTTTGCAAAGCGCAAAATATTTAATTTTTCACGCATTAACATGCGTGTCATTACATCACCCGCATTTGCTTTTTGAAAGTGAATTTGTAATAGTCATTACGCATTACTTTTGCTGTGAAATTAATCATGCCACCAAAACGAAGATTGATTGCTCGATCTACTAAGCTAATTCCTTAAAAAAAAGTAAATAAATAAATAATAATAATCTTTCTGAGAATGTTTAAATATTTGTTGAATTTCATTGCCTGTTTTTTCGAAGTGCTATTTTAACATTGTATTCGAATCCCTTTGGCGAAGAAGTCCAGCTGAGTTTGAACAGAAGTTATTGCTGTTTCGAAAATAATCTAATTGTCAGTATTTTCTTCGCTTGTATTTTCAGTGTCACTCTGTCTTTTGTTTTCTTGAGGCATTTGAAATGCTTAGTATGAAAGCCTAGAAATGTACTGTGTTTTTATTCATTTTTAGTTCTAAAATTTTAAATCAATTTATAAAGAATAAGAAGAGAATGTGCACGTACGAAACAAAGCAATCCCAGTGATCAATCGAAACGATGCTTTTATCCATATGCAGAACGATCTTTACGAAGTGATGATTGAAACTAAAGACACAATTCAGCTGTTTTAGAGTATGCTTGGGATTGTGCTCTCGCGCATACCGTTGAGTGTGCATGCGTAGGCACCGACGGGCTCGGATAAACCATAAACCGAATAATCGACAACACGCTGTAAAACACAAACACTTTCGGTTAATCTTTGGAATATGGTAGTTTGGCGACATTTTGGTAAGGCGATAAGGGTTACTAGCTAGGACTTTAGCAGTGTACATGGATAAAGTCAAGAGTGTGCGCAAAGCCATTTTTGTGCAATTCTAGGACTTTTTTTAAGTGAAAATAGGTGGACGTGTACATGGATGATACCGTGTATGTGCAATTCTTAAAAACGCGGCAAGCAGTGGGCGATTCTGCACTTTGTCCCAATTTCGCACCTAATCTTCGTCATGATTAAGCATTTTTGTTCCATAAAAGTTCTAGCATAAGCGTAATTCGGCGAGCAGATTGTTGGAAAAAAATGTTGAGTTAAAAAAAAAAAAAATGCCTTTACTTCGTGAAAACAAAATGGCGTCCAAACAAAAACTAGCAGGTTGCTGTCGCAGGGTTGGTCGCCAAATTTTCGCCAAAAAATCGCCAAGTTACCATAATTCAAAGATTAACCACACTTCCTTTTCTTTAAGCAGCATTGCAATACATGTCGTGTAACAGCTAATTGAACTCTTCGTATATGTCATTTTAGAACAGAATGAGTCTTAAAGATACGAAGCGGATAAAAACATAAACAGCTTTTGTGCATACTGCTATAGTCTGTTTCTACGTACTAATTTCCAAATTCAGCATACTCCACTTATCTCTTTTCTTATAAAATAACCTCCAAATTTGTATCGTTTTTGAGCCTATCCTGTAACCACAATCGTGCATTCGACAGCGGTCAGTAGTTGTATTCCATTAATAACTGTACCAGTGGTTTACACAGTTGAAGTTTTATAAAAACTGCAGAGACCGCTGCGCATCATTTCAGAGCACATTACGTGAAAAATTTTGCATTGCCGTCACCTGGACTCGGAACTCTGGGCCTTTCGATTGCTAGCCGGACGTGCTTTCCAAGTACGCTACTAATGTACGCGATACGGAGGGAGAAAAACTGTACATTCTCCTCCACATAAAGAATGACTGCAGAGAAGACCCTAGTCCCCAAATCCTGATGGTGACGAATTATCGTCCACCATCTTTTTAGTACTGGCGCCACTTAAAGAGATCATTAGACATTATTTCGGAGAAGCCATGAAAATGTGCAGTGTCCTCTCCAGGATTCGGACCCTGGACCTCCCGATTTCAAACCGTGCTTTCTAATTACGACATGAAGGCACCCACTAAGTACAGAGGACATATAATAACTTAAATTTCAGAGAAAATACAGCGCAGGTTATCTCTGTTTGCAAAAACTATAAATAATATTTCGTTTCGGTTTGCAAATATACGCTAGCTGATGAGTGTAGATATTTTTAGATGCAAGTGATTTAAACTTAGCGGTATCACGTTAAATAAGCTTCTACATTATATCCGTATTGATAAAATTTATTTCCTGTTAGGAAAACTGGAGATGAATGTGATGATAGTGAATGAAACGTCTGTGGTTTGAAACTTTTTGTACGTAGCGGTAACTGAATTGAACTGAATGCTGTGGGTCTGTAGCGTAAAATCAGTTACTTTATTTTTTCCCGAAACCTGTGATGTAATATTGTTAAAAAAATACAGCAGTCATAATTTTTCTATCAACTTCAGTTCTTGAGCGTTGAAAGAGTAATCCCTGATCTACATCACCTATTTGCCTCATTCACTATTCCAATATATCAATCAGCATCTTGTTTCTTGTTAATCGGTTTGCAATCATACCAGAAACTTGCTGAATATTTATGTTATTCTTTGAAAATGCGTGAGTGCTTGTTTTATTTATTTATTTTTTTATGTTCTCTCTAGCTATAATTGCAATTTTAAACGCAGAAAATACTTAAATGAGGAGGGAATTGCGTTTTCTTGATCATTTATCAGATACTAATTGGGAAACATTTTCCGAACTGTTTTCTGCGAGTAGGAATTATTTAATTTTTAGTAGTGGCTGAAACAATTTCATGATCTTCTTAAAGACATCGTAACACTTTCAAATTTGACTTCGAGCATGATAAAGAAACTGTCAACATCTAAAGTATTTCTGAAAAATGTTCAAGCACTTTTAAAAATATTTGATTTCAGATGATGAATTAAGAAATTGCATCCGATATCAATATTTGATACATATATGTAATAGACTCAGGAACAGGAATTTATGAAGGCATAGGAGTTGTTATCCATAATGACTAGGAAATTGGAGGCGAAGGCAGATTTAATCTTCAGTTTTATTTTCAACAACATGTTACGGCTACACACAAGTCGGCACATTAAATGTGCCTGTTCCAAAAGGCTTACATTTTTGATAACTTTGTAGCAAGAAAGAAGAAGCAGACACACAGCAGTACAGCTGGACCAAAGCCTGAAAAGCAAGTGCGTAATGTTCAGGATGAAATCTTAAGTCAAACTGAGTTAGTTTTGGTTCTCAAAGCATTTTGATTGGACAGTTAATATTGCTGTAAAATTATTACTGGCTCCTTTAGTTTTAGTTCAATTTACATCACTAGAATTACGCAAGAGTCATATGACATAGAATTTTCTAGAAATGACGCTGTGCAAATAGATGTTGCTATTTTTAGAATAGAGAAGGGAAATTAATTTACGCTGCTAATTTAATCTTTTACATATTCTGTATTTTTTCTTGCATATATATCGAAAAAAAAATTTGTTTTTAAATTATTCTTTCGCAGGCTTTCAAATTTGACAGAAACGAGCATGATAAAGAAATTGTCAAGATCTAAATTTAGTAGTCTGGATTAACATCTTTTAAGTGTGCTGTTATGATTCTGAGATATTAATATGATGACCGTTTAAAAGACATGCAATAAATGATGCTCTCTTCACGTACAAATAAATAGCTTATTAGAAAGGTAATCTTTCCTAGGCTTTGCATCAGCAACATGTCTTTCAGTAATAACAGGTGCCACCTGTTCGATGTATTTTGTAACATGCTTAAAAGATGTAGCAGGTGGTTAAGGTATTGTACTGTCACGAATTTCCAGTCCTGTATTATTTTCTGATTCTTTTAACCATTGCGAGCATTGAGTATCCTATTCAGAATTATTCCATACTACTTGTAAAAGATGAGGATGTATCTCGTGATTAAGGTTCTAAATCAGTGGCGCAATTAATCATAATTTCTTAATTAATTTTAAAAATTTTTAACATTCAAGCTGTAACAGATGAAATAGCCTCCAGATAAAACTTGGAGTATTCTAGAATCCATAATTTCACTCTCATCGCAGATTATACCTTTGTTGGTAAGACAGTATCTTTCATATAAAGAATAAGTGGAGAAAAAATCGTGTGTGGGGATCTCTTCTGTCTTTGAGCCCACGGTGTTATGTATTCGAAATACCGGAACCCTTTCGGCCCTTTGCATTTCGGATTAAGATTATTCGGTTTGTATTCCTTTCGTCTACTGTGATAGACTATGCGGCTATTTTATAAGACAAATTTGATTTATAAAAGTTGCATATTCTGTTGAAATTATCAAGGTACGAATCATTGCAAGAAGAAAATTTTACTTAGTATAGAACTTTGGCATTTATAAATTCTTCCTTTAGTTATAGTTCTGAATTCCAGTTAACATGTGCAAATGTTAGCATGGAAACCAGGACCCATGTACAGATTCTTCCTTCTGGGAACGATTCCGATAAGTTTTATGCAGATTCTTGTCTCTTTTAAGTCTCTGTTTGAAAAGATCTGCATACTGATCCAGGAATGTTTGGCCCCACCAGCGGCCGAGCGGTAAAATCGCTGAACACTGGTTCGTGGATCGAATTTCGACAAACGGGCTGTCTGCGTGGGCGCTTTTGTGGTTTTCACCATTTGTAACTGGTATATGAGCCGGTTTCCATTAGAACGTTCTTCACAAAGGCATCTCTTCCCTTAGGCAGGTAGTCCTCGAGTGCTTTGCCATAATCAAATAAACCAAAGCAAACCGCTATGATATTCGCCAAAAAAAGCTTTCAAAGAACTTAGAACATAAAAAACCTGAAAAACTGTTATCAGGAAAGAAAATGTTTGCATAAGTTTGTCGTTTGATATCTTATTTAGCTGTAACTTTACTGCTGTATGTTTCCTAGTTTCCATCCTTCTTTTCTAAGCATAAACTATAATTATTTATAAGTATTATATCATGAAGTTTCTTGTGAGCACACTCTGACCGTTTTTTTGAGTCAGAATGGTTGCAGTAATAATCCTTAAAATTTTGTTTAGGGATGAAGATAAGAAGCAGTAAGATTTTAAATCATTTCTCTCTTTTGTATGCCATAATCCTTCGCGTATGTGCACGGAATAATAATGATGATGATGATGCTTTTATCGTAGAAAATTTGCTTCTGCGAATAAGACTACAACCGAAAAAGCGATGGATTCAGGGAAGCAATCGACAGAAGCGTTAAATACCTTCCATTTAGGTACGGGAATTTATTCGGTCCTGTGGAGATTTCGACCGGTTTTCAGATATCTTTCATATCTAAGTAGAGGGATGATCATTTAGGAGACAGAAGTTAATATGGAAACTGCTGATCCGTGTCGCTGCTTTCGTCATCGACTGTTACCTCACCAGCGAAACAGAGTTTGTAAAGATGGGCAGATAGGAATAGAATATTCAAATCATTGTTTGTGTACCACACGCATTTTAATTTCCTGGGTATTTCTTGTTTTCGGTATGAAAGAGCATTAGAATTTTTTAACGCATGCTTCCTTTCCATACTACTTATCATCTTTTATATGAAACAAATAAAATAGGTACGATTCTTAATAATTTAGTGGGAACGTTTGATTTACTGTTGGATTAATGTATTTGTTTCTTGCTTCATTTTACCGGTTCTTAATTTCGAAATTTTAATGAGTATCATGCTTTCCGCTTAAGTGCATTTACTCTAAAAGTGGCACATTGTTACTATGTAGAAGCACAGTTTCTTTGCTAAGCAATGTAGAACATTAGATTCCGATTTTCAGGTGAAGGAAACTTGGAGAGACAGCCTTGGTCTGTAACAGGCTGTGGACCTGATGAAGAAGAATATTCGTTTTTAGGCCATGAACAGGGTTTATATGAGGGATATCTTGATGCGAAACTATTTAATTGCCTGAATGCTTGTGATATGAACCACATTCATCCCCCACAGGGTTTCTAAAATGATAACTTAGGAACAAATTGTTACAAGAAAAGCGGAAACAATTTAAGTGAGTTACTGTGTTATGGCATTAAAAATTTTTTATTAGAGATCAGATTAAGCAGAAACCATAAAATGGCGAAATTTATGTAATAGAGATTAAATATATACAAAGTATGATTCTTGATCCGCGGGAACTTTATTTTTCTGTACTCACATTCTGCATCTGTATACTCACATTCTGCAAAACAGTCAGTTAAATGCGATTAGTTGAGGCAGCAGCATTCGTTATGACCATCTATAACCAGTGGTTTTCAACCTTTGACCACTGGCAACGGAAGAAATAGTGCCACAGTACATTTTAGTATGGTCGTGACAAAACATCCACCTCAGAATGTGAAACTTTCCATTCTGACGATGTTTGTCTAAATGAATAGGCTTCTTTTCACTTGTAGATAACAAAAGTTTTGATGTTTTATTCATCTTTTGTTTATCAAATCTTGGAGTATTCTGCAGTGGCGACGTCGCATTTTCTTCAAGTGAAAAACCATTTAAAAAGTGAAAATTTAGGATTCGCTGTCGTCAGATTAGTCCCTAAACGCCAAGACCGTCGAAGAGACTAATAGTTTTTATAACTGTCCGAAAAAGTTTCTTTTAAGATTTGTTTTGAACCATTGGTTTGTTCATTCTTCAAACAGGTGAAAATAAAAACTCTGAAGAGCTTTATGTCGCGGTGGATGAATTTGGTGACGTCCCGTTTCAACCGTTTTAGAAAATTGTTCCGTGTCAGCCACATTTAGAATACCACTGTTTTGAAGGCCCTCACTTTTAGTCAACCTTGTTCATGCATGCAGTTCTGTAAGAAATTCAGAACATCTTACTGATTTAAAATCTTAATGTTTTTCTGCATGCCATGAAAAGACGAAACAGGAAGTAAATTTGGCATACTTGTAAATTATTTTTATCTTAATTTACGGGTTCAAGTAGAAGTGGATGGGATACCGAATTTTTATCATTGGGTTGTGCATGTGTAGCCCCGATTCACTAATGTGTGCAATGCCAGAAGGAGGCTTGAAAAATTTCCTGGTCATCTTATTTGAAGACAAAGTAATTAATACATTTAGCTCTTTTGAATTTACCGTTAATATTTGAGATGACGTATTTCACAAATCGAGAAATATTTCGAAACGTAATGGCAGCCGTTTTTATGTGAGGCTGTATCCTTAACTCACTAAGTCAGTAATTTAGGAGGAAATCTTAGTTTATTACGTACAGGAATTCATTTGTGGTTGATTATTTGACACCATAATTGATTCACAAACATGTGATTGTAATAATTCTGCCGTACAAGAAGCCATATCCTGTTCAATTTTTTTTTTTTTTTTTGGTTTAATTTGGTTAATTCCGCTATTCATTTACGGTAAGTTTTTAGCTCTCATTTCTCGAGTTGCCTTGGATGCTTGTAAAACGTATAATATCGTCTCATGCTCATTATTATTTCGCTGTTTTTGACAATTTTTTTTTTTTTTTTTTTTCCTTACCTTTGTTATGATATTTTATTGTTACTGATGTGATTTAAATGTGGAATACTTTCATGGTGCATGTAAAATTACAAATTCTTTAAATCATAATAATAGTAATATTACATGTTTTAAAAGAACCGGGGTTTTTTGGGGGGCATTAAATTATGGATACAAATGCATTAAAAGTTTTGAATTCTTTGCGAAATTGTCTTCAAAATGAGGTGCCATTTATTATATTTGGTATTACCGTTACCATTTTATATGAAATTAATATACCTTGCATGCATGTTTACGAAAAATTCTGTTACTTTTATAGTATGCTTTAACTCGATTATTCATCATAAGTAGTTCTAGAATTAATTAATAAAACGTAGCTACAGTTTATACCTTCTTTTCATCTAGATAAACACAGTAACCAACATTGTATTTTAGGAAATGAATAACTATTTCAGACAAAAATCATCGTTAAGAAGTTTAGTGCTTTAAAATTAGTTTTTGTGTTTTTAAGCACAAAAATCGGGCTATCATGTCAAGAACAAACTTAAAATGGTCGTATTTAGACCCATTTACAGATTTCAGTCCACAGCCCATTACGAAAGTAAAATTGTGTGCATTTCCTTTGTTCAGTTTTATTTAAGGAAAATTGCCCAAACAAAAATTCTATATCCTTTAAAATCAGTATAATTGAAAATACGGAACATTGTTGCCACACATCGTTGAAAGTTCTCACAGCTTTCGTCAAGGTTTTGCAAACTATTTCTTGCAAGTGCGTGCTGTATATGAACTATTCCCGATCTGTGTCTGCTGAGAGAATGTGTTTGGGAAGTGACATGTTCTAGTTTTATTGCTGTTTCTTGTTATAGTCTATTTCGGTGCACTCTTTTTTTTCTATTTGTGATGAACTAGGTGTGAAGTTTTGTCTTTGTTTTGGATACGTTATATATAAAGGCTGTAATCTTGTAAAATATACGATCCTTGTATTCTTGTCTTGAATTAGCTGCTTAGGAAAAGAGATGCAAGCAAATGTTAAATATTCATTCCTAAATACGGATGTCCCTGAGCAAAGCTTTCGAATGCTTATCGGACACTGTTGAGCGAGAGTAGAGGATTGACCTGAAACGGCGATGCTGAAAGCATTCCGTTGTAGAACAGTTTCGCCAGGTACACCAAATGAAAAACTGTAACGACTCATTTATTGGGTTGGAAGCCTGTGGAACTCAATAAAGTATTTTTGTTTCTCGAACTCGTGATGTTTTTTCAAGGTCATCCATAGCATGAATGAGTGCCCTCGCTGCGATGTTTGTTCATCCAGAACCGGTGGAGGAATTCCATCTCCTCTCTTTCGTCTGGTTCGGCTGCTTTAGCCATTGAAGAGGAAGCACCTCTGATTAGTGCCACGTGCTGTCGCGACAAGATCATTTATTGTAATTTCTTGATGCGAAACTATTTAATTGCCTGAATGCTTGTGATATGAACCACATTCATCCCCCCCCACAGGGTTTCTAAAATGATAAAATTAGGAACAAATTGTTACAAGAAAAGCGGAAAAAATTTAAGTGAGTTACTGTGTTATGGCATTAAAATTTTTTTATTAGAGATCAGATTAAGCAGAAACCATAAAATGGCGAAATTTATGTAATAGAGATTAAATATACACAAAGTATGATTTTTGATCCGCGGGAGCTTTATTTATCTGGACTCACATTCTGCAAAACAGTCAGTTAAATGCGATTAGTTGAGGCAGCAGCATTCGTTATGACCATCTATAACCAGTGGTTTTCAACCTTTTTGCCCCATGCATCCCTTTCACCATTGCTATAAGATCATTCTCCGCTTCCTTTCCAAAACTGGAAAAGTACATGCACATTTATTGAGATTAACAAAAAATAGCTTCTTAACGGCACAGCTAGAAACACGTGAAGTGAGTTTGAAGTTATGAAATCCCCCCCCCTCAATCGATGCGATTTATACTGTATTTTTGGTTATGCTGAGAACCCCTGATCTATATACGATATATACTGCGTTTTGGGTAGAAGTACATACTAAATAATTATAATTAGTACTACTGTTTCGTGAAATGTATTCTAGGCACAGTGGACATAGGTTTGTTCAGGATTAACTCACCGTAAGAAAAACGAAATATAATTTTATTATGCGATAGAAAATTATTTAAAATATTTACATTAATCACTTTTATTTTGTAAAGCTTATTGGATCATATGATTATTGGAAATAATATTGTATTTAGGGGTAAATATTCGCTTTTAAATCATTTTTCGATATGGTATACGTTTTTATTTTTACTTCCTTGTACGAAGTAAAAAGGAGGTATTGTAATCGCGAAAGGTTTCAGGCAGCATATTTCAACGAAAATATCCATTTTGACCGCTATCGAATGCAATTTAACGATGTTTTTTCGTGATATCTGTACGTAAGGACAGAATAAAAGACTCTTTTCTACCAAAAAAATTATAAAACTGCTTTAAAATGAATTCTGAATGAATTGGCAGTTACTAATAATGCGCATTTTATAAGTTTGATAACATCGAGTAGTTTGTAAAACAAACAAACAAACAAAAAAAAGTTTCAGAACTTGCTTAGCGCAGAAAAGGAAGACACTATATTCTGTTTGAAAGAAGCTCTAAGGATGAACTTTAAGCATATATTAAGTTTGGTAAGTCTATAAGGTATTTCTCCCGCCTTCTTGGTGTAGTGGTCAGCACACGCTCGACGCGTATTCGAGAGGTCCGTGGTTTTAGTCTTGAAGAGGACATTGCTCATTTTTCATCTCTCCTGCTTAAAAAAAAAAAAAAAAAAAAAAAAAAAAAAAACTTATGTCTCTACAAGTCTTTCAAATCGTATAAAAGTTGAATTTTTTTTATAGAAAGTAGTTATTTTTGTTTCTCAGTGATGCATAAAAGTGCTATTTTACTCTGTATTTCTCAGTTTTACATAATTTCTTAGTTTTTAAGCACTTCCTTATAATAAAATGAAAGTAATCATAGAAAATTGTACTTTTTTTTTTTCTAGCCCACCAGCAGCCGAGAGGTCGGTCCAGGGTTCGAATCCTGGCAAACGGGCGGGCTGTATGTGTGTTTTCATGATATGTAATTCCCCTTACAAAGTCTTCCACGAAGACATCACTCCCTTTTGGCAGAAGCCGTCGAGTGCTTTGCCTTATAATTAAGTAAATCAAACCTTCTTTAGTAGGCTTTCATGTTCGTTTCTAGTCGCGTTCGAATTTCTTTCAAAATGTTGCGGGAGTTTAAAAAAGAACGTAAAATTTTGAATACTTTCCTCGCGATCATGAATAGTAATTACATGATGTACATGTTCTATGATAAGATTCACGGAAGCAAGCATTCAGATTTTTAGCCTCGAATTGCTGTATTTCAGTTATTATGATTCTTGTCGGTTTTTGTAATGGGATTTTTATTAAGTTTATCCAATTTTTTTAGTTTTGGCATCTTAATGGCGTAGTGAAATAAGTAGAAGTTGTTTTATATGTTTCCATGGCATTCCGAGCGTTAAAAAATTCGACGTAGCTTAAGATCTTTTATTTTGCAGATTGCCGATTTATATAGACATTGTCATTCGAAACGCCATAAAATATTTGATTTTTTCGTGATTTTAACCACTGAATTTAATATTTAGCTGTTTATTTCTAGAAACTTTACCTGTCAATGTTTTTTTGTTGCTTGTTTGAGCGATAAAGGCGCTGAGCACTGGTACTTCAACATCAGTCGAATTTCGGTAAACTGCCTTGCACGGTCGTTTTCATCGATTTACCCAAAGTCAGTAGACAAACAGCGTTGTGCTTTTTCAAGGTGTTCGAGACAACGACGTATCTTATGTTTTTCCTCATGCGTAATGTGGATACGAGTCAGTTTGAAAGTTCTCCACAAAGGCATGCCTCCTATCAGGGAAATAGCTCTTTGGCAAACCCGCGATCTTGAGCAATAAGAATTGCTGGTAAAATAATCTTTGATTCTCATAGAAGTTGTGAATCATGTTAGCCAACGGACAATTTGCAACCCCTTCCCTCAAAAAAGAGAGAACGGAAAGTGTATCTGCTAATTATAAGCCTTTATTTCTAGAGAGGTTACAAATATGGAAGTTATAAATCTTGCTAGCCGATTCATTGAGACCAAACAATCTGCAATGTCTTCTCTACCCCAAACGGAAGCTATGCGTCTTTTCTGCCCAAGGATTGCTTCTTACATAAAATTGTTGGCTGCCTGATGTAGGGCTATAAGAATGTCCTTCCGCTTTAAAACTGACAATAGAGAATATGATGAATTATGGTATTTGTTACGTGAATGTTTATTCTGGTAGAAAGCTGCGAATGGCGAGTCATAGACATTTATCATTGTGATCTTATCGTACAATTCTGTGATTTCTTTACGTTTTAAAAACCAAAACATGAGCAGTGCTGTTCTCCTGCCAGTATTTTGCATATTTCACGTACCAATATGTGCTGCTTCATGTTTAGCTTCATAAAAGAAGTAAAATCAACTGAAAGATCTTCTTTCCTCGGTGTATATATGCTAATGTCAGTTTGAAATTGTGGGCTGTATAGGAAATAAAATTTAAAAGGTCTGTTATATTTGCATCGTCATTTTATTAATTTTGATACGTATTTTTTCAAAATTTGGATTGCATGGCACGAATTTTTCTTTAGTTCTGGTGCTGTTGTTAATATGTCCCTTTTATTCTCTCTCATCTCTTTCTTATTTTAGACGCGCCTGTTTCAACGGACAAGCGTGTCCACTTCGCTTGATGAACTCGACACTCACGTCACGCAATTGTTTCTTTTAAGTCCCAATCGGACTGTTGCATGTGCCTGCATGGAGGGGAGTAAGGCAACTAATGGAATAAAGCACCTAAAATCGATGGGATAGGCTCTGCAGTAATGCTATTTTATGTCCCCTACTATACAGTCGTGTAAAATGCAAATGTAATAGATGAGAATCGGGAATTGTTCATATACTGAGGTATATTTATGGTAAGTTTGACGAGAGCTGCTGTTGTCTTTCGTACGCTGAGATGTGACAGAAAAATTACGAGCCCTGTAATTTTTTATCCAAATATGATTGTCTTGATTTTGAGTTGCTAATGGAAGATTTAATTCAATAGTGCTTTGGGGAGAAGACTTCTATCTGCCACAAATTTCATGAAGTTCTAATTTCGATCGAATTAACAAACCTGGTAATTTTTAGTAAAATGGTGCTAATTGTTTCTTTGAAATGGTGTTTAATATCCTTTAACGGAATATATCCAGTTAAGATAATTTTTGTTACCATCAGTTTCCTTCATTTGAATTTCTAAGGAAAGCGAATTCTCTAGTATTCTTAAAGTAATTAATTTTGTTTAATTCTCTCCTTCAATAGGAATTATTTATTGAAATATTTTTAAAGCCCATATGGTATGGAAACATTTTCTAAAGTCAACACTTTGGCGAGACCTTATTGTTATTTATCTATGGAAAAAAGTGCCTGTTTGTTGCAGAGTTTTGCATTGGGATGAAACACATGATAAGGAAAAGAGTCTGAGGTGTGAAAAATTCTGCCAGAATTTAGTGAATCTGAAAATCATGAATCTGAAATTCAAATACTGAAAAAAATTATATTCAAATACTGAAAAAAATCAAATACTGAAAATCATGTTTTTGTTTCAAATGTTTCATGTTGTAGTCTCGTGTAGTGTAAGCGTTGTACTTAATAATATTCTTGTTGGAGATTTATACTTCTTTTGTTAAATGCATTGAATGCAGAGTGCAGGTGAAGTACAATGAAGAAATAATTAAAACATTAATGTATTTTGCAGAAATCACATGCATCAAATTTAATTAAAATTAGATTGGTGAAAAACTGCAAGTTGTATGTGAAACGCAAATATACCGCAACAACTTGTAGGGTTTCACTTGCTCCAAGTCCAGTAAGCCTGTAAGGTATTTCCTCCCTGCTTTCTGCATGCGCTTTCGTGTAGTGATGGGCAACTTCGGTACATTCTTGTACACGGTACGAGAGTAACGGGTACAGACAAGTACCCGGTACAAAATACCCGTTACTCAAGTAACCGTTACTTTGAAAAGTACCGAAAACCGATTTCAAGTACCGAGTACCCAAGTAACGATTTGGAGTACCGAAGTAATGAAATACCGGAGTAACGGTTTGCTGTACCGTAGTACCCTAGTAACGGTTTGCTGTATCGGAGTACCCTAGTAACGGTTTCTGTACCGGAGTACCCTAGTAACGATTTGGAGTACCAAAGTACCCTAGTAACGATTTGGAGTACCGAAATACGCAGCTAACGATTTTGCGCACTGAAAGAACTTTGCCACGTCACCAAGTGTTTGATTTTATCTGTACGGAGTAAGATTTTGAATATCAGAAAACATATCAACTACGGAAGTGTCAGAGGAGCAGACCATTCATGGACACAAGGAGCGCATATCAACATTTCGCAAATACAACCAGATACTACTGTCCTCGTACCAAAACCGAAGTGAGCTGAACCCTCATCGATCCTCCAGTAACGAATACCGAAATACCGAGAAGAGACGCATATTTTCGTTACAAAGTAACGAATACCGAAAAGCACCCGTTTCGGTACAGAAGTAACGAATACCGAGAAGTACCCGTTTCGGTACAGAAGTAACGAATACCAAAAAGTACCCGTTTCGGTACTTGAAGTAACGGGTACTTGGATGTACCGATTTTCAGTACCCGTTACAACTAAGTACCCGTTACAAAATACCCGGTTCGGTAGTACCGACTCATCACTACTTTCGTGGTGTGATTGGAAACATACTCAGCGCATATTCGAGAGAACCAGGGTTCGAATCGGGGTGAGGATATTGCACATTTTTTACGTCTCCGTTTTTTTTTTTTTTTTTTTTTTTTTTTTTTTTATAATGTAAGAAAAGCTTATGAACTAAACAAAAAGAGCCTGTATATTATTGACTCTACAACCCTAGCAGACTGAAACTAATTATCGCTATGTTTGAAACAACGAGAAAGTCGCAAAAACGTTACAAATAATCCTTTTATTTAAACATATTTTATAGCACAAGGGCACACTAGCTTCTGTTACATTATAAGCACAATTCGTGATGAAGCAACGAAACAGAACAATCAAATTTAAGTTAAACATAAAACAGTGATTACTGCACTAGCTGACCCATTATTCTACCATAGCCTTAGAATTTAAGTTTGTCGGCAGCGATTAATTATGACTGTGAGAGCTGGCAGAACAACCGTAGCGCGCACGCTATGAAAGACTCGTAAGCATCTTTTTAAATATTTGTTATTCATTCGCATTTTGGTGAAGAATACTTATAGTAAAGCCTGAAATTATAAATAACTGGTCAATCAGTCAAAAATTACTTACAAACACTTTGCTTTTATGTAAACATATTTAAGTAACTAATGTGTAGTCACTAATCTAAGTAAAGCGTAAAGATTTCTAATTATTTCGAAGCATAAATTTAAATCGCTGCAGTAAAATTTTTTGTTTCACATAGAATATTATAAATAAGATTAATAATACACAAGGAGTGCACAAAAATAAATTGTAAGCGCTTCTGCTCACTTAAAAGCACGCAATGTTAAAAGGGGGAAAAAAAGTGTGAACTCGATGTAATTTTAGATTTAAAAACATGCTTAAACACA
This sequence comes from Stegodyphus dumicola, assembly GCF_044657685.1. NCBI lineage: Eukaryota > Metazoa > Arthropoda > Arachnida > Araneae > Eresidae > Stegodyphus > Stegodyphus dumicola. The sequence continues at coordinate 31,786,235 of NC_140770.1, forward strand.
AGCAGTGCAGTGTTATTTTACCGAGTTTCCGAAATTTTAAAATACTACCATACTTTCTGTGAAAGCTGGTCTTTGATGATGAAAAGTTTTCATACTTATAATTTTTTCCTGAATTTTCGTAGCTATTTAGCAACCAATTTGAACTGATGCCGCGTTTTTTGAATACACATAATCAGCTTCCCCCCCCCCCCGAACAAGAACTGAATTTCAGAGTTTGCGGACCGTTATTGTAAACTTCCATTAAAGTTACTTATTGTGCATTCATTTGTGCCATCCAGGTATAATATGTGTACACAACTACTGTTTTGACAATTATGTAATAGGAGGAACTGGATATATTGTTGCTTTCTTTTTAAGTCGAGTGATTTATTTTATTGCAAAATTGCGGCAAATCCATCTAGGACTGTCTGCTTAAAAGGAAGGATTTCTTCATGGAGGACTGACTGGCTTTTAAGGAACACTGCCTGCATTCATTTACCCATAGGACAAGTGTGAAAAACGGTCATGCCGCCTAGTTCCGTTTGCCAGCATTGTAAACCCTTACCAGTATTCAGGGGTATTATTCTGTCAGCCGTCAGAGAACTGGGCACATTGGTTGAAAATACATTTTTAGTCGATATCTCGCTCGATGACAAGCGATTATATTTTTACTGTTATGTCATGTTTGCCGAAGCCGATCTGCAGGCTATTGGTTGAACATTTTTTTTTAATTTAAAAGTCTATATCTCGCTCGATGACACAAGTATTGTATTTTTATTGTTATGTCATGTTTTCGGAAGCTGTTCTGTAGGCTATTGGTAAATGGTATGGAATTCATATTAATTGTGCGTGATTCTTAAGATACTCTAGTTCTCGACTTTCTTCTATTTTTCAATTGCGTAATACTTCTTTTCCATATTACCGCGTTCTGTAGTTATTAAAAAGCCGCAGTCAGCTTTTCTTTGGGGTACATCTTGTTTATTTTTTCTTCATAGAATGAATTGTGAAACGAATAAATAAGTAAAGAGATCGTGTACAGATTTTAAAAAATCACATGGGAGAGTATTGAAGGTGTCCTACAGAAAAATATTGGTTGTGTTTTATTGCTATTACGTCTATCACAAATAAAATTCTAGACTGTAGAAAAAGTGCAAGTCAGTGCATACAACATAAAACTGGCGACTGAAATTGATCGGCTCTGGCAAACAGTGTTTGCAAATCAGGTTCCCGCGCATGTAGCGCTATCCAAGTAGAACATGTCGGTGATTTTCTAACACGTAACAGTTCATAAAATGCGGCATAGATAGCATAGATGATTAAAATGTGTAGCAGTGGGGCTAATACCTTCTTACTTAGGGTAAATATTCGGTGGCCCCCTCACTTCTACATAAAAGAACATAGCACATATAGGCATAATAGTTCATAGCGGGTACTTGAAACGTCGAAGGATGTTAGGCCGATCGAGACTAAAACGTCGAAGGATACAACATAAAACTGGCGACTGAAATTGGTCGGCTCTGGCAAACAGTGTTTGCAAATCAGGTTCATGACTAGGCGGCATGACCGTTTTTCACACTTGTCCTATGGGTAAATGAATGCAGGCAGTGTTCCTTAAAAGCCAGTCAGTCCTCCATGAAGAAATCCTTCCTTTTAGGCAGACAGCCCTAGATGGATTTGAAACGTCGAAGGATGTTAGGCCGATCGAGCTAAGCCAGACTAGCTGTAGGACGAGTAGAAAGAACTACGAGCAAGGATAAGTGCATTGCGGTGAAATGCCAAGTAACAAAATGCCAGCATTACAAAAACAGTTCTTAATACATTGTGTACATAAATAGCAAACCTCATAGTACATAATATACGAGATATACCTGGGTACATGATATTACAAAAATTTGCAAAAGGCCAAAAGTTAACACATACACATACATAAAGATTTTTTTTTTTTTTTTTTTTTGTTGTTGTTATTTTAAATCCTTTTTTTTTTGTATAGATACATATACATATATATATATGAATATGATGGGCTTTTGCCCCCATATTTTGAAATTAGATAAACATGTAATACACATAAAAACGCAAGTACATAGTACACATAAAATGAATGTCAGAGAAGCATTAGGGAAGGAGCCTAAGAACCGCTAGCGGCCTTTTTTGGTTAGCATGCCTACTGTAGTCGTAACTTAGAATTGGAATTGTGGGATTTTCGACTTTAGGCAATAACATTAAAAAACGTTTCTGCTAACTTAGCTTGCCGAGTTTCTAATGACCCAGCGACAATGAAATTGGTCAGCCACAGTATCCTGATGGCAACAGCAAACTTTTTATTGTTGTTAAGCAGTGTTATATCTACGGAGCGTATGTTACATATTTTTGAATGCTAATTTGCTTCTGAATTCGTATCTTCTACGGAGATAACTATTTATAGAATTTGGTGCTTGAAGAACACAAATGCTAATTAGGAATCCTTGAATCTGTTTGCATTCATTTTAAGAATAATCTTTCCTTTACGTTTATTGTTAAAAGTTCTCATACGTCATAATCTCATACGTTTTCTCTCTTGTTCATTTTTCAATTGAATAAAAATCCATACTGGTCGCTAGAGGGAAAAGCAGGTACCTTCCCCCCCATTGTCATTGTAATGCTTCTTTTATTTAGAAATATTTTCCGCTTGCTCAAAGCAAGCAAAATATTACGTTTTGCATTCAGCCCATCTTAAGAATAATAATAGTTTTATCTGTAGAGTGTACTGGTAGTGTACTTTTCAAAAGTAGGCATCATCTTTTTTTTATAAATAGTTCAGTAACGGTAGCCATATCTAGGATCTCCTGAAAGGTCAAATTAAATTCAGGCTGTATTAGTGTGAATGCCTTTATGAAAAGTCAGCTTCCATCAGTTTCCGCAAAAAGTACAAGATATGATAAAGGAAATTGATGAATTGTTTAAATAAAACAAACAAATTACAATACAAACTCCGAGATCCGGACGTCCAAAATCCGGAATGATCTAAAATCCAAACCTCAAAACCGCAATTTTTTTTTTTTTTTTTGCATGCGCATTTGATTTTTCCTTCCGTGATAAAACATGGGGAGATTTTTCATTTAAAAATTCCGATTCTTAATTTCACTTAGGCCCTAAATAAAATACCTCGTTATGAATAAACAATCTGTAAGCATAAATTTGTGAGCTAAATAATTTCTCTTCGTAGCTGAGTATTGACTTGGCATACCATTCACCTACTAGTATTTTATATCCCTGACTGCCGACCTGGCGAATTTGCTTTCATCACCGCATCTTTATCAATACATGACAGCTACAGTAATGACATGCAGCGATATCTAAACATTTTTTTAAATATATATTAGTAGTTGAATAACAAGTGTATGGCAACCTTTTATGCTAACATTACGCTTGGCAATGATTATAGATTTTTAAATGCTCTAAGAAATGTTGACGAGGAAAAATTTAACAAAAATTTCTTTTCACATACTAAAAATAGATTTTGTTAATGAAACTCATAGGCCAGAAGATTACATTTAGTGCTATTTTAATTAAGAATAACTGATATGTTATTCACATAAACCCAGAAGCGGCGGCAAAATTTAGGGTGACATATTTAACAAATTTAGGGTGAGATTATAGAAAACCAAAAAAATTCGATTGACAAGTTAGTCGGTATTCTCGACACACCGACTACAGGACTTGAACAGTGGAACTTTGTAACAGAACAAGAAATTATGCCTGTTTATAGAATTAAAAAGAAAGTATAAGTACAAAAACTAAACAACTTGCATTAAAAGAAATGTTTAATAAAGTAAATAAATAAATATTAAGCTTCTTCTTCTTTTTCCTCTTTTTTTTTTTTTTTTTTTTGTGTGTGTGTGTGTGTGTGTGTGTGTGTGTGTGTGTGTAAATTTTGATACCTTTTAGATCATAAACGCTCTTTATTTCATAAATTACGATTTCATATTTTTAATTGTATAATTTCTGCATGCCATCTTACTAGGTTTAAACTGATGATCTGATATCCGGAAAAGAACCCAAATCCGGAATCGCCGAAGTCCTGGCTAGTCCGGATCTCGAACTTGAGTACTGTATCACAGTGTAAAGACACAATGTCATGACCTTAAACTATCGCTCTTCGCTTGCACTCACTTATCCCATCATGCTTGCCGCTTTGTGACAATTCTGGTAGACCTTTTTCCTGGCTTTAGTTGCGTTGTCATAGCTTGCTTGATATTCTGAAGCGATTTTAGACGTATACCTTTCGTGTTCATTTTGATTTGGAGGAAGAAAACAGATGTCCAAACGGTGCGTAATCGTTGAATAAGTTAGAAGATGATATATTATAGTGTTTTTATTTTTGACAGAAAGAGTATAAGCGATGTGTGACATCGAGCATGGAATAGATGTCTTACTTTTCACCTTATGTTAAAATATATAGTTAAAATTCTTTTTAAAAGCTATACGAAGTGTTCCATTCCTTAAAGGTTTTTCTGACTAGTCAGTCACCATTTTATCAATCATTTTGTTTACTCTTTGAACGTTTTGTTGGATTTTTGGTGTTGAAAAACACCCTATTTTTTCTGGGCTTCAACTGATTCACAATCGCAACATCACCATAAAGTGATTTTATCATACCATATGTATGCTTCAGCCGCCTTTATTTGAAACAAAATATCATGTTCGTGCATGTTCATGATCCATGATTTACGGCATACTTAAAAGCACACTTACTGGCTGAAAAGTTAAAATTATTAGCCACCGTTGAAAGCAGATCCTTGTCTTTTCTGTTTTATGATAGTTGGTAGCAGCATTCAGCGTTCCCCTCAATTCCTTGTATTGTTCAGCGTAATTTTATTTGGCCTAGTATACGTTTTTTATTCTTTCGTAAGCCATTGAGTGGCGGTGTCTTGATTTCCCTCCATTGAAACAAGAATTGAAAAATACCTGGGGACACTGCATCAGATATTGTTAATCTGTTGTTATTATTGTTTTGAAATGGAAGAAATCCAGAAAACTGCTTTCTTTCTTGTGTTGGTGATACCTGGTGCCTATGAAAGTTTACCTTGCTGCTCTTTTTTTTGTGTGTAAAGGTCATTTCTTTCCTAACTCGCCTTGCCAGTTTAGCTGCCATCCGAGATATTGGTATTCAATCACCTATCTCGTGTGATATTTTACGCATGTCTTTCATTGCATGTTACTTATACACAAGCGAATGAATAAAGTTTCATTTTGTTTTTTCAGAAGCGATCATTGATGATAATAAAATAATAGGGTAATCAGTCAATCGTTATTTACGTCTGTCTTCAAAAAAATTAAAAGTGAAAATGTACCTTTTTATCCTCTCAGAGTCTAGATAAATTTAATCGTTTGGAAGTTAAAATTCCAAGGTTAAGGAAAATTGAAAAGGAATACAGCCATATTCACCAAGTAGGCGATAATGAATGTGGAATCGGAGGGTAGAAGTTAAATTATCAAATAGTCATTAGAAGTTATTCGCCGTTCGTATTGGGAAATGTATTGGTATCCTAATTATGTCGACGAAGTGAAATTGAGGTAAATTCAGATATGGAAAATCTAGGTTTTTTTCAGCTTTAAGTGACTAAACACAGGTAAAATACACTTTGATCAGTGAGGGAAAGATTATTTCATTACATGAAATAAACTGTCTTATTATATTGTCTTTTGTAAATACCTGAACAAGAGCATTAATACTTTGAAACATTTGAATTTGTGGGCATAATATATTGTTACAGGAATAAAATATAATCGAGAGCGGTGATCAGATGTCTGTATATGTTAAGTTTTATCAATAAAAACAAATTTTTATTAGTAAGTAAACTTTCTAGAGGAAGGATCCATGATCTGTGCAATTAGAAAATTTTCCGATTAGTAATGATGAGTAACTGACATCCGTGTAGTTGAAATTTTACTGGCTCGTTATTCTATGTGAGGCCCAGCGCAAAGAGTTGGCTTTAACTACAAATTTGCAAAGTTCATTGCTTGTCATCTTTTATTTAATGGTTGCTTCTTCGTTTATTTGTCTCTCCCCAGGAGCGTAATTTCAACGTTTTGATGGGGTTACATGTGTCTTAAGGGCATTTCTTGATAACGAGTGCAGATTGGTAGTCCACAGAAAAGTATGTTTTCATGAATTTGCTGTTTAAATCCGTGTTGAAACTGCGAATATTTGGTTTTCTGTTGATTGCTCAGCTATCTCTGTCAGAATTTTTCCTGGGTGGGAAAAGTAAGAAAAATTCAGGCATAGTCATGGCATGTCAATTCACCGTGAGCCCGTTGACAGTATCACTGTTCAAAAAAGCACTCGCGGATTCATTTTGAGTTCGTAGTATCAGCCGCTTTGTCTTATTCATAGAATATTTTTGGCCATTAAGGGGGCGGTGGACTTTAAAATTGCCGAAAATCAACCAAAATATTGATTTTTTTTTCTCTCGTAATATTCCATATACGTAACTACATCACATGCAAAAAACCGAGTTCAAATATTCTAATTTTAAAAAATTTACAAGCATTTAAAACGTGTAAACAACGTAAACTTTGCCCTTTAAATTTTGGAGAAAATGTAAAAAAATATATTTCAACAGTTATTTACTGGTGTTATAATTTATATATTTGCTCAAAAGAAGTGTTTATTTCTAAAAAAAAAAAAAAAAAAAAAAAAAAAAAAAAAAAAAAAAAGGCTAGAAATGTCAGTATTGACAACTATTAATGAATTTAACTGTGCTTATGTGAATGCTATACCTGTAAAACAGGAAGAAACAAACTCGTTTTCCCTACTCTTTTGCAAAAAAGCCTGATCAACGTCGCTTGAACCAAAGTGAAAAGAGAAGTTTACCTGCTTGGAAAAAAGCAGAAATAGTAAAAATTATTGTAAAACATTAAAAGAGAATGTAAATTTAACAAATGAAGGTAAAGCATATGATGCGAGTGAATTTTAAAAGTTTCATTGGATATAATGCATAAATTTTTTCTATCTCTAACTTCGAATCACATACCAATTTGCGAAATGTTTATATTTCCAATATTTAATATTATGAGATTAAAAATAGTTAAATGATACGAAAATGTTATCTATATACACTGAAGTGACAAAAGTCATGGGATAGCAGTATGCAAATATACAGATGGCAGTAGTATCGCGTAGAAAATGTATAAATGCGAAATGCTTTGGCAGGGCTTTCATTTGTGTTCAAGTTATTCGTGTGAAGAGGCTTTGACGTGATTATGGCCGCACGACGAGAATTAACAGACTTTGAACGCGGAATGGTAGTTGGAGCTAGACGCATGGGTCATTCATTCCATTTCGGATATCGTTAGGAAATTCAACATTCCGAGATCCACAGTGTCATGAGTGTGCCGAGAGTATCTAATTTCAGGCATAACATCCCACCATGGACAGCGCAGTGGCCGTCCACCTCCACTTAACGACCGAGACCAGCGACGTCTGCGTAGAGTTGTCAATGTTCACAGACAAGCAACACTGCGTCAAATAACCGCAGAAATCAATGTGGGACGTACGAGGGACGTGTCCGATAGGACAGTGCGGCGAAATTTGCCTTCCTTGGGCTATGCCAGCAGAAGTGCCTTTACTGACAGTACGACATCGCCTGCAGCGACTCTCGTGGGCTCGTGAGCATATCGGTTGGTTCCTAAACGAGTGGAAAACCGTCGCTTGGTCAGATGAGTCACGATTTCAGTTGGTAAGAGCTGATGGTAGGGTTCGAGTGTGGCGCAGACTTTACGAAGCCATGGACCCAAGTTGTCAGCAAGGCACTGTTCAAGCTGGTGGTGGTTCCATAATGGTCTGGGCTGTTTTTACATGGCATGGACTCTGTGCTCTGGTGCAACTGAACCGATCATTGACTGGAAATGGATATCTTCAGCTACTTGGAGATCACTTACAGCCATTCATGGACTTCACGTACTCAAACAACGATGGGATTTTTATGGATGACAATGCGCCATGTCACCGGGCCACAATTGTTCGCGATTGGTTAGAACATTCTGGACAGTTCCAGCGAATGATCTGGCCACATAGATCGCCCGACGTGAATCCCATCGAACATTTATGGGACATCATCGAGAGGTCAGTTCGTACCCAAAACCCTGCACCGTCAACACTTTTACAATTATGGACGTCTATAGAGGCAGCATGGTTCAATATTCCTGCAGGGGACTTCCAACGACTTGTTGAGTCCATGCCACGTCGAGTTGCTGCGCTTCGCCGGGCAAAAGGAGGACCGACAAAATATTAGGAGGTATCCCATGACTTTTGTAACTTCAGTGTATTCATATTTAAAGTTAATTTACTGTTTCTCATGACCGTGTATTAAAGGTAAGTTTGAAGAAAAACTTTAAATTCGGTTTTCTCAAAACAAAATTTTTCGCAGTTCGTATATCTTGAAAATGCTCCATGCATCTCATTTTAAGTTCAAAATGAATGGTATTTGGAAGAAACTATCTTCTTGTATGTTACAGTAGATCTATGTATGCATTTTAGGATATGAGGTTATTAAGAAGTTTAGACTTGTGATAATGTTTAACAGAAGGTGGCATTTTCCCGAAAACTGGGTTTAAGTTCACAAAATCCTCTTTAAAAATTTCTGATCCATCGTATTTAATAACGGATATGCAAAAACTTTTGTCAAGTCTTTGTAACTAAAAAAATTAAGAAAAATATTGAAAATTAGCGCGCAAGGAGCATCTTTAATTAAAATAATTATGTGTTCAAAAAATTTTTAATTTAAAATAAATTGAAATTGACCATATATTTTATAAACTGATGTTATAATACGTATATGTATAAAATTTCTTGTTGAAAACACAAAAACTTAAAAAACTAATTTTTAAAGTCCACCGTCCCCTTGAGAGAAGGAAATTGTAAATTCCAGTTGCCTTTTCCTCTCTTTTTTTTCTCCCATTCTACTTCCCTCTTCCTATCTTTCTGTCACGCTTCCTTTTCACCTATTTAAACGCTTATCTTTGTTGTGAAATATGTTTTGGATCAGAGGCAAAAATTTATTCAGAGATGAATGCAACAAGTTCTTGTTTTCGAAAGATGGAATGCATTCAAAATAGTACTTGAGACAGGAAACGAGGTCTCTCTGTGTATCAAAGTTTTACTTCAATATTATGATAGATTTGACTAACCTATCATAATATTGAAGTAAAACTATAAAAAGAATCTATATGTTGCTACTTTAGAAATTACTTGTAGAACATACATGAAAATATATTAGTGAAGTTATGATTCCTTAGCGAACTGTTAAAATATGGCGAGAAAAGCAGTTTTTTTTTTGGGGGGGGGAGAATTATAAATTGGAATGTTTTTCATACTGCTTGGATCGATTGTCCACGTCAGATCGACTGAGCTTTTATTGAAAATCAATTTGAACCTGGAGGGCTGATAACCAGTTCCATATCGTCAAATTTTTTGAAATGGAATAATTTTCATTGTTTGCAGCCTCAGTATTTTTAAAGTTTTAACTACTAAGAAAAAAGTTGTTCTCACTATATGAACTAACATGAAGTGCCGTTGCTACATCATTAGTGTCAATAATTGATTCCTCACCCTTCTGTAAAGATACGTTTGATCATTCATATTATATATATATAAATATGACAGAAATGTCGAGGGTCAGTGACTGTGATGGCAGGCAGAATGCGGGCTTTCGTTGGCAGCGCTGGCGTTCTAGGCGAAGGGTCCAGTGCGGGACCCAAGTTGCCGATATTGCTATTAATGCTGCCCTCTATACGGATCCTCGGGTAAGCTTTACTAATGAATTACTCTTTGCAATTACATTTACTGTGAAAGTACATATACCAGTAAATTTATATTATCTTGTATAGTTTCTCTTTCCTTTTTACAAAAGTACAAGTACATTAGTAAGGTTTCTTCCCGTTTATCTGCTAATTTCTGTGTCCTCAGCGGTTGTACGCTTCCCGTTCTGATGTCTTGAGCGTCAGTGCTGATATACGTAGGCGCAGTTGGACTTATCCCTAAAGTGGATCAAATGTAAGTGTCTGATTAAACCAGCATAATAGAGAGGTTCAGCAGCGGCATAATAAAGAGAAGCGATATTTTATGCACTTGAACTTCCTTCTGTTAGAGTATTTCTTGAAATATTGCCAGAAAAGGATATTGAAGCAGATGCAAGGATTTCAGTTTGGAGTATTTTACAGTTAACAAACAAGTTTTTGCAGTAAAGGTGGAAAGAATGCACCAATAAAGTTGGTTGTTAAACTTTAAAAGATCTGTATTAGCTGAGTCAACTACAGCAATATCTCCATATCCGTGGGTAATGTATTCCAAGATTTACAGCTAATAACCGTAAGCGTTATGATATTTGTATAACATACTTGTATATGAATACTTTTAAGTTTAATTGAATTAACCGTGTAATGAAAACGACCTTTGCCAAGGAATATACGCAAGACGGACGATAATGCGAACTGCCTCGAAACTCTTGAGTGTCTTTGATAGCTTTTCACCCTTTCGCTATTTCGTGAATTCAGCCTGAAAGTTTTGCCATTTTAACCTAATCCTCATGGAAAGAGTTAAGTTTGTTTTGGTTTATTTGATTACGGCAAAGCACTCAAGAGCTATCTGCCTTCGTGGAGGTGGTGTATTTAATTAATTAATTATGGCAAAGCACACTAGGGCTATCCTGCTTATAAGGAGAGATGCCTTCGTGGAGGACTTACTAAGGGAAGCTGGCTGGTATATACGTTACACATGGGGAAAACCACGAAAACGCCCATACAATCAGCCCATTCGTGGGATTTGAACCTCCGACCGAACTAACAGTGCTCAGCGACTTTACCGCTCGGCCGCTGGTGGGCCGCCTTTATGGAGGACTTTAAAGGAAACTCGCTCGTACACATGGGGAAACATGGCTCGTTACACATAGGGAAAACCATGAAAACGCCAATGCAGCCAGCCGGTTCGCAGGAATTCGAACCTCGAGAGAAGAGTTAAGATATACAATGCATATACTGTGCATAATGAACTATAATGCATAATGAACCATTTTAGTGGATGGTACAAATTAAAGTAATTCTTTTCCGAAGACGTACAGAGGCAAAAGAAGAATCAGATATTGGTGATCGCATATAGCCCTGCAGTCATATTTAGCGTGAAACACGGGAGTACTTCTGAGGATTTTCTCGCAGTCTTAAAAATATATGTAACTCGCGGAAAAGGTTGGTTTGATTTTCCTGTATTTAGTTGTATCTGCCGGAAACGTGCATGAAGATGCTGATATTCGAAGTTTTTATGAAAGACAATGCTGGGCTGGATTGAGTTGTGTATTTCATAATTGTACGGCCTGTTCTCTCACTTCGTATGTCTTGTGTATCTTAGCGTCCGCATAAAAAAAGTAAGATCTAATGCTAATATTGATGTTTTGTTTAAATTGTAGTATTTTCTATAGGTATTTCATTTTATTAATTTTATTCAAACTGTAATTAGATTTGACTTTTTTTTTTTTTTTTAATGAAATGTAACGAGAGTGGTACCGTAGAAAAGAGGAAAAAACAAGGTTGAATTTATGGTTTCTTCAAAGTAAAAAATTTAGTTTTGTAGTTAACAGTAGGTATAATTTTTATTTATTTAATTGCAGAATGTCGTGAAGTTTAATTTGAGTATAATGTAGACGCACATATTCTGTTTATACTGTTTCGTTTATATTAGCGCTTGTAGTATTAATTTATGCATGTTTTTGTAGTTTAGAAATAATTTTTTATTTCCACTTTGTTGGATTTGAATTTCCTTCACATGAACTTAACTAAGAATAAAAAAAAATTAAGAAGAGAAATATCAGCGGCACAAGTTCAGGGAATGTAAGCGGACTTGGTTACAGGAACGTTAGTGGCGCAAATTTCCTGTATTAATTAAGATGAAAGCAACGATTAGGAGACAGATACTTAAACGATTTATGATTGATTTTAATGATTAAGATATTTAACGATCGGCATATTTCTTAATGATTTTGATTTAAACTTCTGATTTTCATAATTTCCGAGTCCTAACTTTTATGTGAAATTTGATTTATACTTGTTTTTAAGAAATCGATTGCATTACTTGCATTGTTTGCAAAGTTAAAAAAAAAAAAAAAAAAAAAAAAAATCCTAGAATTTCTCCAGCTAACTGTTCGGCGATTTTCGCTGAAAACATGTAATGGGAAGGAAGTGGACAGCGACATAAAACTGCGTAGATGCTGTACTATTTTGGTATCGGTGTAGTTTGATCATTGTAGCTGAGATAAAGAAATGTTATGCAATGGTTAACGATATATAAGTAGTATCTAGAGGTAAAAACCATTCTGAAAATGTGGAATTTTTCAGATTATCGTTAATATCCAAATCATAAGTGTCAAATTATGGACGCATGTTACTTTTCCCTAAGCAGTACTTGTACTATACCGTAAAATTTTGAAAGTTCTTACTCTTAAAGACTGGGATATTTATACTCGCTGGAGGTCAGTGCCTTACTGCAAGGTTAAAGTGCCGAGATAATTTTGCTTATCTCTCCATTCGTGCAGCGTAGTCATTACCCATCAGCAGCCAAATGGATAAGCATCTAAAGGTATATATCCTAGCTTGTTTATCTGCGACAAATCATGGAACTTTGTGAAGTCTCATGATCTTGTTTGTCAGCTTTCTCCTGGTTTAAATGTATTTTTTACCATCTGCAGTATTTAGCAATAGTTAAATTCATCAATACGTAGTGACCGAAAAATGGAGAAAGCAGATATATGTTATGTGGTTTTTCATTTCACCTCGAAGCTTGAAAGCTTCAATAAAAACAAATTCACGTATTTAATAGTTTGTTTTCGTTATATTAGAGTAGTATCATACTGTGTGTTTTTGCGACAACTAATATGCAAATATATTGAAAAGTTTGAAAGCTCTGTTATATCGTCATGTGATGAAAGCAAAATTTTATTATGTTTGATTTCAAGTTAACGTATATGGTGAAAAATGTATCTGCTACAGCCATTGTTGAATTTAAAGGAAAGTCAAGGTTATATATTTTTGTTTGAATGCTTATCAAATGCGTAATCTGTTATTCATAGATATTACTTATGGTTTCATTATAAAATAACATGCACTCAATATTTTTTTGAAAATGATGAAAATATCGAAATACCAAATAATTCTACCTTAGTAAACAAACAAAACAAGAAACGAAATAAAATGTGACAATGTGTCTTGTATCTCATGTCGTTGCAATTTGTAAAAATATAAAATTGTAGCCTACGCGAATCGGTTCATATATGAATACCCTGCCATGTGGCATATCTGATGATACCGTAAATTATAAAATTCTATTCAGTGTATTGTAAATATGAAGACAGACCGACAAAGTTAGATGGAGTGTGATGTTGATTGTATGATAATCTCGTTACGTTTCGGGGTGCCTGTGTCATTCTCTGGAAACAGAACCAGTTCAAATCTAAATAAATTATATTTAACCTTAAAATGTATTTAACATTTTATCTTAATTTCAATTTACTTGGGAAATTAATGGTCCATAATAAAGATTTTGCTCTTAATATGGTGATTGAATTCAATAATTTTGTGAATGAATTTAAAATAAATTCATCTAAATTTTTAAAAATGTGAGAGATATTACAGACGCATTTTATCATGTTTTGCTTGTCGCTTTATTTGAGTATCGTTTATGCCACACAGGAAATCTTCTTATAACATAACTCATAGACTAGCTGTATTCTGCCAGAAAACATACTGCTGAAATGACTTGGCTTATCCTTTCGGCACGCTCTTGGTACCGTGTGGAATCCCCTGGTGGATCCCTCGCTATGAACTGTGGCAGATGCACCCAGACAGTACTCTTCCGCTTTCTTAGTGGCCATTTAAGAAACCTTGCCTTCCAGAGAGGTAAAAAAAAACATACCCGGTTTGTCCGAAATGTAACATGCAGCCTTCTCCGGCACATATTCTTAGGTGTCTGGGTTTGTCCTACGACGACCTTGTTAAGTTTCCTGTGCTAGTGTACGACCTTTTTGAAGCTGAATAAACTCGTGGATCTCGTCTATCAGTAGTTGAACTTGAGGATCAGCAACAACAACAGAAAATTTTATAATATTGAATTGTTTATATTTCTAATTATAAACTGAGACTTGCAGTTCTTAGTCTCCCTTTTTTTCCATACAGGTCCAACAGCGGCCGAGCGGTAAAAGCCGCTGAACACTGGTAGTTCGGTCCGAGATCCGAATCCCGCGAACGGACTGGCTGGCTGCATGGGCGTTTTCGTGGTTTTCCCCATGTGTAACGTGTATACGAGCCAGTTTCCCTTAGAAAGTCCTCCACGAAGGCATCCCTCCCCTTAGGCAGATAGCTCTAGTGTGCTTTGCCATAATTAAATACACCACACACCACGCCACCTTTTTTTCATACGTTTCAAACCTTGTGAATCATATTTATCGAAAAAAAGTACTGGCTTTAAGTGGTGTTATTAAAAATTTATCAATTTGAATGACTTTTCGAAAATCGGGAAAGGATTCTTGGATATAGAGAGAATGTACATTTAAGTTCATCTAGGTAACATAAGTGAGCAATCATGCTTAGATTCTTTTTGTTTATTGCATACTTTTCGTTCATCGTTTGCTGTAATTGTATATTTTTTAAGGTTTCATACTAACATGTTCAGGCTGCAGGTTGAGCGCGGCTGTTAGTTACGCTCCGTTTGTCGCTAACGTTTCGCATTCAGAAACCTACAAAGAATGTTTTCAGAGCTTGGAGAAGCGTGAAAAAGCTTTCTCGCTTGCTTCTGCCTTTTTAGTGACCCCCCCCCCCACACTCTCACACAAATAATGCTTTCCTTTCGGTGATGAATTGTAAGCTTGGTTTAATTTTCGAATTGTCAGGGAACAATAAGATGTAGAAACTGGTTGGTGGAAAGTAAGCCGTCAAGGACTCCTACCAAGGCTGTGCATTTTTACAGCTGTGGTTGAAAAACATGTGAAGTCATTCTTCTGTGAACCATGCGAATCGAAGAAAACTATTCCCGACAACGTTTACCGTAAATGTTTCATTTTTTTCTTTTAATAGTGTACTATTTAACGTGCGGAAACTTGTGTTTCAGAAGTTTCTCATCCTGAGAAATTTATAGTTATGATGAATTAGATAGTATATTATGGCAATGCTGAGCAAAAGAAAGGGCATTCCACTTATTTTAAGGTACCGATATTTTTATGCTGAAGTGAAGTGAACTTGAAATAGGACGTAGTGAAAACAAACGTGTGCATAATCGTAATTTCGTAAGCTCTTTCGTCTAAAGCCGCACAAGTGGGCCGAGTGGTTAAAATGGCCGAATGCTGGTAGCTAGTTACTCGTGGTATCTAAACCAGGCAAACGGGCTGTTTGCGAGGTTAAATGGTTTTAATTAAGTGTACCTGTTTACTCGAAAAAAGAGCTCTAAAGTAGCCCAAGATTCATTTTAAGAGATAAAAATATGAGTGAATATTTATTTTATATAACTTTAATAACACACACACGGTACTTAGTACCACTGTGGTATATTTACCATTTCAACAGTATCATTATTTTACAGTGTATTTATTAAAGCTCTTTCCCATTCTTTTTAAATTTATTTCTCAAAATGCCCTAATATCATAATATCCTACAGATTTGATGGGGAAACTTATTTTCGAATAACGTAACGTAATAACGGCATATTAATGAGTAACGGTAACTCAAATCAAGCTGGTGCCTATGTCATTCAGACTGGAAACAAAACAATTTTAACTGTATGTACGTTTATGTATATATTACTGGGAAGATAGGAAAAGTTAGAGCTCTGTAGAATTCATGATCCTACCCACTGTGTGACTTTCTTAGACAAAATGTGAAATACCTTTTTTTCTTTTAATAGTTTTTATGCTTTCTGTAGAAAATGTGTAAAATACTTAAGGATTATGCAGAATGGTAAAAACTGTTTCGGCAAAAAGCCATTTCTTGAAAAATGCATGTGAAAATGTAAAGTACAGGATTTTTTTAAAGAAAAAAACCAGTGATTAATGGCCCTATGAATTACCCTTTTTCGTGCAAAAATGCTTAAATTTTGACACTTAGTCTGGGGGGTCATATCTCTCGAAATTTAATGGAAACCCATGAACAGAACAAAGATAGCTGACCGGAAAGCTATTTCATAGACAGTAATGTCTCCAGCTCTTAATAGATCGTGGGTATGTAAAATGAATTGAGAATATGGTATAGAGTATGTAAAATGAATGATCTGTAACCAGTATGCAATTCAGTTTACCTAAGAACAGTACAATTTATTTAATGTGTAAAATGAACATACTTCATTTAATTTTAAAGTGCAGTTCATTTGATATATAAAATAAATTAGATGCACCAACTATTCATAAAATAAATAGTTGATATATGCCATGAATTGTGATAGACATTTAAAATTTCTTCAGGAGTTCAAAGTCGGTAAAAGCTATAATTTGTCACACTCATAACAATTTCTGGTAGATTATACAAAAAAAAAAAAAAAAAAAAAAAAAAAAAAAAAAAACGCAATCCATTTATCATATTTTGGCCTGCATTTCCAAATTAATTTTAATGTTCGACAGCATTATGGCATAAAGTTTTAACATGATTCCCCCCCCCCTCACTTCCAACGTCTTTACTTCCGTGCTCCAGTGCGCTGTAAATGTATCATTCATAGTGAGTGCACGTATAGAGCTATCACTGTTTCCTTCAAACAAACGCAGCAGGTAGGAGAACCGGAAACCTTTTTGTTCAGACATGTACCCGTCACCGCTGCTGTTTCTTCCATTATGAACTGTACTTTGGTCCTCGTGGGTGCAATATACTGTTTCTCTTAGATAAAATTATCTGTTTTCTTTTCTCTTGGGTTGTTTGAACGTTTTTTATAATATTTACCATTTGCTTCTCGGTCTGTCTGCCTTGTAAAACATCTTTGGGCAAAGAAGATGTTGTTCGTCTCACTTTACGAACAAAGAGAGCTTTTAAATGCTTTTCTCATAATCCCTGCCCACCAGCGGCCGAGCGGTAAAGTCACTGAACACTGGTAGTTAGGTCCGAGATTCGAATCCCGCGAACGAACTGACTGCATGGGCTTTTTCGTGATTTTCCTCTTGTGAATATGAGCCAGTTTCCCTTAGAATATACCCCAAGCAAAGAGAGCATTTAGATGGTTTTCTGATAATTCCTGCCCACCAGCGGTCGAGAGCGATAAACACTAGTAGTTAGGTCAGAGATTCGAATCCCGCGAACGAACTGGTTGCATGGGCGTTTTCATGATTTTTCCCCTTGTGAATATGAGCCAGTTTCCCTTAGAATATCCTTCACGAATGCATCCCTTCCCATAGGCAGGTAGTCCTTGAGGTGCTTTACTATAATCGAATAAACCAAACCATCTCATAATCCCTAGATAAAACGCCTTATTCTGCGCAAATTGCACGAAACGTTGCGTGTCGGTTAGTTATTCATCTTCCATCTACTTGTATAGTGTATTTCCAATATCTGGGTTATGATTTAAGCATTTCTTTGGCTTTGTGAGTGGCAAGGTTTCCCATGGATAGTCTTCAAAGTACGTCAGTATTCCTTTAAGCTTCTCATCAATTATTAACAAATTCTCTGTTCACGTCGGATTGTAGAATCGATGGTGCTTCCGTGAACGTAAATATGTTTATAAACAGAAAGGTTAATGCCTCTTCCGCTGTCTCCCATGTCACGGCCTTCTAAACCTTAAATTTATTTAAATGCTCTTTGGTGCACTGTTATAAACTTTATTGTGTTGCCAGGCTTGATCTAACAGCCCGAATTAAACTTAGAAAAAGTGACAAGCTTCTCTACAATATTCTTTTGAACACATTTCAGTATTTTTGTTTGTTTTGTTGTTGTTGTTTTGATGTGTTGTGTGTAGAATTTGTTACACAAGCAAATGTAATGGCTTTGAACGTTTTTCGTTATTTTTTCATTTTCTTCTCGGTCTGTATTTGTGTGGTGTATTTTGGTATTTGGAGATTTCTGTTACGTGATCTCTGGCTAGTAGCCAGAAGAGCTTCATAATATTCATTAACTCGGAATCAGTGATGCAAAATAGGATCTCATTAACACCTTCTGTAACAGGATAGATTTACTAACTGTTATTTTCTACCATCGTCATATCATAGCAACTACACAAAATTCACATGATTTCACCGTAGTAGCCATCTTAGCATTTCTCACGTCGTTCATTAAACTTTTGATAGGTAGTTCTAATTGAAAAAGAGCAGTTTTTAGCAGCATTAGCTGGAACTTTTTGTAATTCTTCATAGAAAATAGTTCGAAGAATATAACTTGCACGGGCGTTTTTCTGTGTAGCAAAACAAAATTGAAATCGAATTTGTGTTAGCCAGTAGTGGAAATGGCGGAGATGTGTTGGCATTTTGTTTGTGGCGAGCGTTGAAAGTAGTGACTCTCTTCCACATTAACTAGTACTTCTAGGAATATTTCATATTTTGCTGATTTGCCTGTTGGAATTCTCAAGTAAGCCATACAGGGTGTTCGTGAAAGAACTGATGAAAAGAAAACATGTATTCGAAATTAAGTGCTTTTACATTGTGATTTGCCTAGCTTAAAAAAAAAAAAAAAAAAAAAAAAAAACCCTCAGAAGGCTATAGTAATGTCTTCTTGTTGCGTATAATTTCGCGCATGCACAGTGTCTTTCGACATCTCTTGGATTTAGGTAAATGCCATTTTGAATCATATCGGCAGGGTATACGTTTCGTGAAGACTGATGGTAATGTTTAAGGCAGAATAAGTCTGTCCATATAGAGTAAGGCCTGTTATTCATTTCTTGACGAGAGCAAGAAATGTATCTATGAAGAGTGTTGTCGAAATGCCGGAGTGTTTTCAGTTTTCGTAATGAAGTGAGATTAAGGTTAATATACTGTAAGGTTTGCTGTTTTCGGATCAAGGTCAACCAGCGCGCTGACGTCGATGTCCTGTTCCAAAGCTATGTTTCTTCCACTTTATGCGTAAAGTGATAGCTAAGATGCGTCACTGTCTCCAGCGTCAAAAAAGAATGTTTGACCTTGAAAGAGCATAACCTTGCATGTTTGTACTGACCTTGGGTCAGATAAGAAAGACAGAGAGAATATGATGAACCATTCTCGAGCCGACCGTCTGCGCGAAAGGGACTATAATTCACGAAAATAAACAATTCACCATTTCCACTTAAACAGTAAATTTTCCACAAGTTTCACGGTTAGTTCTTTTACAAATTGTGTGAACATACCATCACGGAGGACACGTCTGCTTTGTCATAAAATCCTGAATCAAAGCTGTTGTCGCTGGAATAGCAACACGCGTTGTCGCCGGCGAGAGTGAAATTCAGATAATCTCAATTTTAAATTCCTTTCTTGCAACTATTTTGAGACATACGTAGTGTTTTACTGGTGGATTTCATTCTACAAGAAGCATCAGTAAAGGCTGCTGCGTATTATCAAACATTTAAGAAATTTCCCTTCAAAGTCCAAAAATCGTCCTGAGATGCTTCTTTTGGGGGGGGGGAGTTAGCTTTAATCAAGGCCCACGCTGGTGCTCAAACGCAAGTTCTAGTCAAATTTTGTGGTCGGCAACCATTGGATCATCTCTACAGCTCAGACTTGGCACCGACAGACTATGGAGTCCTTCTGCATCTATAAAGATTCCTCGCAGGTAAGCGTTTTCACACTGACGGAAAGATGAATACAATGAACGATTATTCTGTCAAAAGTCACACTTTTATCTGTAACATAAGCTTTTAGAAACTTATGCCAGTCTATGACAAATATTTCGACAATAATGTAAATTATTAGCTGAAGATATGTAGAAATGTGAAAAAGCAAAGATACCTGAAATGTCTAGTAGCTTATTTTTTATTGGAAAAGAGTTTTTTACATAAAAGTACTCGTACTAGTACTGTAACCAAAGGTGTCTGCTGTTCTGTAAGTGTTGAAAGTTGACATTTTACAGTCAGCTTCTGCTTTGGTATCGGGTATCTAAAATCATATATAAATCGGAACTAGTGATCGAGCTTTTCGTCGCATAATAAAAAACGTATGATGGCTTTGAAAGCATGATGGCCTTTGCCTTGAAGATAATGGAATTTTGAGAATTGATGAGTTTTATTTACAGTTAGTCAATAAAGTCTGCGTACATCAAGAAAAGTAATATGAAATCCAAATTTTAAGGTGCGAAAAGAGTAGTTTCTTAAAGTTTTATTTTTTAAATATTTAGTTTCAATAAGGGACTTTGAAATTATTTAACTGTAATATTTTCATATCTAATAATTTATGCACACTAATTTTTAAAAGATAAGTGGCCAGAAATCAAAGCCAATAAAGTTGGCGTACAACGCGAAGGAGGCGGGGGATTTCTTATCTAACTTTTAAACTTCAAATTTGAGAATGCAAAGAAGGTTACACTTTCAAGGTCATTGACTTCCGAAGCAAATTTCACGTTGATTGGGAATTGCTATTTCTATTTTCTTTAACGAAAATGACAACCAATAAAGAAATTCCTTTAGTTACGAGACAACTAATTATCAAATTGAGAGATAAAGGTAAAACTCTTCGTTATATTGGTAAAACCATTGGAAAACCATTTTCTAGGGTGCAAAGAGTTATTCAAAACTATCTTGACAATGGTAGTCTTGCTGTAAAACCAAGATGTGGGAGACCGAAGAAGCTAACGCAGAGAGAAGAAAGAAAAATTCTTTTACGAATTAAACAAAATCCTAAACTTTCTGCTGCAAGCATTGCAAAAGAAATTTTTTTAACTAGCAACATGGAAATTTCTTCTGAAACTGTACGAAAAGTGCTGCGAAAGTCCGATTATCATGGACGCAAATCTAGGTCTAAGCCATACATTTCCGAGACAAATAGAAAGAAAAGAACTGCTTTTGCCAAAACATATTTAAACTCTTCGCAGAACTTCTGGAACAATGTAATTTGGTCAGATGAAAGTAAATTTACAATATTTAAAGTTAATGGCCACCCTATTGTATGGAGAAAACCAGGAACAGAACTGAATCTGAGAAATTTAAATCCAACTGTCAAGCATGGTGTTGGCGGTGGGATGGTATGGGGGTGTATGTCGTCGAAAGGAGTTGGAAATTTTCACATTATTGATAATGTCATGGATAAGTATGTTTATCTGGATATTCTGAAGAAAAATCTACGAGACAGTGCCCGAAATTTAAACCTTTCTAATACCTTTATTTTCCAACAAGACAACGACCCGAAACATACAGCTAAAATTGTGAAGGGATATCTCCTCTATCACACTCCAAGACAGTTGCGTACTCCTCCACAGTCACCAGACCTCAATTCAATCGAACATTTGTGGGCAAAATTGGAGAAACGAATTCGAAAACACAATATTACGTTGCGAAATGAGCTAATTAGTAAATTTCAAGAAGAATGGGCGAAATTTACATCGGATGACACTGAAAAAAAAGTTCATTCAATGCCCAGATGTCTGCAAGCTGTTTTGAAGAATAAAGGATGTCCTATAAAGTATTGAAGTAATGTAAAAAACGTATAATTTGCTTTTTTTTTAAAGTGTACGCAGACTTATTGGAGGTAATTTCTGAGTTTTTTGACAAAAAATATTTTTGAAAATATGTAAAAAGTATATCACTGATATTATTTACTTTTTATTTAAGCTTACAATTTTAGCTAATAGAAGAAAAAATGCAATGATTAAAATACATTTTTCTATGCTTTAAGTGTTTTTTTTAATTTAAAATTTAGTCTGTACGCAGACTTTTGTGACTAACTGTATATATTGACAGAAATGAAACCCTTGCCATGAACAATTTTCATCAAGAATTGAAGTGAATTAAATCCGAGATTAATGGAATATATTCGAAATGAATCCCGTTATTCGTAAAACGCAGATCTAGACGATGCTTGAATGATGATGATCGGAACAATCTGCTGGCAAGCGTGTCTAATTCTGAATGCTAGGTATTTCCGAGTTATCAGTATTAGTTTTCTCAACGTGACCTGATGTGCACTCACAAATAAAGGTCAGGTGGGGAGATCTTTGGGCTTTGCAAAAGAGGGGAACATTCAGTAGTTCCTAGGCAATTTATCCAGTGCACTGGAAAATAGTGATGTAGCTAAATATGATTCCAGACCATTAACAATCCTCTTTTATTAGGTATTTCTGTATGGGCCATCATTGTTTATTTTTTACGTTATCTTTTTAAAATTCCAATTCCAAATGATAACACGGCGGGGCAGCACGCTAATATGAATTTAATTTTTGATTGTAGTTTGATTCTTTTTCATTGGTGCGTCATACATTTATCTGGAGCCTTGGAAAAACAAATAACTACAAATAAAATTGTAGTTAGTCCTTAACCAAACAAGTTTTGCAATACTTTATAGAAGTATTGCAAAGCGAGTTCTGTTCTTAAATTTTGGTTTAGTTTCAAATGAAAAATACATTGCGCCTTTTTTAAATCTCTCATCAGGAAACTGATGTTCTGATATTGACACAGCGTGCGGCATCTGTTCAAACCATATTTCTGCAGCAACAACGCTTTCGTATATACTGCGTGATAGTATTTTCTCGTAACTGGCTAATTCCTTCTTTCAGTATACCGAAATGTATTTCATATTGGTTAGCCTTTTCAAACGAAGAATAATGGACAGGTGTTCGATCTACTATTCTTTGGTCTGAGTCGTCGGGTAGAATTTTGCTCTCAGTTTACGCAAATAGTCGATTGCGTTTAAAAGTAATTTTCATTTTTCTCGGCGGAAGCTTAAATAAAAAACGAAATTTTTTAAAACCGAAAGCTTTACTACTATCTACGTTACTGTTCGGCCTTTTTACTAATGACATAGCTGGAAGATCAAATATTTCATGCTGTGATAATAATTCAATTTGCCTTGGTAGCCACTGCATATTTGCTTTGAGGCGGCTGCCACTCAACATGGCAAAATTTTTAAAGTTTTGTAGCCACTGCATATTTGCTTTGAGACGGCTGCCACTCAACATGGCAGTTGCAAAGTTCGCTTCTAGTGGAGCATTATTTTCTAAAAATAAAAAAAAAATAATTATTTTCTAAAACATAAATAAATATAAGTGAATACCTATTAGTAGTTCAGTAATTCAGTCTTGTGTGGTACAACTGGAAACACTTTTCCAAGCACAAACCAACTCCACAATCACTACACCAGAATCGTGATTCCTTCCTTATCTTTTCCCCATTTTTATCCTTTTTCGAACAACACACTTCGCACTGTCTTGTAGGCTCACGTTTCGCAGGAGTAAAAGGAAAATGGGATATAAAATGTCGTTCAGTAAGACGGGCAGGGTTATCTATTGTAGGTGGTCTGCCAACATTCTTTTGTTCAGAAGCTGCATCATCATATTTATGTAAAAGCTCTTCTACAACTTGGATTCGAAATTCTAAAAATGTAATACGTTTCCCAACTACATTTTTATAGAGCAAATATGAGTTCCAGAGTACCTTGTCTAGTAAATGTAAAAATATCTTTTTATAATATTTTTTCTGATGTTTTCGGATTGTTGGATGAAAGGATATTTCCTGATCACAGTGATCTACACCACCCATAGTTAGACCGTAATTAGAAACAATCTTCGGCTTGAGTATATCGCCATTTTTTATTTTTGAGGTAGACCATGGAAGTATCATGAATACTGCTCATCAAACACACATCCTTCATCTTCGGTTGAAGAATCTAAATCATCTATATAACGTTTCAAAGAACTGGATGCTATTTTACAACAAAAAGACCCCATGCACTTTGAACCAAATAACCTCTAACCTTTGAAATCTTCAGTAAAGTGCTGTCATCTATTGAACTGAGCGCACATTAACTTTTCCCGAGATACAGACGGGTTTAACAAAGAGATGAAGCCGAAATAAACGTCTCCCGATATATATTCGGGTATAACAATACGATGCACTCAAAAAAAAAAAAAAAAAATTACCCCGAGTAATACTCGGGCGTGACATTTTCGAACACCAGTGCTGTACCCGAGATTATCTCGGGCATGGCAGTTAAAAGGTTAAAGAATTTTGCTAGGAGCAAAATGATTTTGTTTACATTATGCCAGTTTTAGTTGGTCTTTCTTGTGTTTTTCAATTTTTAATCAGTATCGAAACTATGCTGATATTTTGAACTACAAGATTTAATGCAGTCCGAAAGGAATATTGGGAAACATGGATCATAAAAGTCCTCGCTTCTGATGTCACCGCATGTAATTGCGAAGAGATAATTATGTAAAATCAGAACTGATAACACATACGAAATTACACAATAAGATGCATGAGCTTTTCGTGCTGAGCATGGTCGTTTTCTTGAATTCCGAGTTATGTGACTTTCTTGAATTCTGAGTTTTTCTGCAGGTCACTCTTTGATGAATATTGACAAAAATAAAATAAGTCTTTTTCCCAGTCGTTTAAGGTTACTAAGTCGATTAAAAAAACGAGCTTGTTTTTAATAAACGTGCTTGGAGTGTATAATTAGATGATAACGTATGATTTACGTTTTGTGGATAATTCGGCGGTTTTCTCATAAATCGAATACAAAAACTAATCCGAAATACTCATGGATTGAAAACGCTGCAGTAATTCTTTGACGGCTTTTGGAGTAGTTGCTGTGTCATGCTTTATTAATTAATGTGAGACAAGCGTAGTTGTTGCTTGTTTGCTGGTTATAAAAGTTGAACTGAAGTGCGATTTATAATGGTGAATCGGAAGGATATATCATTAATTGCCTGGCAGATAATGGCTGTTGAATTTTTGTCAAATTACGATCAAATTACGCCATAATGGCAGAGGTGATTTTTTTGGGGGCGGGAGGGTGTATCGCGCACGCAAATCGCTGTCGCGAGAACTCATCCAAACATAGCTCCAAATCATTAATAATTTAAAAAAAATAGTGAATATATCTTTTTTAAAATGATGGAGCTCCTGTAACACTACGCAATGCAAAGCCCATCTAAACAACAAAGCTAATCCGGAGATATATCAGAACTCACGCCGAAACTACAAGTGTTTAACCTGCCGCCGAGATATTTATAATACTTTCTGCTTCTCGAAATTACTGGAAGGCATATGAGGGCCGATTACAGTTACGCATACCATCAATAAGTTAATCAATTACAGCATCCATTACAGTTATACAGGGACGTGACCAAAACGGTCGACAAGTATGTCGACAAAAATTGGTCGCCGGTAACGTTGCCAGCTTGGCGATATCTCGACAAATTAGTATGTTAGTAATTTACTCAGTGTTAATTAGACTTGGCCCTGTATAGTTATTTTTCCGATACAATTTCATTTCGCTCAGCTTTTCAAGTTGCATCATACAGAAAAATACCACAATTTCACATATCGTTTCACTAAAATCACCTATCTGTGCACAAAATTAGTAACAGTACAGTAAGACCCCGCTTAACGCTGTTTCGGTTTAACGCTCTTTTATTTCAACCCGGGGATTCTCCGAAATTGTGCGCAGCGCTAGGTTTCCAAATAACATATCCGAAACAGTGTAGTTGTGTTTCTTGCTTGGTGGACGCATTTTTATCATTTGAAACATTTGTTGACATTATTGTAAGTTTAAATTTGTATAATACTATAACGATTAATACAGTGACAAATATTATGATCTTTAGTTTTTATCGTGGGTGATAATAAAAAACAAGAAAAGAAAGCAACCAGAAAAAGCATTTCACTGGAAACTCAAATGCAAGTGATTAGAAGATTAGATTCTGGTGAACGTCAATCTCAAATTAGCGCTGCATTGATTTTGGCAACTTCAACAATAAGGAGATATTTTTATTATTTATTATTGTATTATATACAAGAAAAGAAAGCAACCAGAAAAAGCATTTCACTGGAAACTCAAATGCAAGTGATTAGAAGATTAGATTCTGGTGAACGTCAATCTCAAATTAGCGCTGCATTGATTTTGGCAACTTCAACAATAAGGACAATTCTTAAGAATAAAGAAAAAATACTGTCATCGGCAACTGCAACTACGTCAAGCTCTGCAACTAGAATTACCCGTTCTAGAAATAACATTATAGAGGAAATGGAAAAACGACTGTCTATATGGGTTGACGAAATTGAACGCAATATGCCATTAAGCCAATCTATCATAATGCCTTCTTGACAAAAAGGCAGAAAATCGGAAACACAGAATAGACTGAATGATCTGACTGAGAATTTTATTTGTTTTTAAAAGTATATGCGTTTATATTGTTTTTATTTTTGTAAGAAATAAATGTTTGATTTTATTTTTATTAAAAAAATATTAAATTTAATGCCTAACCATTTTTTATCCGTCACGGCCTTATACATTTATTTTCAAGGTACACAGTGCAACACACGTTTTGAAACCTGCATTATCTTGGAAATTCAGTAAATGAGTTAATTTTAGATTTTCTCCTTTTTAAGGTTCATTTTTGTGAACTAAAATAGAACTGGTTAAAATTAGATTCGTTCTAAATTCTGTACCAGATATAAACATGTAATTTTGCCTGCAAGATGTTTGTATTTAAAAGCAAAAGGGAATCAGGAATACCAGCTGCTAGGAAAAGAATAAATCAGTCTGAGGAAAAAAAAGAAAAAAAAAAAATTCTGGTTTCCATGAATATATATGGCCAGATGTTTTATTAAGTATTGAAAATTTTGGATTTTTCAATATTTTTACTTTCTTGTACGAAGTAAAGGAAATAACATAATCGCGAAAAATTTCGATTATCATATTTCAACGAAAATATCCATTTCGTCCACTCTCGAATCCATGTGAACGATTTTTTTTGCTTGACATATGTACGTACGGGCAGAATAAAGGAATTTTATTCCCGAAATGGATTTAAACAGGTTTTGGATCTTTTTTTTTTTTCACTCTCTTACCCAGCTCGGTGAGCTCTATTATTTTAATTCTTATCTGTGGGTAAATTGGGCTTTGCTTTAAAAGTGTTTGAATCATGTTGCTGTTGTGTTTGGTTAAGGTTTTTATGCCTTTAGTTAATCTGCTTACCGTAGTTGTAAAATTTTCAACAATTTAAAAGTGTAAGCGGCGCTAGGCCTAACGTGGCGGCTGTTTGTTCATATTTGAATTCATAGTAAACTACTGAATTCAGTTAGTTTGGGCACCAACTTCAGTTTCTTATTGCAGATAAGGACCAAAAGTAAACTTTTGTGCACCAAACAATCTGTCTTCCTGCCCTCTGGCCGAATTGCTTGTTTTGGAATAGAAATACTAATTTTAATTGCATTTTTTTAACTGCACTTGGTGTTTTAGGTTTTTCTGTATTTTACAATTTTTAATGAAGCTGTTTTCTGTTTTTTTATATTTTTGCCCAGCCACGAAGTAAGAACTGTATTGATTGAATGAGAAATGTATCTTTAATGGAATTCGAGGAAACAAATGAAGTGCAGCAAAAAATGTGTATAATTTAATAAACCATACAATTCTTTTTTAAGTCATGTGCTATACACATCAGAATTTTGGGTTTTATTTAGGACATTTGGAGATGAATATAAAACGGTAACTAAGTAAGTTATATCGGAAGAATAAATAGCTTGTGCATAATTAGTTACAATATCATTGTAGAACTAAAATTTATCATAATTAGAAGCAAAGAACAATTTATAAAGCCCAAATTTTTTCATATGTATTGAATTTAATGCAGTCAAATTTTATTTTGCATCAAATTCCGGTTTCGTAAGTAAAAAAAAAAAAAAAAAAAAAAAAAAAAAATTAACTGCTTCATTTGTAGTTTTAGTGATATTAAAAATGTGCATATTTTATATATACCAATTAGTCGTTATTTATTTTCAGAGCTTTTAAGTATTGCTTTTTAAGATAGTTTATAAAAAAGCAGTTGATTCGAAACATTTTCCGGAGACATCAAGATAACTGTGTGCTTAACTAATTATGTGAAGAGACTGAAATGCTATCTATCTGAAGGAAATGACTTTTCCGCGGAGGACTTTCTATAAAGGAGTGCTTGTAGTTTCTTTCTACTTAGTTAATTGTCAAAAAATTCTAAAATTGTTTCTTCCATTTCCTCAAAGTTATAAAAGTGCTATGTAAATAAATTGGAAATTTGTCATGGAAAAACAAGTTATGTCTAATGAGAGTGAATTACGATGAATTTCTATTTTGGGATGTCCATCAGGAACGCTTCTTTATCTAATAGGTAATCTTCGCCTTTTTCGTTTTATTATTTACTACGCGTCTTGTCTTTTAAATGGGCCGGAAAAATGCCTAAAGGGAAGAACAAATATTAAGTTTAAAAACTGCAGTGAATTATTCTCTGCAGAACAACTTTATCCTCCCTCCAAAAAAAGTCAATAAAAATGTATTATATATAAAAACAAATTACAATGAAATATGCAATATCCCTAATACAAATACTAATTATCCTAACAAATAACTTCCCGTTGCCTTCTCTCGACAAACGTACAGTATCCAAAGGAAACATTAAATTTAAAAACTGCACGGGATTATCGCCATTATTTTTCGGACTGGGAACAGTGATATCAGCAATAATGGCTGCCTGCCATTGTTGCTGATATAATGAGAGAGAATTATCGATTTGATGCGATTTCATAAAAAAAAAAAAAAAAAAAAAAAAAAAAAAAAAGTATAAGAAAAAACTCATTCGAATTTAGAAAATAATCGCTTCGAGGTGCACTGACTCTTTTCTAGATGCACTTTTGTATCAAATTTGTAGCCGTGGGTCTATTAGCTTACGCGCAGCACGAACGAAGACACACACAGATAGACTGTTATATACGAGGGCCATCCAGGAAGTAGATTACGTTTCCGTCTGTGTCCGCTAGGGGCGGGGCTAGCGCGGCCATCTTGGGGTCAGAGCGTTGCGCAGCTCAGTCTGCATCTAGCCGTGCTAGTGAGAGGTTCGTGCTGTGCTCCGTTCAGATACTGTGACGGTTTGAAATGTCTGCGTTAATTGAAAATCCCGCGAGCTGCGAGGTGCGCTCAGTAATAAGGTTTCTGACTGCAAAAAACTGTAAACCGATAGAAATCTATCGGCAGCTTCGTGAAGTGTATGGGGACAACATTATCACTGAAGGTGGAGTGCGTCAGTGGGTCATAAGATTTCAAAATGGCCGAACCAATGTTCACGACGAAGATCGAAGTGGGAGACCCAGCATAGTGACCGCCGAACTTCTCGAAAAAGTCGATGCTAAAGTCCGTGAAAATCGAAATTTCACAATAACGGAACTTTCTTTGAGTTTTCCACAAATTTCGCGAAGTTTGTTGCACGAAATCATCAGCGAAAAGCTTGGTTACCACAAGTTTTGTGCAAGATGGATTCCAAAAATCTTGACAGAGGACCACAAAAATCAGCGAATGGCTGCAGCGTTGAACTTTTTGGACGCTTACCATAAGGATGGTGACTCTTTACTCGATCGCATCGTTACTGGTGACGAAACATGGGTGAAACATGTGAACCGTGAAACGAAATTGCAATCAATGCAGTGGGGGCACACAAGTTCTCCCCAAAAACCCAAGAAATGCATGCAAACAATGTCGGCAAGGAAGATGATGGCGACTGTTTTTTGGGACAGAAAAGGTGTAATTTTGGTGGACTTCCTGGAAAGAGGCACTACAATAAACTCTCAAAGGTATTGCCAAACTCTCCAAAAACTCAGAAGAGCAATTCAAAACAAGCGCAGAGGAATGTTGAGCTCTAAGATCTTGTTGATTCACGACAACGCCCGGCCCCACACGGCAAATGTCACTCGTAAAGTTCTTGAATCTTTTAAGTGGGAGTTGTTTCCTCATCCGCCGTACAGTCCCGACCTGGCACCGAGCGACTTCCACCTATTCCCAGCAATGAAGAAGTGGCTGGCTATGCAGCGTTTTGATGACGACGCACAGCTGCAAGAAGAGGTAACGAAGTGGTTGAAGGCGCAGGCGGCCGAATTTTTCGACGAAGGAATTTCCAAGCTCGTACATCGCTACGAAAAATGCCTTAATTTGTATGGTGACTATGTAGAAAAGTAGTATTTGAGTGTGGCTTTCATCTGTATATAATAAAATTTGTTTCCTATACTTTGTTTATTTTTTTATTCCAAAACGTAATCTACTTTCTGGATAGCCCTCGTATATACTTTCTGTTGTAGATGTACTTGTTTTCTTTACTCTTTTTAACCTGTGTAATTGAAATTACTGACAAAACGAAACAATTAATTTAGTGAGGAAGCTTTAAAATTCTGAATGTTTTTGGAGTTGCTGAAAACTAATTCAGTTCTCACAGGAGTTATATGATTAAATGAAAACGGAAATGATAAGTTCATGTTTGTAACTGTTTGACAGTTTTATGTAAGATGATTGACTGACTGTCTATAGTTACTTTTTGCCAAATAGTACTTATGTAGATCGTATGGGATATTTCAACCTGTGTTCCAATTATATATAAATATTTAATATTATTCAGTTGCTGTTTTATTGTCTTCGTAATGTATACCAGAAATCAGTGCTGTAACAATAGATAGCACTCACTTCTTTGTGTATCACTACGACGTTGGAAGCCGGGGTGTTTCTTTTATATTTAGTTCTCTTATCGAAAAGGGAAAATGTAGTTTTTAATGATTTCTTCCGCCGCGTTGAAGAAATTTATCTCAGAAAGATAAAAAGTAATGGGGAGGGGAAGTAGAGAAACAATGAGAGTAAATGTTATGGCGTACTCCTAATTAGGCTAATGATGTTTCAGAATGGAATTGATAATTTTTCATTCTTAGAGAAAGCATAGTCTTGGGCTTCTAGAAAAAATTCAATGTTTAAAATGCAAAGCGCTCTCTGTTTAAGTTTAAAAAAAAAGTATCGAGCGCATGATTTTAATATTGTTAGTTGTCATGCATCTTTTTAAAAATTATTAATATGATTCGTAGTTGAATAAGTGAAATCATCATCTTTTGCGGAAGGGTACGGCGCGTTAAAGAGCCTTGAAAGTTTTACCTTGAGGTTTTTTGGTCAGTTAGTAATTTCTTATTCGTTTGTTTAGGTATTGAATATTATTTGTTTATTTTAATTGTCATATTGTAAGTATTTCAGTTTATTCCAAATGAAGATTGGTTTATTATTTTTGTTCCCTTAATGAATTTAGTAAATTAATGCGTCAAAAAATATTTATGTTGTCGAACGCAAGACTGCAGCTGTAGGTGAACATAAATTATAGAATTCTAGTTTTTTGGAACTGTTCTTACTAGGGCTCAAGTGAATAATCAAGTCATGCGATTACATCTCCTTTGATTCAGTTTCACGACATATCGTTAGGCTCAGAAATAGCTTATAAACATAAATAAAATTGCAATTGCGTATTTAACAGAAGTGTTCGTCGAGTATTTGTCAAACCGTTTGACAGCTGTAACAGATTCCTTTCTACAAACAAATTAAACATCGTGGAAACATAATTTTTATATGATAGAACTGTAGTTAGTTATTTTCTATTAACTTTTTAATGCGCATTGCGGTATTTGGAGGGCGTCAGCAGTCATTATTGTTCATTTTTGAGAAGAGCGTTGCCTTTCTTGAAATAAGTGTAGTATATTTGCTTTATAAAGTTGCCACTGACAAGGATTATGATTTTGAAAGGAAGTTAATACTGGCTGAAAAAAGGCAACTGACACAAACTATTCAGATGAGTTTTAGGACTTTTGAATAATAATTATTTAAATAAAAGAGAATGTACGAGAAAAAAAAATCTGTTGCGTTATAAGAATGTATTTGGCCCAACACAAAATAGGCAACCTAATTATTTAAATTTACCGATTATCCGGATAAGCTTTGATCCCGGTTATCTAGATCAAGCATGTATCTCAAGTGGACCAAGAAATCCTGGTAGTAGAAAGGTAAATATTGTTTCTTTCTCGACAACTGGCATTTTTTTTTTGCAGCCAGCTTTCGATATGTTTGGAAACATATTGCTTGCACTAATGATTTCCAGAACGGAGATCAGATAATGTCTGCTCTTCCTGGGGATTTGTTCCTTTTCATTAGTTAGAAAAGTTGTTCACACCGGTACGTAATACCGAACATGGCAGTCACGCACGAGACAGATTTGCAGCATTCTAGGAATCGCGATGTCAAATATTTATAAAATTGGGGAATACCCTCTTCTCTAAATCTTTGCTTTAGATTTGAGCCGCCTTGAATTTCTGTTAATGGACTGGCACCTTTCTCACATCCGTTGAAGAAATATTTTTGTAAAGAGACCGTGTCAGAACACCTTATTAATAACTGAGATTGTATATATGCCTATTATAGTTATCATATTTGCTTGTGTAATTTTCCCTGTAGCTTAGCACAAAGTTCTGAAAATTTTGTAAATATCCATACAATTTTCCTTTCCTAAGGCTTTTAGAAAGTGGCTTCTAAATTTCAAGTTTATTTGACCACGTAGTGATTGTTTTCGTCCCACTAATTGATTTGCTCTGGGATTTTTGGGTGCTCGGGCTCTTGATTGACGGAGGAGTAATAGAAAAGAGCTAAGAAAAAAAAGTGAGGATATCAGGGGCGTAGCTAGAGGGGGGCAAAGGGGGCATCTGTTCCCGGGTGCAGAATCCAAGGGACGCCAAATTAATGTTACGACATTTTAGAATTAAATGTTTTCCATCCTTGGCAAGCAGTAGGGGGCGCGAAATCTTCAGTAGTCCCTGGGCGCTGAAAACCCTAGCTACGACTCTGGGGGGGGGGTATCTAGCTAATGCGCTTGCTTCTGAAAAGTATTGCATAGAAGAAAATAGCGAAGGGTGACGACTTGCAAGCTGTAGCAGATGGCACAGACAGTTTCAGCAGTACTAAACAATTTCAGATTAGGGAAGTAGTGGGAAACAATATCTTAGTTAATATATTAATATTAATAGTATTATGGTATTTGTATTATAATGTAGGTTTCTTCTAAATAAATAATATTGGGATATTTGCCGATAGTTTATCCATGAATGCTTTCATTTGTTTTGTTCTTACTGTAACCATGTCCATCTGGAATTAAATTATTCACATAATTTTCCCCCTCTCCATTTTCAAGATATAAATTGGTAAAAAAAGGGGGGGAATGCGCGAGTATAAATACGGTGTATATCTATGTATATACATGAGTTATAAACAGGAACGTTGTGTGTTCCTTCCGCCCTATGTTTGTTTATATCTTGACATAAGCTAGCGGGTATATCGAATATTTGATTTTAGTTTATTAGAATATTTGAATTTTAGTTTGAATAAAAATCTTTGATAAATGACAAACCTGTAGTGAACATTGAACTGAATCGATAGCAGATATACTGGTATTGGGAATACGGATATATTCCGGGTTTTAAACCATTTCCTCCGCCTTAGCTGGAAAATTCGAAATAGTATTAAACAAAATTGTTATTCTTTTCAATCATTCCACACGTTGTTACAAGATAGTTCTTTGAAACGTGGACCTGTTTTGATTTTCATCGTCTCAGCTTGTGTCATAAAGAGCGCATAGACTTCATCCACCTCATAAGACGGGGTCCAACCTCCGATCCCTGGGAAATCTCGTTGACAAAGGGGGAACCAGAAGTAGAAACAAATAAAGCAAGAAAGGAAAGAGTAAAAGAATCCTAGCGTGAAGCTGCCGGCATATCTGAATGAAATCCTCTTCTTGTTTTATTTCTTGCCGCGTCGCTTTCTCGGTCGAGCAGTGTGAATATTTCCCGCTGTTCCGCCTGCGGCCATGCATGCATTCCTCGAGAAACCTGCGCGCCGACGAGAGACTGCGTGGTTCATTGGACCGCCTCCAGCGAGCCATTGCTTCCACATCGATTGGAGAAGCGATGGCCAATTGCATTTGGATTGGTGGGAAAGTATTTCTGGTGTTTTAAGTGAAAAATGTATTTTTATTTAATCTCTTATTTCACTGTTTTGTAACCTTTCCGAAGCCGTGCCTTAGTCGTGCCTTCAGGAAAGATGGTACTATATTTGAAAAAATTAGTTACATTCAGCAAGTCATTGAACGTAACTTTTGATATCGCTGACCCCCCTTTTTTGGTCGTAAAATGATTTAGTGAATGAAAATGAAATGAAATCGAGATATTGTGTGTTAGGCAGGAAGAAGAATGAAAACTTTTAGTTGCAGTTCATCGATAGTCAGTCTACCAAGTACGCGAAATTTAATTGAAGGAGCTTTATCCATGTGTCAACTCCCCCGACACCAACGAACAATAGCCAACTTTTCCATCACTCATCTTAATATGCGAACAATGACCAAAACAAAGGAAAAACCAGGAACTCTGTGCAACTTTGCTTTTCCTGTCCTCTCTTTCTAAGAACCTGACCCAAGAAGAAGGTGGTTGCTACAAAAAGTCATTTATGCTTATAAGTGCGACATTTGATTGAGACTACAAGCCTCTATTTTCGTTTTTCAGATAGTGCGAAAATTGTGCCAATAAAATAAATGTTAAATGAAATTCTGTTACATGCTAAAGTGAAAATAAATTTTTTCTGTATTCATATCAGAGTTTTATAATGCTTTAAAGAATAGCGAGGCAGAACTTGTTTATGGTCTGCAGGAATACAAAAATTTTTGTATCTTTTAGCTACGGATATGTAATAATAAATTGGTATGATGAGAAAATTCAGTAAAACCATTAACTAACAATCATGGCTTGAGTGGCAGTGATGGTGATAGCTAGAAGTTGCTGCATTGTAGATGACTCAAAGAAAAATCACAACTACCTTTATAGTTAAAATGTCATTTTTATTTTTGAACAGGAACAGTTCTTTAAGAAATACTTTTTTTTAATTGATATTACAAACAACAACCTTTATAGTTAAAATGTCACAACTACCTTTATAGTTAAAAATCACAACTACCTTTATAGTTAAAATGTCATTTTTATTTTTGAACAGGAACAGTTCTTTAAGAAATACTTTTTTTTAATTGATATTACAAACAGAGCTTAATTTCTAAAAGTAGAAGTCTATGGAAGATTGTGAGGAAGGAAAGAAAAAAAAAAAATAAATAAATAAATAAATAAAATAACTAAAAATTAATTTTTAAAGAGATAATAATAAACTACTAAAAGAATTTTAAATAGTTAAATAGAAAAAAAGTATCGGTCCTTGTCTTATTTGGGGCATCGGCTGGAATTACAATTTCACTTAGATGCTAAAAATCAGCTCAGACTATCACCATCTGACTTTAAGCCCTGATTATGCACATAATATACTATTTCAAGGGATGACAGGTACCACTCTTTTCTTGCAGCACACCAAGGAAAAATGATTAAAGCTGCATTAAGGAGAATAGTGAGAATTCTAGAAACAGTATGAGGATATGAAAAGAAATTTAACAGAAAAGTCTAGCGTTTGCCGATATAATTCTAGCTGTCAAGCAGAAATTTTCGCTGAATATGTTTTCTGAATAAATTTTCCTGAATACAGCATAAGAACAAACATAAGACTTCTTTGAGCAGTGGTCCTCCCGTTTGGTTACATCATTCAGAAAGTCTATAGGAGCTCTGGAGTAAGAAGTCACTAGCGTGAAACGTGCACAACTAGGGTATCACTTTTAGTTCTTTGAGGAATACAAAATTTACCTGTTCTCATAAATTCATTGCATATCCTGGAGAAAAAATCTTTGACATATGATTAGGGAACTTTTGTTTCCTTAAAAGTCTCAACCTCTGTGCAAGGTTTGATTGCGAGGGAAAGACAGGCCTGCATTCAGAAGTTAGAATTGATTTATGTTTACTATTAAAACAAAAATTGTGGTTCCCTTACATAAAAGAAGTGGTAGAGCCCTTTTATTTAGGGCTTCGGTGCATTCCTGCAGAAATTATAATTTATCTCAAAAACTGAGAAATACCAGAGCCGGACGCCGTTGGGCTCCAGCGATTTAAGCTCTGATTACAAGTGATACACCCCACAATTTTATACAGTCAAAAGTCGTTAATCCGGACTCGTCGGGACTTCGGCGATTCCGGATTATCGATTTTTCCGGATTATAGATCATCAGTTTAAATCTGGTAAGATGGCATGCAGAAATTACAAAATTAAAAATATGAAACCGTAATTTATGAAATAAAGAACAATTATGATCTAAAGGGTATCAAAATTTACAAAAAGAAAAAGCTTAATATTTATTTGTTTACTTTATTAAACATTTCCTTCAATGTAAGTTGCTTCGTTTCATGTGATAATACTTTCTCTTTAATTCTATTAAACAGACATAATTTCTTGTTTAGTTACAAAGTTCCGCTGTTCAAGTCCTATAATTGCTGTGTTGAGAATACCGACTAATTTGTCAATCGAAATGTTTTCGTTTTCAATAACCTCTGGGTCACTTTCTTCACTATCGGAAGCGAATTATAATGACGAGGAACTTGATTTAAATCATATCAAAGACGGAATACATCGAGATGAAATACTACACTTAGTACGGAATTATAAACCAAATAAAATAAAAACATCTGCCCTGAAGATAAGGCTAGTGCTGAGAGATCAACTTCCAATCCGCCGCGTGAAATTGATAAACAAATTTCGCATTTCAAAACATACTTTCGCTTTGTAGATATAATTACATATTAGTAAATATATATCGGAAATTCTGTTTGACATAATCTTTCTAATCTATCATAATCTAATAATGACGTTTCTGTCCCCCCCCTGCCGCAGAGCAGCGTGAAATTGATAAACAGATTTCGGATTTCAAAACATACTTTCGCTTTGTAGTAAATATATATCGGAAATTCTATTTGACATAATCGAAAGTTCAAGCTTACTTTTATAAAATTGCTCTAACAGTCTGCAAAAAATAATAAGCCGGATCCAATTCAAAGATAAAGGAACAACGCAATCTGCAACATTAACTGAATTAGATAACTTTTGCTTAGCGTATAACTCCGTTACACATTAAACGCGCATGCGCACAAACATATTCGCAGCCGTAAGGGTCTTACGCACTCTCGTAAACGCCTGTACGCATGCGTGAACGCGGCGCAGAAAGTTTGTAGCTTTGAGGTCCGGATTATAGATCATTCCGGATTATGGGTGTCCGAATTAACGACTTTTGACTGTATATGCAATTGAATCTTAAATAATGTTTCCAATGAATAACAGGTATAATTTTGCCATGCTAAATGTGCTGCAGTTCTGCCCCAGTTTTGAGGTAGACCAGATCACTTTGGGGAACTGTCCAAGATTCTCCCACCTCATTTATCACCAAACTCTCGAGGAGACTTCATCTTGCCATGTATCTTGAATGCCCCTTGCATAGACATTGTGATATCCATGCCTTCTTTAGAATTGAAACCCTGATAACATTGGCTCAGTGGTTGATATTGATAATGATGATAAAACGTTGGAAACCAGTGATGCCCCAGGTGAGCCTTTTCCCAGAAAGATTTGACGATTAAATTCCCAATTCAGCTCAACCTGGGAATCTCATTCAATCATCATTCCCATCTTAGCCTTCATTTTCCTTCCCTTGGTATAAACATAAAAGAAACTGATTTTGTAACTCTTGACATTATTCATTATAACAAAACAGTCACATTGGTTACATTAGCCTATCTTTCCATTTGACCCTTCTTAAAAACTAAATTTTAGTAGTAGTATTTTTCCCCTCCCATATCATTCTTTTTTTCTTTCGTAGCATTACACTAAAATATGTTAGTTCTTTTAGCAAGGTTACAGAAAAATAAAGTATATCAAAACTCGGAAAAACTCAAAAGCTGTCATTTATAGTTAGGTTTTTTTTAGACCGTAAAATATATGTGTAAAAGTGAAACTGGTGATCTAATGATTGCTTTGGAAAAAAAAAAAAAAAAAAAAAACAGACACCATTGAGCAGAGGAGTCATGCATGCACAAGAGATGAAATAAAAACGGAAACATAAAAACACAAAATGAGTTATTATAAAAGATGTCGGGAAGAACTGACAGGTATTCCATTGATTAAAGAAATGTTTGCCCATACTTTAGGTAAAGGGTTGGTTTATATTACTTATGTACTTTGAATCAACACAAATTTAATAATAATATTGAATAAAAATTGTCAGTAGCCTTTTGGATATCATTCATTGCCAGGTAGTAGGCTAGACTATTAGGTTGAGTTAAATTAACAAGTTATAAGTTTTCAGGAATAGTAATAAAACTTGCATATTACACATATTCTCATAGGATACTGCGGAACTTAGAATATTTGGGATTTGGAAATTAAAATTCTTTTGCAATGTGTTTTTCTTAGTACAGTACAAAGTCCGTAATCTAGACGTCCACTATCCGAAATGATCTATAATCCAAACCTCAAAGCCACAAACTTTTTTTTTGCATGCTTTGTGCATGCGTGTTTAATATATAACGGACAATATAAGCTACACTAAAATTATCTTTTCTGATTCTAAGGCATTTCAGTTAATGTTGCAGATTTCCTTAATCTTCTAATTGGATCTGGCTTATTATTTTTTGCAGACTGTTACAGCAGTTTTATAAAAATTAAGCTTGAACTTTCGATTATGTCAAAAAGAGTTTCCAATTCTGGAGCTGCCAAAGGATTTACAAAGCAAAAGCATGTTTCAATGTTCATCACATAAAAAGTGGAATTGCTGCAAAAAATGGATAAAGGCATATCCATCTCAAAATTATGCGAGGAGGATTGGAAAGTGAACTGTATAATGACATAAGCAAAGAGAAAAAGGAACTTTTTGAATTTTTTGTGGATTCCAACACCCCACTTCCAATGAATAACAGAAAAAGGGTGCTAAAAGTGATGATTGAATGGGTCAGACAGCATCGCAGTGAGGGCGTGCCATTGACGGGTCCAATGCTAATGGCTCAAGCCAAAATATTTCACGAAAAAATTAACTTAAACACTGAGTGCACATATTCGACAGGTTGGTTAACCAAATTTAAAAATCGCCGTGGTATAAGACAATTAAAAATTTATGGTGAAAAAGCTGATACTGAAGCTGCTGAACAATTTCCAGATGAATTCATTGAACTTATTACTAGTAAATAATTATCTTCAGAACAAATTTACAATGCTGATGGAACTGGTCTTTTTTGGCAATATGTACCACAAAATGCCTTGGCAACCTCTATAGAAAAGGCTCCAACTGGTGTCAAAGATTCCAAAGCGAGACTAACAATTTTAGTGTGAGCAAATGCTGCAGGACCGTAAAAGTGCAAACTTTTTGTAATCGGAAAAGTGCACGACCTGAAGCATTTAAAGGCATAATGATTTTCCCCGTGATATATTGTGCAAATAAAATAGCATGGACGACACAAGCGTTGATGAATGATTGGTTTGAAAATCATTTTATACCCAAGGCTTGGCGACATTTGAATTCGGTTGGTTTATCTGATAACTCAAAAATAGTCCTGATTGTTGACAACTGTTCGCCGCATACTTCATTTAAAGTTTTAGTGAAAGATAATGTATCCGTATTATTCTTCCTTCTAAATTGTACATCTATCATTCAGCCTATGGATATGAGAATAGTGCACGTGCTGAAATGCAAATAGAAAGTAGCATTTTTAAAATCTATTTTAAATTTCTTGAACAATGGCAACTCTATTCAAGACATTTTGAAATATTTTAGCGTAAAATCTGCTGTGTTGAGCATCGCAAGATCGTGGGAAGATGTGTCTTCAGATACGTTAAAAAACGTTTGGCATAATTTATGGCTAGCTACCATATTTCATGGTGAGGACGATGAAGATGATAGCCGTGAATTTGAAGGTTTTCGGAAATCGCAAACTGAAGGTGAAATTTTCCAGTTATTGGATTTTGTAAAGAAATGTGGAGAAGCGGTAATAAATAAAGAGGATATAACAGAAGTTTTTCATTGCGACGACAACGCCCCAATCATCAATCAATTAACGGACGGCGAAATCTTTAGTATGGTTCTAGATCCAGAAAATACCACTTCCAATAGTGAAGAAAGTGACAAAGAGGTTATTGAAAATCAGAAAATTTCGATTGACAAGTTAGTCGGTATTCTCGACACAGCAATTGCAGGACTTGAGCAGTGGAACTTTGTAATTGAACAAGAAATTATGTCTGGTTATAGAATTAAAGAAAAAGTATTAGCACAAAAAACGAAGCAACTTAAACAACTTACATTGAAAGAAATGTTTAATAAAGTACACAAATATTAAGCTTTTTTTTTTGTAAATTTTGACACCCTTTAGATCATAATTGCTCTGTATTTAATAAATTATGGTTTCATATATTTAATTGTATAATTTCTGCATGCCATCTTAGCAGATTTAAATTGATGATCTATAATCCAGAAAAACCTCTAATCCAGAATCGGCGAAGTCCCAACAAGTTCGTATTACGGACTTTGTGCTGCATTAGAAATGTTTGTTTTGGATAAATGTTATTAAAAATGGAATGAACCTGCAGTGATTTTGATTCTTTGTAGTAGTCACGAAACTTAGATGAAGCGGTCATTAGGTAACAAAAACGGCATCATACCGAACTCGACGAACGACACACTCTAATCAACTATATCTTCATTTGCAAAAAAAGCCATAACCATTATTTTTAAGGCTATTAGACATAAATTGCGGCCTGCGATGAGGTAGGGACAGTGCAGCAACTATGTGTATGCCTGGACGTTTTTTCACTTTGCCTCTTCTAGAAGATATCATTATCCTGGAAAAATGTCCTGAAAATTTATTTTTTGATGATGGTCAGAAAAATAGGATTCTTACATTCGTAACTGATAGTGTTCAGAATAGTTTAAAAGAAAGTAGATTGCTTTGGTAACAGAAAACTTTTAAGTTATGTCTGTTGATTGCAGTTTGACCAGCTTTGCAGTATCTGTATTAATGTTAGAAGTTTTGATATTACAAATATAATGCTATATAAAAAGGAGGAACATATGACATTTTTTTTTTTTTTTTTTAGCCCAAATAAGTCTGAAACACCTCAAACTGTTGCCACCAAATGTTAGAACCTGCATTATATTTAAAGAAATTAAATAATGAAGAATCTGCATGAATGTATGTATGTTTATCGCATTGTGAAAAAAAACAATGGCACCTAGAGACATCAAATTTTGCATAAGGTAGCTCTCCGCTTGAATATATGCATCGGGAAGCTCAAATGTGGAACTATTGGCATTAAGACTTAAAAAGTATTCCTATGGTTTCCAGAGGTGCGAATGAAGATGTTCTTCATATGCCTTACTTTTGATAAGGTAGAAGTAAACTTTATCTCTTTTTCCAGAAAGAAATATTTTCGAAAAGTATAGTTACTTAAAAAAAGCTT
Source organism: Stegodyphus dumicola (assembly GCF_044657685.1). Taxonomy (NCBI): domain Eukaryota; kingdom Metazoa; phylum Arthropoda; class Arachnida; order Araneae; family Eresidae; genus Stegodyphus; species Stegodyphus dumicola. The sequence goes on from NC_140770.1 coordinate 31,827,538, forward strand.
ACAGTTCAGGATTAAAAATCAGGTTTTCAGAACAGAAGAAAGTCTTAAATTGGTGTAGCTCGTATTCAAGAATTTTACAAAAATTATCTCTGCGGGTTTTTACTTTTCCATTCCCGATCTGAACCTTCAGCTTTGCTTTTATGACAGTCCTCAATAGAAGTGACTATTTTTTCACATACTTCCTGAATGCAAGCACATTAAATTGTAATATGTTCTTATTGAAGATGTGGATATTCATGAAATTAGAAATGAACTTGACCAAAATTAAATGACAGGATTTTCCTGTACTTTCAATAGTTTTCCTTTTTCCCCCCATAAAACAAGTGGAAAATCCACTAAACTATTCCTTTCTTGTAAGACGAAAAGATGGTACTATTCACATTACAGAATCTGATGCTAAAAAAGGAAGTTGTAGGGCATCCCTGAAACTTCATGCAATTTTTAAGATGTCGATGTTTTCATTAGTGTGTGATCAAAGTACTGGTGTCTGAAACATTGCAAGCATGCCACATGCTGCATCCAGTGTGTAGGTCCTCATCTTTTTCGTGAGTATTAGAGAATCCCTCAAACTTGCAGAATTATTACAAAATATTACTTACAGAATCTCTCGAATGCTTAAACATAGAGCTTTAAATATTTTTCTGTTCCGAATGCAATGTGGAATTCTGCCGTTATAAATTTCATCAAGCTAGGAAGATTTTATTTTTGTCCCCATATTAAAACATAAATTTAAAAAAACTTTTTTGTTAGCTTAGGGAGGGGAAGGATAATTTCTGCCCACTTTTATCTAATGTTCAATCAACATGAGTTAGCATACAACAGGTTTGAGTTTGTACACATCATATGCTAATTTTTAAATACACTTTTTAATTAAAAATTTTCTATTCTGTATTATACAATGAGGAAAAGCATTTTAAAACTGTGTTAGAATCTCAGTATTTATAAAAATCTCATCAAAGAGTCTAATACATCTACCCCCTCCCCCATTTAAAACAAATAACTAAATAAAGTTAAAGCTTTCATGATAATTTCATGGCAAAAAGGAAAAACCAAAACTTAAAAATCATGTAAATGAAACCTAATTTTTTTTTTTACTTACTTCTTACAAACAGTACCATTGGCTTATGTCCCTCGCCCCTTACTCTCACGCAAAGTATATCTTCATTTGGTATTCTTGAATGTGCATTTGTAAGTTCAGCTGAATTACTGAATTATATAAGTGAATATTTGACCATTCTACCACGTATTAAGGAAGGATTGTTTTAACTCAAATTTCCTACCGCGATGAACAACATAATGAAAACATTGTCACTCACTGTGATTTTTTTCGAAGTGTTGATGATGTTTCGGTTTTAAGAAGGAAATTGCATCCATCTAAAACTAGATGTTCTTATCTAAGTTGTTTTATTTATTTTCCAAGTTACAAAGGTGCATTGCTTATCAGATAAAGTAGTCGTATCTTAATCTGATTATTAAAAATATGTTGGTAGTGGCATCATGATTAAGAGTAAAATGTTTGTGGTTTTGGAACTTCTGCTTCCATGCATTGAAGTCATTGTTATTTGCATACAGAATATTGGCATTTTTATGATAATTACTTACCTCATTTATTAATATTTATTAATTGTTATTAATGAAAGATGTTAATTAAACAGTGTACCTTCCAAAAGTTACGAAAAATTTGAAAGTTAGTTTGGAAACACCGATACTTAAAAAAGGCTTAAAGATATCACTTCTGATAGTTAAAAAAAACTATCAGAAGTGATATCTCGGGAAGTTTTTTATTCTTTCAGAAATTAACGCTCACTGTTGCTTTATTGCCTTTTCAATTATCTGTTGAAGGCATGTTTGCTTAACCTTCATACTTAGACCTTCCCAAAGATGGAATGTCAAATACAATCTCTCTGAAGGATAAGAAGAAGATGAAATCCATTCTTAACAAACAGGCTTTCCCTGTGCTTCAAGTACATCCATCAATTTATCCGTAAAATGGGAGAGGGGAACGCTTTAAACTTGTCCTTCCTTGTATTGCGTGTTGAAACTGCTGTCATGTGAACCATTGCAAGCATGCCATACGTTGTATCAAATACGTGAGTCTCGTTTCTGTTATGAGTTTTTGAAATTACATAACGAATCCCCGATGTGCACCAGTGTACAGTTGTAAGTATTTTACTTGTCTACATGCAGTATGAATTCTGACCTGATAAAATTTACAGGTTGATATAATTCTACTTTTGTGGTCACAATAAAATATAATAAATTTTAAAATACCATGTTTTTTTAGCTTAATCGAAGAAAATGATTTATTACTGTTTTATCTAATAGCCGAACTAACTTGCATTTTATACCAGTTGTTTAAGTGCATTTTTTTAATCAAAAATTTCCATTCAATGTTGTTATGCAGTGAAATAATTTATGTGGACCCCATATGACTTCTTTGTGCTGCCTATTAAATTACATGCATTTTTTATGCACTTCATTCTAAGTTATTTCTTCGAATTATTCTATTTAGTTAACAAATCCCACAAGGTAAGTTGAAAATTGCAATTTTTTTTAATTAAATATCTCGATCAATTTTTGTAGTATGGGAGTCACAATTCTCGTATTTTTATATTTTCATATCGAGGATAAAACTTTCCCAAATGTAAGTAAGTATGGGGCAGACTGCATTAAAAGTTAGATTTCGTTATTTGCCCAAATTCATTTTTTAAAACTTTACATTGCCAAAACAGGAATAAACACTTGTTGGAAGTATTTTACTACGACCAATGATTGCAAAAACAAGAGCTGAGTAAGAGGGGTGGTGGATATATTGCAGTCAAATAGAGAAGTGCACTACTGGATGTTATAGTAGTCCCATGTATAAAATTTCAACGTTCTACGTCTAATCGTTTTTGAGTTCTGCAAAATACGGACGGATGGACGGGCATCAAGAAAAAGTCCATTCTGAACATATGAAGTGTTTGCGTTTCTCTAAAATGTTTCCGTTATTTCATATAAGCAACACGCTGAAAATAGATAAACTATATTGTTTTCTGCATTTTTACTATGCCTGTAAGTTAATGTTCATTATTCGCTCTCTTTTTTTAGTTGCTTTTTTATTCTTATTCGCACGTAAAGTACGACTTTGTTTGGTATTCTTGAGCATGCATTTGTTCAGCTGAATTATGTTTGCCATTCTGTGGCATTATGATTTCGTTTATTGGTTTAGTCAGCATCGTATCTTGAATTTTTCCGAGGTGGAGCAAAAACTTAAAACTATTACCCTCACCCATCCTTTTTTTAAAGTTTTCTAATAAGTTTTAATTTGTTTAATAAACACGGAAATAGGGTAGGGTTTCAGATAAAACGTAAAATTAATTTTACACTACAAAATTCTTTATGTGCCTTTATATATAAATGTAAGGTATAAAAAAAAATAGATCGTGATTTTTCTAGAAGCTACTCTGTTACATAACCTCCTCATATAAATGCTGTGTCAGAAGTTTCCCTACACAGATGCCTTCTCGTCTTCGTCCTGTTAACGCCTCCGCTATGCTCCTCTTTCTTTGTTAGAACGTTATGACGTATTAAAGTTTAAAGTCAGTCATATCTAATAGTGCAATTACTGAATAAGTAATTTGATTAACTTCATCTGGAAAACGTCATCTGCTCTAAATTAAAATAAAGATATGCTGTTAAAAGTGAAAAGTCCTGAGTCGTCATTTTTTCTCCGTGCTTCAATCATCCCAGCTTCGTCAACCATCTGCCAAAACGTGTAATGGAATAGTCTCACCATTCACCCACGATGTGTTGGAATAACTGAAATATTACATATATATATATATATAAATGAAAGATACCGTACCAAGAGGTAACATAATTAAAAATCCATGTGATCCCTCATATGGGAGTTGCATCTCTAGTGAGCTAACCTTCAGATTCAGGCACGGGTGCCTTAAACCTTCAGTCCTCGCCATCTTTCATTTTTCCTCTGTCCGCAGATCGGCCTCCCTCTAAATTTCTCAACACTATATATTCATTGCATACAGGTTATTTGGATATGGCAAAGCCACGAGAGCTTTTGCGTGATAGGAAGGAATGCCTTCAAGGAAGACATTATAAAGAAAATCTGCTCGCATTCAAAGACCAAACAATTACAAAAACCAAACAGCCCGTTTGTGTGGGTTTGAACCGAAGCCAGGCTAAACTACCAGCATTCAGCATTGTCAACCACTCTGCCTCTGGTGGGGCCATTGCGAATAAAATATGGGCTATTGCTAGAACGAAAAGATTAGTAATCGTACCTTCTATCTTGTTTTCATATTTTCTATGCCGTTACTAATTTTATACTCTTACCTGTCATCAAATGCTATTAAAATATTACGAAAATTACAATTTTACTTTGCAATGCTTTTGTGGTGCATATATGTCTGTGATATCGTCATAATCTTCTTTATAAGTACCGACCACATTAGATCCGTTATCGTAAAATTGTCCGCTGCACTATCCAAACTATCAAATGCCAGTTTTTCCACAATCCCATAAGAAATGTATTATCCTGTCTTCCCACAAACTTCTATGAAACAGTTAAGTTTCCTTTTATTTCCAGATTCCGAGCTTTTCATTTTTATCGTATCATCTGGCTCATTTCTTCTGTGTGCAATACATTTGGAGTGCGATCGAACTATATACAGTCAAAAGTCGTTAATTCGGACACCCATAATCCGGAATGATCTATAATCCGGACCTCAAAGCTACAAACTTTCTGCGCATGCGTCGCTGCGACACATGCGCATAGGCGTTTACGTGTCCGCGTAAGACCTTTACGGCTGCAAATACGCGTGCGCAAAATACATTTACGAATGGACGTTTAATGTATAACGGATGGTATAAGCTAAGCTAAAATTATATAATTCAGTTAATGTTGCAGATTGCGTTGTTCCTTAATCTTCGAATTGGATTCGGCTTATTATTTTTTGCAGACTGTTAGAGCAATTTTATAAAAGTAAGCTTGAACTTTCGATTATGTCAAATAGAATTTCTGATATATATTTACTAATATGTAAAGGATCTACAAAGTGAAAGTATGTTTCGAAATCCATTAAAGAAAAAGTGGAATTGCTGCAAAAAATGGATAAAGGCATATACTTTGTTTATCTTTAACGCCCCAGCGCGCAATGAATTGGAAATTGATCTGTCAGCACTATCCTTATCTTCAGGGCAGATGTTTTTATTTTATTTGGCTTATAATTCCTTACTAAATGTAGTATTTCATCTCGATGTACTCCGTCTTTGATATGATTTAAATCAAATTCCTCGTCATCATAATTCGCTTCCGATAGTGAAGAAAGTGACAGAGGTTATTGAAAACGAAAAAATTTCGATTGACAAATTAGTCAGTATTCTCGCCACAGCAATTACAGGACTTGAACAGCGGAACTTTGTAACTGAACAAGAAATTGTCTGTTTGTAGAATTAAAGAGAAAGTATTATCACATAAAACGAAGCAACTTAAACAACTTACATGCAAAGAAATGTTTAATAATGTAAACAAATAAATATTAAGCTTTTTTTTTTTTTTTTTTTTTGTAAATTTTGATACCCTTTAGATCCTAATTGTTCCTTATTTCATAAATTTCGGTTTCATATTTTTAATTTTATAATTTCTGCATGCCATCTTACCAGATTTAAACTGATGATCTATAATCCGGAAAAATCGATAATCCGGAATCGCCGAAGTCCCGACAAGTCCGGATCAACGACTTTTGACTGTATTGCAATATTTGGCTTCTTTGATAGCGTTTAAAATGCTGTTGAGAACTGTTTTCGCCATAATTTAAGTATTTTTATTTTGATTTCTCCGATAAATAAGATACTTACCCCTTTTCTAGTGCTGTGATTGGTACTTAAAACTTGAGTTATGTTGGGCAAGCAGAAGCATGTAATTCAAAAAAAGTTTTTTGACTAGACTGAGGACACTTTGTGAACAGGCTGCGTGTGATTTCGTATGATCCACGGAAAGAATACTGTTTGTTGAAAGATCAAATGCAGCATCGATGATTAATGTGCAGGATCTCCATGATTATGTGTTTTCTTTATCCATATGAATCGCTCAATGTTGGGTCAGTGCCCTAGCATGGTTTCATTAGCCCTTTCCAGCAGGGTCCATTTCATTAACCCAGGGCCTAAAATATATAGACCTTTTCAAGTCGGGAGTTTTTATAAAAAAAAAAAAGGTAGGCAGTCTAATTAGTACTAGAGGAGTACACAAGTAAAATTTTGTGAAGATAACACTTATCATTTTAATTCTGTGGATGTGCCCAAAGTGGCGCATTGATTGAGTAGAGCTTCGAAAAGAGTGCTGAAACGAGCATTGTTGTCAATGAACTGAGCGATGAGATGCGGAGAAACAAAGAATTCAGACCCTCAATTGCCCTAGATTATCGGTGAGCCTGGTCTGGGCACACCTGGGGTTCGCCGTTTGATTTTAGGCAAGATTTCAAGGTAAAAATTTAAAACTAATATAGAATAAAGAGATCAGCATACAGCCAAAAAAATAACATAGAAATTTCTTTTCAAACAATTCCTTTTATACCCTTAAAAAATCTGGAAGATTTCTTTGAAAAATGAGGGTTTTAAAAAACTAAACTTGGCTAAAATATATGGACTGGTTTGTGTTGAGCTGCCATCTACTATATAAAGAAGGTTCAGGGTAACCTATAAATCCTTTTTCATTCAATTTTTCTGTACGTACAGAAAAAAATTTAAGGTGTGTCCAGACCGGACACAAAGGGTTAATTGTACTCAAATTTTGCAATGAATGATGCACTGTCTTTGGATTTTAGATGATGCATGGTCAGTTAATCTTTGCTGAACCTTTCTGACCCCAATTAGTTAATCCTGTGTTACACAAGACTGGTGTAGCAGCAGCCGCATGTTTCTGGTAAATCTTGCAAGATGTACAGAAAACTGCGTTTTTGGTTTTACAATCCATAACCCAAGAATTTTCATTCTTTGCTAATGCTCTGTACCATGTGGAAGGCCGTCAATTTGGAAACACTACTGTGTGACCACAAACGCTCTGAGTTTATAGATACTCTGATTTCAATTTTCTCGTCTTTATATTATATTGTATTTTATTTGATGTTCAGTTGCCTTGCAACATGCCATTAAAAAAAATAATAAAATTCTCAATTGGAAACCTGTGTCAACACGTCTCCACTGACAAAGTCAGTATGTCCGTTGTCCCACTGTTGTCCTCTCTCTGATCGTATCTTTACAGTTGTAATCGGTTGTACTTAACTTTTGTTCCTGTGAAAGAGTTCTAAGTATTGAATTATAAATCTTCTTAAAAAGAGGTTCTTAACCAGATCATGAAACTACTAGTGTTGTAGCAAATCAGACTGTTGTTTTAGATAAATTAGACACATTTCCAGATACGATCCAGCGCCGCACTTAAATTTGCAGCCCAGAGCAGAGATCCCGCCTTGCCTGCCCTTAGATCCTGGGACTGGGTTAGGTTTATTTTGATTATGGAAAACACCTTAACGGTATCTGCAAAAGAGGAGAGATGGCTTCGTGGAGGACATTCTAAGGGAAATTGGCTCATATAAATGTTACACATGGGAAAATCCACAACGCCTGTCCAGGTAGCTGTTCGCTGGGATTCGAACCCTGGACAAAACTACTGGTGTTGAGCTTGGTCGCTAGTGGGAACCTGCCATGTTTAGGATTGTCTTGAATGGAAATATGATCATTAGTTGCGTGGGGAGGGATTATTTTTAAATGTTGTTGATGTTTTTTGTTTTGAGAAGGAAATAGCATCCCCCGAAGATACTCTTGCCCAGGCTGTTTTATTTATTTTCAAAGTTTCACAAGTACATTGCTTATTTAGAATTACATAATTTAATCATTTGAAATTGGAAAAAAAAAAAAAAAAAAAAAAAAAAAAAAAAAAAAAAACGTGTGGTTTTTAAAAGACATTTGTGTACCTTTATGTTTAAAAGAGCTTCGTGTACATTGCCTTCCAAAAGGTAGGAATGCCACAGTCATGACTACATGACTTCAAAAGTTCTGCTTTGATTAGCTCTAAATTTCTGTAGAAAGCATGTTTTTACTTCCTCATTTGAAGTAAATGAAATATTGTAATCGCAAACAATATCAGGTGTCCTATTTCAATAGAAATATTTATTTTGACTGCTCTCGAATCTATTCAAAGAATGTTTTTGCGTGACATTTGTAGATACGGACAGAATAAAAGACTGTTTTTTCCAGAACAGTTTATAAATTATTTTTTTCGTGATGTCTCTACATATGTTTGTACGCATTTATCTCTAACTAAAAAACGAGTAGCTTTAAAAGGTTGAATTTATTGGTATATGGCACTGTATGTAGCTGTGCACCTCCTCTCATTTTAGTTGCAATCGGCGGCACCAAACATGTATGTGTGTGTGTGTATTATATATACACACACATGTTAATTACATTGTGTAATACACACACACACACCACTCAGTTACCGGACTCAGCTCGGTTTCCCCCCCCCTTATAAATATGTTGATAAATTGTGCCTTTATCCCCCTTTCAAAGTGATTGAATTATCTTGTTCTTAAGTTCCAGTTAAGGTTTATATGCCTTTAGTTAATCTGCATGCAGTAGTTGTAGTATTATGAACAATTTAAAAGTTGTTTAAGTGGTACTAAATCTAACAAAGCCGCATTTTCTTTACATTTGAAACTCTTGGTAGAATAGTAAATTAAATCAGTTTGTGCACCAGTTTTGTGTCTTTTTGTTGAGTTCAGTTTTGTGCGCCGAATTGCTTGCATAGAAACTCTGAATTTTTGAATTAGTTGAATCAGAAATATATCTCTAATAAAATTCGAAGAAATAAGTTTAAATGAAATGCAGCAAAATATATATATATATGTAATTTTATAGATCCCCCCCTTTACAAGGGAGGAATTTTACAAGGAAGTCATTTGGTGTCCACTTCAGATTTTTTAGTTTCACGAGTTCATTTTTTAGTTTTATAGTAATATTTCTAAAGAAAATTTCCTCCTCTGTTTCCACAAAGCAAAGTGTTTAATAGTTCTTAATAAAAGTTGATTAAAGCAAAACGCATCGGTGGTTTCATTAGTGAAATTCTTTTCTAAGAGAATCTCTTATATTTATACTACACTGAAGAAAATAGGAAACGTTGTACTTAATTAGATCTCCTTTGGACTTGCAGCCGGGCTGTGCTCCCTCATATATATATATATAAACATATACGTATGGGTTACAGCTTATTTTTTTTAATATAAAAGAAGTAATAGATGCTACAGAAAAAAAAAAAAAAAAAAAAAAAAAAAAAAAAATGATGGCATAGCAAATTATTTACATTAATTAACATTTATTATGAAATGGAAAAAACTGGCATTAGTTATTTCTAAGAAACAGTATAACTTTGGCAAGATCTTCTATGTTGGAGGACCATAGATATGATTTGGTAAACTTCAGAGCTGAGAAGATTCTTTCTGCACTAACTTGAGGAAGAACTGTTACTGTTAGGGCTACTTCTTTTAACTTTTCAGGATAGATTTTTATAAGTTCTAAAAGAGGTGTCTTGCAAACGCAATCATATTTCTCTATTTCTTCAAAGGCCGTGTAGAAATATTGTTTGTATTTTTATATCTAAAGGCTCTTGGTTCTTTATTTTCATTCGCTTTGCCTTAGCCTTTTAGATATTATCCAAAAATATTTCTCAAAATCTAATTCATCACTGGAAGAGGATGATAGAGACTCAATTGTAATGTGTGCAGTTTGACTACCCTGATTCAAATTCTCCAATTGTTCTGAGAATAATTTCATTCTTAATGAAAATTCATAGATGGCTTTCTTTGCGGTTTTATTTTGTTCGTCATCTAAGAAAATTCAGTGTTTGAGATCTACATATATTGAACCCAGCAAGATCTCATTGTCTAGCAAAATAGTTTCTCTTTTCTTCATTGAAGAAATGATTCCTTCTGCAATAAAACCCCCATTTCAGAAAGAACAAACATATTCTCGCCTCTTTTCAATTCTTCAGATTGCGGCTTTTTGTGCCTATATACGGTGTAGAAAGAAGAGCTTCCAGTTCTGCAAGATCATTCCACGGTCTTTCTGTTGGTGAAACATTAGGATTATCTACATCTTCTAAGAAAGTTCTTAATTCTAACAACCTCTTTATCATCAAACCTTATCGCGTTGCTTGATTGATAATTGCTCCTTTTCCTGCTCTTTTTCTAAGAATGGCATAATTTTGGGAGTTCTTGCTGCTATTGCTGCTTACCTAAATTTACCAGTGTGATTTGTTACTAAATGAATCAATCTAATCACTAATAGCAAATATCACATCCATCCTTCTCCCTTATATTTATTTATTAATATGTCAATAAAATAAAAAATAACTATTTATCAATGTATATATTTCATAAATAAAAATAATAACTCAGCTTATCATTAATTTGTTTTCAATTTATTTTAATTTCATTTCAAATTCAATCTTTCCAACAAAAACTGGAGTCAGAGTCGACCTGTTTTTAGAGACTCCAGCTCCGACTCCTTTTACCCCAAAATCTGTCCGATTCTCTGACTCCAACTCCACAGCCCTGACTAGCAGGAAATGGTGGTAGTTTTATAGAGACTTATGTTTGATTGTAAACTAAACGAGTAATATGTTTTTGTGTTAAAGATATTTCGTCAAGTGCCATTGTGTTTATGTTATTAACAAATTCTGAAAATTTGTCAATCGGAAATGAATTTTAGAGATGTTGCATATCATCTCTAAGTGTGTGCAAATTCATTGCACAAAAGTTACCACTATAAAGCAGTTTAAAATTAAAGATTAAATTATGCAGATAATTCTGAAATGACTTTGACCATTAGTTGGTATTAAAAAGTATGTTTTGTTGCAGAAAATTTTGAAGAAAATATTCATATTTCTTTGTTAAGCATTGCTTGGATATGAACCAAAGAGTTATTTATTTTCTGTAGAATTTCACTCACATCAACAGCAAAGTAAATTCCATCACTTCGTAGGAAAAAAATGATTAGTTTTGATCATAATGTTATAAATGCATTGGATTGGTTTTGGATTAATCTAAAATAAAAGTATATGGTTGTGAAAATCATTGTTTTGTGAAAGAAACCACCCAAAATATTAAACGTTTTTGTAAGAAAACATAATATTTTTCATAAATGACAGCAATAACTTAATTAATAAAACTACGAAATCCGTGCATAAAATTCAGATTGTTAATGACTTTTGACTCTTTGTTTTTTAGTCCAAAGGGATTTCAGTCCCGAAGGACTATTGTTTTCGTTTTGGCATTTTGCGTCGGACTCATAAACGTCGGTTCACTTTTCAAACTGTTGCCACAAAATGTTAGAGTCCTGCATTATATTTGAAGAAATTAAATAATGAAAAATCTGCATAAATGATTGTCTATTTCTCGCATTGTGATAAAACAATGGTACATAGAGCCATCGAATTTTGAATGACGAAATCCTACTGCGAATATGGGCATCTGAAATCCCAAATTTGGAATTTGTTTTATTATAGATTATATATTTTGTAAAACTTTAACGAATTTTTGATTTACAAATTCAATGCTTTAAAAGCGAGAAATGGCAACGTTATATAGAAAAAAAATACTTTTATCTCCAGCTCGCGAGACTGTGTATATCGGAAATTCTAAAGATATGCTTAATTTAACATTATTTTGCGATATTGCTCTTGAACTGAATTTTATGGTTTAAGTGCAAAGAACATGATATTTAATAAATAAAGGTAACACTCAAAACGTTAAAAAAACGCCCCTTTGGACGTAATTTAAAATCTGAAAAATTTCAGATTTTTAGTCCAAAGGGATTTGAATCCCGAAGGACTATTAGTTTCGTTTTGGCATTTTGCGTCGGACGGATAAATGTCGGTTCACTTTTCAAACTGTTGCCATAAAATGTTAGAGTCCTGCATTATATTTGAAGAAATTAAATAATGAAAATCTGCGTAAATGTATGTATATTTCTCACATTGTCATAAAATAACGGTACATAGAGTCATCGAATTTTGAATAACGTAATCCTCCTACGAATATGAGCATGTGGAAGACCAAATTTGAAATTTGAAATTTGTTTTATGATCGATTTCCTATTTTTTAAAACTTTAACGAATTTTGCTTGCCAAGGATGGAAAACATTTAATTCTAAAATGTCGTAACATCAATTTGGCGCCCCTTGGATTCTGCGCCCGGAGACAGATGTCCCCCCTTGCCCCCCTCTAGCTACGCCCCTGAACGAAGTAAAAAGGAAGTATTGTAATCGCGAATAGTTTCAGACAGCATATTTCAACGAAAATATCCATTTTCACCGCTATCGAATGCAATTTAAGATGTTTTAGCGCAACATCTGTACGTAAAGACAGAACAAAAGACTCTTTTCCCCCCAAAAAAATTATAAAACTGCATTAAAATGGATTCTGAAGAGAATTTTTCGTGGCGTCTGTACGAACGTATCTCGCATAACTCAAAAACGACTAGCCTCAGAACGTTGAAATTTTGTATATAGGACTGCTATAACACGTAGATGTGCAAGGTTTCTAAGAATAAGAAAGTATTTTACTGATCTTGGTAGATGTGCACCTCGTATTTTGGTTGCAATCGGCCGCACCAAACGTATATAAATATATATATATCCTTTTTGTTACCCGGCTCAGTGATCTCGGTTTCTTTACTCTTATATGTTTGTAAATTGTGCATTTTTTGCTTTAAAAATGAATGAATTATGTTGTTCTTATCTTCCGGTTAAAGGTTTTTATGCCTTTAGTAAATCTGCAAGTAATATTTGTACAATTATCAACAATGTAAAAGCTGTTCAAGTGCGGTTACGCCTTAAGTTTTAAATAACATGGCGGACATACTATTTGTTTACATTTGAATCGGAGATCATCATTCGTTAAGTGGTGTTCGACCCGAAGGCCTTTACGTATTTATCAATCGCCTAAAGACCTGTAAAAGTTCGTAAAATTCCATAAAAATGGAAAAGTCGTGTACACTTGTAATAAAAGTGCAAAGTCTTCAGTAGTGAAGAAGTTTATTAGGGGTGACGCCATATCGGCCACAGATGAAGTCTTCATTATATAAGCAATAATAGCAACTAATAATTTTGGCATATCTTTCCGAAGTGGCATATCTTTTACACATTATCGTAGATTTAACACAGTATCGTACAGTAAAAATGCAAAATAATATATACAAGTCCCAGAAATTTTTCTGCTTTCGTCCGAGGCGAACGTACCTATATCTGAATACTCAAAGCACGGAATATAACTCCGTGACTCAAAGGGAAGTAGACTGTCACGTGATATACGAATTTAGTGATGATAAAGTGAATTTAATGATGATAACATTTGAAACAGCAGAATAGTAGATTTATTGCCAATCTAGAGAGACTAAGACCAACAACAATGCAAATTAAATGAAGCTTAATCCTTTTGGGAATTTTTTTGGAGGAAAGAAGTGTTTGAGATTTACCTCTTAATTTTTAATTCAGATATTTTGAGGTTTTATGTATTTTTCCCTTGTTGCGAAGTGAGAACTGAATTAATTGAATGAGAAATACTTTTTTTTTTTTTTGCTTAATTTCTTTTATACATCATTCTAGATTTATTATAGTATTTGAATAGAACATGTGACAACGATTAGATAATTCTTCAAATGATATAAATTTTGTGCATTCTGAGTTATAATATGAACGAAATATAACGCTGTTAAGTGAACCTAGCGCCGGAGTGTCACTATGGTAAAGAAATATAATAAATTTTAAAGAGCGCATTTATTCTATTGTGGATTATGCGCTATCGACAAAGATTTAATTCAATCAAGTTTAAATGAAATGCAAGAAAAATGTGTATGATTTAATATTCCGTACAAGGAAGTCGTGGTGTACACATCAGATTTTTTTAATTATTATTTTGGTAACCTGAACGCCGCCTTTAGCTCAGTACCCTTGAGCTCCAAAACCGCTTTTATAGCTCAGAACGCTCAGTAGGCTTGAGCAACATTGATAATCTGCTATTAAAATATTCCTATCCCGGAAATTAAAGAATTGTTTTCCCGTCTTACTGTGATTTTGTAATTGTATTTGTAATAAATACAATTTGACCGCTTTGAAAAAATTTTCGACTTCTTTTGCGTAGATGATTTAAAAGTATCTCAGGTAGTTTCCTCGCATTCTATATTAATGCAAGTGCTGAAGCTTGTAATGTTTATTTTATGATTATGGATACATGGTTTTTGGTATTTACCATACATACCATTCAAATCCAAGAATGTAGAATTACGGTCCAACGAACGGCACGCCTGGAATGTCGGATTACTAGTCGAGAAAGCGCCACCTGTTATTTCTTACGTCACGATTCCATTCCCCTCCTCATATCATATATTTATGATCCGTAAACTTTTCACAATCTGTGGGTTTTTAAATGCGGCAGTATTCATCCGCTTATTCGTTTAAGAACGACGATATCTTGAATTTGTTTTTTTTTGGGGGGGGGCGGCAGAAGATAAATAACTAATCACGGAAGTTAACCAAATTTTATTCAGAGAGGAATAACTCAATTTAAAAAGCACTTCCGATGGATTAAATGAAATTTCGTGATACTTCATTGAACTATATTTATTACGTAATTTATTGTTTCATAAGAATAAATTGAATTTAATTAAATTTAATTTAAATACAAATTTTATTAAATATTCTTATGAAGGCAAGTGTAAAAGTCAAAACCAAAAGTAAAAAGTGAAGAATGTCCAAAAAGAAATACCAATAAAGTGAAACCCTTAGAAATTAGCATTTAAGAATTAGAGTTCTAAAAGGAAAATACTAATGAAGTCTTTTGAGAAACAAGCAAGTAAAGTCAAGTATTAAATTAAACTTTTTTTTTAAAAAATTAATTTTTTATAAAAAATAAAAAATAATCTAGAAACCAATGTATTTTAGAAACCCTTGTCTACAGAAACCTCCCCGACACGATTATGCATATCAATAAAAAGAAACTAAAAAAGAACTAGACATAATCCATATAAACCATTAAGAAACAAAAAGAACTAATTTACAATTTTTAAAAAACAAATATATACTTAAAAATATAATTTCATATTTAGAAAATACTTAAATACTACATAAAAAATTTAAAAAAATACTTAAAGCAAGTAAATAGTAAATTTTAATTCTAACTTACCTACTATATGAGTGTTGGGGTCTGCAAAAGTGTTTTTAAAGAGAAGTAAGTGTGTTCTTCAAATTAATTATATAGATGGCGCTTATGTAGGTAAAGTTGAGTGTCAAGCTGCTTTGTTATATTAAAAATTTTTTGCAAACATTAATATTAAAAAATATAAAAATAAATCTAGAAAAAATTAAATTAAAAATCCTGTGTTATCACAATCTAACTGTATAAGTATTCTTACAAAAGCATTAACTTTTTTAGTTAATGAGAAACTGAGGGGGGGGGGTGAGGCTTAAAAACGGGAGAGCTGTTTATTGTTAAGCCCACATTTCTGGTTGTTTGTTGAATGTCACTGCAAACACGTATAAAAAGCTTGAGGACAATAAGATCCTTCCTACCAACCCTAACTATTAACAAATGCAGTATTAAAAAATAAAGGTATGCGATTTTTACTTCCATTGAAGCTTAAGAGCAGACCCCCCCCTTCCCCAAGCTAGAATGCAAACACAATTAACTCTCGTAACTCAAGTATATAATTTTTATGATTGTTTTCATTAAAATTTGTATATTATTAATCTTCAATAGTACCATTAACAAGGAAATTGAAGCGGAATTTAAATTTGCTATTGTGACTGAAATTCATTCAAAATAGATACAATTACAGATATCTTTTTATGAATGAATTATAATGATGCACCATTATTAACAGTCTTATCCCCTATCAGTTAAGTTTTGTGCTTAGCTGCCATACTGTGTGCAAAGAAAATGGCAGCCAAGGAAAGAAACCTAATGCAATGAACATTTATCACAAGGCTTATCAAAAAATGTAT
Source organism: Stegodyphus dumicola (assembly GCF_044657685.1). Taxonomy (NCBI): domain Eukaryota; kingdom Metazoa; phylum Arthropoda; class Arachnida; order Araneae; family Eresidae; genus Stegodyphus; species Stegodyphus dumicola. Next base: position 31,843,594 of record NC_140770.1, read on the forward strand.
ATAAGTGAAGCTGGTTTTTGAAAACTGAAAAATGGTTAGCCTGTTTGAAATCATTGTATATTAGTTTTCCTGCTGCATAATTGAGTAGAGGTATCATCAGATACTGGACGTACCCTCTTTATCATGGAAAAAAGAAGGGAATAAAGTTTTCTGCAGAGTTTTTGTATATAAAATAAAAACCAATCTATCGTTTTTTTTTATCTAGACCTTGAAATTTAATTAGATATAAAAATATAAGAAATTCATGTAAATGTAATTCAGCAAACAAATTTGGCCTTATGCTCAAAATCTTAATTTTCATATATAAACAAAATTCCAACAGAATTCCCCTTCCACAATGGATAATTTCATATACCTCTTGAATTTTTTCTCTTATTTTTGGTGATCTATATCTGTGTTTAAAAGTCCCCCCCCCATAAGCTGAGCTTTAATACCAATTTTAAAACCTGCCTTTGAAGGTGATGTTAATTATTTAGATGAATTAGAATAATGGGATGCTGACTCAAGAGGTAACGTCTCTATAATCAGTAATACATGCCTGCTTCAATAATGAATAGAGGAGTGATCAAGGTTTGTTGTGTACCCAACATTCATTTGCTAATTGTCACAGCTATGGGAAGAATGGAAATGGGAAATAAATGGAAAAGGCCTTTTGAAAGACTTCTTGTATGCAACCACGATCCAGGGGATTGTGAAATTAAATTTACGGAAGCAATCTTTTCTTTTTTAATCCGTTGCTGGGCATTTACTTATTCAGCGTTAGCCACTCCTAAGGCCGGAAATGGTGGCTATTTTATTCGAGAGGCACCTAATAGGTGGCTACATTTGCATCCTATGAAGGGACGGACAGTTATAACCATGCCTTCTCTGAGATTCGAACCTGGGCCCTCCGGTACCAGTGTAAGCTTCCCTAACCACTATACTGTTTGCGTGGCTATTAAGGAAACTTAAGAAATGGTGCTTGGAAGAGCTAATGCCGTTTTTTCCCTCACAGAAATTAGGAATTTTATAGCTGTAATATAAGCCAGTCGACAAGTCATTGCTACAAGAAGAGAACTTAATTTAAAAACTGAAGATAAGTATATTTTGTAATTCCTGAGTTCTTATCATATGAACTCATGCTTAATGGTTTTTTAGAATTTTGTAATCAAAACAATGTTAAAACTATAAAATCTTATTCTAAAATAATTATTAAAAAAAGCGTAAATGACTTTGAAATCAAAGAAATACTAAATCTAATTTAAGCTGAGAATAAGATTCTCAAAGAAACTGATTCACACAAGCACATTTTATTATCTGGCACAACAACCAGAAAAAGAATGGAATGTATTTTTGCCTACTATGAGAAACAGAAGTTTTATATGTTTGTAAATATGAAGAATCTGTATGCCACATACAGTTTTCATAAACTTTTAATTCTTTAATATAAAAATTTTAATTGTTAATAATTTTAAAAAAATTAGTTTTTGTTAATTTAAAAATTTTGATTAAATACAGATGAATAGGGTCTTAAAGCTATAATCACCCATCTTTTGTGTGTGAGAGTGTGTATTAATTTATTTTAAATTTTAAAATTAATTTTAGTTTTCTTTTTTCCAGAGTATGCCACCACGAGGACCTACCACATCACCACCTGTTCATCCTTCTAGTAACACTCCAAATATGAGCTCTCATTCTGTCTCAGGCTCAGCTGGCACTGGGTCTGCTACTAATTCTTCTAGTTCTTCTCACTCAGAACAGCTCAGTAAAACTAATTTATACATTCGTGGCCTGACACAGAATACAACTGATAAAGACTTATATAATTTATGTGCACCGTAAGTGTAAATTTGAGAATGTTTTATGGTTATGCTTTCTGTTTTCATTATTTTATAACTATGATGTTTATTTTATGTATTATTACACATATTTAATTTATTTTACAGATATGGGAATATAATATCTACTAAAGCAATATTAGATAAACAAACCAATAAGTGCAAAGGTAAGTTTTTTAGTTCTAAATTATGTTTTCAAAGGTATTGCTATTCATTGTTTTAGTAATAAGTGCCAAGAATTGGAAGATTATAGCCTAAATTTAAAAATTGCTCTAATACTTAGAAAAATATTCCTTATAATTTTTATCTAATGAATCGGAAAATTTCTAGCTGTTTCGTTAAGTGATTCATAAAAAAATTGTTAATAATAAATAATGTTATGAGGAAAAATTTCTTACAATTTTCCCTTATATTTTCAAATGTGTGGCGCAGAGTTATCTCTTTGCATCTTCTGATAGATAGAAAAAGCAGTATTTTATGAAATTGAAAGAGAAACGTGCTAGTTTAAAATTTATCTTAAGAGTGTGATATATACAATTTGAATAAAATTCTATTGATTTCGATTATCTGAGTGATTAATCAGACATGGGTCCATCTTCTTGAAAAGGGAAAAGATTTTGCAAAATGGGGGGACAGTTGTATTTTATATTCGAAAACATATTTTTTTTTATTTCGATACAAACATCAAATTAAAATTTGGGTTGAATGAGACTTTTAAGTAAAATAGTTTTACAATATGTTAATCTAAACATGCACATTAAAAATTCTGAATAATAAATGTACAAGTTTAAATATTCCCTTTAATTGAAACTGTGCAAGGAAATTAGGTAAATTGTTTTCAATATATACTTTGAGCATCATTTCCAAATTAAACAAGTTGTAGTGTTCTTAAAAATTTCCAGAAAGTTGCCATGTTGGTGAAAAATGACCAAGCTCCATCAGAATCATTTTCACCCATATATCACATTTTAATTAAGCTATTTTAAGAGTTCAAATGCTGTAGGATTTTGAGTTAAGCATTTGCATGCAAATCATATGGCTACAAATACACAGAATAAATCCTGAAACTGTTTTACCCTAAATGAAAAAGTAAAATTGAGCAAATAAATAAAACTATACTCATTATCAGAACAGTGCAAAAAAAATAATAGTGCAGTTAAATGAATTAGATATTTACGGAACCTTACATGTATGGTTCAGTTTTTTTAAAAATTTATTTGAGTTTTTATTATGCTTTTTCTCGAAAGAAATTCTGTATCTTGAATAAATTACTGCATGTTGTATCAAGAAGTATTTACTGTTTTGAAGGTTGCATTCCTTTTAGCAGTGTGCCATTATCTCAAACATAGAATGTTCATAATGTAATCATTTACAATCATCATCTTTGTAGCATTTAAATATTATTTTTTCTTGTATGTAATCTAGTAAAAAAAATTTTATTCCTACCAGAACTTTTACATGCAAGTAGTATGAAAATATTGGTTTTATATTAAGAAACAAAAAATGTCACCATATTTTTTTTTAGTTATACACTTTAAAAGTTTCCTACCTAATTCCTTGTTTAGTAATTAGATATATAGTTACAAAATATTTAGTGTACATTTATTTCATATGTTAAAGCTTGCAATATGTTAGCACCTGACAATTCCTTAACTGTCATTTTCATTATCATCTTTAGGCTATGGCTTTGTTGACTTTGAATCTCCAATTGCAGCTGAAGCAGCTGTCAAAGCATTAGCAAATCAAGGTGTTCAAGCTCAAATGGCTAAAGTATGTTATACACGGGTAATTTAATCCCTCATTAAAATTTATTTTTCTTAATTTATTGTGTTTCATAAGAAAGTGTTTTTTGTGCATAAAATAAGTACAGGTGTCCATGTTTCTTTAAAAAGTGGGAAAATCCTTTAAAAAAAAAATAAAGAATACCGTTTTGTAATTGTTCTTGGAACTGCTAAAAAATTATTAACAACCTTGAAAAGCCAATTTTGAATTAAATTATATTGATGAAAAAATTGGCAATACACACTATTGTTTGTAAGTGGAAGAGAAGCATATCAATGCGTTTATTTATTTTTTAATTTGATGTCATCTGTGAGCATTCTTATATGATTGATAGAATCACAAAAGTATATGAAAATGAGAATTTTTTTTTCAGATTTTCATATTAATGTTGTGCAAAAAATGTAAAAATAATAATGCATAAATTATTTTTTCCAAGTGAAATTGTTAATATTTACTAATAGCTTGTTATATAACTGTAAATAATAGAAAAAAATAAATAAAATATTTTAAACAAATTTCTTGACGCATTAGTTATTCTTTTACAATGCAGTCAGTCATTTTGACTGCTTTGAGGCAATATAAGTAATATACTAAGTTTCAGTCTTTCTAGTGTTAACTTAACATAGGGGTTTAAATTTATAAGGTATTTTTCTTTTCTTTTCTGCATACCTTTTTGGTGTAATTGGAAGCAAACTCAAATTTGAGAGGTCCAGAGTTTGAGTCCGGGCGAGAGCACTTCATATTTCTCGCATCATTTGCTTCAAAAAAGCACTAATGAGTCTACACGTTCAGTTAAATACTGCATTTTGATTCCCCCCCCTTAGTTATTTAAATTGCAGTATATTTGATCTGCATTACATTTTACACTAAATTGTTTGCCTTGCCTCATTTGTACTTGTTTATTTGCTTATGTTTTTGTAACTTGGCTGTCAGATTACTGGAGAATTGAATTGTCCATAAAATTAACGATCTCGGTATAATTATTTACAATGATTGATTAGCTTTAAATTTTTTTGTGAGCAAGAATATATGTTTCCCTCTTCCATGGTTTAATTCTATTATCATCCTTTACTCATAGTGTAATTGGTGACCTGTAACCCTTTCTCCAGAATATTTTTTTAAATTCCATTTTCTGAATCCTTATTCTTTGTCATAATATTACCAGAATCAGGATTCAAATTTTTACTTTGGTTCAGCTGTTCATGAAATTGTTTGCGTTATTCTCTAATAATATTTTGTTACCGAGGTAACGGAATATTTATTTTGATAAATAATATTTCTAATTTTGTTAAGGAAAATATTTAACTTCATTACTTTTTTTTTAATATTAATTGAGCTTGCTTGGATTAAGGTTTTATTATAAAATTCTATAATTTAAAAATTTTTAGTTTGCAAAAGGGTTATTGAGTGTAAACACTGTTCAATCTCTTTTGTTTGTGTGTGTGTGGTCTTTGCACAAAACGTGTAGAAAAGGTGTGTTTTCTACATAGTGGCTTTCAAAAATGGAATATCAATAATGAATTGTGTTGAAATTGAGAGTGTGAAAGAATGCTTCATATTTACTTCATATATTTATTGATATCTATATGATATTTTTAGTAAGCTTTATCAAAAAGGCATAATCATTTAGAGTGCAGGTAAAAAATATGTAATATGTTGGAGAAAATGGAAAATATTCAAGAAAATGTAATACAGTCAAAAGTCGTTAATCCGGACCCGTCGGGACTTCGGCAATTACGGATTAGCGATTTTTCCGTATTATAGATCATCAGTTTAAATCTGGTAAAATGGCATGCAGAAATTATAAAATTAAAAATATGAAACCGTAATTTATGAAATAAAGAACAATTATGATCTAAAGGGTATCAAAATTTACAAAAAAAAAGCTTAATATTTGTTTACTTTATTAAACATTTCTTTCAATGTAAGTTGTTTAAGTTGCTTCGTTTTATGTGATAATACTTTCTGTTTAATTCTATAAACAGACATAATTTCGTGTTCAGTTACAAAGTTCCGCTGTTCAAGTATTATAATTGCTGTGTCGAGAGTACCGACTAATTTGTCAATCGAAATTTTTTCGTGTTCAATAACCTATGTGTCACTTTCTTCACTATCGAAAGCTAATTATAATGATGAGGAATTTGATTTAAATCATATCAAAGATGGAGTACATCGAGATGAAATACTACATTTAGTAAGGAATTATAAGCCAAATAAAATAAAAACATCTTCCCTAAAGATAAGGATAGTGCTGACAGATCAACTTCCAATTCATTGCGCGCAGCGGCGTCCCCCCCCTCCCGCGCAGCAGAGCAGCGTGAAATTTAAAACAGATTTCGGAATGGTTAGAGAAACAAAGGATATGCCTTTATCCATTTTTTGCAGGAATTCTACTTTTTGTTTGATGGGCATCGAAACATACTTTCGTTTTGTAGATCCTTTGGGAGCTCCAGCATCGGAAATTTTATTTGACATAATCAAGTTCAAGCTTACTTTTATAAAATTGCTCTGTCTGCAAAAACAGTCTGCAAAAAATGATAATCTGGATCCAATTTGAAGATTAAGGAATAACGCAATCTGCAACATTAACTGAAATAGATAATTAGATAATTTTAGCTTATACCGTCTGTTATACATTAAACACGCATGCGCACACGCATATGCGCAGCCGTGGAGGTCAACGCGATGCATGCGTAGAAAGTTTGTAGGTTTGAGGTCCGGATTATAGATCATTTCGGATTATGGATGTCCGAATTAACGACTTTTGACTGTAGTTAGTTTAACTGTGCTCATGCCTGATGAAGTAAAAGTCTGCCATGCTGATTGTGAGTTTGTGCCATTTGTTTGGGAAGAGAACGTTATTTGATGGAGGTTACAATGATTGTCGTTTAGTTTAGTAAGTGTCTTTATAGTAATTAGCTGAGTGGTAAGCCGTGGTATCTACTTTGAGATAAATTTGATTTTTATTATAATATTGAAAGGCTAGTTGCCTAAGTGTTAAGTTCTATTCTGTTGTCCATAGTATTCAATCTTTTATGGCATGGACAAAAAGATAAAATTTTGTTGAACTTTTATATCTTGTGCATTGTATGCAAATTGTTTATTGTCAGGGCAGTAAGTAACCCACCAAATATGAAGAAGTAATTATGTATGAATTCCTAAATAGACATACTTTAAAAAAATCTATTAAACTGTCTTTCTGTTACTTGCTGGATTTATATTATGGCTTATTTTTTGCGCTTCCTTTTTTTGGGGGGGGGGGTAAACTTCCATTCATTAAAATATACTTAGATCATTATAGAAAAATAGCAAAGTAATATATATGGCGTGATAACATAAATCATGATCTTATTAAAGCAGTTATGATGTTCAGAGTGCAAGATTTTTTTTAAATTTTAAATATTGTTAGATATATATATATATATTTACACTAATTTAGTGACTTCTGATTTATTTATATATTGAGGATTCTGTAATAGTGCAAGTTTTTGTAAAAACTATAACTAATAGTTCTTTGCAACTTTCAGGAATTTTTTTTGTACATATTATATAAATATATATAACAATTTTAAAAAGTTGTAGGGTATTTGATTAACGGTTTTTGATATAACTCATTTATTTGTATCAGTCAAATGACATTAGTGTGTACTAATGCTTTTGTATCAGAAAATTAATGCCATACTTATAAGAAATTGTGTGTATTATAATGTGAATTGAACAATCAATGCTAATTTTAGGAGAAAAGTTATAAAAATTCCTAGGAATTTCGAAGCAAAAAAATAATTAAGAATAGATAAGGCTATAACCTGAAGCCAGGTATTTTATCTCTGTGCTGTATCAGTTACACCATAACAGCACATGGAAGGAGTGCCTTTATTTCCTCACATTAATTCCTTTGATGATTGGAAGAAAAACAAGACATGATTAGAGCTATCCAAATACAATGATAACTTACCATCCACCATTTTTTGGCTAGTATATATATAGAGAGAGAACATCAATAGTTCAAGAGGCCGAAGTAGTTGGAAAATACACTGTGTCCTTGTCTAGAGTCAAGTGTGGGCTTTCTAAATGACCATAATATATGAAATATGTTTAATTAATGTGTAATGCCTTTTTCTATGGGCCCACCAGCGGCTGAGCGGTAAAGTCGCTGAACACTGGTAGTTCGATCCGAGGTTCGAATTCTACGAACGGGCTGGCTGCATGGGCGTTTTCGTGGTTTTCCATATGTGTAATGTGTATATGAGCCAGTTTCCCTTAGAAAGTCCTCCACGAAGGCATCCCTCCCCTTAGGCAGATAGCTATAGTGTGCTTTGCCATAATTAAATAAACCAAACCAAACCTTTTCTTTGAACTCTTTTGATGCAATGATCAACGTAGCTGGATATGCAACCAATTGCATCATAAAAATGTGTCGAAAAAATATCTTAACTGTTTACATTTCCTCCTTATCTTAGGGCAGCCGTCAACTAGGATTGTTTAAATGGAGGGAACTTCCATTTAAACAATCCTAGTTGATGAAAAATTATCATTCAAGTGCTATACATAGAAACTATAAATAACTAGAATTTAAAAAACACTCTAGGGTTAGGGTGTTGTCTTATTAATATTATAATGGAGCATATGCAAATAAACTATGCTGTACGTTAATTATAAATAATCCAGTATATTTTTAAAACTTTCAGTTTAATGTGCATGAGTTCAATATTTACCATTATAATATTGCATGTTCTTATTATGAAATATGTTTTTAATTTATTTTTTTACCTTAGCAACAAGAACAAGATCCAACAAATTTGTACATTGCCAATTTACCTCCATTTATGACAGAATCTGAATTAGAAGATATGTTAACTCCATATGGAAATGTTATTTCAACACGTATATTAAGAGATCAAGGAATGAATTCTAGAGGTGTCGGATTTGCACGGTACGCAATCTTTTATACATTTTCTGGATTGTTGTTATACTAAAATTTTTTTTATTCATTCTTTTCTCTTCATCAGTTTCATACCTGTTTAAAGAAATTTAACAATAAAATTGAATTGCAGGATCTATTAAAATAAAATAAAATAAAAAAAAAAAAAAAAAAAAAAAGGTTCTTGTCTTCTTTCTAGACTTTTGTAAATAAAATTAAAATAGGTTTGAAGAAAAGATTTATATATGGAAATCAATATTTCTTCTTCGGATGTACTGTACAATTCCTATAATTGTCAACCTTTGGACCAAAAGTTATACAGGTTATACATCTTTCCCAGATTTTTCTACATTTTTCTAATTTTTACATTAAATCTGCACTTTTTCCACATAAATTGTTAAACAAAAGAAAGCTTGAGAATTATTTAATCAAAATTTATTGAATACAGAAGAGTTTGTAAAAAATGTTAAAAACATTTCTCCTAGAAATTTATTCATGATTTCTTTTGATGTAAAATCATTATTCACGAATGTTCCAGTGGAGGGTGCATTAAGATGTCTAGAAACCAGACTTCGTGAATTTCATTTCTCTTGCATCGAAATTGATGAGCTAATTTCTCTCACTCAACTCTGTTTGAAACAAACTCATTTTGTTCTCCAAAATAAATATTACAAGCAAACTGAGGGATTGGCCATGGGAAGCCCCCGCAGTCCCATCCTGGCTGATCTACATGCATCATTATGAATCAAAATTGCTTGATACTTTAAACTTCCCGGTATGGTTCCTCAATGTAGATGATACTTTTACCCTGTTTGAAGGTAATAAAGATGATTTGAATAAAGTTCTTTTGACAATGAATTTCGTTGATCCCGCTATTCAGTTCACTTTTGAACTTCAGATTTGCAATTCTGTTCCGTTTCTCGACATTCTGGTCACACGTAACACATCCAGTTACTATGGTTTACCGTAAACCTTCATCGGTTTGCCTTCCACGATACTTGAAATCATGTCATCCGACTAAACAAAAGTTAGCTTCATTTTATTCCTATGTTTTCCGTCCTTTTCAAGTTTACTCCTCCAAACTATCCCTTGATGGAGAACTAAATTATTAAAAACAAAAGCTATTGACAGGGACTTTTCACCCAATATTATTAATCAAGCAGTTAAAAAATTCTCATCTCAGCACAGCAAAAGACACACTCTTGTTTTAGGAGATTATAAAAATGCTGTTGTCATTCCCTTCTTTCCATCACTTAGCTATAAAGTTGCATATATTTTGCAGAAATTTAACTTTCAGGTCATTTATTCTCCCATCAATAAAATTCCGAGTTGCATACTCAACGACCCCATTCCGGATATGAATTCCTGTGGTACTTACAGGATTCCTTGCCAGTGTGGCTTAATTTACATAGGCCAAACTAAGAGAGCCTTGAAATTTTGTGTGAAGAAACATGAGGCATATGTTAGAAAAAAGGAAACACAGAAGTTTTCTGTTGCCCAACATTGTTGGTCTGAAAATCAAACTTTCAATTTTTCTACTCCCAAAATTATTGAAAAAACATCTTCCATTGGTGAACTGGATTTTCTACAGGCATTTCATGTTCAAAAAAATCTTTCTGTTCTAGTTAACGACCCTAATTCCAATCCATCTTTGCCTTCAGCCTTTAAAGAAATTATGTTTTAGCTCTGGTTTCATCAACAGATGGCGCCAGTAGCTTATCTCCTGTCCAGACTTTCTTATCATATCTAATCATTATATCTTATCTCGTTCATTTGCAATTTTGCAGCTGAGGATGATGGTTCGGTAAAACCATCGAAACTAGTCCTGCGAAAATGTATGTTAATAATGTACTATTGCTATACCTTAATGTACTATTGTTATTATATAAGCATTAATACACTTTGCTTGTTATGTTGAAGTAATTAATTCTTTTTAAAACTCTAATGCATTAAAAATTAATTTTTAATTCATATATGAAAAAGTACAGAACACATCATCAAATAAATAAAATAAACACTACTTACTTGCAAATTTGTATAAACTAAACTATTTAATAAATTCTCCATCTACAGAATCTGGATTATATAAAATAATGGGGGGGGGGAAAGATATATAAAAAATATTAAAGAACTGTAGCACATTATTTTAAGCATTTTCAACGCAAGTTTTGCAAATTATCTTGGCACAATGATTACATATCGGATTCTTGCAGCTGAAACATGGATAGGCAGTTTTTCTTCTGAGTGTAGGGGGAGAAAGAGAGCATGTTTTATGCCTTTTAAGCATATCAGTTAAATCTGAGCTAGAATAGATTCTGCTGGAAACTCTTAGCACTTTCTGAATGCAATTTTTATTTCTCGCATCACAGTTGGCTTTTCAAGCCTCGATCCATATGTGGTTTCACTAATTCTGGTGACAACTCCATCCAGAAATCAGTTTTTTCCAATCTGGCACTATCTTTTAATGACTAATGTATTATATGTGCATTAATTCCATTTACATCAAGTAACCTAAAGAATATAGCCATAGGCCATCGCCTTGCGGATTGTAGAATGCTTAGAACATTTTTTATCCAATGCATCTGGGCCCACCAGCGGCCGAGCGGTAAAGTCGCTGAACACTGGTAGTTCGGTCCGAGGTTCGAATCCCACGAACGGGCTGGCTGCATGGGTGTTTTCGTGGTTTTCCCCATGTGTAATGTGTAACGTGTATAGGAGCCAGTTTCCCTTAGAAAGTCCTCCACAAAGGCATCCATCCTCTTAGGCATATAGCCCTAGTGCACTTTGCCATAATTAAATACACACCACCATCCAATGCATCTGTGACTTCTTTAGTCAAATTGTAAATCATTATTATTTCTGGTTTCCAAGTTTCAAGATCAAAACTCACCTGGTATTCCTCTCTTATTTTTTTTTTCATAGTACTGACATATGTCAAACTTCTGTAGTTAAGTTCTTGTACAAGTTCGACACACAAATAAAAAGGTAATGTAAACGCAGAGGTGAGGTCCATATGACCGTGGCCCAATTTTAAAAATTATTTTTAAAAATGCTAATTGATAGAATTTAATAAAAATTTAAGAATAGTTATATTTTATGTCAGCTTGAAATTACTGAAAAGGAGAAGAATAACTATATACCTTATAAGCAGTTTCACAGTTCTAAAATATTGGTATGGTCATACAGTCCCCACCTCTGTGCAGGGTTCGTAGCGGTCCTTACAAGTGCATATAAGTCCTTATATTTGAAAATAAAATATAAAGGCCCTTATAGGTGCTTACTTTTTCTTTAAAGCCCTTATTTTTTTGTTTTTAGTGCTTATTTTTTGCTTTTAGTGCTTTTTTTTTTTTAATCCGTTGTTTTTAATGAACGCCCATTTTTTCCCCGTACCAAAGCCGAAACTAAATAAACAACTTTTCTTCCTTATACGCAATGTCAGATGGTGAATCATACTCCCAGAAATTCCTTTCCCCCCTTCCTCTGCATTAACGTAACCTATGGTGCGCGCGAGAGTACAGACAGGTGCATGTCGTTCTATTGGCCAAAGAATTGCGAAAACGGTAGAAAATTCCGGTACATTCAGTATTTTTTCCCTCCGACCGAAATACTACACACGTTTGAATTTCTATCAAGATTTTAATAATTTGCATTCTCGTTCTGCATGGTCAGTTCATATTCGTGTTTATTATGATCGTTATGCTTATATTATGAGCATATGTATGAATGTTTATAATAATATAGTTGCAGTAACTGAAGTATAGATAAACTTCCAAAAATGGGTGTGTTTTTACACAGATTAGCTTTCTAAGGAATAATATTCGGAATGGCTTAAATAAAAGGAAAGTAATCGAATAGTCAAAATAATTTCATTTTCTTTGCCAATACATTATACAGTACGGAGGTTGGGAGTTTCTCCACAAAATCTCTAATATTGAAGCAGCGGACTTTTTTTTTGTCACTGTCCAATCTGGATTTAATAGGACTAAAAGTTTTTGTGGTCTACCCAAACCAAACGAAGATTGATTCTATTCCGGAAATTTAATGGTCTGTTGAAAATTAAAGTTTTTTTCTTTTCCTTTATTTAGCTCTTTATTCTCCGAATACCGGCAGGTGTTGATTCCGATTGCGTAATATCACACCGCACGAATTACGCCGCACGTATTGCGCAATAATGTTTGCGGTATTTTGCATTGATAATTAATTTTGATGTTCAGTCTGAGATGTGTTTATGGACACTTAAAGAGTTTTACTGTGCTTTCTAAGCAGAATATTTCTCAGTTCCATTGGTCTATTTTTATATGATGCACATATCGAAATGTCAAAATCATTTATTTAGCCTAAATTTAAATCTAAAGAACGGCTGCAATCTCCCCCACTCCTCTTTTTCCAGTTACTATCCGGAATTTCCGAGTATGCAGGTTAGTTAAGCTTTTACTGTTAAAGGATGACTAATGAAGCAATTTCCCGTCTTCTGATTTTAGAAATGTGCCTCTCTTTTACTTAAATTACTTTGCTTGGAATATATGTTAAGGAAAAACTGTTATGCAATGAAAATTTAGAAAATGTTCAGAATTTTGATTTAAGTTAAATTATTTAAATATTAATATGAGTGGAAAAATAAATTGTATTTATTATTAGGTGCCAAACGAATACAATTAATATGGCTTATTATTATTTATTTTCTATATTTTCAACTGAAATATCATCATTAAATCTTGTAATATAGTTTAGTTCTGCATAGTTTTTTTTTCTCTCATTGTAAACTAATTCTGTAAATTGAACTGTCATTTCGAATTTTTTAAAAAAAATCTTAATTGTTTTCCATTGTTGAGGTAATGCTCATTCTTTTAATAAATATTGCATTGCTCATATTTTAAATTACAAGTCTAATTTTTCTTTTAAAGTTATGCAGTTGTGTATAATGTAATTAGACAGGTGCTTATTTTTTCCTTAAAATGTGCTTGAAAAGTGCTTATAGGTGCTTATTTTTTTAACTAAAATGTGGCTATGAACTCTGTCTGTGTTTAAAGGTTAAAAATCTCTTCCTGTTTATTGCTGATATAAAGGAGCAGGCTGAGTGCACACAATGTAACCAAAATAGTTACAACATGCTTAGTTATAACATGTTTGTTGGAGTTCAATGTTTGAAACGTTGTAGATAAAATCCTTGCATGTGTTAATCACATATGAAGTTAATTTTACTTGAAGATGGTGAAAGAAACATTTGCAGATATTCGCAATATGTATTTACTATAAAAAGAAAAGTGCTATGCATGAGCATGATTTTTTAAATAACTTCAATAATAATAACAATAATAAAAATCCTTGAATCAAAATGTGTTTTAATTATAGGGTATTTTTATTTAATTTTTTTTTGGGGGGGGGAATATTTGTAAAAGAAAAAATTGCTTGGCTGAATTTTGTTTCAGACCAATATGTTCTTTGCATTCAAAAGAGAGCATGGAGTACTGGAATTCAGCTGTACTTGAAATTTGTCATCAAAAAAATTTTTTTTTTACCAGCATAAAACAAAAATATTAATCTTTCTTTCTATTCCAACAGAATGGATAATCGTGATATGTGTGAAACCATCATAGGAAGATTCAATGGAAAAATTCTTCCAGGTAATATTTATTATATATATAAAGTTGTTTTCTCAATCGTGCTTAATTTGATTGTGTTTGTCCACAGCTGTAAATGATGAGAAAAGTTATCCTTCAAAATAGTTATGGAATTAATTAAAATTTAATATAAGTAGAAACATAAATATATACTTTCATAGCATTTTAATTAGTGAAAAAAGTCATTACTAGTGGAATATCTGCAAGTTCATTTATATCAACTGGGATAATAATGATTATGTTTCTGGAAAATGTTTGACTTATTCTTTGCCCCTAGTCTTAATAATCGGAGAGATCCTACATCTCAGCATTTATAGAAAATTAACCAATATCAGCATAAGCATTTTTGCAAAGTTTGTTAACATGCTAGGATTTGTTTTAGATTGCAACTGTCAGATTCCAGCCTCAGCTTCAAGATTTAAAGAAGATAAACCCACGTATGATACTTTATAATAGTTTAATTATATGAACCAAATTGCTTCACATTTTTGTATATAAATTACAGGAGTTGCCCAGTTTGATAATATTAACAGTGATCCCATTAAGTGGAATTTTCTGTACTACCAAAAATATTTATGTATTTGTTTATTGCAGGAAGGAAACTTTAAATAAAAATGTGGTTCTTTTTCAATATATAAGACAGTAAATCTGATTAATTCTTGAAAAGCCAGTTTAGACTTTAAAAAGAAGGATATAAGTCAACTGCTATTTTCCTCACATTTAAAAAAAAAAAAAAAAATAATAATAATAATAAAATAAAATAATAATTGAAATTTGCGACCTGCCTTCTATGGAACAGCATGGAGTTGAATATTTTCAAAAGTACAAGATCCTGGGATCAAGAAAGTTACATAAATGATAAGAATATGCGAATTTGAGATGCAACATGAAAAAATATCATGAGTTTTAAGTTTTTCATTTGCTATATCTGAAACATATATCTGTTGATTATCTAACTATATAGAAGCAGTCTGTGTCTGCCAGTATGGTTGGCACAAGTTTAGGCAGGATCTTCACCAATTTACATGGTCAGTAAAATTTTATAAATTAGTTAAATTTTTTTTTTTTTTTATGCGATTTCCTACAAAAATATGACAGTTTTTGCAGCAGAAATGCTATCCCCCCTTTCTTTCTTCTCCAAATTTTGCATAAGTTTTAAATCAAGACTTTTCATAAGAAATAAAAAATGCCGTTTTTATGGTTTTAGATCGGAAATTTCTTCTTCCAGTTACTTGACTTTTCTACTGCATTTTGCATTTTTATTCTTTCAACTGTTCAGAATTTTTACATATCTGGTATATGCCATTTCTCAATAGGTGAGTTTTTACTGTATTTAATGCAAATCAAATGTTTCAAAATGCTAGTTAAAAATGGGTGTGCAAGAATTGAACGGAACCAGTATAGGTTCGTATTTTATACTCAACTAGTTCTAATGTTGTGAACTATATTTGCAGTGGAAATGAAATGCACAGTCATTAAGAAAACAGGAGAGTGGTATAATAAGGACACCTCATTTTAGGTGAAAGTGCTACATCATACTTGCTTATTTAAGAATCACATTTCTGGACATAAGTATAGCAGCTTCTTCCTTGATATAATCCACCAGCGGCCGAGCGGTAAAGTTGCTGAACATTGGTAGTTCGGTACGAGGTTCGAATCCCACAAACGGACTGGCTGCATGGGTGTTTTCGTGGTTTTCCCCATGTGTAACATGTATACGAGCCAGTTTCCTTTAGAAAGTCTTTCACGAAGGCATACCTCCCCTTAGGCAGATAGCCCTAGTGTGCTTTGCCATAATTAAATACACACACACACTTCCTTGATATAATAAAACTTGAAAATATTACTGAGTATTCAAGTGACTGATGACATGTTTAAGGTCTGACGACAGTGACTGACGACATGTCAGAGGGTTACTCTGAGCGGCCAGGGGATTTGCTAAGAAAGTGCAAATTTCCCAAAACTACTATGAGAACAAATTATTTTTTTGATTTTAATGTAAAAACTCTCCTGGTATTACATACCTCGATTTGTGTACTTTTGATATATTGCCTTAATTTCATTGACATATTTTAATATGCACGTATATGTACATTCTTACAGATATCACAAACAATATTCTAGCTTATATATATGTAAGATAAAAATGTATGAATCAGAATTATAATATAACTATAAACATTAATTCTTCCTCTCTATTCTAAAATCGTAATAAATTATCTGCATTGCGTCATTCAAATTAATCATGCGATCTTACGTAACATATGCCATCATGCGATCTTACGTAACGTTAAATTAATACCATCTGCCTCTTGACGACCAATCACCGAATTGTAAACTGAAACTTTTCTCTTCGTGTGTTTCCATCTTTCATAACTATGCACTTCAGCTTTTGCTCTCTTCTGTGCTAAGATGTAATTTTGCTGGCTAATTATTTATGATAATGATTTCTATCTCAAAAATATCAAAAATGTAAATCTTCTGTGGAAAGGCACGACTAGAGTGCCAAGTGATTGTGGCCACAAATATCAATTGGAAATAAAAATGGAATTAAAACTGCCTCGACTGCCAAGTTCTTTAAATACTACGCAATCAAAATTCTTCTTCAATATAGATCTAAGCACGCATCTACACTGCTCCGTCTCTTTTCCTTTGCTTTTATTATGACAATTAGTATGAATCAGAATTATAATATAACTATAAACATTAATTCTTCCTCTCTATTCTAAAATGTAATAACTTATCTGTTACTTTTCTCTTCGCGTGCTTCCATCTTTCATAACTACGCACTTCAGCTTTTGCTCTCTAATCTGCTAATATGTAATTTCGCTGGCTTGCTTTCTATCCCAACAATATCAAAAATGTAAATCTTCTGTGGAAAGGCACGACTAGAGTGCCAAGTGATTGTGGCCACAAATATCGATTGGAAATAAAAATGGAATTAAAACTGCCTCGACTGCCAAGTTCTTTAAATACTACGCAATCAAAATTCTTCTTCAATATGGATCTAATCACGCATCTAGAGTGTTCTGCTTGGGATTTTCCTTGTGCTTTTATTATGACATATATATATTGTATAAAAAAAAAATTCATGCCGCTTAGAGGGTTAAGGGAACATGTTTTTTTTTTTTTTTTTTTTTTTTTTTTTTTTTTTAAAGAAATTCTCTTGTTAGTTGCAACTGATGAAATTGTGGTAATGCTTGGCAGAAACGAAAGTCTTTTGGTACTACTTAAATATTTGTTTCGCGACATTTTACTTTGTGCTAATCAAAGGTTAGAACTTTTCATGTCAAAATAAATAAACAAAGACTTCCCATCACAAATAAACCACATTAAATCATTTATTAATGCACAATAGATTACTTCAAGCTTTAGGTGTGTTTCTGTTGTTTGGGAGAATTTGAGACTTAAATTACCCATTCCAAAAGTGCTTGAGTTGATGAGAACAGAGATGGAACTTGGCAAAATTTGTGTGAAGGAATGCTGTGAAACATTACAAATGTTTATTTCATATTAGATCGTACCTGAATGTACCTGAATGTATGAGGTGCATCTGACATCATGATTAATTCAGCTCACGGGAAAAGAGGCAATTAAGTTAAATTATTTGATAAAGATAAATAATATTTATTAAGATATTAATTATCTGGAAACCGTAAAAGCAGGAAAAGGTTTGAACTTGGTTCACTGTAAAATGGAGCAAGACATCATGAGAGAAACTGTGTCCATTTAAGAAAATTTTATGACAGTCTGGAAACCTAGATGAAGAGCTAACTTTTAACAAGCAAAGATGCTGAAATTCCTGAATGGGCAAAAGTGCTGGATTTAAAAATTTGGAAAAAGAATCCTTCAACTTTGGTGAAACAGAAATAATAAATTTGTGTGAAAGATTATATCATCTCTTATGCCTTTGTAATGCATAATGTGCATTAAAAATTTATTCTGGGCCTTTTAAATGCAATCAAGTATGTCCTAGTTCAGTGGATGAGTTTGAATGCTATTTCTCATAGATGAATTTAATAGTGGGTCAACTAGAGGCTCCTTGCATTTAAACAATGTGGCAAACTTATAAATTTGTAGCTCCTCCTTTGAATTCCATTAATGTACATAAAATCACGATTTTTTAATAAGAATCAAAATGTTAAGAGTGCCAAGCTGGAAACTGTGTGAACTGTATGATTTGAGGGGTAATGCATATTTTTTGTTGTTGTTGTTTTAAAGATTCATTAACTGCATTTATTTTTTCAGTTTGAACTAATGGTGATTTGTTTAAATTAAAAGGTATAGAAATATGTATAGGACCTTAAGTGTGTAAGATGTGACAAAGTAAATATGTATATTTATATTTAATTTTTAACAACATCTAAATTTTAAATAGTAAGTCTTAACAAAAGGAAATGTGGATCATTTGGCACATTACTTTAACACATTTCTGAATGACTCTTATTAATGGAGAGATGTTTTTGTATTTTCTTTTTAAAATTTTATAATTAAAGTCTTTATTTATCAGGATGCAAAGAGCAATTGCTAGTTAAGTTTGCAGATGGAGGAAATAAGAGGAGAAATCAGTTCAAAAGTCAAGAACAAAGGTTATGGCATGATAGAGCTGAAGTAAGATTGTTTGTATTAGAATTCTTATAGTAAAGAATTGTAACCCTTCAGTAAATAAATAAAATTTGAAAAGAAAACTGAATTTTTTAACCACAATGGAGTTGCAGTTTTATGAACTTATAATTTATGAGTAATGGCACTAGCCTCTTAAGAGTTTGAGTTTTTTAATTGTATTCACATTTATAAATGTTTGATTTTACCCCTCTTCCAAAATGCAGGCTTTATAAACTTTAAAATTAGGAGTATTATTTTTGCATTTTGATATTTATTGTATTGGTAATTTTATTTAAATATGGGTAAAGTGTCCTTATGTAACTGGTTTTGTCCGTGCTATACTTTTTTAAGATTTGTGGAAAGAATTTAGTATTTATATTAAAAAAGATTAGTTAAGTGCTATGGATATACTATTAGCTTTTGCATAGTGACTTTAATATTATAAAAAAATCCATGCTAATGTGATGCACATTAAATAAAGAAACTAATTTATTGAAGGAATTTCGGAAATAGGTTGTAACATGAATAACATAATTATTAGATTCTTCTAAAAAAATAAAATTTTAGTGTTGAGAATGATTTTGATTGTAAAAAGTGCCGTGTAATCATTGTTACGTGTCATAAAGATACCTGCCATGCCATTCAAAGGTCACTTAGATTCTAGTTCCTGTTCATTATTTTGTTGAAATTTCGATTTTATGTAATAATTTTATTATATATTAGATTGTGTGAACTAAGAATTTCATATTTTATACTTTCAGTTGATGTGATGATATACCATTGTAACTTATGAGCAAAATATAGTCACTCAGAGACTTGAGACACATTCTCAGTTCTTCAATTTATTATTTCCTGCTTTTGTCCAACCCTAAATTTTCTTGTCATTTATATGGAATTATGTGATTCCTTAGTTCTCTCTCTAATGTTCCTTTTTGACATAATGATAAAAAATTTAAAAATAGTTCTTCAGAAATTTTAAAAAGTCTTATCATTAAAAGTTAAAAAATTATTTGTTTGCAGTTTTTTTTTTTTTTTTTCACTCGTCACAATTCCAATTTCTTTGTAGCATAATGGATATAACATTTTGTTGGTACTTTATGTATTTGATATCATAATGCATTAAGCTGCAAGTTCAAAATTTACTCCGCAATTTGATGTTTGATTAGGGTGTTCTGTGTTAAAATAATTGATAAAAATAAAAATTCAATTTGTGCTTCATGCATTGTTTATTAATGGTTAATTATGGTCTCTACTATAGAATGTGGTATTTGTAAACAAATTGAAAATATTTTTGAAATTCTGTTTGTCTTATCAATCTATATAAGCATTCATTTGGGTACATAATTTTTTAAGTAATTTTCTTTTAAATAAATAAATATCTTTTGTCTCATTCTTGGATTACAGTTCAGTAAAAGCCTAGTTAATTTCTCTGTGAAAGTAAAGATTTAATCTTAATATAAAAACTGAAATTTGTCATGTTGAAGAATGCCTACACTTGTTTCAAAATTTTGTGTGTTTAATGAAATGAAAAGGTGTAGATAATAGTAATGGAAATTCATTTATTTATCTAAACCTTATCAATGATTTCTGTAATGGCATTAACATAGATTACATCAAACTCCTTGTATCTCAAATTAATTGAAGGCAAGTGATATGCATTAATGTGTTTATCACTGTGAAATTTATCAGCATAGTGCATTTAAATAGTAAACCCAATCTCCCCCTCCCTCTAAAGCTGGATTTTTACCCTTTCTTTTGAATATTTCTAAAAGTCTTAAGCAATATTATAATGTACCAGATGTTCATCCATGTATTTGAATAATCTAAATGTGCAAGAGATAAGCCATTTGATGACTAAATGTTTTTGAATTTGGACAGCTGTAGAATTTTAAGATTACAAATTGTAAAAAAAAAAAAAAAAAAAAAAAAAAAAAAAGTTCCAATTTTGAAAACTTAACTCAGAAATAGATTGCTACTATATTTAAACCAGTATACTATTTAAATGTTTAATAGTCGCTGATTCTATGCTTTTGTCCGTATTTTGAAATGAACTGTATTTGATGTTGATTTTGTGGATTTTAAATGTCTTTTCTGATTCACATCAGTTAAAATTATCTAAAGTAAAATATAATGCATGCATTATCTGGAATAGTTTTGTGGTGGTTTGACTTTAATTTCTGAAAATCTTAATTTATTTCTCCAGTTCTTTTGATTTCTAAATTTTTTGGCATTGTGAAAATGCCGTGTTTAATTAATTTCAAAGCCCACTAATAGCTGATATAGTACAACTGTTGAATGCTGGTTATATGATAAAGTTCGAATTCTAGCAAATTGGCTGGCTGCAATAGCTTTTGGGTAATTTTCCTTTATTTATAGCATAAATGTGAGCTAGTTTCCCATAGAAAATCCTCCTCATTGGCCTAGTGCTTCAGTTATCTTCTCATTATTTCTTTGACTCTTTTCAAAAGTATAGGGTGTTTCTAAATGAATATCGGGGATTTAAAATGATTTATAGTATTTATTATGCAAAACTTAAAATTATAATTAATAGATAAAATGAAAGAGCAACTCAAACAGTTATACTTACAAGCTTACAAGTGTTGAGTTTGAGCACCTTATGTCACAAGGCACACATCAAGTCGAAAACCTTAGTCTAACTAAACCCTTGGTTGTCCTGTACTCATTCCTTTTCAAAGGCAGCCAGTATTTTGAAACTGATGAAACCATCTACGGATGATTTATTATCACTTGAGGATCACATCAGAACTTAATCTGCAACACACGTTGCACAGTAACTACAGATTCGGTCTTTGCAAACTGCAGAACACAAAAAAACATTTTTCACCAGTTGCCATTTTTGCTACTATCGCGTTTTTGTGCATGCATTAAACAGAACTGTTTGAGTTGCTCTTTCATTTCATGTATTAATTATGATTTTAAGTTTTACCTAGTAAATACTACAAGGCATTAAAACCCCGATATTAATTTAGAAACACCCTGTACTTTCAACGATCTTTCCGAAGGTTATGAACCTCTTCTCCATACCCTGGTTCTAGTTCATGTGAGGCTTCTTCATAATGTGGAGTTAATTCACAAGACACCGGAAAACACTTCTAGTGGTACTGCAGGATAGCCATAGATGTATCAACATCATGATTTAACTAAATAAATAAATGTACATTTTAAAAATCATCTTGATATTTTTTATTTATATCAAATTTAGCCGATATATAACATGTCAGTCTTTATTAGTATGTTGAAATTTCATTTCAGTAATTTATTGCATTAAACAATATAAATCTCTCACAGCAAGGCTCACGTATATATTATTCTTGTTGCTGCTGGTAGAGAATCTGATGTCGTTCTTAGTTTTTATTTATTTATTGATTGACTTCTCCACTCCCTATTTTAACAGCCCACAAGCGGCCAAATGGTAAAGACGCTGAACACTGATAGTTCGGTCCGAAGTTTGAATCCCACGAACGGGCTGGCAGCATGGCCATTTTCGTGGTTTTCCCCATGAGTAACATGTACACCGGCCAGTTTCCCTTAGAAAGTCCTCCATGAAGGCATCCCTCCCTTTAGGCAGATAGCCCTCGTGTGCTTTGCCATAATCGAGTAATCCAATCCAATTCCTATTTTAACATATTTATTTTATCTTTTAACAAATGCTATGAAGAATTTTTCTCATATATATCTATAAAAATATATTATGTTATAATGTGTAATGTTGTATCTGTAAAAATTTGATAAAAATTGAATTTTGAGCATATTTTATAATAAATGTTTATTACTTTTTAACATATTTAATTTTCATGTAAAGGTAATCAATTCTGTTCTTTGTGTTTCAGGGAATTCAGTTATATGATCAGAGTGCTATAAATCAGAATGGGTGAGTTTTCTTTAAATAATTAAATATATTATTTCATTTTGCGCTGTTTTATATCTTATACAAATTTGTTTTACATCAGTAGAAAAAATATCAAAAGGAATTATCTGTGTTCTTTATAAGTCTTTGTGTTTTATTTATTAGTGTTGCTTCTCAACTTGTGAGTCCTATTGGTGGTTATCAAAGATCATATTCAACACCTGTATCACCCTATCAACTTCAGCCTAATACCACTTGGGTTCATCAACCTCAATATATTGTGCAGCAACCACTGACACCAGTGAGTTGGCTATAATATTCCTTTATAATCGTTTGTTTTAAGCTTTGTGTGCAATATGAAAATTGTTTAATTTTTATTTGTACTGTAATTATCATTAACAATATTAATAATTGAAATTTAACAGTAACAGAGGAATAATATTGTAAAGAATTCAAAAAAAAAAAAAAAAAAAAAAAAAAAAAAAAAAAATAAAAGCATAAAAAGAAGATCAAATTAATTAATATACAATATATATATATGAAGGAAACACTGCTGTGTGCTGATTTTCATCTTCTATTAATACTTTAATTAAATTTTCTTATAAATGCTGCATTAAAAATAATTATTTGGCGCTTATATTTAGAAAAAAATGTATTGTATGCATCAGATTTATTCAAATGGTGCTATATTTTATCAATAAAACAGTTTTTCTACAGCTAATATAAAAATTTTTCTAGCATAAATTTTTAAGGAGGGTGTTTAAATACATACAAATACTTACTTCTGTCAGAATTGTCATTAATGCTATATTTTTTAATGTATTAACATATTATGTAATTAATAAGCCTTTCTACTTGCTGCTTGGAGTGACATTTTGCTATAAATTTGCAGTATATTCAAACATTTATCTGATACTAATGAACTGTCTGTATCTAATTATAAAAAAAAAAAAAAAAAAAAAAAAAAAAAATGCCAGCATAAAATTTAAAGTTATATAAGAAGCCAATTTTAGATAAGTGTAATTAAAATAGACTATCATTAGATCTTTTAACAAACTGAAGTATCACTATGTTTCATTTTGTACTGTATCTTCTAAAGCAAATTATTTAAAGATAGCGATATTATATTTTGTTACTTTGCATTCATTATATAATTTTCTCTCTTTTGTAGATGTTACCTTCTTCACTGGAACCAATCCATTATAGTACTATTGGATTACCTCAATTAACTGCACATATGTCTCAATTGCAGTTGTCTGCAACATCAGTAAGTGAACTTTTGTCACATTCTGTATTATTATTGTTTCCTGATTTCTAAATTTCTCAAAATTTAATGTGTCCAAATTTCTGTGTCTTTCTTGCCATTAATTTTTTTTTAAGTGAGCATTTATTAAAGCATCCTAAGCAGTCTAGTATCCTTCCTTTTATAAATTCTGTGTTCAAGTCTGCTGCCTCTGCATAAGACTTCTCAAAGTGAGTGATACCCCTCTCCTTTGAAACATAAGAATTATTCGAAGAGTGGATATTGTAGACATCAAAGGGCCAGAAGATAAGGCTTTAGTTTTCAAGAAGGTAGCAGAATTGTCAGTAACGTTGTTATATTATTATTAAGACTAGATATAATTTATCCAATATAGCACATACAGAATAGCATGTTTTCATTATTTTCTAAAGTATTCCTCACAAGATCATATTCAATGAAGTGAGTTTTAGTGCTGCAACTTTTGACAAAACAAAGTATCATCTACTTTTTTTTTTTTTTTTTTTTTATATGGTGTTATATGATTTGTAGTTTTGGAAACATGCAGTGCAGCTAGTATTGAGTTGCATGTTCTACATCACGAGCAATGAGCAATTGCAGTGCTGTGCTGTGCTGTTTTTAAAATATTAGATAACAAATCTTCTTACACACACTTTATTCCATAGGCAGAAATACTGATTACCATTACTTTTCAACATATTCACCCTGCTTGCCCTGATATTTGTTCCAATGGGTCATCAAAGAATCTATGCGAGCAATAAATTTACATATGTACATATAGCAAAAAGAAAGATCAAGTTTGGTTGAATGAAATATATGTCAGTATCATTAGGGATGAAATGGGAAGTATCCTTAACTTTGGGGAAATTGCAGTCATACTTCTTTAGTAGGAAATGTGTTAAAAAAGCGATCAGAACTTCTTGTTTGAAAGGGGGAATTAATAGCATTAAATTTCTGACCCTTTTCATTTCATGAAAAAATGTTGGTTATGATAGTCTGATACTTATAATGTAAAACTCTTGAACAAAATTGAAGTTTTTGATTATTTTATATGGAATAAACAAAAGTTGGGTATTTATGTAATGCTTAATTGCTATATTAAGTTCAGGTTCCTTCATTCTGAATCTTCTAAATGAAAATAAGATTAAATTAGACTTCAAATAAGTACTCATTGTTTTCACTTATAATGAAATTTTAAATATATTTTAAGTCGGAACTTTCTTTTTAGTATGTAACTGGAGCTCCCCATGCTTTTACTGGAACAACTTCTGCACCTGGCCTCTACCCTCAAGCAGCTCATCTTGTTCAACCAGTGCCACTTCCAGAGGTATAATTATCACCTTTTGTGGTCTAAGGTTTTTTTCAAATATATGCTTGATTTAGTACCTGCCTGTGCATTAGTGTACTTCATATATCATGCTAACTGCCTCTAAGGACTTTTGTAACTTTTTCAATGGCCTTTACATTTATTTTCCTCAAATGTGTTGACTTAAAAGTACTTGTCTATGAATTAAATTTTCAACATTTTATGTAACTTGAAAATAAAAGTTTTATTTTTCCAACTTGTGTATATCAATATCTAATTCATCCTAACTATATGATCATGTTGCAAACAGATGTGTAGTTTTTATCATCTTTATTAAAAAAGGGTTTGGGAGAGAGAAAAAAGTTCCATTATATTAGTTGTGGTTAGTTTATTTTATATTTAATTTTTCTTTGGGACATAGGAATTATATAATCAAAACACATTTTTTCAAAATTAATGGTTCTTTCCAAAAACAGATGGTGACATTATTATATTTGCATGGAATAGTCTTTTGGCATTGTACCAACCATTCAGGTTAGCACCATAACAAGGGTGCTCACCTATAAAGTTTTTTTTTTTTTTTTGGGATTATTTAATAAGTAACTACTTTTAATTTTGACCACAGTTTTTTAACGCATGGAAAATTTAATCAAACAATTAAATCACCATTCTTACTTAGGATTGAATTTTTTAAGTATGAGTAGAAATAAAAAATGATTAGGCAAACAGTTTTTGAAATGTACTTGAGAAAAATTTGGGACTTATCTAAATTTTATTTTTTAAATAATTCCTGTACCTACCATAACACAAAAGATATGTTCAGTGTAATTACTAATAAGACTCAGTTTCGTTTGATTATAATATTTTTTTATATAAACAGTGTAAAAATATGCAAAAGAATTAAGAGGCTGCCATCTGTATAGGAAGTTGTTTCAATCTATCAATTGTACTATATACTGGTTGCCATAAGAAATAGCTTAATTAAAAGCCTTTTGGATAAACTAATGGTAATACATTGAAACTTTAATTGTAATGTAGCATTCATTTTTATGTTAAAGTAATGGTATAAAAAATATTGAGACATATGTCAGAAATTAATAAAATATTTCAGATAAGAAATTTGTGCTGTTATATGGATGACATTTTACTCTGTTTACAGAAATTTCTTTTGTGAGCATTTATTCTGACTTAAATACATATTTCATTTTTTATTACACTATCATTGTTCAGAAGAATTTGTTTGAAAGCTGTTTTTGTTGGCATACATTAAGACCAAATGTGTCAGATTCTGTTTCAAAATCTACTGAGAACTTGAATTAATTAATTAATTGACACAAAGAGGATGGTAGTTGTATTGGTGCAGTATAGCAGACAGCCACACAATGTGTTTTAACAGTAGAAACATCAGGCTTTCAGATCTATGTTTTGACTTTCGAGTGGAGTGGGGGGGAAAGACATACATATTTAATGCCTTGAACATGCCAGGTTTTTTACCTACAAAACAGCATTTACAAGTAGTGTTACTCTTCAGCTTTCATCTTCAGAAAGCCATTGTTTATTAGTGAACGTGTATAGAGAATAACATGTCTGTCAGAAACAATGTGCAGAGATTGGTTGTGATGATTCAAAGACAAAGATTTTAAAGTCTGTGACAAAATGCATCCTGGCGAAAAAGTTTGATGATGAATTATTAGAGGCATCACTTGTAGAAAATTCCTCTCAAATGTTTATACACTTAACTGAAACACTAAGTGTGGATGTGTCAACTGTTAGTAAGTATTCAAAAGCAGTGCAGATGATTCCGAAATTGGGAATGTGGGTACCTCATGAATTGACAGAAAGAGGCATTGCAAAATGTCTAACCATTTGTGAAATGTTGCTTCAAAGACGAAAATGTGCTTTTGGTGGTATCAGGTTGGTGTGGTGTACTGTGAGCATTTGTAAATTATGAACACTTAATGCTGCGAAGAACAATTACTTTATTTGAATCTCCTACTTAAAGGCAAATACCTGCAATATGCTCAGAGGCGTGGCAAATTAATTCTGCTTCACGACAATGTCAAACGACATGTTACAAACTGAGTGACGAAACCTTCGAAGGGACTTTGATAGGATGTCTTACCCCACCCACCATATTTACCAAACATCGTGCTTTCTGATTACCATTTGCTTAGATCCATCCAGCATGGCCTTCAACACTTCACATCTTAATCTCAAAAACTGGTTTCATGAGTGCATCAACTTAAAAAAAAAAAAAAAAAAAAAAAAAAACTGAATTTTTTTAGCACGGGATTTTTTTACCACTTTTATTACCCAAAAAGTGCAAAATGGTTGTAGCTGCCAAAGAACACTACTTTTGGTAAATTATCTTATACCATTCTATTAAAACAAACGTGTTTTCTGTAGTGAGAATTAATTCAAACCCAATATACTCTTGCTTTGCAGAGCTGTTATTAATCAAGTAGGAAATTTCAAACTGTATTAACAAGTGTACCTTTAAACTAAAGTTATCATATTTTTACATTACATTTAATTGTGAC
Source organism: Stegodyphus dumicola (assembly GCF_044657685.1). Lineage (NCBI taxonomy): Eukaryota > Metazoa > Arthropoda > Arachnida > Araneae > Eresidae > Stegodyphus > Stegodyphus dumicola. The sequence goes on from NC_140770.1 coordinate 31,871,315, forward strand.
ATTATTATATTTGCATGGAATGCATCCTTTGGCATTAGCACAGTAACAAGGGTCCTCACCTAAAAAGTTTATTTTTAAAATTATTTAATAAGTAACTCCTTTTAATTTTGACCACAATTTTTTTATGCATGGAATATTCGATCAAGCAATTAAATCACCATTCATACTTATCATACTTATCATTGAATGTTTAAATATGAGTAGAAATAAAAATATATTCATGCTTTGCAAAGCTTTCATTAATTAAGTAGGAAATTTCAGAGCGTAGTAACAAGTGTATATTTAAACTAAAGTTATCATATTCTTACATTTTTTTAAACTAATGTTTCTTTCCAAAAACAAATGGTCACATTATTGTGTTTGCGTGAAATACGTCCTTTGACATTGCACCAACCATATACTTTGGCATTGTGCCAACCATATACTCGATTTAAGAAAAGGGGGAGGAAGGAGGGAAAAATTATGTACTGTGGCTAAATGCCCATCTGTTATGGGTGATAAGCTTTCCTGCAAAGCAGTGTTAGTGTTGCCAGATTTCGCACAAAACGCCCACTTTACGATGTTTGGTAGCAAAATTGACGCATTCTCAAAGGTAGGTTAAAGCTATGTATATCCTACCTGTATACGGAGAGAGTAGTGTATGTAGTATAGTGACTTTAAAGATTAGCTTGAGAGCGATCGACCAAATCGGGAGCTGTACAGGAACCTGCTGTGATGTCTATCTTCATTGTTATAGCCTGAAGGTTGTGTTGCTGATTGTTTCATCATGTTTGTCTTAGTTTTTTTTTTTTTTTTTATGTGTGTAATAAAGATTTTTAGCAAATAAATTGGATTTGGATTCTTCATCAAGTATTACCATCAGTTACTCCAAATCCACAAACCTCTAGAATGCAACAATTGGTGTCAGGAGTGGGGTTTGTGAGTGAATGCTAGTGACCTACTGACAGGAAAAAAGTCATGGTGAAATAAATAAAAGCTTTGATGTGCTTATTAGCAGCTGTAAAAGCCAGACAAGAAGAGATGAAAGCCTGACAGAAAGAGATCAATGCACTACAAGAAAAGGTAGAGAGCGAATGAAAGCAGGACAAGAATCTCCAACAGCTGGAAATGGAGCAAAACAGGAAAGTGACATCATGGAGCTTAGAGCAGAAATTGGAGCCAAAATAGAAAATGTTGAAAGGAAAGTAGTGGCATCTGAAGAATCAAAGGATGAAGAAATGAAGGAAGTAGCTGATGAAGTATCAGAGAAAGATCTAGAAATGAAGTATGAAATATGTAATGAGATTGAAGAAAGAGAATGAAAGATGAAGAAATAAAAGACTGGAAGCTTTTTGATTTTTAAGTGCCTGAAGTAGAAATGGAAGAAGGTAATAATACTGTTTGTAAATACAGAGAAATAAAAAGAAGTGGCTAGTAAAGCATCTGAAAAAGGTTAAGAAATGATTCATGAAAATAAAGTGGCTGAAGTAGAGATGGAAGAAAGTGAAAATATGACTGTTTAGTTGGTTGTGACTGATAGTGGAATTACGAAGTCGCAGTTAGCAGTTATTGAACCATGTGAAAGTTCTGTGATGCAGAGACAGCAGAAACTCATGTACAGAGTGTTGCCGTATTGCAATGAAGTACACCCACTTCACAAACTGTGTATCTCATAATACATGCTGTACAGACACAAACTTGATTCTAAACCAGGATACTTTTGTTTGCTAAGAATCGTATTCTATTCATAACTCTAATGCGAAAATTGGAACAGGTTTTCAGGAAATAGAGGAAAATAAGCATGTACCAACTGCGAAAAATACTGAGGTGAACTGTACACATTCTGCGAATAAGTTACAGAGTAAGTTGGTGAGCAAACTGTTTCACATCTTTCTGTGGGTGAAAAATCTGAAAGGACTGTGATATGCAAACAGAAAGATATCTGAGATTTGCAGTGAAAAAGTAATTAAATAGGTTATAACTTGGTGAAAAGCCTGAAACTGAGATTCATTCTTAACTTTAATTTATAAAATTTAAAAGTGTTATACGGTTCTTTTGTTTACTTTATCTGCTAGTTTTTTACCTTTGGTTTGCCTTCAGAATTTGGCTTCTGACCAAGGATTGTAGCTGCCCGGGATATGCAGTCTTTGGGAGGGGGCAGTGTTGTGAAATGCCCAGTTTCGGTGAGATAAATTTCCCACAAAGCTGGTTTAGAGTTGCCAGAAAGTGGCAGGGAAGGGCAGGATTACCAGATGTGGCACAGAATCGCACAAATTTTGCAATGTTTGGCAACAAAATTGGTATTATGCCATAGACCGAGCGAGAACATTCTAGAACGCATTCTTAGCGGTTTTCTCGGCAACATTCTCAAAGATAGGTTAAAGGCTATATATACACCCTTTGTGTGCACGAAAAGAGTAGTGTAGTGTATTTTAGAGATTAGCTTGAGAGTGATCAACTGAATCGGGAGCTCTACTTAAGTGCTTTCCCATAAAGCTGTCTTCACTGTTAAAGCCTGAAGTCTGTGTTGCTGAATTTTTCATTCTTTGATGACTGTAACATGTCTTCGGAGTTGTCTTGTGTAATAGTGTTTACTAGCTAATAAATTGTGTTTTGATTCTTCATTGTTATCATCAATTAATTACTCCAAATCCATAAACCCGTAGAATGCAACAGTGTAATACAAGGGCTGAAATGCCTGTAAATGTGAAATATAACTTCAAAACATTTCTCCACTACTTGATGGGAAAATCTGCTTTGTAGTTATCTGATACATAAGAATTTTGTAAAAAGGATAAATTGCAATAATAAAATACTAACTTGCATTTATGTATAAAATTCTTTAAGAAATAAAAAAAAAAAATTCCTCATTCCGCATAAAAAATATAGCTTTTCATATTTTTTATGCTTTTCTTGTGTGGAATTATATTTTTCTGATGATTGCTTTTATCTTAACAACATTTTATTGCTTTTTAAATAACTTTAAAAATTATAACTAGACTTATAATAATAATTATATTTATGAAATAATTATATTTTACAAACTGAAGACCTCTGACATATTCAACTGCAAATTTTTTTCTCTTCTTTGTTCATTGAGCCTCCGCAAAGGAAAAGAATCAATTCGCCTTTTCATTTTGAAGAGAGCTAGCAATGAATGGTTACTTGGTTTATTTGATTATGGCAAAGCATTTGAGGGCCATCTGCCTAAGGGTAGGGATGCCTTGATGGAGAACTTTGTAAGGGAAACTGTCTCGTATATATATATATTACACTTGGGAAAAACCACGAAAATGCACATGCAGCCTGCCCGTTCACCTTGATTTGAACCCCGGACCGAACTACAAGTGTTCAGCAACTTTACCGCTCAGTCTTTTGTGGGCCTCCTAGGAAAAAAATTTAATAGTTATCAACAATTCTGAAGAGCATTTAACATTTTTAGAATTCTTTTATTAAATTAATGGAAACACTCATCATCAGTTAGAGCTTCTTCATTAGGCATTAAGCAACACATTCACTTTTCTTGAAAGTCTTTCTATAAAAATCATGTAGGAGCTTCAGCCACATGTACAGATGTTCCAAATACAGGCTTTTTTATTTGTGCAGAAAAGTAGTCATTTTCTCATTTGCATTTTTGAATTACTAATTCCTAAGAATTCACCGACAAATGGTTTTGATCAAACATTCAGTTAAAATAGTTTCTGTAAAAATAAAATTACTCAGGATTTTTGCAATATACGTAGTTAATTTTTCATTGTATTGAACATGAAGTTACACTCATGTCCATAAATTAGGATAATGCAAAATTAGGCAAAGAAAGAGTTAAAAGCAAAACAAATTTGACTTATTTGTAAAGCTTATTTATTAAACAAAAGGTAAAGAACAAAAAAAGGTGCTGTTTGATATTATTAATAAAATTAGCGATTTTTTCTCCCTGGAGCAAATTACAAAAAAAAAAAAAAAAAAAAAAAAAAAAAAAAAATTTTTACAAAAAAAACAATATTACATGGTTGGTATGATTGTTAATACATTGTATGTCTCCCAGACGATGCAATACAGTCCGTACGACGCGTAGGCATGCTGAGTATCAAATTATCGATCTGATCTTGCGGGATATTACACCACTCAAAAAGCAATGCTCTCCGAAGTTCCGGTAGACATGTAGGAGGAGGTTGACGGGCTGCAACTCGTCGGCCAAGCATATCCCACACGTGCTCTACTGGATTCAAGTCCGGTGAGAATGCTGGCCAGTCCATACAGGTGATATCCTCCGATTGAAGACATTCGCTTACGATGTTTGCACGGTGAGGACGGGCATTGTCATCCATAAACACAAATTATGCGCCCATGGCGCCCCGAAACAAACATACATGTTGTTCCAGAATGACGTCCCAATAGATTTGGCTTGTCATGGTTCTAATTTGAACAAGCAGGTCAATTCTGGAACCCAGAATAATTCCACCCCAAATGAGCACTCCTGCACCACCGTAACGGTGACGTTCAACGATGTTTTCTTGGTGGTAACGGGTACCTGGAGCTCTTCATTATGAAAGTCCGGCGAGAATCGGACTGCAAGCTAAACCTGGACTCGTCGGAAAACATCGCACAAGCCCACTATTGCGGTGACCGCAATGCATGCTCTCTACTCCAGGCTAACTGCAGGCGACAGTGAGTTGCAGGAACGCATGTGACAGGTCTACGAGCACATAGACCAATCTGCCCTAAGCGTCTGTAGACGGTCTGCCTTGAAATTGTCGTACCAGTGGCTGAAGAGAGCTGACAAGACAGGTCTGAGGCTGTGCTCCGCCTGCTTCGTTTGGCAGTAACTGCCAAATACCAGTCCTCATTCAGCATTGTAACTCTGGGGCAACCTGTGCTGTAACGTCTACTCACATTACCATCATCTTGGAATCGTTGCCAAAGCCTGGAGATTACACTCCAGTTCCAAATTCCAAGTTCGTCTAATACTTCCAGTTGGGTACGCCCACATTCCATCCAGATGATCGATAACTTTACCACGTAAAAAATCATCCAAATGCGTCCTTTTTGTCATAACTATTCGGTTATTGCACTGAAATGCTTATAAAGCGCCTGCGAACAATTTTACTTTTTTGCCTGTATTCCTTACATATCACTCTCTTACGCTCTTGTCATTGTGACGTACCATCGGTGTCATCTGGTTACTTCCTGAAATTTGCATATGATTCTTGAAGATGTGTGTAGTGATTTTACAGGTGATATATTTATTTTAGAGTTCGATTTCCGCGTGACTCCGAAGTATCCTTAATTTATGGACATGAGTGTAGAATACTCTTATGAATAATTGCAGCTCATATAGATGGATATTACAAAATTAAAGTTTAAAACTTGTTTTAATCAGTGTAAATGGTTTTGTTTTAAGAAAAAATATTAAGGCTGGGGATCTTCAAATGTAGGAAATAATAACCATTTTCTCTTTAAGTGTGAGAGAGTCCAGTAGATTATATTAAGTCTCAACAAACATAAAACACTATTTTAATTTCTCACTACAAACACTGATTAAATGCAGAAATGCTAATATACTTTAAAAATAATTTTCTGAATATCTAATCTGTCTGCTACATAATAAGAATGGTCATTTAATATATTTGCTAGGCAACCAACAACAATTAAGGAAATATTTTTAGCAAAATTATTAATTTCGCAGCAATAATAGCCATTCTTTTATATGCATAAACCTCAAGATATGATTTACAATTATCACTTGCAAAAACGTGATATATGTTTTTAGTCAGAGCTTTTTTTATCAGCTTCTTTTATATGCATGTAGCTCCCAATTTTCAGTATGTCTTTTGTATACAGGCAGGTCACCAAATCTCGTGGGTTTTAATATTTAGGTAGGGAAACTACAAAGAAAAAGATTTCCCATCCCCCCTATGACTTTCAGCATAATTTTCTTTATGAAATGTTATTTGATTTAAATTGTTTTAATCTTCTGTGGATATCTGCAGAACCTTTTATGAAAATTCAACCAACGTTATATAATTAAGGTTTGTACAGTACAAAGTCTCTAATCCGGACTCGTTGGGACTTCAGCGATTCTGGATTAGGGGTTTTTATGGATTATAGATCATCAATTTAAATCTGGTAAGATGGCATGCAGAAAATATAAAATTAAAAATATGAAACCGTAATTTATGAAATAAAGAGCGATTAAGATCTAAAAAGTATCAAAATTTACAAAAAAAAAAAAAAAAAAAAAAAAAAAAAAAAGCTTAATATTTATTTGTTTACTTTATTAAACATTTCTTTCAATGTAAGTTAAGCTGCTTCGTAAACGTATTATGCACGCATGCGCAGAAAGTTTGTAGCTTTGAGGTCTGGATTATGGACATCCAGATTAAAGACTTTGTACTGTATTTAATTTTGTTTTACATTAATAAATCGTGCATTTATAATGCATCCTCAGAGTAGTATGTGAGGGCTTCATTAAATATTAATTTTATTTCTATTGCATTTAAAAGTACTTTGATTAAACAAAAGCATTTCTTTCTTGCAAATGATTTTTTCTGTATAAAAGTGTAAGAAAATTATAAAATGAAGTAACTGAAGAACATAAAAGTTTAGAATAGTTTATTAAATGTTGATGTATTTTTCATCAGAATCACATTATAAATAGTTTAGGAATCTTGTACAGTCATTAGGTTTTTTTTAAGCTGGAGACGTGAAAAATGATCAATGCCTTCACTGGGACTCAAACGTGGACCTCTTGAATATGTGTCCATTGTGCTACTGTTACTACAAGCATGCAGAAAGGAGGGAGAAAATATTTTATGTACTCCCATTTTTAAATGGCGGACTGGGGATTAGGGGATCCAGTTGCCATATCTTGATGGTGAAGGATCATCATTCACCACCTTTTAGTTCAAGCGCTACTGTATTTATGAAGCAGCAGTATATGAAAAAAGAAAAATGCTCTTGCGGGGACTCGAACCTGGACTTCTCGATTACGCACTGATTGTGCTACTGTTACAGCATGAAGGCATGGAGAAAATACCTTATAATCTGAATTGTGTATTAAAAATGAATTTAAGTCATTTCAGAGTTTTTTTTTTAAATGGTATTCCCACAGAGGGAAAAAATCTTCCAGAAACTCCCATTTTTCACATTTCAAGGTTGCCACCTGTGATACATTATAAAATAATGCTTGTTATTTCATCTAATGTGTTTTGCATCTCAATTTTGATTGCATGCCATCATTTTTCCAAATGAAATATTTGAATTATTAATGGAAATATTTTTACTTGCCCCATGATGGGCATTTATATGCAGTAGCTGTACAATAAGAAATATCATTTTTTTGCAATTCTCTTTAAGATAAATTTAACAGAATGAGGAACAAATATAAAATTAACCTTTTGCACTTAAAACAGTCTCTTAGTTGAGTTGCCTACAACTTAACAGCACTTGGTCATAAAAATGTAGATTACTAATAATTAAACTATAGAATAAATTTAATTGAAAACTATACAACTTAGTATAAGTCTTGATCTGTACTCTTCTTTACTTCAACGTGAACTGCATTCAGCTTTGAATATCTTCTGTTTCTTTTAGGCTACAGTATTAGACTTGTTTATCTATCCGTTCAAGATATACTTACCAAGAACATAAGCAAACTTAATTTACTTATACAAATACTCCTTATCCCTTTCTCTAAAATGGAGTTTAGATCACACTGTAAATGAAGTTTATGTGTTATGCTATAACACAGCTGATACGGTTTTTTTTTTATACGCTGTTTCAATAGAAAACTTCAAGGAAGCGTATATCTTTCAAAATGTTCTGTTGGCATAAGTTTGTTTTATGTAGTCACTAATAAACTTTAATAACCCCTGACAGAGGACTTCTGAGTAATATACTTTAGTGAAATCCTTATTTCACCCAGAATATGCTGCACCTTTCGTGGCTCCATAAGCAAAAGTATTTGATATCATTCATAAATATGATGTGTATTGTGATATTTTAGGAATTTGATAAAACTTGTTTTTGTAGAAAAGATACAATTGGTCATTCAAAATGCTGGCAAAAATAGTCTAATTTGGAAATTAAGTGTTCTTATACAGGTAGGTAACTTGATGTATCATACACAGTATTGATACCTAAATTTGCTAGCATAACAACTTTTATAACTCTTTTCTGGATTTTATTTATCATTAATATGAATGAATTTGTTGGAAAATGTTAAAAATTTTGCCTTGAAAATGCAAAGACTCTGTTAGAGTTGTTGTCAACAGCTGTAATATCACTTATTCCAAATTACCCTTCTATAAAAAGTTTTCTTTTACAGCATTTTCTTATGATAATTTTATAGATAAGTATGCAGAAAGTGTTGAAATAAAATTAAATAAAATAAAAACTATTACATGGTGATAATATTTTATGAATATGATATATTGCTGTATAATTTTTCTATTGTGCGTTCTTTGCAATAGAAGTACTCCATCTTGCCATATGTAAAATTTCAGTAATGCATATTTTTTCATGTTGGGAGGAGTGATTGTGTTGTATAAAATTAAAAACACATAGTTAAGTGAAAATTATTGGTTATGTAGAATGCATTTGAATAGGAAGTGCATTTGCTCTGACACATCTTTTTAAAACTAAATATTTGCCAGCTTTTAAACAAAAATTAGTAGTATAAATTTAATGGATTCTTCGTCTGCATATAACGGTGAAAAGGAGAAAAATTTCTTTCTGCTTACATTGCCTTTTCATATTTTGAAATTGTTACATGTTTGTGATTCAAAAATGGTGCAGAATTATGTATTTTTCACTGACTTTATTTTTTTCATTTCTATATTTCATTGCAGTTGTGGTTACATGTTTCTTTTACAGGATCCAATGAGTGCCAGTGTTCCTCCTAGTGGTACAACTGCAGGAAATGAGGATCCAAATATGTATTCTCAGCCCTATAACCAATCGAAATGAAAATCCCAATCATGGTACGTACTGATTTTGTGAATAATTTCTCTTAAAACAAAATACCTATCATTCTCAGTATCTTAAGAGAGCCAGTATACTGTAAGACCTCACTTAATGCTGTTTCAGTATTATGCAGTAGTAATAGGAATCCCTGAAATCGTGTGGTATTGGTATTACTAGTTTAGTTTATCGCATTGTGAGGCACTTTCTCCAATTAGCACCTTTGTTTTGCAGTGTATATGGCATATTAATCTTGCTGTTGGTCTCAATGCAAGTATGTTGAGATGGTAACCACAATATTATTTCATTATGAATTCATGTTTGCTTTGTCACAGTTTATTTATGATCAGTTATCAGTGTTTATAGTATGTATAAAGATATAAACATAATGTTACAAATTTTGTGCATATTTAAACAATTTCATTCAAATTATATGTGAAATTGTAGTACCTTTTGTAAGTTTGCCTTCTGTAAGTCTTTGGTCCTCTCCTGCCATCTTGGTTAAAAAGAATGCTTCAACTAGATTTTGAATTGTCTGTTGCCAACTGAACTGAATGATATCATGAAGAAAGACAGCTACCCTCTTTCTAGAATTAACGACATTCTAAACACATTCTGGAAACTGCTTTTTTTTTTTTTTTTTTTTTTCTTACTCTTACTCTTAATTTTTAAGAGTGGATATTGGCAGGTAAGAGATTATAAGCTGCTGACTGAGAGAAGACAGCTTTTACTACCAGACAAGGACTTACAGCTCAAGATGATGCTGTTTGGATTATATAATACATCGGCAACATTCGAACGCCTCATGGAGACCTGCTGAGAGGTTTTTCTATGAAGCCTGTCTGATATACATAAATGACATAATCTGTGTATATCAGACATAGATTCGTGGTCAAGAAAAGTTTTGTAGAACATAAAAAAAATTTTATGAAGGTGCTTCAGAAATTGAAAGAAGCTATTCTAAAGTTAAGTCCTACCAAATGTAAATTATTCAGATAGGAAATGACTCACCAGGGACATGTTATCTCTGCCAAAAGTGTATGTACAATTCCAGAAAATCTGCCGCAGTTAAAGATTGGAAATCTCCCGAAAATGTCCTTCGGCTGAGAAGTTTCCTGGGGCTGTGTCAGGAGATTTGTGAAAGTCATTACTTCCTTTGCAATTCCTCTTCATAAACTGACAGAGAACAAGCAAAAATTCTTGTGGACAAAAGAATATGAGGATGCCTTTCATGAACTGAAGAAGCTTCAATATCTTTGACGTATCTTCAGCTCGATAATCCATTTATTCTTGACACAAATGTGAGCAATTGAGGTGTCGATGCTGTTCTTGTCCCAAGAAATAAATGGTGAAGAACGTGTTGCAGCATACTAGAGCAAGTTAAATGGGTGATTACCCATAGTTAAAGGCATAGAGCATTTGCATGATTACATCTATCGGAGAAAATTCATGCTGTGCACATATCATTCATTGTTCAGCTGGCTATTAAATTTTAAGAATCATGAATGTCAAATAGCTAGATGGATATAGAGACTCCAGTAATATGACATCATTATTCGTCCTTGGAAAGTATCATCACTCAGAACCCTTGATTCCCTGTCCAGAAAACTGCCAATATTGTTCTAGGGTTGAAGCAAAGTACAAGCTTGTTAATCTGGTCCCACATCAAATTGCAACTTCAATATCGGCTGACCCAGACCCATAGAGAGAAGTTGGAAGATGGCAACATTAAGCCCATACTTGTCTTAATGAAGTCTTTGAATAGGAAACCTACCTGGTAGAACATTTTGATCTATATTCTTATGATAAAATAATATTGGGCTCTCTGGGACTCGCTTTATATTCGAAATGGCGTATTGTACCCAAATTTCGAATCAGATGATGGAGAAGCATTCCTGTGGCAGCTAATACTTCTAAGCGTTCGCCTGGACTTTGAGAGTGCTTCTACTGGAGTAATGCAAGGGCTGATGTGCAAAAGTGGTACAGTACAAAGTCCATAATCCAGACTCATCTGGACTTCAGTGATTCCGGATTAGGGGTTTTTCCGTATTATAGATCATGAATTTAAATCTAATAAGATAACATGCAGAAATTATACAATTAAAAATAAGAAACCATAATTTATGAAATAAAGAGCAATTATTATCTAAAGGGTATCAAAATTTACCAAAAAAAAAGCGTAATATCTATTTGTTTACTTTATTAACATTTCTTTCAATGTAACCTTCTTCACTATCGGAAGCGCGCATGGGTAAATGCTTTATTGGCTTTATGCGCATGCGTAGCGGACGCGCGCATCAAACGCGTATGCGTAAGTTTGTGGCTTTGAGGTCCTTATTATAGATCATTCCGAATAATGGACGTACGGATTACAGACTTTGTACTGTACTACTCTTGCCATGCTTATACAGGCTGGAAAGGACCGAAGAAACACAGCAGCTGAGGAAAGCTGCAACGTATGTAGGAATGTCTTTTGAAAATATAATTGACATCTTGGGGACTGTGCCACAAACTCTTGATAACAATAACTACATCCTCATCGGAATAGGTTACTTCACAAAGTGGCTTAAAGTGAGTGCTATCCCTGATCAAGAAGATGCCATGTTACCAGAGGTAATGATGCAGCATTGGATTTCCAGGTTTAGATTGTCTCTTTAGTTACATTTTGATCCAAAAGGAATTTTATTTCAGGTCTAATTAAAGACCTCTGTAAACTACTTGGAACAGACAGAATCTAAACGATATCTTTACATCTGCACTTATGGCAAGGTATAGAGGTTTAATCGAACATTCCTTAACAACCTCTTGTTTATAGTTTCCGAAAACCAACGCATTTGGAACCAGAAGTTATTGCAGTGCTGTCTGCGATACTGACTGTTTTCCATCCCAGATGCTCTTTGATCATGACCTTAGTCTTCCTTGTGATCTGTTGTTTGGTCACTGTCCATATGGGCCTTCATAGCCTGAGGAGTATATTCAAGATCTCCAAGCAAGAAATGATGCACAATTTTGCACGATAGCAAGTGAACTTGGCGAAGGAGACTATGAAGACCTGATATGATACGAGAACAGGACATCATTTCAACAAAGGTGACAAGGTGTGGTTATGGAATTTGATTTGACAGAAAGGCCTCTTTCCTATACTAAGTCACCCCTGGGACAGTCTAAACAGGATGAACGATGTCGTAGTTTGTATCCATAAGTCTTCATGTTCTGAGCATGAAGTCATTCATTACAAGAGGCCAGCCCCTTACTATGGCCAGTAAATGGTGGTACATAGTCCCTATATTGTAAATAGTATAATACTAAGACCATTGTCCTATATCTATACAAATTTGTAAATTCATGCATTTATTTATTATTTGATTTGTTGTGTGTTTATTTATTGAAATTATTATTTTAGTGTTGCATGGATTTTCCTTGGCTGTAAGTTAAGGCTCTCAGTTCAGGCATTGTACTGCATGGGACATACAGTCCTTGAGAAGAGGGCAGTGTTACGAATTTTGTGCATATATGAGTAATTTTAGTCAAATTTATGTAAAATTATAATATCTTTTGTAAATGTAACATGAAATTTGTCTGGAGAAGAAGCTTTGGCTAAAAGTAATGTGGCAACATTCAAGTCCAGTCCTTGAGTAACTGTAATTGATCCCTATATGTAATTATAACTATATCTGGCCTTTATATCTAATTTAACCATGTAAGCCTTCCAGTAAATTTTAGAAATGGAAGGTACTAGAGATTTCTCAGGGGCTGGGAATAAACCGTATAAGACCGGAGTGAATTGTCATTCTTTCAGTTCAGTGTAGACGTTGGAGTATTGACAGATTTCAGTGTGAGCTTCAGTCTGTGTACGCTTTTTGCATTGCATTGTGTGTTAGTGTTCTTAGTAGTTTGAAATGGTAGCTACTGATTGTGCTCTGTTATACTGAGTAAAGCTGTGTAAGAGTACTTTTGTGTAAAGTTCTAGAACTGCAAATTGTTTCTTTGGAGAAAATAAATTTTATCAAGCTGTCATTGGTTCTGTGTGCATTCAGTCCAGTAAGAACCCGTTCTCATGCAACAGTATTTTATGATAAATATGGCAATTTTAATTTTTACAGTGGGTGAATCCGAAGATAAAGAAAATAAAGCAACAAGAAAAAGCATTTGACTGAAAATTAAAATGCCAAGTGCTCAGATGATTAGGTGCAGGTGAACAGCAATTTTATATTGGTACTGCAATGTCTGCTTGAACAATACGCATAATTCTAAAAAATCAAGAAAAAATTTTAACATCAGGCATTTATAACCATGGTGACTTCAGCAACAAAAATCACCCGTTCCAAAAGCAATGTGATTGAGAAATGGAAAAATGGCTTTTCCCATCTAGATTGACAATTAAAGTTAATATGCAATTAAATTAAGCAATTATAATGGGGAAGAATGAGAATAATTTTGAACCATATTCAGATTGAAAAAGGTAACACTAGTGAAAATTTCATAGCTTGTCGAAGCGTGGTTCTATTGATTTGAAAACGGAAACAATATTCATAACAGATTTCTGGAGAAGTGGCAAATAGAAATACCAGACCAGCTGTTACATGTCGAGTGATATTGTGCAAGGAAATTGTCATCTTGAATTAGCTTTCAGTGTTGATGAAACAAGCTTCTTTTTTTGGGGGGGGGATGCTAAAACGTACGTTTTTACCACGTTGATAAAAAGCAAGCACCTGAATGGTAATGCTAAATGGAGACTTTAAATTAAAGCCACTGATTGTTTATCATTTCAAAATCCCAAGAGCAATGAGGGAAATTTCTTCCAGTAATTTGAGAGTCCAATAAAAAATCTTGGATCACTATGAAAATTTTAGAGAATTGGTTGACTGAGCATTCTGTTAAATGCTACTGCAAGTCTTAAAAAAAAAAACTAGAACCAAAAGCTTTACTTTTGATTGATAATGCTCCTTGCCATCCAGTGTATTTGTGCAACGTAACGACATGTTAAGGATATTAACCTTCCAGCATGCATGCTTGGTTATTTTACATGAGCACGTGCGCCTCGTATTTTTTACAACATCCGTTATTTTACCGTTTTTGGCACGAAAAACGATAGGAATGAGTGAATATTGATAGTAAATTTGTTAAGAAATAAAATATCAAGCTTATTATTCCAAAATGCAAATGATATCACATTCAAATATAAGTAAATTATTTTTAAGTTCTTATGTTACAGAGATGGAAATGCAATAATGTATTTAATTATAGCTAATTTTAATATTCATCAAAAGCAAGTATAGACAAATAAAAAAGGAAAACACCTTGGTAGGAAAAAAAGTAAGTTTAGCATTATTTACTTCTGCAATATTTTTATTTACTTCTAAAAATAGAAAAGAAAAAGAAAAGAAAAAAGAAAATAAGGAATGGAAATTGCTATTGTTCTCCCATCCAAAGGTTTCTTTGTCTTCCTTTTAATTCATCAGATTATTCTTGAAGAATGCGAGCAAAATCAGCTGGTTGCACATATTTTTTTGCTATGAAACATTTTGATATGAAAACCAATATAAAATTTACATAGCCAAATGTATTCAAATTAAAATAACACACTACAATTAATAACACAAAATTACAAAATATTTGAGAAAAAAAATTTGGGGGAATTTTCACTCACGAGCACATGCGTGTGATAAACTTTATGAAAAAGCTTGCACATTGCTCAAAATCCCAGTAAACAAAAAAAAGTCAAATGACTTCTTGTTGCCACATTCCATAATGTGGGGAAGGGTCGAAAGGAGGAATAGAAATGACCTTCAGACGTATCGGATTCAATTTGCAAAAAATGTGCATTAAAAACTGAATTTGTCGTAAATTTTGCGCATATGCATGTGCTGGAAGGTTAAAGAATTATTTCAAATTAAACTAGTGAAAGTCTTTGTAGTGACGGTTTGCAAAACAACCAGGTTTTAAAAAAGATCGTCATTAGTATATGTGAAAAGAAAATGAAATCCTTTCACTTCTATTTAGTAACTGATATTTTCAATTAAAATTTAAAAACACATGTATCGGAAAACAAATGTGAACCATCATATATTTTTTAAAAGATAACATATAGCAGAATGCAAGCAATTTAAAGTTTTTTTGAGAAGAAAACATTTATTTTCATAAGTTTTCATTCCAGGGTGCAAGTTTTTTGTGTATTTATGATTTGGACAATAGAAAACAAAAAAAAGTATCAAAGTTTTGTTTCTTAGATTTGCAAAATCTCGCTTAAAACAATTGCATGTATAATGAAGGTTGTAACCAAAATAATGTAATATTTGAATATGCATGCTTATCTTCTAAATTGTTTTCAAAAATCAAAATTGCAGTATAAACATGGATTAAAAAAACAATCCAACATTTTCAGCCATTTTATGAAGTATAAAATTTTGTTACATTTGGAATGATTATTGTAAGCTTTATTTTTATGCTAAATAAATTGAAAATTTCATATGTTTATTTTAATAAAAGAAGGTTTAAAATTGTTATATTGGTAACTGAATCATAAACATTGTTTTAAATGGAGTAGTAAATTTTTTAATTAAGTTGTTTTTTAAATGTTAAATATTTTTAAAGAATTAAAATCTTCTTTCAGACTTTGTACCTAATATACTTTTTTTATGTTGAGATTTGAATTTTTCATATTTTCTTAGTTCCATTTTTAAAATGTGAATTATCTGTATTTATGTATTTTCTTTCAGGACAAATTCATACTGATGCAACTCTTCATGTATATGATTTCCTTGACCTTCGGACATCTCTCAGAGTCTGATGATCAAGAATCAGTCTGATTACATTGGTTTCTTTCCTCAATTTCTAAATGATGATGGACTTCATACAAAGTTTAAAAAGAGAATATTTTTTATTTTATTATTCATCTAAAAAGCTATTTTTTAAACCCAAATGTTATTTCTCGAGATTCTCTACATGACATCTGTTGTCGGTTGTTGACTCGCTAATGGAATTTTCCTTCCCAAGAAAGACTTGTTTCAGAGAATGATTGCCAATGCCTACACGCATTCCCTACTTTTCAAGTTTAATATGAGTGATTTTATGGACACCGTAGTGATGTAGTTTTTTAACTTAAATAAACTGACATTTGAAGGTTTGTGGAATGTGGATCCTTTTTTTAAGGATCATTGATATTTTGTTTCTTTATATGCACTAAAAGTTGTGTCACACTTGAGCGAATCTGTTAAAAGTACAGGAGAGATTTTATTGTGACACATGACTGACTTTTTTGTGTTGCAAGTGTATTTTGCAGCGAAATTCTTTTTTGTTTAAAGACAATAAGTTTCATGTTTTCATGTTAAATGTATGTCTCATACGGTGATGTGATGTGCATTGTTCTGTCCCTTGTCTGAAATTTAGATTTAGATTTTAGTTGTAGTTTTGTAGGATTTAGAAATGTAGGTATTGCGTTTTTCGTACCTACACAGTGGCCTGTCATTCTGGCTATGATAACTGAAGGATACGCACGGATTTCAAGACACTGATTGTGACTCACAGTAAGAATGTATTCACTTCTCAGCAAAGTGATTAAGTTGTTAAAAGAAGCCTTCAACGCAAGAAAATGTGAAATCTTGTGGATTCGTGCCTTTTTATGACCTGCCTCTAGTTTTCCTTATTTGTACCTTCTTAAATATCATGATCTAGTGTTCATCAAGAAAAATAAAGCTGCTTTTTTTAATTATTTAAAAAAATAATTACTCATAAATGAATATGGGGGAAATACAATTTTTGTGGGTACTTAAAATATTTTTTTTTAACTTACATTGGTGCTTTCATCGTAACTATGTATGTTAAAATGAGGAATAGATCTGTTTATAGAAAACGTAAAAAGCTAGGTAAGTTTTTAACTTTGAATAAAATGACAGGGAATATCTCAAATGAATTACCATTTTTGAATTGCTTTTAAATGCATGCATTGTCTTCCTTTTACACTTCTAATTTAAATTTTCTGTTCATTTTAAAGATAAATATTTTATTGCTGTCCTTAATTGTTTTTAATTTTTACCATAAATTTTAACTGCAAGTGTGTGCCGTTTTTCTTTGTGCGTATTGCTAAGATTAAATTGGTTTGAATCATTGGAATATCCAATTCTAATTAATTAAAATCATTTGCTTTCTAGAGTTAATTTCTAATTCTAAATTTAAAAAAAATAAAAGTTTATGTGTACTCTCATTTCTAAAATGTTAGCTCAAATTACTTTTGTCCAGTCATGATTTTTTACAAGTGCCCTATTTACCTATCCCTCTCCCATAATCAGTCTTCCAATCAAAATTTGTAACATTTTTCTAGAATCATTCATGTAATATTTTAGATTGCCTTTAAATCATAGTTAACCAAAAAGTGAAGTAGATACTATCCATCATTGTAGTTGGCATTAAAATGATTTCTTGCAAAGAGCATCAATACAGAAAAATGTGAGCTTGTTAATAATGCCATTCCTATGTTATAAGCTGTTACATCTGTAAGTTTGCCTCTCCCTTTTTATTGATACTGATAAATGCCAAAATATGAGAAGTAGAATTAATGGCAAAAAATTTTATGGAACAAAAACTTGTGCCCATTTTGCTGTTTTATTTTATAGAAATTTTATTTAAAAAATTAACCATTCAGATATTGTCATTGTAAGATGTTCTATTTATTTACTATGTGCTGCAGATCATGTGTTTGCTGCATCATTATCATGTGTTATATACTAATTTATTTTGTATTTAATATCAATATAGCTTCTTATATCATTTTGTAATATCTGTAATTTTTTTAATGATTAGCTCATATCTGGGCACAAAATTGTTGAGTTCCTAATTTATTCTATAAAAAGTAAGCAATAAGAGTAGTATCTGTTATGAGTAGATAAATGTTTATTTTTTGTCTTAGAAATCTGACTTTACAAGGAATTGAATGTTTTAATAGTATAATGTTAATAATTAAACATGTAAAATCTATTTTTGAATTTTAGATTTTAATTTGGGGACTTTATAATGGGCATAAAACTTTTATTTTCTTGTATGGTCACATGTTGAACATTTTTACTGGGTATAAATTAGTGAATGCAATATAATTCTTTTATATTTCCATCAACAGATTGCAACATCTTTAGATGTAATCTTAATGAAATCAGTACTTTAAGATAACTATTGTTAAATTTTCTTATATAATGTCTTTATTTTTTTAAATGATACACTCATTGACATTCCTGAATTTTATACTGAAAAATGTTATCTCTACAGAGTATTTGAATGCCTCAGTAGACATAGATTGAAATTTTGTCATGTATGTAGTTTAAAATTGTATTTCTTAATTGTAAATTTATTTACCATAGTATTGCAGTTTCAAAACCTATGATTCACTGTAACATTCCATAGCTTGGAGGGAAAAAAGTATATTTGTTGTGCTTGAATACCAAAGTTTTTATTTTCTTAAATTTTGTGTATTGTGTGTTATGTGATCTTCAGTATATTTGCACTCTGAAAATAAAATAAAATTATCTGCAGGTATACAGGGTTGATTGTGTCCCTTGAGGTTATGATTAATAATAATGGTTAATATGATCTCCTGATTTATTCATATCTGAAGTACTTAATGGCTTAGATATATTATTTTCTATCCTGATTTCATTTAGAATTATTAAAAGAGCAAAATTTGAAATTCAGAGAAGTAAAATCTAGGCATAATATAGATTTTAAATCATAGTTTTACATAAGTTAAAAATTTATATACGCTTCATAAAAGTTTTCATTCAGAAGTACTGAAATTTTAAAAAAATCATATATGTAGTAAAAATAGCTATTTTCCATATCAGAAATATGAGCTATTTTTTCCATATTCATATTGCTTATCTATAAATGATGTTTAGATTAAGAATAAATACCATTAAGTGTGCATTCTTCATAGTGAATATGCAAGACATGTCATTTAATTAAATTAAACCATACATTTTAGCAATATATGTTACTTCAGAATGACCTTCATTTTCATATCTGCAGGAATTTTTTCCATGTTTATTCATATATATAATTTTTCCAATGTTATTTAACATCTTCAAAATATTTATTTAAATATGTTGCAGATAAAAGAACAAATAATTATTATTGAATGGTAAAATTATATGAATGCTAAAACAAAAATTTCCAAAGCTATTATTTTAACAGTTTGTTAGAGACAATTAGATTTGTAGCTTTTCTTTGAAATTCAGTTAATGTTCATTTCCGGCTGCAGCCTTAACATTTAAAAGCAAGTTCTGGAGACTACAGAGTACCTTAATTATAGCTGTATGCAGTGCCTTGTGTTGATGTAAATCTGAGAGGGGGATAGTTTTATTAAGAATAAATACATTTATCTGTATGAATCTCTACTAGAATGAGTCTTCATTTCTTCAGCACTTACTGAGCCATAATTCAAATAAATTATGTTTAAGGATTAGCAGTCATATTGCATTTCATTAATGAGATAGCATCAACTGATTTCTGTGTAGCTTATTATATGAAATATGCAACTTTTAAAGATACCACTTAATAAATCATTTCAGTTGAGAAAAATATATCTATTCCAAGACATGCAATTCACTCTTTGGATGGTTTAATAACATTATTTATGTAATTTTAAGTATAATTTCTTTTACATAGCATAAATGCATTTTAAAATCTAAGTTTTTTTTTTTTTTTTTTTAATTCTCTCATGCAATTAGAAATTTTTTAGAAATAAATTAAGCTACTAGCATCAAGCCCTGATTTTGATCGTTATACTTCCCATCTAATGATATTTTAAAAAAATTTACAAAATCTCTGCTTCCAGTATGGATTACATTTTGAGCAGTCTTAGCAGCAGCAACATGTTGTAAAATATACCAGCTCACCAGACTGTTTTCAATGTAGCTGTTTTTAGTATATTAAATGAGATATTTTTCTGCATATCAGCTGATCAAAATATGTAAATTGACACAAGTATGTAAATATATGAAAGAAGTTATTTTTTGTACGAAACAAATTTAATATTACCAACAAAGTGTTCATCTGATCCATGTGATATCTAGAAATTTTTATCAGGGGAAAAAAGTTAGACCAACCAGCTTTTCAAACACTATTTAAAAGTGATCAATTTTTATTTATTGCAAAACTGATAATATTTTAGTAATTTTATCAGAATGTCATTTATTTCTTTATACAACTACACAATCAGCCCTGAAATGCCTGAAATTCACAAAATATATTGCTGTAAAATAAATCGGTTCCATTCATGAAAATGAATAATTTTTCGAAGTTTTGACTACCAGTCAGTCATTAATATGCAGGGTGAAAAGAATTAAGACGCATTACTGAAAAACATTGAATTAATTTATCAGTTACAAACTTCTATGCATTTAAATCCAATCATTGTTTCTTAAATGCCTTTAAAAATATTCTTTACTTCTAAAAGTATGCAGTGTTATACTGTACTGAAAAGATTCTCGCGTATGCATGAACACAGAACTGGATAAGATTTTCTATTTTCAAAGTGACATCTTAGTTCTTTAAATTTTTTCCTTGTTAAAATATTTTCCGCAACTGACTGGTAAAAATTGTAACATGATAATTGCATGTGAATTTGTCAACAGACAAGTTTACTTACTTAACTACTCCAAATTGTGCAGGATTATAGAAGGTGTGGTTAATGCCACCAGTAATAAAGCTTTGAGAACAAAGCTTAAACAAATGTTACATCAGCAACAACAAAAAAGCATTAAAATTTCATGTTCAGATTTGCAGTTTCTTTGTGTCTTCTTCCACTAAAATTTATATACATTGGAATACAGTTTTTAAGAACTCATCTTTTGCTACTTAAAATGCAGTAATTTAATATGCTACTTTCAAATAAGCATGTTAAAGCAAAATAAAACATAACCAGAAAATGTTATGCTTTGATTAACTCCAAATTTGACATGAAAGTAGGCAGTTCAGGTATATAGAGTGTCCAGAAAGTCTCTGAACAAATTTCTCCTGTTGTTGTAGACACCATGGCGGTTAGAATAGATAGAGTAAGCTTTCTTCATATGTCATGTGCTATGAAAATGAAGCCGTGAAATATCACAGTGTGATGTCATGTCTAATAATGGCCACTTCCATAAGCCAAACAATTGTACTTAACATAGAAAAAATATACAGAAATAGTAAAATAACTAGTTTGTGGCATTTACGTATCAAATGTAACATTAGCTGGTGCACAGCTGGAATGATTGTTGTATCCTTGAGCACTGCATTAACCCATTTTATTTCTGAGCAGTTTTAATACAATTATAATAAAGACTTTCATCTTATCCATCATCAGTCATGACAACACGCTGTTGGTATTTCCTTGAAAACATTTCTTAATAGTTTCTTCTGCCTTAATATATACACATTTGGGGATCTAAAAATTCTCCTGTCACAACGGAGTGCAAGCGGGACAGCTCAGAAGTGAATGTTTGTTGTGGGATGCTACATAACAAGATTTTTGAGCCTTTTCTCTTCCATGAACAAACAGCAGCAGCCGGAGTTTTATCTTGATACATTGATTAATTACATTTGCCCACACTTGGAACACTGCCAACTAGAGACCATTTTTTTTTGTGCATATCGAGTTTGTGTAACTTGTCATAGAAACTTTGAATTTTGCTTGTGAAAATGTGACCAGTGCCAAAGGTATAAGTTGTTCCATTCCCAAATAGTAAGCTTTAATGTTGTTCAAGGACTTACCCTATAGTTTAATGATTAAAAACATTATAATTTATTTTAGCTATATTTATCATTTATGTATGTACACCGCACCAAAAAATATGTAACAGTTCTATATCTGCAGTTCTACTGGGCCGATTGACAAAATTCAACTTGCGTTTTTCATGTCTCGAAAGCTCAACTTAAAAACATTGTTCCAATATAGGTATTTTGACACAAAATCGGACTTTTTCTGAGATGACATGCCAATTTTTTTCCATATTTCGATTCTACAACTCAAGTTTTGTAAAAATCACATAAGTAGTTTGTAAAAAATTAGCTCTTAAAATTTTAGCTCCTGCATGTTAATTGAATTTGGTATATATTTATTAGTATCTGTTTTTTTTTTTAAATTGAACTTATGATTTTTCTTTCATATATTGAAATTTAGGTTCATTCCAAATAAAATTCGCCAATTTTTATGATTTATATTTAAAGTTTATTTTTAAATTTTATAAATTTTTCAAAAAGAATTTTGAATTATAACCTAATAAACATACCTGCAAAAAAATAGTTTTTATTCAAACTTTCCTGAGATATAAGTGAATTTATCTTAAAGTAGATGTATTTATAAGCATACCTGTAAAAAATAGTTTTTATTCAAAAATTCCTAAGATATAAGTGAATTTACACATTGGCATGTTTTGATAGTCGGCATATTTGTTATAAGCGATAATAATGCTAAATGTTTACATATTTTGTTAAAATTATTTGATTCTATGAACTATGACCTTTTTTCCACTCATGTGCAATGAAAAAAAGAAAGGAAAACAAGTTTCTATACATTGAGAAGTTCATCAAGTGAATTATTCTTGGCGCAAATTGAAAAATAAAATGCGCCAAAATAAATTTTTTAATTTCTCCGTAAATTTTAAACCAAACTTTACAAAATTTAATATTAGCAAATAATTTGAGTCGTAGAATCGAAATATGGAAGAAAACCGGCATATCATTTCAGAATGCTGATTTTGTGTCAAAATGCATTAGAACAATGTTTTATATAAATCTAAAAAGTTCTTGGCATTTCTGAAATGACATTGGAAGAAACACAAAAATAAACGTCAAAATAGTCACCAAACCTGGTGATGAAGTGGTTAGGATGCGAGTCTGGTCACAGACCAAGGGTATAAAAGCGCATTGCATTAGTACTTCAAACATAACTCGCACAGCGATTGATTGAAATGGACGTGTCAAAGGCGCTGGTTTATACTCCTTCATGACAATTCAAGTCCTCAGGAGGCCAGGGACACCATCTAGCAAATGGGCTGGGAGACTCTAACCCATCCACCATACTCCCCAGATCTTGTGCGAACAGACTACCAACTTTTCCATGGCCTGAACAATCATATTCGTGAGAAATCCTTTAACAATTGACCAGACCTCAACGAGTGGCATCGCATAGCTAACCACTCATTGGCAAAAGGCATTGGATGTCAATAGTGATTACTTTTGAGTATAAGCAGTGATTTTTATTTCTTTATGACTTTTTCTTTCTGACTATCTAAAACGGCAAAAACTTTTTTGGTTACCTTTTATATCTTAAGTCGCGCTTTCGAGACTAAAAAATGCAATTTGAATTTCGTCAATTGGCCCGGTATAACGGGAGATATAAAACTGTCTCCTTCCCCCCTTTTTTTTGCGCAGTGTACATAGCATTTTATGCCTTAAAAAATAAGTAAGCCAAGTAATGCAAACTGTAGAAACTTATAATCTAATCAGTGACATTCCATACCTGTAATTAAGTGCTCAAATCTGCTACAGACAATAACTGTTATTCTTCTAACAGGGCAGTTTTTAGCCTTTCTGAGTGTGTTTGTATAGGCAGAGGTATCATATTCAAGCATATTGCAAAGATTTTTTATGGTGGTTGAGGTAAAGGAAATCTAAAGGTTACACCATGTTAGCTGTACTGTAAGTCCCCTTTTGAGGTTGTTATCCACCAGATTTACTCTGTAAGGTTATGCATTATTGTTCATAACAATGAATATCTTACTCAAACCCCATTATCAAAATGTCTGCTGTCATTCCATCCAGTATCTTTTCACCATCACAGCATCTATTGTAGAGGCAAACAAATTCACACAATAGCTAAAATAAAACCCATTTCATGCCAGTACTAGTATGTTTGTAGGACTATTATGATTTTTGGAATTGGAAGTGTAAAAAAAAAAAAAAAAAAAAAAAAAAAAAAAAAAGTGTCTTTGTTAATATTAGAACTGCAGATCTTCCACTTGCTAACCATAAGAGCACATGTGAGGGAATGTGACATTCTTTATATTCAACCCCACATATAATACGATAGAAGAAGAGGCATGAGATCCAAGAAATGGCAATTTTTCATCCACCACATTTGAGTTCAGATGCCAATGTAGAAATTTGTTTTTATAGCATAATTAGACCAAAGAAAGCATTGAATCTTTAAATTTCAACAAAGCACTTATAGAAAAGACCACTCAAAGCAGAGCAATAATAATACAAAAAAGCCATTAGAAATATATTTCTAAAAGATACGAGGGTTTGAACTTTAATAGTGGCAACACAGCTGAAAAAACGCTATGCAACAAAACCAAAGAATATCACGTATACCACACGTAAACTACATACCTACCTTACCTCTCAGCAAAAAGACTCGTCCTGCCTACGTTACGCGCATGCGGAGTGACGCGAAGAACGGATTCTTGTATTAGCTCGCGGTCTAAAGTAAGTGTTGTCAGGATGTTTTCAAAACAAGAACAACGATGTTGGATAAAAATTGAATGTTCCAGAGGTCGTACAGCACGACATTGTCTTCAAGAGGCTTGCGGGGAATCTGCATTGCCTTACAGAACTGTAGCAAGATGGGTGAAAGCATTCAAAGAAGGATACCAAAACGTGGCAGACATGCTACGGCCAGGTCGTCCGAGTGTCAGTGATGCAGACGTGCAAGCTGTTGCCGCACTAATGGACAGTGATTGCCGCCAAACGATTTGTCAGCCGGCCGGACAAACAGGATTAGCGCTTACGACTGTGCTGCACATTTTGAAGGAACACCTGTCCATGAGAAAAATTGCTTCACTATAGGTTCCACATCAATTGACGGAAATGCAGAAATGGCTACGATACGATGCTGCCCGAACCCACCTGGAGCGCTATGAGCATGAAGGAGATGCTTTTTTACGCCGTAACATTACGCTGAATGAGACTTGGGCCCGATCGTACCAGCCAGAACTGAAACGCCAATCAAACGAATGGCGTCATCACGGGTCACCACGACGTTCGAAATTTCGTCAGAACCACAGCAATGTGAAAGTTATGGTGATTCTCGTGTACGACTGTGATAGTGTCATCCTAATGCATACCATTCCCCCACAGCAGACCGTCACTGCACAGTATTACTGCTCATTTTTGGAGTATAATCTCCGACCAGCTTTCAGAAAAAAACGACGACACTTTCTGCAGAACGCTTCTTTCATTTTGCATGACAATGCTCGGCCGCATGCAGTGTAAGCTGTGACTGATTTGTTCAAGCGATGGGGCTGGGAAGTGCTTTACCATCCACCACTCCCCACACTTTGTGGCACTCGCTTCCAAACTGTTCCTGAGATTCTTGCGGCAGTAGATCGGTCCATTTAAACTATCAACAAAACAGGCGCTGCTACAGGTATTCTGCGACTTCCACATCGTTGGAAGCGGGTTGTACACAATGCTGGCGACTATATTGAAGGACTGTAAAACATGGTGACATGAATCACTTTTGTACTCCTTGTAAATAAATAGTTGTCACTATTAAAGTTCTAACTCTCGTATATTTTTAAATGAAAAGGCAGGGTATATTGTAATAGCAATATTGTATTTAAATTTATTATTTTCATTATTTAGAACTCTATCCACTGGTAACTGTAATGTATTTTTTAATATTAGATTTAATTCAAGAAGAACATTCATAATGATGATAATATCGTAATTTAGAACCTTAACATAATGCAAGCAAACTCCTTACTCTCCAAGCATATGAAAATCTGCCTGTTAACACTTCGCCGTTCAGCAAAATGTTTCATAACTACTGTCTTGGTTTTAGTCAAGTATAACAGAGTTGTTTTTTTTTCCCTCCCCCCATCTTTTCTTAGAAAGAGTGGGAGTAAGCCTGAAATTTGAAGTTATATGCCAACATTTATAATTTCCTATTGCAGCGTTTTTACCCATTTCTGTCCATGTACAGAAATGATAAATTTTGATAATGGGGCCATCAATGAAAACAAGGTTTTATAAACAAATGGAAATTGCATAAATTAAAACTATTATTTATACAATTGACTTCATTCTTGTAATACCAGTTTAAGAGTAAAAGAGAAGTGTATGTAGAATAGATTATTATTAAACATAATCCAATATTTAATATAACTAAAACCAACTTCATAAAAGTTATCAAGTAATTAGCATTAAATAGGGAATATAATTTCTTGAAACACTTCTAGTTATGCTTTTAATAGACATACATATTTAAAGAAAGGTATACTTGGTTACCAAATGAAAGGACATTTTAAAATGTGATATGGAAGAAATAAAAATGCCTTAACGTTATTTTGCTTAAAAAAATATATTATTTCAATAACATCTTAAAAATGCTTATAACAAAATTTGGACTTTTGAAGCAAATATGTAGTAAACAAATTGATATTAAAATTGCTGAAATGTTGATTAGTTGTCAATTTGTGTTATGGAGGACAAAAGAATTCATATTTCAAAGGGGAAATATTGTTTTCGATCTAATGAAGAACAATGATGTGAAAAATAAGCTGATTTGTGAACGGGAAAACTTACAAAAAGATACATTTCCAGCACATTATCATAAAAATAGGCTGGTATACATTTTCCCTAGCAACCCTGAGGTTAATTCATCAGTGTAAATACGTGGCACTCACCAAATTTATATAATTTTAATACCAGCAAATATTTTCAGAATTTCAAATATTCTGTTTGTATTTTCCAGGCAAATTCTTGAAGGCTTTTCGACATTCATTTTATAATGGTGGTTTTAAACCTGACCTTATGAAGTTTAAGCTTCATTTCATAAAATTAAGATGAAGCATAAGCATGTTTATGAGATCATGATCAAGTTCAAGGAAATCTTTCACCCTACCAAAACATATTGTTTTTACTAGTGCTGCTGAATAACAAATCAACCATTCCGAAAGTTTCATTCCCAGATGGCCAACCATTTCTTGTTGCTTGCAATACTAATTTGCAGCCACACAGCATCATGAGCTGCGTAGTCTGAATTCCATATTCATTCGAAATATTCAGAACAGCAGTCGTAGAAAAAAGAAATTTGGCTAAATTAAAAAACAAAAATCACTTCCTAAAAAAAAACTGACTTTTAAGGACCATATAAACCTAATATTGTCATCAGATGACATATATGTATACTGTTTCATTTGTGTAAAAAAAAAAAAAAAAAAAAGAGCAGAGTATTTTTTTCCTTTGTTCCTTTCCTGTTCAATTCCACCTTCCCTCGCATATTTCACTGTTTAATTTCTAAATTACAGTTTCTAGAAATGATAGAATTATAATGTTTGGCATATACACAAAATTTCTACTGTATCCAGGGTTTCCAGGTTAGCTTGGCACCAGTTTAACCTTTGTAAGATACTTTTCAAAAATTAACGTAAATGAAACAAGTAGAAAGAATAAGTTTAGAGACAATAGATGAATTTGCGTAATTTGTTTTAATCAAGAAACTCTTACGTGAGTTATGGTAATTTTCTCATGTGAACTCATGATCTAAAATACACACTTCAAGGTCTTTTTGAACCTCCTTCATTTTATGATCATAATGAGTATTGTCATAATTGCACAGCACTTATTTTCAACACTTTCAACTTATTTATTAATTTTTAAGATTATTATTCAAGTCAGCTTTCACTCATATGACTCAGCTTCATGAAGTGAAATACATTAAATGGAAATAGTGGGGAAAAAACAATTAGAAGACTTGAACCATCTTCTGCAACTATTGCTATCATGGTTATAAGACAAAATGATCTTGAAAGGCCTATTCTAAAGCAAGAGACTATATAGTCTAGGGCAGGGTTTCTTAAACATTTTCAGTCGCGACACCTTTTTATCACTGAGATTTTTCCGCGACCCCAGGACCCCATAAGCATTGCGCAAATCTGGCATACACGTGAATGACACTGTCAATTTTTTCACTTGTACTGTAATATACTATTGCAGTTTTAGGTCATTAACTTTAATTACTAATTTCAGACATAGAACAAACAATGTGAAAATTTTAAATAAGTAACAGACAAAATGAGTGTCACGTGCAAAGCAAGTAAAATGAACATTTTCATGCACTGAAACGTTTTCATTTTTTTTCTTTGCCCACATTGTCTTACCTTTATCTATTTTCAGATATATTGTGTAAAAATATTTGGTAATTGTAAAATTATTATAATAAGTTAAAGAAATATCACAACTGCTAAAGGTTTGGACGACTCACAGTTTAAAAAATGCTGTTCTAAAGTATTTTTTCAATTAATTCTACGTTAGAGTGACAAAAAAAAAAAATAGCAGTTAGCAATAAGACTTTTTAGAAACAAATTTCCTATCAAGAATTTCAAAACATGCTGGTTTAAAGTAGAAAGATGTTATTACTTCAACATTATATGATTTTTACTTTACATTGATTAAGTTTTATTATTTGAAGAATAACTCTTCATGAAAACTATATAATACCTTGTAATTGATAGTTTCATCATTAATATGCACTCATTGCCATAAATTTTACACACGAAGGAGTCAAAATTGAATGAGACTTTACATATGAATACAACATTCATAGAAGTGAATGATTACTACAATATCAAAGCATAAGTATTATTAATTACAGCAAAATAGTGATAGTGTGAGAATTCATGATGCGATACGAGAAGCATCAAGTCGTCTTATTCCACAGTTGCTGTAAGTATGCCTCTAGTTCAACCAACCTCCTAAGTTTCCCATCTGAAGTGATTCCAGATATGGACAAATCTGGAGACCAATAAAGGGTGGTAATGTGGTAGAAGCATCTCTGTGTTATTCCTGCTCTATGTATGCGGTATATTGAGAACAATCAAATATCATAATTGGACTTCAAGCTGGCACAGTGCCAAGCATCGAAGCGCGAGCAGTAATAAGTAAAGGACTGGAATTTGAGTAGCTGTAATTATGAAGTAGTTGTAGATATAAGTGTGTATGCAAGTGATGATATATTTTGTATATATAATAAAAGTAGCATGTAGTTTAAAAGAGTGTATCTTGTAAAATAATTACCCACTAAAGGATACACGACAATGTAGCTAATCACTATCCTGTGAAAAATATCTTCTAAGAGCCCTACCATGAATGGCAACACATTTGGCTTGAAAACTGGGGATAGTCTGAAGGTCTTGCACCCCTTCTTCCCCTACCACCAACCTCTCAAGAGAACTTTCAGCATGCCATGTATTTGAGTGGCCCCCTTGCCACACAGACACTACGTTTACAAACACCATGCCTTCTCCAGAATTAGAACCTGGACCCATCAGTATGGCAGTCAGCATCAACAGCCAATATTTCTCATAAACAATATTAGAAGTCAAAACAATATTAGAAGTGATCACGCATCATCTGCAATAGCACCCCATACCATCAGACCAGTTATGGGAGCAGCTGCTGTAAAGGGAAGGCAGAAATTAGGCATTCCACAACTATTGTGCAGTTGTCATATTACCCCTAACTGAATCTCGATTCCTCACTGAAGATGACCTGGTCCCTTTGGTTGCAGTCCAATCCCATTAAGTATAACATTACTCCTTATGGAGGCAACAGTGAGTGGGTGTCATTGACAACATATGTAATGAACATCACAATATATATCCATCAGCCAGGCACCTCGAGATTCTATGGGCAAACATAGAGGCTATATTAAAAGAGCATTTTGCATCTATGTGACAGACAATGATGCAGTTGGTGCTTTGTGTGTGTTTCAGGATCTTCCCGATTCTGGATTAGGGATTTATCTGGCTAATTAAACATATTTCTAGAATTTCCCTGTTCATGTTTTGCTATGCCATTTTTAAAACCTGCAGTGCAGAAATAAGTTAGTTGTGTTTTTTGATCTTATTGTTGATTCATCATATTCTGTTGTAAGGTATAGGTGTATGCAATTTCATCTCATTCAGATTACTCCTTTTTGGTGTATAGCTTTTTTATGCTATAGAGGGTATTTTATTTCAGGCTATGGGAACAAACACATTTAAATAATTGAGTTTACAAATTAAATATTTTTTATTCTGCCAAATGGCAATAGTCTGGTGCATTGGAGTTAAAAATATGTTTCATTTTGAGCAATATTGTCAATGCTCAATTTCAAATCTCTGAGTGTGTTAATCAAAAATTTACACATGCACACACACGAAAAAAAGAAAGAAATTCTGGCTTTGAGGTACACTTGTTTGGATGCATGACTATATATGTTCAAAATTTGGCCATTCTATGTGCCATTTTTCTGCAGAACATGCAGATTCTTTATTATTTAACAGTAGAAATCATAATCAGATTGGCTCACAGCTAAATAATGAGATTTTCAATATTTAACAAAAACCAAAACTTAGAAGAAAAATGCTTTTTATTTTTACATTTAAAATGTTTCTTGGGTCAAAACATTTTAGAGACAATAATGAAAGAATAATAATTACTGCTTTTTTAAAAAATAATGTGTCATTCTCTGCCATCTGATAAAATAAAACATTCGAACTTAAAATTAGCCTCAAATCCAAATACTTCAAACAATTCCTACTATTTCATGTTTATTTTCTAACTTAAACACTTGATATTTTAATACTTACTTTTTTTTATTCCATCTTTCTTTCTCCCCCCCCTCTTCCATTTGCTGATGTGTAGAAAATTTTGGTTACTTATTTTCTTTTTCAGGACCCCCCTTTTTTTTTTATTTTTTTATTTTGTTGTTTCTCAAAATTTCATTGAATAAGCACAAATGACAACATTTCTATCTTAAGTAAAAACACAATTAAATAATTTTTCTTCTGAATGTATTATCATTAACAACAAAAAGAATTTTAAACATTTTGAATTATAAAAGTTAAATATTTTATTGCAAAAAAAAGGGGCAAAATTAAAATATTTTAGTTCTAAACAAAAAGGAAATCAATTTTATTTTATATTTGCTCTAAATTTCACTCTATTATAAAAATTTTAAGTTTAATAAATTATTTTTAAATAGAACAGTAAACATAAATTTGTATAAATATAGCATCTTAAAAGTGTTTTTTGACTGTTGTTGTATAATAACTAAGTAAAAACTTTGCAGTTTGATTAAATATAGAAACACCTTCTGTAATATTTTAATCTGAACTCACAGCAGTTTTCTCCTTCACTTTATCTCATTAATTTCTGTGAGTCATGCACATACATTAAAAAGAGGGCTACCAGAGAATCATGAAACTTTGTGATTTAGTACTACTGATATTTTTATAAATTTTAACCTACTGATATTTTTATAAATTTTAACAAGTCTCAATAAATACAGAATTCCAAACAAGCCAGTATCCACAAACTTATTATATAAAATAATTAATTATGCATAATCTATATATATATAAATAAGAAATAGGTATTAGATTACTTTCTGTAAACAAATCTCTAATTTTTGTAATGTGAAAATATTGTTACCAACTTCAATATTTACTTTTATAAGTTCCATAAACTTGAAGGTAACATCTCACTAGCTGTAATCAAAAATAATAATATTCTAGTAATATAAACTATTTCAATAAGTGCACAGTTAAGTTTTATGTTAGGTAATACAAAAAAGCAGTTCTGAAATATGATGCATAATGAATTACTATACTATATCATTTCACTTTGATAATTTATGTCAATAACAATTAAAATATAATTTGTGATAAATTTATTTTAAATAACAATTAAAATTAAGATTTTAAATACCTACAGTTGAATTTTCAGTAATAATTACATTAGTGATTACTGGAGGCAAAGTGAATCTCATATATCCATTTAAAGAAATCTCGATATAATTATTTATTATCAAATATACTTTCACAAACAGGAATTAAGTAGATAATTAAAATTGCAGGAAATGCATATCCCTGTGATAGTCCAAAATAAATATGTGTTACTGATGATATAGTTAGTTTGACTAACACCATTTAAAGTAAGTGGCAATTTGTAAATAATGAAATGTTAATGATATACAGGTAAGAAATAATTCTTTATAGTGGTTTATACATTTGCACAGGCTGTAGTGTTTCTAAAATGTAATTTTTAAAACCAAGCACTTTACACAGTGTATGAATTACTGTACACAAATTAGATTATTTAGCAAAAATTTAATTTATTTCAGCTCAGAATTATCTATTTTGTACATTAATTCTGATTTAGAGTTTATCTGATAACTGATTTGTATATAATTCTGAAAAACAGCTTTATAGATACACACAGGGGAAAGGAATGTTTATGCATCTTCTTGAGCAAACACGACCTCAGAAATTTTGTACCTCATAGTGAATTAAATGTTGAAAACTGCTCCTAAAAAAAAATTGTGTACAAATACAGAAATAAAATCTGATATGTTTGAGTTGTAGTAATGAATGAAATGCCTCCTCTCACTATTCTTTTACAGAGGAGGAAATAATTATTTTTAAAACTTTTTCATTTGTTTATAAAACAATATCCTTACACATATGTGAATTTTAATTAAAAACTGAACTTACTTAATGATTTTTTTATACATTCATAACTCAAAAGGGGAAAAACGTAAGTCTACAATAAGAAATATTTTAATAGTTAAAAAAATCTACTAACAGGACAATCTGCCAAAGAAAAAAAATTTTCCCTTACATGTTGCACAAAATATATACAGATAATCAAAATACATGTGAGCAAATATTTATACAGAAACTATTTTTTATCAATTAAATGGAGGTGACAAAAACTAAATATTAAAAAATTGCAGTTGACATAACCATAGTGTTTCTCCAAGTTTTTTTTAATATATATATGTATATATATAACCCCCTTTTCTTCTTTTTTAACATGTGGTCCACAAAAATGTATGTGCCAGATTTCAATTTTAATTTCATAAATAAATCACTTTTGATTTTTTAGCTGATTTGAAAGCCAATCCAAACCTTCATACAGCCCATCACCACTGGTTGCACATGTAGCTTGAATATACCAATTGCGATTTCTTAATGAGTGAAGACCTAGTTTGTCAGTTATCTCTGCTGCATTCATAGCATTAGGCAAATCCTTTAAAAAAAATATGCATATGTATTAAAAACTTTAAGAGCAGTAACTGAAATCAGAAAGTTAAAAACTTCATTAATTACAAAATGCAAGTAACCTCAGAATTTCAAATTAGTTACGTTAACTGCATTATCTATAAAAAAAAAAAAAAAAAAAAAAAAAAAAAAATGAAATACACATCTAAGTATTCTAAAACATTACTTGATAATTTTAGGCAAAATTAAAAAATCCTCAGAATATTCAAAAACAAGATAGCATATTGATAAATGTCTAAGTTGAAGTATTTAACATAAATGCTTAAACTGACATCATGCTCACAAAAAGTATTATTATAGAAATGTAAAAATACTGGCATATCATAATGCAGGTCATAGCTTCAACATAATACTTAAAAACAGATTATCTGCAGTTCCCCCCTTGTAAATCATGTTAAATTTACATTTAATTTTTTTTTAAATGGAAGTTATACTCAATATTAATGGTTAACTACAGTGCTCATATTTTTCCATCTAAAAAGTATTTCCCTAAACACTATACTATACAATAGAATATACACTGACAAAAAAAAATATTAGCAACTACTACTTAGGCAACTACATTTAAGTCTATTAAAAGCAAATTTATACAAGAATTTCTGGTTTTAATTTTAATTAACTTTCATTGGCCTCCTCCTTTTATATTTTTTAGTAGTACTAACACAAAAGGATATTTATGAGCTGCATTTTTCACTTTCATATTTAAAGAAATAAAAACGATATCATGACTGATAATGTTAGAAAAGGAACAGTTTCATTAACATAATTTTAATATTTTCATAAAGTATATATAAATATTTCAATACTTAAAAACTGATTTGTCTCTTCATATGAATAACAAAACAATCATATTATTTAAAATTTGGATTACAATTACAAATTACTTAAAAATAAGATTTAATAATTGTTCTTTAAAATATTATCACTAAATCATTTTAAATTAATCTGGATTTACAACAAGGTACCACTTTTTGACAAGCTAGATAGTACACTAAATAAAATAAAATACGGCATTTATAATTAATCAAAAAAATATTTTTATCGCAATTTTTCTCATAATATTGCTGATTTAAAATTCTGCATTTAGAAACAGGAGCACATATATATATTATTAAAAAATAATAAATATGGTTAAATAAAAGATTCAGTATATTCATATGCTTAGTAAAATACTGTGTGATCAATAACTAATTACAGAAACATTCATTTTTCCTTTCAGTATGCACCTAGCGTAATTGTGATGACATAGTGTAGAATGAAATACTGAAAACTGACCATGGTAACAGACAGCATTTGCGAAATAAATTTTCATAAACAAATTAAACTTTTTTTTTTTTTTTTTTTAAATATGGAAAAGTAAATAAAAGAAAACTGTAAAAATTAATTTCTTCCTTACTAATGTAACCAATGTCACAGTTTTCCTTTATCTTAGCAGGAAAACAAAAGGAAAGATACAATTGTTAACATAATGTAGGAAGTTTTAGGGCTCTTTGGGATTGAGAGAAGTTCAAAGAAGTATGTGAACTATATTGCAACGTAAGGCTTTTAAAGCTACTCTGGTTAAAGAGGGGAAAACAAGAAACATTTCTTATTCAGTATCTTTGAATTATACAAGCATCTTTAAGGTCAATCCTCAAACAGAAACAACTAACAAAAATTTTAAGAAATCACTGAAAAAGTGCTGAAATTCAAATAATTTTATAACAATATGATTGCATTAGGGACCATTTAAAAAATTACAATCATTTAAAAAATTTTCTGCAGATTCTTCCGTATAATATGCCAATGTAACTATCTAATTATTCAAAAAATAAATATACATATATTATTAGTAATGCTTGTGTAACTTGAAAACCTAAAACCATAAATTAACACTTCAAAACAAGTACTGAAAAACATTCAGACCTCATTGCTAATATTTTGCACAAATGGATTATCACCATAGAAAGCTCCCTCAAATTAAGTGAGAAGTAATTTAAGTAATATAATTTTCTGCCTCTCTTCTTAACATATGATTTGTTAATAAAAATATGCATGTACAAAACTTTACATTATACCTGTTTATTAGCAAATATCAGCAAAACAGCATCTCTCAGCTCATCTTCTGCTAGCATACGCATTAATTCTTCTCGTGCTTCACCAACACGTTCCCTGTCGTTGCTGTCAACCACAAATATAAGACCTTATAAAAAAATAAATTGATTAATAAATCAATAGAAAATATAAGTAAAAACAGAAATAGTATATGTCTGTATAAACAATTAATAATAAATGTAAAGCGAAAATTAAAACAAAAATGCTCTAAATGAAAAAAGTATATATTTTAAAAAATTATAAAATATTCTATTCTCTTTTATTATTCCTTACCTACACTGACCCAAAATTTTGAATACAATATTAAAGTATATTAGTAATAGTTGCAAAATATGATTCGAACATACGGCATCATAAAATACCTATTTTTTAACAAATGACACTAAACACAAATAGGAAACACTAAAAAATATCAGAAAAATCTCCAAAAAGCCATTAAATTTATTAACACGAAACTTCACAATATCATTGAAAAGGTATTAGTTTTGTACTAGAAACACTACTATAAAAATATCTATGATTTTAAAGCATTTTTCTTTTCCCAAAAAACATGTAATCTTGAAAATTTTGTGTCATCAAACTGAATTCACAGCTCAGATTTTAATGAATTTTAAATACAGTCCACTTAATAAATAATTTTTCTTTCAAACATTCATCATTCTGAAAAGCCCACTGTAGTGACAAAGACATTTAAACGACAAATTTGTATTTCCTGCAGTAAAACTTTTTTCTAGGTATTCAATCTTTCAATGTTTCGTCATCAGAAATTAAAAAAATTATGTAACTTGTGACCTAGCACAATGGTTCCCAAACATTTTGACTCATAAAGTGCCTAATCTGTATTACAAGTTAGTAATATTTTGAAGTAGTGTTATAGGAGGAGGAAGAGGGGATAAAAATGATATGTAAGCAAATGACACAATATCCATATAATGAAATTATTTTTAAACTTTTAAGTTTGCCACGATATCTCAGTTTATTCTTCTCATCACCAATACTTATAACAGTACCAAAATTTTGTAGTAAAAAATTTATATCAAACTTTAATAACTCAAACCATTTACATAACATATTACTAGTAAGAGCAACAATAAAAAAAGTCCATAAAATAAGCACAGCTGCTTCAGTTTAATCATTATATACAATTCAGTTAAAATAAGTATTCAATTACTTTTGTTATTCAAAAATCTGCATTATTCACTACAGAAAACAATTTTTATTTAATTTTAACTACACTGCAATTAGAGGTCACTACAGTGTATAAGCCTAAATTAAGACATAGCATAGATAATTTTAATGAGACACTTGTAGTTGCATTTTTTGTAATTTTCTTATTTCAGATTCAAATGACGGTAATAGCTGGCGAATGTTCGTTCTGCGTTGAAGAGGCCTCTGTCTTTTTCTTTGGTACTTGTGTTATTTGAGAATACTGCCTCACAGAGATATGTTATTGAGAAAGGCAGCAATATTAGGTTTGCTTTCTCAGACAAGACCTAATAAATTCAGCCAAAATTCCAATGGATTTTGGTTTTCAAAACATAACTTTTATTTGGCTGGGAGATGTCAAATCAATGAGGACCTTTCATTCTCCTGAGTTTAAGCTAGATGGTTTTTCCTTCGCATTTAACATATTTAATACACATTTCAAACTTATTTAGTACCTTCTCTTGAGCTGATGGAAAATAATCTTCAAACAAGTCTTTCAAAGCTTCAAGATGTGCCTGAATTTTTCTCAGTATTTTTATTGAATCCTGAAATTACCTTCCTTCAAGAAGCTTTTTTTGTACAAAGGAAGCAACTGATATTCTCCTTTCTGTTGCTCTCCAAGCAATAAGTTTCCTCTTAAAAAGAAAAAAAAAAAAAAAAAAAAGATGACATTTTAGTATTGCATCAAAAACTGTAGAATCTTTTCTTTGCAATGGTAGATTAATTTCATTCATTTTGCTTAAACTGTTGGCTAAATATGCCACATTGTACACCCAGGTTCCATCATTTAAAATTCTTGCTAGTAGAAGCCGTAGTTCCAACAACAGGAAGTTATGACTGATCTAAAATGCTGCTACCTTTGCACGCAGTCCCATCAAATATGTCAATACTTTTCTTTGAGATAATGACTTAGTTCAATATATAGGAGAAGAAACTCATGGCTGCTTCCCATATCTCAAAACATTAAGTTTAGTGAGGTTGCATTTAGGATGTTCTAATTTTATATTTTTTATTGTTTTTATAGCATCATTTAACACTATCAAAAGCGCAAAAGGCATTCTTCTCAAGGCTAGTATGTAAGTTGAAGAATGCAATGGATGCTGCTGTATTTGCCTTAGTTCTAAATTTAGCAATGGATCCATCATTATGCATATCATTCCTTTGCGCCACGAATGCATGCATCAACATTTGGTGAAAAAAATTCATCCAGAAAATTAAATATTTTACCTCCTAATACATGTGTAGGCTTGCAAAGCAGTCAATTTTACAACTAAGCTTGGTTTCCTTCAAAATAGCTTTGCAATTTAACAACATGGAGCTGCTGATCAACACATTTTTGAAATAGCAGAGGCCTACCATTATTTGTTTTTGTGAACCCCATATTCAAGCAATTTTCTTTAGTCTTTTACTGAGAGATCTTTTCTACACTTTCCCACTCCTACCATGCTTTCTAAACAATGATTAAAGCAGCACTCCTAATTCAGAAATGGTTTCTTTTCTGAAAATCCTTTCTGCCAAACAAATGCTGAAGTGCATTACATGGTTATCTTATTTGTTGCTGTTGGCTCATCTGGCAAAGTAATGGAATAAGTGTCTTTCTTTCGAAACCACTGTCTGAAGCCAGCAATCCATGCCTAAAAGAAAATCATGCCTCAAAAAATTCGAACACTTCACCTATTTTAAAACCAATAAAAAGCTCCTGAATGAATCAATACTTTTCTCATTTTGTCCCAGAAATATATTGCAGTAGTTTAGATTTTGAATGTATAACAACAAAATATAACACATTATTATTAACACATGTTGGGTTTATTTTAATCAACACATTTTGCTTTTATTCATATTTTATTCTATTATTCATATGTAAATTCTCAAATAATATTTATATTATTCTCTTCCGTCTATTAAATCACAATATGTACATGAGAAATGTTTTAAGCAGAATTAAGAATGTACATTTAAGAGACTGAGACAAGAAATTAGACAAAGATTTTGGATTAAGCCAAATTTTACTCTAGCCAATTTTCTTCTAGAGATGGAAGCACTAATGAATCTTTTCTTTGCAATGCTTTCTTAAGCTTTTAGACATTACAAAAAGGAAGGCATTGCAAAAATTTTATCCAGCTATGCAATATGGATATTCTAAATTATAAGCTTTCAATCACTGTTTTTCCATTTGTTACTATGCCAATGGAAATAAATTCTTTTATTGAGCTGCCCAACCGGTATAGTGGTTAGTCTCACTGACTGCTGTGACGAAGGGCCCAAGTTTGATTACCGGAGAAGGCATGAATGTTTGTAAATGTATAGTGTCAGTGCGGCATAGTAGCACTCTACACATGCGGCAAGCCGAAAGTCCTCTCGGGTGGTTTGGTGGAAGGGGAGAGGAGTGGGAGATCCTCGGATCCATCCCCTCAGGGTGCTCTCCATCAAAATTGGGGGTGGAATTGCACTGTCACCTGAGTGGTGCTCAACGCTGTAGCCAACAGCAGGCGTTATCTAGCGCTCCTTGCCACAAGCAATTTATTCCCCTAGCGGTGACTTTGGAACTAATTTGTTTTTTCGCGGAATCCTTCGTCCCCTGTCTTGTTTAATCTTCCTACAAAATGTGGCGTCATTCTCGCAAATAGATCACGCTACAGAACACTGTGAGCACTGTCAGTTTAATTATGGCTACCCGGTAAGCAACAACATTATTTAGCACTGCAAATATACAATTACTATATAGATAAATTTGTGGTGATAGAGTTACATATCTTACCATCAGTCACTGAAAAAATTAAATTATGGTAAACTGAACTCTATTTGCTGTAATGTAAAACACTCTTATGTAGATGTTTGATTTCTTTATCTACTCTATTTCTGTTTTCAAAGAAATTTCTGATAATTTTTTAATGAACTTTATTTTAAAGGTCCACAGTACCTCATAGTTAAGTTATTTAAGAATAACTTTTATCAGGGTTACAAACTAAATGAAGGAATATGATAGATATTATAAGCATTACTCAATCACTGGCTTCAAATTCATGGAATATTCATTTGTAAGAATGTCCTGAACAGCCATTAAATCTTCATTTCTTCTAAGTGGAATTTACAATTTCCTGCCCAAGAAAATAAAATCTTTATAGTATAATAAAAAAATTAAAATATCCTATTCCTGTGACAAATATTTATTATTATCATGCAAACAAAAGTGTCTAATCTGACCCAGAAACTTATATAAAAAATTCTCTCCCTATTTATGAAGACCATTTTAAAACTACTCATTTTGACCACTATAACTGAAATGCTTTATTACTGTGCACAAAATCTTTAAATGTCTTAATACTTACATGAATTTGATCTGTTCATGTGAAATGGGCAAATAAGTCAAAATAAAAGGTTTATAAATCAAATTAAACATCCTCTTACAAAAGACTGAATTAGGAATTCCCACACTATACACAACAGTCATATGGATGAACATTTCTGTTTGAAGGAGGAGAAACGTGTTACGAGATCCAAAATGTTCCTTTTCACAATTACAACGTAACTCCTTCAGTGGATGATGATGGTGTCTGCTTGGAAAGTTCTCATTCAAAATGTAATCACTAATTTTATTTTGATTCTACTTTATGTTTCTTATTAATTTTAATTTATTTTATATTCCTGGAGTGGTGGCTGAGCCTCTGAGAAGCGTCTGCGAAGCACAGTTTTGGATCTGGTGGTCTAAAGCATTTTGCCTCATTTGTGCAACTTCACACAAACATGCATTCTCAGTTTCTGACCATCAAGTAATGCAAGGGAACAAGTCGTGTATGAGCATTAGGGATTATACAGGAATGGTCTTCCCTCTCTTTCTGCTTAAAACATTTCTCATTTACATATTCTGGTAGAGTAGGCAAAAAAAGAGAAATATAAGACAAATTTTAATACAAGAAAAATGCGATTAAAATAAACTTTACAAGTATTCAATAATAATGTATTGTATTTTGTTGTTGTATGTTCAAATCCCAAACTACTGCAATGTATTTCTGGAACAAAATGCTATTGTAATGTTGAAATTATTATACAGTACAAAGTCCAAAATTCGTACGTCTGTTATCCGGAATGATCTAAAATCCGGACCTCAAAGCCACAAACAATTTTATTATTATTATTATTATTAATGCTTTACGCATGCACATTTGATTTTTCCTTCCATAATAAAACATGTGGAGATTTTCACTTAAAAATTCCGATTCTTAATTTCACTTAGGCACTAAATAAAATACCTCGTTATGGAAAAACAATCATGTAAGTATAAATTAGTGAGATTAATAATTTGGCTCCGTAGCTGAGTATCTACTTGGCATACATCTCAAACCGAAACATTCACCTACTTTATATCCCTGACGTCGACCTGGCGAGTCATTTATTATATTTTACTTTCATCACCGCATGTTTATCAATACATGACAGCTTCAGTAATAACTTCTGCTGTGATGTCTAAACATTTTTAGTAATTGAATAACAAGAGTATGGCAACCTTTTATGCTAACATTGCACTTGGCGATGATTATAGATTTTTAAACGCTCTAAGAAATAATGACGAGGGAAAATTCAACAAAAATTTCTTTTAATATGCTAAAAATAGATTTTGATGATGAAACTCATAGGCCAAAAGATTACTGCTATTTTAATTAAAAATAACTGATATGTTATTCACCATAAACCTAGAAGTAATGGCAGAATATGTCGGCACCAGATGGCAGAATTTAAGGAAGACGAAATTTGTGGAATTTGGAGAAGCACAGAGCGGCAAAATTAAGGGATGAGAAGTTTTTATGATTAAGGGAAAGCACTGGGATCCAAAGTTTAGGTATGGTGAAAATGTAGAACTTAGGAAAGTGCTTTGTAGCAGAATTTGACTGCACCAGGTGGTATCGAACGTTGGCCCTAGATAAAGCCTTAAGTATATATGGGAGTTTATTTATTCAGGATTTAGATTAGTTTGAAGTATGTGCAAGAAATAAATGTAGGTATAGTAACTAAACTAATACAATTATCCAGGCTTAATTCAGTACA
Organism: Stegodyphus dumicola; assembly: GCF_044657685.1. Lineage (NCBI taxonomy): Eukaryota > Metazoa > Arthropoda > Arachnida > Araneae > Eresidae > Stegodyphus > Stegodyphus dumicola. Next base: position 31,912,681 of record NC_140770.1, read on the forward strand.
CAATAGCAGCAAGATAAAATTTAGCGAAACAACTTGGCTTTTGTCGCCAATCTTGTGATACATAGCCAATAATGTATAACAAACGCTATTAAGTTAGACTAAAATTATCTTTACTGATTCTAAGGCACTTCAATTAATGTTAGCAGATTGCGCTGCTCCCTGATCTTTTCATTTGGCCCAGCTTATTATTTTTTGCAGATTGTTATTATTACGGCAATTTTATAAAAACTAAACTTGAACTTTTGATTATGTCGAAAAGAGTTTCCAATTCTATCAAAGGATCTACAAAAGCGAAAGCATGTTTCGATGTCCTTTAAACAAAAAATTGATAAAGGGATACCTGTCTCAAAATTATGCGAGGAGTATGGCATTGGAAAGTCCACTGTATATGACACAAGAAAAAAGAAAAAGGAACTTTTTAAATTTTTTGTGGAAGAATCTTAAACAACTTACATTGAAAGAAATGTTTAATAAAGTAAACATATAAATATTAAGCTTTTTTGCAAATTTTGATACGCTTTAGATCATAATTGTTCTTTATTTCATAAATTACGATTTCATATTTTTAATTGTATAATTTCTGCATGCCATCTTACCAGATTTAAATTGATGATCTATTTATTATCCAGAAAAAAGCCAAATCTGGAATCGCTGAAGTCCCGACCAGTCCGGATTTTGGACTTTGTACTGTATTATCATAATTAGTGCAATGCTGTATATTTATTGTAATGTTATATTCATGTGCTTTTCATTGGTTTTTTAGTAGGTAAGTATATGAATATTTTATCTGTGATTTTCTTTTAAGCATGGATCTCTCTCTCTGGCTTCAAACAGCGGCTTTTAAAGAAAGGTTCTTAGTCCATATAATTTACCAGATGAGCCAATGAGACCCCTCCCTCCAAAAAAAACATAAGCAATGCACCCCAGCATTTGTTTGTTAGAAGGAATTTCCAGAAAAGAAAACATTTCTGAATTAGCAGTTGCCACCTTAATCATTGTCATAAGACATTTTTATGAAGGCTAGTATATACTTATGAAAAACACACTGGAAGGAAACAAAAGCAGCTTTTTACAAAAATTGTTTAACTTGCATTCTAAAAAAATTTAAGGAGACTGATTCAGAATTAACGCTGATTTTTGTTGTTTGACTTCTGAATCAGTATTTATTCGGCGTGTTATTGTGTCTTAATTTAAGGAGATACGAAAATATACTACAAGATCCCATTTGCTTAATGCATTATTTTAGAAAATTAAGCAATAAAATCTTACAAGCTAGACTTGGTCGCAGAATCTAAGTCATAAGATAGAAATCAGCTAGAAATCCATCAAATTCTGGAAAGAACAACAGAAAAATATGGGAGAAAATTTGGTACTTTTCCGTTTTGCCGGCGCAAGCGATAAAGTCGCCAATAATGGTACAACCGATGCCAAACGGAATATTCTCGCTGGTAACCTTTTACGCCTCATTTTCAAAACAAGTCGCAGCTTTTTCTTATCAGATTGATTGTTTCTTTCAATACTGGCATATAATTACATAGAATTTTTATCAGATAGTTCAGTTTTATGTCTAAGGCCATTTTCGGTAATTAAGTCAATTAGGATGCAATTACAGCGCTTACCTGAAGCCGAAAATATAGAAAAGGTAAAGTCAAGGGTTAAATTCATCCATTCTAATGAGAATGCATTAGCGAAGTAAAGCACTACAGTTTTACATAATTTCTGAGTAAGCTATTCGTAAGAATTGAAATATTTCTTGCATTTAAACTTGTGTTCCAAATTAAGATTTAACTTGAAATTAATGTAGATAATTACTGAGAGCATTAGATTTTTGTATAGTAGTTTACGTGAGATGAGATTGCTTGGGGTCACGTGATATGAACCGGCGAATCAGGATTTTGAACCATGAAAACATAGTAAATTCTTAAATTAATGTCTTTTTACAAATTTATTGTCTTTATTTATTGGCTTTTTATAAAATTTTAAGCGATATTTAAATGTTTATGCCTTCGTTTTTTAAAAGAATTCTTAGAACTAACATTTTTTAAATATTTTTTATGTGTATACTGTATGTTGTCGCCAATAAAGTCTTCCTGGCGAGATTTGCGCCGGCGAAACGGAAAAGTACCGAAAATTTTTCTTTCAGGCCCTCCCTTCTCGCACACATAGGCATAATAAATTTAATACCAGGTCATTCTTGCTGCTGCAAGAGTGGGTTCTGGAGATACAAAATGTTTAATTACATGGCTTGAAATTGCAGAAAAATTAAATACAGCTTCATTGAAAGACAGCTTCACTTTTTTTTTTTTTTTTTTTTTTATAAAGCTGCCCTATATTTCCAGTTAAATGCTTTTTTTCATATTGATTCTATATTCAAGAACTACACAGAAAATAAATTAATAAAAGATAGTTTCACATATTTTGTAAAATGCCTCTCAGTTACATGCAATTTCACTATCGTTTAAGCAGATGATATGGTAGAAGTAACAGAAAGATCTACAGACTCTCCAACTGGCACCTCACAGTTACTTTCCAGTTTTTATATGTCAGTATTAAATGGAAAGATGTTCATGAACCACAGGCTTTACAATTTAGCATTTGCCTCAATGCTGAACTGTAAGCCAGCATCTACATTTTCTCTGACCCATATGTGTGCAAGTCCACATCAAAGCACTAATCCAACATCTTATGAAAAACCCTCTTTAAATATAGCTCTTTGATTTAATACAGTCAAAAGTCTTTAATCTGGATGTCCATAATCTGGAATGATCTATAATCCGGACTTCAAAGCTACAAACTTTCTGCGCATGCGTCAACACATTCTGTGCATGCGTCAATGCATAATGCGTTGACGCATGCACATAATACCTTTACGCATACGCATATGCGTGTACTCATGCGCATAATACGTTTACATATGCGCGTTTAATGTATAAACGGATGTTATAAGCTAAGCTAAAATTATCTAATTATCTATTTCAGTTAATGTTGCAGATTGCATTGTTCCTTAATCTTTTAATTGGATCCGGCTTATTATTTTTGGCAGACTGTTAGAGAAATTTTATAAAAGTAAGCTTGAACTTTCGATTATGTCAAAAAGAATTTCCGATTCTAAAGCTGCCAAAGGATCTACAAAGCAAAAGCATGTTTCGATGTCCATCAAACAAAAAGTGGAATTGCTGCAAAAATTGGATAAAGGCATATCCTTTGTTTCTCTACCCATTCCGAAATCTGTTTATCAATTTCACGCTGCTCTGCAGGGGGGGGGGGACGTCGCGGCGTTCAATGAACTGGAAGTTGATTTGTCAGCACTATCCTTATCTTCAGGACAAATGTTTTTATTTTATTTGGCTTATAATTCCTTACTAAATGTAGTATTTCATCTCGATGCACTCCGTCTTTGATATGATTTAAATCAAATTCTTCGTCATTATAAATATCACGAATACACATCAAATAGTTTTCTGGTTGCAATTTTCTAATTTCGACTATGCGTAATGTATGCTTTACGCACGCGCGCATTGAAAGAAAAGTAAACAAATAAATATTAAGCTTTTTTTTTTTTGTAAATTTTGATACCCTTTAGATCATAATTGCTCTTTATTTCATAAATTACGCTTTCAAATTTTTAATTTTATAATTTCTGCATGCCATCTTAAGAGATTTAAACTGATGATGTATAATCCGGAAAAACCGATAATTCGGAATCGCCGAAGTCCCGAGGACTGTATTTCTTATTGAATTTAACATCAGAATTTAAGAGGAAAATTACATAAAAATTTAAAAAGATGGATATTAAACTTAATAAATAAGAAATACAGGTTTTTTTCCCCCCTTCTTCTTGTTTCAGTCATTCAGCAGAAAGACAAATACTACATTTATTCGATAAAAGAGCTCTGATAAAAATGTCTTACCTTGTGTATTTTGGAAATAATGTCTCCATAGAGGTCTAATTTTATCTTGACCACCTACATCCCATACAGTAAAACTAATATTCTTATATTCAACTGTTTCCACATTGAAACCTAGGAGGGGGAAAAAAACTTTTTAATAAATGAATACTAATTTTTATACTAATTTTTCTATTAAAATAAGACACATATCATGAGAAAGTCCCCACCTGAATTATAATATTAATACAGCTAATGTTTTATTTAGCAAAGCTATGTACTTCCAAATGAGGAACAAAGCAAATAATAATCAAAAAAGGCAGCATTAAACTTAATTCTGCATTCCTATCAATGCTCACACAAACTATTGGACTGGCACTTAATGGGGGGGGGAAGTGAAAAGATAAAATATCTTTTCCATTCAGCTCCAAAGAAAATTCTCACGTAGCTAACAATAACATGAATTGCTGCTTTAAACAAACAACTACATGAAACGCAAAGCCTCCATGTCACAGGAAGAGACAAGTACAATTTGCAACTCCATGTTGAAAATCTGGACTTACACCTAACCGGCCTCATTCATTACACTGAAGAGCAAGATTTCTCACTCTACAGAACAGAAGACAGATGATCAAACCTTGACCCTCTATGCCATCCTAGTAAGAAACAAGTTAGTATTCAATTTTACTCAACAGCTTAAGCCTCCCTGAGAACAGATCTCAGTAAGGAAAACGTGGAATATTTTAAAATTCTTAGTGGCACTTTGACCACTCAAAAAGACCCAAATGTTATGGCATCGAGAATACTTTTTTATGAAAGCATGAAAAGCTGTCAATATAATTTGAATGCTGACAGGCATACTGTTTGAGAATATGAAAAATTTTTGGTAAAAATATATTTCAGGATACTCCTTGTGAAAATTGCTGATTTTTTGTCACCATTCCTGTTTCCGTCCAATGCCCTCCCCAGTAAAATGGCATCCAAAATATAATGCAACAAAACTTAATTAAAACAAAAAATACATAATTTCAATAAACTCCATTTTAAATCGAACATGGAAATAATATAAGAATGGAAATACATATTATGTAATCTATGCAATACAAAAAGGAAATATCGACTTAGCTTATTTAAAACTTTCCAGTTTCTTTGGTATACGAGGCACACAGAATTCTTTAACAGCATCCAAAAACTATTTAAAATTATCTAAACTAGAATCTGTATACTGCCATTGCCACATAAATTCACAAAAGTAAAAATGAAAAAAATTCGGGGAAAGTGAAGAATCACCCACTGCTTGTCACGTTTTTCAAAATCACCAACTTGGTGCACTCCCGCGTCTTCTCTCCTAGATTTGCAACCCCTTCAGAAGACATTACGCAAGGCACATTTACAATGACAAAGAAGTAAAATAAATACAAAATAAAAATTGAAGCAAAATTTTAAAATCTGAAAATCCTTTAAACACAGCATAATAATTTTAAAAACCAAACATGGTTAAGAAAACATGGTAAGCTTCAAAAACTTAAAATCATTACAAAACCCTAAATTAAAATACATTTACCCGTAAAAAAAATTTGTTTAACTGGAAATCCTTTCAAAAAACATAATAACTTTAAAAAGTAAAGTCGTTTCAAAAACATAGTAAGTTTCAGGAACTTAAAATCATTACAAAACCCTGAAAAATTAAAATACTTTCAATTCCAAAAAATTTTAAAAAATGAAAATCCAATCTTTCCAGAAACATAATTTTAATTTTAAGTTAAACTCATCTTCATTCTATGGAACCCCTTGGTTTTTTTTTCTGAAAAAAATCACCAAGTGGTTGGTTGTTCGCAAATCTGGGAGCCTGCCAAAGTAGGTTTTTCAGAACCCTAATGTTGGTAATGTTAGCAAAACTACTGGTTACCATAATAGTTTTAACTTTTTAAGTGAAAATAGATCCATGTGTATATGGACAAAGTTAAGGCAGTGCGCTATGCCTAGTTTGTGCAATTCTCTGATGTTTTTTGAAGTTAAAATGTACATAGACACCGAGTTTGTGTAAGTCTTTAACTTCTTATTTTGGTTTTGTGTAGCGGCCATCTTGAAATTGTGCATTCTTGATGCACAAAAAGAAACGATTCGCCAAGGGAACCATAAACTTTTTACCAATTTTAAAAACTAAAAATTGTTTCAAAAACATAGAAAGATTCAAACACTTAAAAACGTTGCATAACACTGAAAAATTAAAATACTTTCACTTACCTGAATGTATAAAAAAGGCTGTATCCCAAAATCCCCCTTTATTTTTTAAATTATTAATGTGGCTCGGGAATACCGATGTCTGAAACATAGTCCTCATAACGTGTTTCATAAAATTCTTCCTCAGAGGCCAGATCTCGTAAAGTGGGGGGATAAATTCTTGCAATATCGGCAAGAAATGCTTTAAAAACATCATTTTCAGAGGGCTCACGTATGTGTGAGATACACTGGAGATTAATTTCTTATTTGGTTCATAGGTCAAAGGGTGCTATAACAGAATGTCCTTGGCTATTCTCTCTTCTTTATTTGTCCTTCTTTCAGTCGTCTACTGGATTTCAAGATGTTAACAGGAGTCTGCAGCTCTATTATTTGTATTCCAAAAATATGCACGATCACTGAAGTAAATTTTTGTTACATTTAATTTCCTTTTTTGTTACAGAAAATCTTTATTGTTTTTCTATCTGAATCTTATGATTTTATATAATTTTTGTGTACAATTACTTTTAACGATAAAATGCAAGCACTATATTTGTCACATATATGCAACCATGTGTGATATTTTTTTTTTTTCTTCAGTTATTGCGAATAAAAGTAAAATGCTCAAAATGAATGACCCGAAGGATCTTGAGACTATAAGAAATATGCTTTTATGTGACAGTGATGATGATGAGGACATAGCTTTACATGATGAAAGTGTTACAGATGAAGAAGAGCGAATTTCAGAAAGAGAAGGTGATTCAGAATCGGAGATGTGTGCAGAAAGCAATTCTGAAGATGAAAATAATGATGATGATTTTTCCGAAGTGTTTGTGGGGCTCATCAAATGAAAAACAGAAAAGTCATCAATTTTTGGACATGGCATAAAAAAAATCGTTTAAGAAAACTAAACGAGTGCCTCAAAACGTAAGTACTCATCTTCCTGGAGTCATTGGTCAAGCTAAATATCTAACAAACATTTTGGATGTATGAAAATGCCTCATTACAGATTTTATGTTAGAAATCATTGCTGAAGATTCGAAGAAGTTTATTTCTTCTGTGAGGCCTAATTATTGATGTATAAGGGATACCAGAGACATGGATGGAGCAGAAATAAAAGTTCTCTTGGGCTTACTTTACTTAGCAGGTACATATCATGGTAACAAAGTTAATCCTGAGGAAGTGTGGCGAATGGATGATTTTAAAGTAGTAATGAACTTGAAGAGATTTTTGTTTTACCAAGAGCTTTACGGTTTGATGACGTAAAACAAAGAGTAGTCGACCGCTTGGCAACAATAAGAAACATTTTGAGAAGTTTGTCGCTAATTGCCAGAAGTGCTATTCACTTGGAGAGAATGTTATAATCAAGAAGAAATTAGAATTTCGAGGAAGATGTGGTTTCATTCAATACAGAGTGGTCATGTCATTTTCTCCACATAAATTCATACAGATATGAATCAAACATTTCTTCAGTTCGATTTGTAGAATTTCCAAAAAATCGTTTGATTTCTGCCCACACATCCCCAATGGTATTAGTAACTGCAGGTTACCTCTAAATGCCGAAATCCTTTGTCTTCTAGACATTTATAGGCAGCCGAACAGTCAGAAATGATTGTGGTGCCAGGCAACACCCCTTCACTAATTACATCAAGCAAGAAGGAACTTGTTTGAATTGGAACAACTCTTAAAAAAACATCTGTGCATATCTCTTTCAATTCCTCCAAACACCCATCTTCTTTTCACGGGCCTGCCTCTTCATTACTTCATCTTCCCAAACTTACTTTCGTCAACCTTAACAATCTTTCCCACTCCTCCAATCTTGCAACTATCTTTCACTGTAACATGAATACATATTTCCCTACAGAAATTATATCAATCGGCTACCGTGTTATTAGAAACATTTAGGTCTTCGATTACATATTTCTGAGGGCACCTTCGAAACCACGTTTTCACTAACAAAACTGGTTACAGTAGACTGAAGGGTAACCCTTGTATTATCGCTATGTTATTGTTTCATTTATCATTAAGCTGTAGTTTTGTTTATTGCCAAGTTGTTTTTTCATTTTTACCATATAGGTTAGAGTAGAGTGAAGGGTACCCCTTATATTATTGCAAAGTTGTTTCATATATTGCGAAGTTTTTGTTTCAGTTATGGTAACTTGAGTAGTTGAATGTTCCGTAAATATACTTTTACCTAGAATTGGGTGCTCTTTTGACTTTTTAAGTGAAAATATAGCAATGTGTACATGGACAATGTTAAGGAAGTGCACAATGCCAAGTTTGTGCAATTCTCTGATGTTTTTGTAAGTGAAAATAGGTCGACGTGTACATGGATAAAGTCAAGGGAGTGCGCAATGCCAAGTTTGTGCAATTCTGCAATTTTTTTAAAGTGGAAAATAGGTCAATATGTACATAGTTATTGAGTTTTCGCAATTCTTTGACTTGTTATTTTTGCCTTTGTGTAGCAGCAATTTTTGGTGCTAATATCTCTGCTACACAAAGCCAAAATAACAAGTCAAGGAATTGCACAAATGCAGTATCCATGTACCACCAAAACTCGCCAATTTTCGTGGAGTACCCGTAAATATACTTTTACCACAAAATTGTACACATATCCAAATAACCCAAACTAAACCAAGACCTTTTCCTTATACTCTTACACACATCATGCCTTTCCTCTTTTACTCTGCACTGATTCCTACAAAACCATTTAGAACCATCATTTTTTGCCTTTTTTCCCTTTTTTTCTCTCAATTTCATGCTCCTTCCACATTTTGGACATGAATACTATGATCCGATCAATCCTTCTTTCATACATCATTCTTTCCTAATGCAGGCAACATGGCAAAAAACTTTCAGAATATTCAGCATACTTTAACATGCATTCATTCATACTTTCAAAAATACTAATATCACTGGAGGCCATTGTGAATATCTGTAAAAATTTATGTAAAGAAATATTCATTTATCTGAAAAAGGGTAATCCACTCCGCTCAGCCGAAGAACGAAAAGTAACGAATTCTCAAAATGTTTTCTAATTCTTGTTTAAAATAACTGCATTTCTACCATCTATTACCGTTTACACCAATCGGAAATTCTCAGTTTAAAATATATACTGAGCATGCGTGAAAATTAATCCTGAGGAAGTGTGGCGAATGGATGATTTTAAAGTAGTAATGAACTTGAAGAGATTTTTGTTTTACCAAGAGCTTTAAAAAAATCAGAAATTCTCAATTCAAAATATATACTGTGCATGTGCGAAAATGCTCCGAAATTCGCGTCCTCCAGAATGACAAAATCGGCTTGGATAACACAATTGGCACGCTTATTAATTTTGTAAAAGGCACTAAACAAAACGTGCCAAATAAGTGGACGATTCTGCATTTCACCCAAATATTCTCTGTACTGCCAGAATGCCAATGGCGTTTCTTTCAAAAATCCCTTTTTACTACACCCCACATACCTTCCAGTGACAATATGAGCTTCAGTTTCCAAATCCTTAAATCTCACTGCGTAATTTACCGAGAGATGAACGAAGTTATTTAAATCTTTATTTACACACCAGTCAATCAATGTGTTCTTTCCCAAATGTTCGAAAGGGTACAGAAACTTCAAGTTAATCGTACTACCAGCAGGAACTTTATGGTGCAAAGCACAAAATAAGCAACATGCTTTCTAATAAGCCCTTACAAATATTTTCCCATCAGCCAAATTCACCGCAATCACGCAACATTCAACTACTCAGGTTACCATAAATGAAACAACTTCGCAATAACCCAATGGGTACCCTAAAATATATATAGACTAAGCAAATGTTTGGCTCTACTCTTATATGTGCCCTAAGATCACCAAATGTGGCGATATGTGTTCTGCGCTGGTTTTTGGCACGATTCCGTGTTGTGGGATGGTTTGATGGACGATGCTGTTTGTATGACAACCCTTTTGACGCTGGAACATAATTCTTTTGCTGCAGTGGTTTAATTGTTCACTGGTTCATGTCGTGCGTGTTTTGAATGCTGCAATGAGAGACATGGTGGCAAGATTTCAGTCACATATTTTAGATTGTGTGCAAAGTAAATTTAGTATTAAAAGGTACAATGTTGGAGATGTTGAGTCTTTTGTTCACGGGTGTGCTTATGCAGATAGGAGAGCATTTTTGGAATTTCTGTGGGAGTCAGGACTTTTTAAACGGAGTTTGGCGTGTCCGAAATGCGGAGCTGATATGAGAACTTGGACGAAGAATGGTGTTTCCGATAGGCTTGTGTGGGTTTGCAGTCAAATGGTTGCTGGTAAAGTATGTGGCTGTCAGCGGAATTTAAGATTTGGATTGTGGTTTTCGTGTAGTAAGTTAACTTTGGAGGAAGTTTTTATCGTTACTTTCGAAATTTTGAATCACAGAAAGACATGTGATATAGCAAAATCTTAGCACTTTTGTACACAGATGTTGTGTAACTGGCGAAATTTTATTCACGTACGTATTATGGTAAGTGCATTTTATTTTATTGTTTTTATTTTGTAGAATGTTATGTTCACTGTTTTTTTACTATGAATTTCTGTTGTTATTTGAATTGTCTGTAATTTATTTTAGTTATTTTAGTTTATTTTGTTGATTTGTACGCAATGCCTAGATTGTACAATTCGTAGATTTTTTCTTAAAGTTTAAACAGAATGCTGTGTATATGGTATTCTTTGAAATTTATTGTTATGTTAATTTATTAAAGCAAGGTGTTCGTAGATTCTTTTGCTGCCTAGATTTGCAATTCGTAGATGTTTTTTAAGTTAAAACATATCGCTGTGTACATGGATTCTTGTCAAATATTTTTGGTTAAAAACTTTACGTTTTTGCTATCTAAATTTTTTGTTTTTGTTTCGGATTTTTAGCTTAAATCGTGTGTTCAAAACGTAGTTTTTGCATATGCGAAAACCGTATTTTTGGAGACATTTTAGGCTTAAAGTTCGAAATGTAGACAAAAAATTTAGATAGAAATATGGCAGCGTGGTGAAGTTTCTCGCCAAAAATATTTGACGAGAAATTTGGCAACTTGAGGGCGCATATCAGAGCAGTTCCTAAATTTTTAGTTTGTTTTCTAAAATAATAATGAAAATACATAAAACTTAATACATTTTGAGAGCAAAAAATGTTGGCAAGGCCTATGTGAGAGATTGACAATTGCCTTCAACATTTTAAATATATTGAGAGGGATGTAATAATTAAACTAAATACAATATGGAAGAAAAAAAAGATATATAAAACTCACCTATAGTTGGAATAGTAGTAACAATTTCACCAAGTTTCAGTTTGTAGAGAATTGTGGTTTTACCAGCAGCATCTAAGCCAACCATCAGAATTCTCATTTCTTTTTTACCAAAAAGGCCTTTGAACAAATTTGCAAATATATTTCCCATGATTATGTTATGAATCTGAAATAATAAATATCTATTCATTATCAAATCTTGTATGCACACATTTATCATCAGTATAGATTGGATAATTTGGGTAACAACAAAATACAATGAGGGCTATCTTCCTAAGGGCACAGATGCCTTCATCCAGGTCTTTTTACTTTAAAATGGCTCTTATCCATGTAGGATGAAAATCACAAAAAAATGGTAGGCACCCAGTCCGTATGGCAGGAATCGTCAGTCTTATACAAATATCTACATTCAGTCTGATAAATAAATATACAACAAAAAATATTTTACTTCCTTTAGAGAGTTTATAAAATATGCCACTACACAAAGGATTCTCACTGCATATAAGAATCCTCCATTCAATAAATATATCCTTTCGTTAAATTTACTACTTTTATCAAGAGTAATATTCAAGAAGAAATTCCTGGAATACTACAATATGCTAACCAAAAAAAAAAAAAAAAAGAGCAGCCAAGCTCGCTTTAAAAAAAAAAAAAAAAAAAAAAATATATTCCAGATTTGAACTTCATCTGAATGCCTAATTCTTACATTTTGTTAACTGTACCAAATCCAAAATAAAATATAAACTTTCTTCCTGTCTCATACAGATGTTTAAAAATAAATTTTACTGATAACATCGTATCTAGACCAAAAATTTGCCGATGTTATCAGTAAAATTTCGAGTGAAGTTATTAAAAATTAAGGGAATTTTTTAAGTTTCCAGAGATTGTATTTTTTTTTTTTTTTTTTTTTTTTTTAACTGTAACATTACTCATCCCCCGCCCTCTTCCACAGTTACATTTCATTTAAAAGGAACACATAAGGAAAGACACCTCACGGATGACACATTATACTTATTATACAACAAACTAACATATAAAAGTTACACACATTTAAGAATATGAAATTAAATATTTAACTCAACATACTAGAAGAGGGAAAAGTACAAGATATTTACCAAAACTTAAGAAAGAATTAATGCCGTTCACAGATAACTTAAAACTAAAATAACTATAGTTATTGCCACCACTGGAAACCATATTATGTGTGACAAATAATTAAAAAAAAAAAAAAAAAATCTGGTATAAAATAAATGGAATTAGATGGGTCTAAGTTTTAGAAAAACCACAATGATGAATTAACAAAGTTATGTGACGTTTCTTTCAGCAATCAATTTTAATTTACTCATATGTTTACATTTGGGAAATGGAGGTTTACATTTGGGAAATTTAAATGACACCAAGGGCCGTAAGGAAATTTATTTAGTTCAAGTTTCTAATACAGATGTGTAAATTATTTAAAGCTTACAGACTAAACATTCGAATCACATTTCACAGGTATAAATTACATTTTCACTTATTTGAAAATCCAAACTGTGCAGGCCCTCAGAATAGCATTTGATGTCTGGTATGTCTTTATATAATATCAAAATTTCTAAACTAGTTTATTATTATTCAAAATGTTTTGAATTTTTTGCTGACTATAAAATATATTACTATAGAATACAATGCTAAGGAATGAAGGAATGAGAGATTGGGGCCACGTAATACAACGCGCGAATGAATATGAAGCGAGTAAAATTCAAAATAAATGTACCGAAGCATAAATGCAAAAGGAAAAAACATATATAGTACTTTGTCCTCAGAAACGTTGACGATTCGTCAAAAATATGCAATAGAACGAAAGCGAGTGTTGGAAGTTATTGATGTTGTTTAATGTATCGGAAAAAGAGGAATTGCTTTCAGAAGTCATAAGGATGAAAATGCGCGAAGCTTAACAGATGTTCGGAAACGATATTATGACTTTCAAAATACGAACCTTCAGAGGCAAATCAATGTTATAACGAATCATGCTGATCGTCAACGTAAAGGGAGTAGCAGAACATTGTTATCTAAAATGGCGATAGCTTATATCATAACTAGCATCAAGAATGTCATGAGACGGTTAATGTCAGCTGAGAATCGAGAAGCGAATTTTTACTCACTTCACATTGATAGTACTACTGACATAAATCAAATGGACCAATGTTCAGCTGTTATTAGGCATCTTTATAAAGAAAACATATACGAAAGAGTGATCGGTATTTTAACTTGCACAGATTCCACTGGACTCGGTATCTGCAATATGATCATCAACTTGTTAGAGAGCATGAACATTGATGTCAGAAAATGTATCAGCAATTCTACAGATGGCGCGTCAAATACGCGCGATACTTACATTGGTTTTACTAAATAGTTAAGTGAAAAGGCATCTCACCAAATTCATGTTAGGAGCAAGGAGGTTAGAATCTATTCTAACCTCCTTGGTTAGGAGTTACTCATTGCTCTAAATTTAGTACTAGTCGGTTCTACGAATAGCGTTTTAGAATCAGCCTCTTTTTTTCCTAATAAATGAATATAAAAAATTCTTTAAAGAATATTATTAGAGAATGAATGTGTGGAGAGGAATCGATGATACAACCAAATGTAGGAAACTTCATCTTATCTGTTAAACTAGATGAAGTTCGAAATATACGGCCAAATACAAAGTTTTGGCACCTTCTATTGCAAAGATAGTTGTTTGTACGTAGAATTAATAATTAATTAATTAATTAATTAATATTTGCATTCAAAGTACGTAGAATTAATACTGCTTCCAATGATATACTAAATGTACAGTCGGTCACAAAAGTATTCGAACACCGGTACCCTATCAGAAAATAACAAGATGGCGTTTTTTTTTCTCTTTCTCTCTGTGTGTCGTGTTATTCCATCCTAGGTTTTCTTCTCCCCCCCATCTTGGAAAAAACTGGAAAAAATTGGTTACGATCTTTTTTTGAATGGGGAGATGCCATTTTGAGAAAAAGCTGACGACCCTATCTTGGAGAATGAACATGACCGCTCTACATACCCTTTCTCTCTCTCTTTGAATTGGGAAGCCATTTTGGGAAAAAGCAGACGACCCTATCTTGGAGAATGGAAATGAACGCCTCTCCCTCTCTCTTTGAAATGGAAAGCCATTTTGGGACCCTCTATTCTTGGGGAGGGAGAAAACTGAAGTCTGCACTTCGCTGTCTCTGAAAAGCGGACCCTCTTCTTCTGATCTTGAAGAACTGGAAATGAAAGCTCTACACGATCTCTCTTTGAATTCAGAAGGTATTTTGGGACCTTCTAATGTTGGAAAACTGAAATGAACGCTCTACGCATTTTCTCTCTCTCTCTCTCTCTCTTTGAGATGAGTAGCCATTTTGGAGGATTCTCCACCACCATCCTAACCTTGGAAAACTGAAATGAACGCTCTACACCTTCTCTCTCTCTCTCTCTCTGAAATGGGTAGCCATTTGAAAACTCCCTAACTTTGGAAAAAACAGAAATGAACGCTCTACACCATCTCTCTTTGAAAATGGGGGGTGTCATTTTGAGACCTCCCATCCCTAAACTTGAAAAAAAAAACTGAAATGAACGCTCTACACTTTCTCTCTTTGGACATGGGTAGCCCTTTGGGGACCCTCTCCTCTTGGTAGGAAAAAAAAGAACTGAAGTGAAGGCTCTACACAATCTCTCTTGGAATGGGATCCATATTTCGGGAAACGTGGATCACCTCATGCTGGAAAACTGAAGTGAACCACCAAGATTGGACTCTATATAATATTTTTTTTTTAAATTGACATCATGACCCTCCTCCAATTTGTTATTAAAAAAATTTTTTTTTGTTTTGGTTTTTATCCCATTTCCGATGTGATTTCAGAAATGCAATTCCATAACAGTTCAATTTCATTCGAGGTTAAATGATCTAAACAGTCTTTGACCCACCCATCCGTATGATTATTTTCTTCTCCTTCCTGTTGCACCAAATTTTGTAAGTCCATATAATCATTCCATACGGGAAGGGCTGGATCCTCACAAGGCTGTCTTGAAACACTTGGAGTCTCTTTGGGATGAGTGGAGGGATCTAGGATGTCTGGACCCGGCTGCGATTCTACCTCCATGATTTCTGGACCCATTGGAACTTGTTTACCCGGCTGAAATTCTACCTCTACGATTTCTGGACCCGTTGGAACTTGTTTACCCGGCTGTTATTCTGCCTCCATGATTTCTGGACCCGTTGGAACTTGTGGACCCGGCTGACATTCTACCTCTACGATGTCGGGACTTTTTGAAGCTTGTGGACCCGTCTGACATTCTACCTCTACGATGTCGGGACAGGTTGGAGGAGAAGAAGAAGAAGAAGAAGAGGATACTGGAAGAGGTTCTGTCTGTGAGGAGTCCGAAAGAGGTTGCCTGTTTGAACAAGTCGGGGAAGAAGAAGAAGAAGCTTCTGGATTCTGAAGCGGATCTTGCACGCCAGGTAGGTTCCGGTAAGTCGACCGTTTTTTAAGAGGTAATTTTTTTTCTTCCTCCTCATCTTCAATTGTGATGACTTCAATTTCATTCTGTTGCCGGGTCGATTTTGTTTCGGGAAATAACGGTTTGGTCCAGCTCCTCTTATCATCTAAGGAAGGGATGGGTAAAGGTGGCGGAGGGTTTTCTTCTTCTTTTTCTTGAAACATCATCGGCGATTGGAAAAAAATCTCCTCTTTCAATTGTTTCCAAAGCGAGTACGAGCACCGATCGACGAGAAAGAGACTCTTCTGGGTTGTGACGATGAGATATTGCGTTTTCGGGGGAACGACATAGTTTTGAAAAGGTCTTAGAATATATTTCTTATACTTCATCCTGTCGCTGACTTTAAAACTTCTTTCCTTCAGATTGGGGGACGATGATTCGTAATAGGCGAGAGGAGCGGCTGTGGTTTGAACAATATGAACTTCGTCCTCAGCCGTCGTTCTCACTCCAAACGTAAAATATCGTTTCGTGAGAAAAATATTCTTCCACCGAAAACTCGTGCGCGGATCCGTATATCGCCGGTCTGTTTGAATGGGCCGTCTCAAAGCTCGATCCATCCGATTCCAAGAGAAGGGAGATTCCTCTTTCGTTTGTTGCGATTCGAATAAATTTCTGTATATATTCTGAACGAGCAGGTTGGAGGATTCGACATCTTGGTTGAAAGAAACGATCGCTTGATTAGGTGGTAAATGCGGAATAAATGTCGCACAATGACACGCCAAAAAAATTTTCAAGTTGGAGATTTCCTTTAGCGTCTTCAAATCCTCCCCGTTCGAAATCCCTTGAGTTGGAAAAACGTCTAATAGCGACATGGCTCCCAATGGAAAAGAAATGATCTCGCCCAGTACTCTCGCCTTTTTGTATATATATATAGACACACACAGACACACATAGAGGCTCTATGACGTCCGTTTTATTTGTTTTTTTTTTTGTTTCTCTCTCTCTTCTTTCCATGAAATCTTATCTCCATGACCTCTTTTTCTTTTCTTAAAAAGATGAATGTGTGTGGGAATGAGGAAGTGAAAGTAATAATTTAATAAACAAAAAATTATCCAACCATGATCTTCTTTTTTTTTTCAAAGTCACCCTTTCCAATCCAAGGACGTCCAGAGATAGAGAAAGCAGGGAGAGAGGAGGAGGAGGGAAGGGAAGGTCACACTCTCTTTCTCTCTATAAATAAAAGGGGAGAGCCCCAAAGTCGTATTTTTGTCCAAGTGGATCATGAGGAGGCATCCCCAGCTCACTACGTGTATTCCTTTCAAATATAAATATGTTGATCTTTCCTTTTATATCATCCAAGGAGTCGTTTACCTGAAAGCCTCCGATTTTTCAAAATGTGCGGGTTATTATACCGTGGGGAGTTATCAAAAGATGCGGGACGAATTTTTATCCGACGAAAATGTGTTGATGGCTCGTGACATTCCACCTTTGGATGCACAAATTTTGTTAATGAAACGAGCCAAATATTTTTACACGTCCCACTTTCTAACCGTCTCGCAAATGAATAGGATTATGGATCGTCTTGAGAAGACAAAAGGGATTCTCGTTCATTTTAGTGAATGGTTGCACAAATGTTTGCACGAACCTCTCTCGATCGAGAAGACTGGGAAGAATACCTATTATATTCTTCTCGAGGACTCTCCTCGTTCGTCTCATCATAGAGAGGCCACGACTTTTGAAAAAATCCTCGAGCAAGAAAAAATAGAATGGTGGAACAACTACCCCATCCCTCTCCCCGAGCATCAAGAGGAGCCTGTTCAGAAGAAAAAGAAAAAACCTTTCCAAAAGCCTATCCTCATCCTCCTCGATAATGATGGGGATGAGGAGAAGCCTGTTCAGATTCCTCTCCGTTTGTCAAAACCCGTCGAGGATGAAAAACCTCTCCCTTCCTCAAAACCCCTTGAGGAAGAGAGACCCCTCGAGAAGGAGAGATCTCTCCCATTGTCAAACCTCCTCGAAGATGAAAAACCTCTCCCTTTCTCAAGACCCATCGAAGATGAAAAACCTCTCCATTTATCAAGACCCCTCGAAAATGAGGGACCTCTCGATTTGTCAAAACCCCTCGAGGATAAGGGAACCAAAACCTCTCTCTCTTTCGAAGAGGAGGGACCTCTCAATTTGTCAAGACCCCTCGAGAATAAGGGAACCGAAAATCCTCTCCCTTTCTCAAGACTTCTCGAGGAGGAGGAGGAGGAGAGACCGCTTCATGTCTCAAGACAGGACCCCCCTCTATCTCTTGAGGATCCGAGGGAAACGATTCCTATTGAAAAACCATCTATCGACGATCCCCAGAAAAGGTCTTCGGAGGAGATTAGACTTCCATGTAGAAAACGAATCTGCCACAATCATCATCATCATCATCATAATAATAATAATATACCCCCTTCTCAACAACAGAATCCTACAACATTTGCAGATAAATGCATTCAAACCAATCCCTTTATAGTAACCCTTTTGATTGGAGAACCCGTGCATTAGCCTCGAAAAAAAATGAGATTCTAGACTGTTTCTATGACCAGAATGTTAAGCCAATAGATAGGTCTAGCTCAGAATTTTTCTTTTAAAAGAAAATAAATAAATAATCCAAAGACTATTCGTAAATATAAATGGTAAAGTTTCGAGTCGGCTGGAAAAAAATTTTCAGAGCTAAGAAAAATTCTCCAACTCAAAAAAAAAAAAAAAAAAAAAAAAAAAAAACTTTTTGTTAATTTTTATCATGTCTTAGACATGATAAAAATTAACGACCCTCTTCCCTTTTCGTCTGGGAATGTTGTCTCACTCTTTTGAAAAACAAATCGTGATTCATTCATGGAATGATTGCCATTAGAGAAAGGATGAGTCATGATCTATTTTTAGAAAGGGTGAGACATCCTTCCCAGACAAAAAGAGAGGGTCATTAATTTTTATCATGTCTAAAGACATGATAAAAATTAACCAAAAGTTTTTTTTTTTTTTTCAGCTCTGAGAAATTTTTTTTCTCCCAGCCGATTCGAGACTTTACCATTTTTTTTAAGAATGATTTCTCTCTGATCTATTATTTCAAAATTCCAAGTTTCGCTTCAGAACCATCTATGCTGTTGAAGAAGTAACGTGATATATGTATTTTTTTTTAATGATTTCTGTCAAGATTGAATTGTGCAGGATCGACCTTGCGAATTTCTTCTCTGTGTCTTTAAATAATAATGATACCGAACTGCTTTTTGTAGAGCGCAATGGAAAAAACCTTTTGTATGGTTAGGACAATTCATGTGTTCGATCCCCTTGTATTTGAGAATCTCTTGCGTCGATCCCGAAATGTAATAAATGGATCTTTGCAACCATTTCTCTAAAAACCGCCGTTTCATTTCTCCTCGCACCCAAATCATGGAAAAAGGTTCCGTCAACATCGTTAACACCCATGGAAAATAACTGTACGGAATTTCTCCTTCGTACCACGACAAGCCGTGATAATAATCACTCGCCCACACAGCGGTTCGTTTTTCTTTCTCGGTGAGCATTTGCCATGGAAACGAGGGTTTAAAAACAAATACCCCTCGAGAAGTACCGTCCAATGTGACGTAAGCCAATTCTTTCACAATAAAGGCTCCTTGAGAATCGTAGAAACCTTCAAAGTCGAGCACGAGTTCCATGTTTTTTATTTCTTTTTCTTTCCAAGGTGACCTTTATTATTATTATGATGGATGTGTATTGAGATACGCACGATATTATTCAAAAAACAAATATATATACGAATGTGACCTTTCCCAGAATTCATACGACCTGTCACGTGCAACCTTCTCTCTCTATATATATAAAAGAGGAGACGGCGAGAGAACGCTATCCATTTTTTCCTTCAGGACACACAGCGAGAGAGAGAGAGAATTTTGTTTTCTTTTTTTCCTCAATTGAAGAAGATGGACATTTTGAGTGCCAAACCTCTCAAAGATTCCTACATTGTTCTGGACATGGAATACTTTCACTGTTATGATCCAAAGACGGGAGATATATGTTTCATCTTGAAAGAACTGGGCTACATCACTTGCGATTTAACCTTATGCGGATCCATGATTTTTCTCCCTCCTGTCCATTACGATGACTTATCGTCCCGCAATCAAGCTGTGGTCAACCAGACTACAAATAACCGACACGGCCTTCAATGGACCGAGGGTCGTCTTTCCTACGAGCATCTTCCTACGATCCTGAAAATACTGACCGAAAATGTGGAGGTGATCTACGTCAATGGATACGATAAAGCCGAATTTTTCAGCAAGCTCTGCCAGCGATCCGTTTACGAGTTTTACATCCCAGGGAAAACCGAGTGGCGGAACAAGTCGAAATGCACGCGACACCAATATTTCCAAAAGATGATTCATTGTGCCGAGAACAAGGTGAGAAATTTTCGATACCATTTGATGGAGGGTAGTTACGTTTTCCGGAAATTACATTGTTACCCCTCCGAAAGCAAAGCTGTCGAAGACGAAGAGGAGGCGGAAGAATCTCCCCAGGAGAACTCGTGCGACGATGAGGAGGAGGAGGAGGATGAACTTTCTAATAATAATAATAAATGTCTAAGTTGGGATGCTTTAGAGACCCAAGAATATTGGTCTCAACCCTTATCTCACCTAGACCTGAAAGAGGATCCTCAAGTGTACTCTTTGTGGTCCTCTTCTAAAATTTGGTCTTGGAGAGAACCCTTGAATGTTCATGAATGAAATGGTATGTAAATCCCTAGAGAAAAAAAAATAGAAAAAAAAAGTTCCTTTTTTTGTAATATGTTGATTTCTTTCCAATCCCATTTCTTTTCCATAACTCCAGCCCAATCGACGAGAAGAAGACGAATTTTCCAAGTTACACAAGACGAATCTTCCAAGTTACACAAGACGTAGAAAGATTTCACAAGGATTTATAAATCACACGCTCCCACATGATATATGTATAGAGAGAAAAAGACCCTCTGTTCTCTAGCCAATACGTCAAGACTTCCCTAAACTAAGAGAGATCATGAGTACCGAGGAAACCTTAGCAGAGCAAGTGGAAAGACTTTCAAAGAGATTAGAAGAGTTAAGACGGGATAGATTTACAGTTCCGCCGACTAAAGAGGAAACTATCATCGATTTCAACAAACCGCTGTACTTTCATCCCCTACCCCAAAGAATGAGACGAGTGGACTCGCCGTTGAACAGTTCCAATGAGAAACAAAATGTCACTTATTTGAATAGTCAATTTCAACACATGAATATTTCATAAGTATTTTTTTCCCTAAAGCGTAGGGAGATCGGATCAGTAGTTTTTCCCTTTTCATCGTCGAAAAAGATTGGGAGGAAAAATCTTTCTCAGCTCTCTCAGAAAAATTTTTCAGCCTTAAAAAAAAAAAAAAAAAAAAAAAAAAACTTTTTGTTAATTTTTATCATGTCTTAGACATGATAAAAATTAACAATAACCCTTTTGTCTGGGAATGTTGTCTCACACTTTCTAAAAATAGACCATCACTCCTCCTTTCCTAAAGAATAGAATTCCAAGAATGGGATCTGGTCTATTTTTAGAAACGGTGAGACCCTATTCCCAGACAAAAGGCGGGTAGAGTTAATTTTTATCATGCCTAAAGTTCAGGGTCCATCCATCTTCTTATGTGAAACGGTGACCCTGACAAGATCGAGATA
Organism: Stegodyphus dumicola; assembly: GCF_044657685.1. Taxonomy (NCBI): domain Eukaryota; kingdom Metazoa; phylum Arthropoda; class Arachnida; order Araneae; family Eresidae; genus Stegodyphus; species Stegodyphus dumicola. The sequence continues at coordinate 31,934,203 of NC_140770.1, forward strand.
AACAAGTCCTGTGAGTTGTTTTGTAATCTTGACGCGATCCAAGAAAGACTTTTTATTATTATTATTATTATTATTATTTTTTTGAAATAGGCGGGGGGTGGGGAGAGAAAATGTTCTCACGACCCTCAGATATCTTTTCATAAATATATTTTTTATCAAAGTGTTTCTTTCATTCCGATCCTTTTAAGAGCTTGGAATGACCCTGACATTTAGATGGGGTCGCGATCCCGACAGATGTCGCGCGAGTATAAAAGTGTGTATCCTCCGCGAGATTTCTTCAGAGAACAGAAGAAGACGTGAACTCAGCTGGTAAGTCCCTTTGGTCCTATGAATATGGTTTAATCATAACTTCATTTAAAAAGACCTTTGAAACTTTGAAACTTCTTAACCCTTTGAAAAGAAAAATCTCTTTCAAGACGACGACTCTAAAACGTTTTATTGTTTTCCCCCCCTTCTAGATCTTCCCTGTTATACATATATACTTTTTCGATTCTCTTTTTTGCTCCTGTTTGTGGAAGACATCACCGTATTCATCGCCATGGCGTGTTCAGAAAACTTTATCGTGCTCGATCTAGAGGGTTTCCAGTCCTACAACCACAAGAAGGGTGAATTTACCTACGTTTTAAAAGAATTGGGCTATGCGACAAAAGATTTTTTGACCGTGGGATCGTTGACGTTTGCTCCTCCTCACCCCTTCCACCAACTGAGTGAAAAAAACCAAAAGACGAATGCCTGGCTGACGAGAAACCGGCACGGACTTCGTTGGAACGAGGGTCATATTCCCTACAACCATTTAGGACGCATTCTCCAATCGCTCACTCACAGCTTCTCCACGATTTATGTGGTGGGATGCCAGAAAGCTAAATTCTTTGCTAAAGCCTTGGATTATCAAAAACCCGTGACGGAAATTTATGTGCCAGATGGAATCATTTGGAAGTATCGGGAAAAATGTGCCCGACATCATCAAAGGATGAAATATTTCCATTGTGCCGAAAACAAAGTGCGCAACTATCGATGGCATATTACGGAAGGAGATTTTCATATCAATCACGTCTATCCAGACGGAACGGAGAAAGAGGAGAGGATTCAGAAGGAAGCAGACAATCCTCTGCAAGCTTTTGATAAGGCCTACGATCAGTTAGAGAAGGATCCGTCCTCAAAAGCGTACGATAACCTCATCCAGAAATGGGATAATCTGTCCTGTTTCCAAGTGATGGAACATCCGGATGAGCATACGCCTTTAAACTTGATGGGCTCTTCTACTTCGTCAACTTCCTCCAATAACTCGAGAAAGACGGAGGGTTGGGGAGACATACCTGAAAATATTCCCCATTACGATCCAGCAGCCTGTTGGGACGAACCTTCCAAAGAATCTCATGAGACCCCCAAAATATCTTCAGAGGATCCAAAGACAAAATCCACTGAGTGTTGGGACAATGAACGGACGACTCATGATCCAAAATCCACTAAGACTATGTCCACTGAGTGTTGGGACAATGAACAGACGACTCATGCTCCAAAATCTATTGAGACTATGTCCACTGAATGTTGGGACAATGAACGGAAGACCCATGCTCCAAAATCGACTGAGACTATGTCCACTGAGTGTTGGGACGATGAAACCGAAAAGACGACAGAGAATTGGGATGACCGTTCTCAAAAGTATTTGAATTGATATATACATAAACTCAGGAGAAAAAAAAATAAAGAAAAGAATTTTAGAAATAAGTAGGGAAAGGTTCTCCGCTTTCCCTATATTTATGGAAATGGACTGAGAAGAGAGAGAGAGACCAATCAGGAGACCAAAAAAAAAAAAATGGGTCTTGGAAGGAATGAGTGCAAATGCATTCGATTCCTTCCGAGGCCCATTTTTTTTGGGTCCCTCTCACATCCAATCTTGGAAAAGAACTTTGTCCTATTTTTCTAGGTCCATTCAAAAAGAAATGAATCTATCCATAAATTTTCTTAAAAGAAAAAAAACAAAAAGATCCATTACCTCTTGACGGTCCAAAGACGAGAATCTTGGAAAAAGTTATCCACTCTCTCCATCCAGTCAAGCTTCTCTGTAGAAAATCTAGTAGGTGCATCTGCATTCTTGAACACCCGGCAGTTATTATTGGACGCGAAACGTCGAATGCTGAAATAGTTAACAGTGAGCCCATTCTTAAAGAAACGGGGAAGTTTTATTCATCCAGTCGAGTGCGGAAAAATTTCTGAGAGCCGGAGAAAAATTTCTCTGGCTGAAAAAAAAAAAAAAAAAAAAAAACCCCTTTTAGTCTGAAAATTGATGTCTTCAATTTTTGAAAAATTGAAGACATCAATTTTCAAATTTTCAGACTAAAAAGGGGGGTAATTTATTTTTCAGAAACTTTTCCCAGCCGACTCGATGTGAATAAAACTTTACTGTTTGTTAAGAATGTTATTTAATGGATCGATTTCAACCTATCGAGTTTCGCTTGAGTTCCGGCCGTGCTGTGGGCCCACCTGGATACAAGTTTTCCCCTTTTGGAATAGAATAAAACTTTACTGTTTTTTAAGAATGTTATTTAATGGATCGATTTCAACCTATCGAGTTTCGCTTGAGATTTAGATGTGAATAAAACTTTACTGTTTTTTAAGAATGTTATTTAATGGATCGATTTCAACCTATCGAGTTTCGCTTGAGTTCCGGCCGTGCTGTGGGCAAACCTGGATACAAGTTTTCCCCTTTTGGAATAGAATTTCCGTCAAGGTAGGCTACTTTTCCTCTTTTTGCATAATTCATGTCATTTCATTTGTATTACAATATACTGAAAACGGGCGTTCGAACTGATTTCTAGGCTATTTCTATACAAATGGAGCTCGATCCAAGAAAGAAATGATGTCTTTTTTTTATTTTGTGGACTGCCAATTTGTATTGGAATATACTGAAAACGGGTGTTTGAGTCGGTTTTCAGTATATTTCAATACAAATAGAGCTCGGTCTAAGAAAGAAATGATGTCTTTTTTTTTATTTTGTGAACTGCCAATTTGTATTGGAATATACTGAAAACGGGTGTTTGAGTCGGTTTTCAGTATATTTCAATACAAATAGAGCTCGATCCAAGAAAGAAATGATGTCTTTTTTTTTATTTTGTGGACTGCCAATTTGTATCGGAATATACTGAAAACGGGTGTTTGAGTCGGTTTTCAGTATATTTCAATACAAATAGAGCTCGATCCAAGAAAGAAATGATGTCTTTTTTTTATTTTGTGGACTGCCAATTTGTATTGGAATATACTGAAAACGGGTGTTTGAGTCGGTTTTCAGTATATTTCAATACAAGTGAAGCTCGATCCAAGAAAAAAATGATGTCTTTTTTTATTTTGTGGACTGCCAATTTTGTATTGGAATATACTGAAAACGGGCGTTCACGTCGGTTTTCAGTATATTTCAATACAAATGGAGCTGGATCCAAAAATGAAATGATGTCTTTTTTTATTTTGTGGACAACCAATTTTGTATTGGAATATACTGAAAACGGGCATTCACGTCGGTTATTAGTATATTTCAATACAAATGGAGCTGGATCCAAGAAAAAAATGATGTCTTTTTTTTATTTTGTGGACAGCCAATTTTGTATTGGAATATACTGAAAACGGGCGTTCACGTTGGTTTTCAGTATATTCCAATACAAATGGAGCTGGATCCAAGGAAAAAATGATGTCTTTTTTTATGTTGTGGACTGCCCTATTTTGTATTGGAATATACTGAAAACGGGCGTTCACGTCGGTTTTCAGTATATTACAATACAAGTGGAGCTCGATCCAAGAAAAAAATGATGTCTTTTTTTTATTTTGTGGACAGCCAATTTTGTATTGGAATATACTGAAAACGGGCGTTCACGTCGGTTTTCAGTATATTACAATACAAGTGGAGCTCCATCCAAGAAAAAAATGATGTCTTTTTTTATTTTGTGGACTGCCAATTTTGTATTGGAATATACTGAAAACGGGCGTTCACGTCGGTTTTCAGTATATTTCAATACAAATGGAGCTCCATCCAAGAAAAAAATGATGTCTTTTTTTTATGTTGTGGACTGCCCTATTTTGTATTAGAATATACTGAAAACGGGCGTTCACGTTGGTTTTCAGTACATTCTAATACAAGCGGAGCTCCATCCAAGAAAAAAAATGATGTCTTTTTTTTATGTTGTGGACTGCCCTATTTTGTATTGGAATATACTGAAAACGGGCGTTCGAGTCGGTTTTCAGTATATTCAAATACAAATGGGGCTCTATCCAAGGAAAAAATGATGTCTTTTTTTATGTTGTGGACAATCAATTTTGTATTGGAATATACTGAAAACGGGCGTTCGAGTCCTTTTTCCGACTATTTCTACACACATTCCACTATATTAAAATGACGTCATGGTTGAGTCCAAACAGAGTCGTCCCCGGACAGAGTCGTCTCCGGACAAAGTCGTCCCCGGACAATTTTATACCGAATTTGTATAGAGATATACTTAAAATGTGCTTGGAGGGGAGGGCGCTTTCTAGTATATTCCTATATACATTCGGTTGCATTCAGAAACAAAAATAATGTCTTTTTGAATGGACAAAAAACTTTTTGTTAATTTTTATCATGTCTTCTAGACATGATAAAAATTAACTCATCCCCCTTTTGTCTGGGTATGTTGTCTCACCGTTTCTAAAAATAGACCAGAACCCAGTCTTTTCTTGGAATTCTATTCTTTAAAAGGATGAGTCATGGTCTATTTTTAGAAAGTGGGAGACAACATTCCCAGACAAAAGGGGGGGGTGAGTTAATTTTTATCATGTCTAGAAGACATGCGAAAAATTAACAAAAAGTTTTTTTTTTTTTTTTTTTACATCTCAGAATTTTTTTCTGAGCTCTGAAAAATTTTTCCTAGCCGATCCCATTTCGTTTTTCGACTTTCACTTTCAACTCTTCACTTTTCCTATCCACTGTCGTTGGAATTGTGTTCACTGGAGGCTATTTCTTTTTTTGCAATCTCGCTTTTAGTTTTCTCTGAGATACTTTAGAAATGGCTATACAAATTTCACCATCTATATAGAGATGATGTCCAAACAAAGTCTTCCCCGGACTATCTTGATGACCGAATATGTATAGAAATAGTCTGAAAATGGGCTTGAGGGCCCATTTCTGGACGATTCCTCTACAAATTCGGCCGCATCCAGAAAAACAAAAATACATCGTTTCTTTTTGGGTGGACAGGAGATGATAAATTTCTTTTCTCTTTCTCCTAAGATTGGAGGAGAGAGTGGCCCAAAAAAATAGGTCTTGGAAGGAATCGAATGCATCTTGAAATGCACTCATTCCTTCCAAGACCCATTTTTTTGGTCTCCTGATTCAACTCTCCAGTCTATGGAATAGGGAAAGCGGAGAACGTTTCCCCTTCCTTAAGCGACTGGAGACCATATCGCATCATCATCATCATCATCACCATCATCCTCTTTCTGATACTTTTCAACGAAGGCTTGATGTCTCTGGATGATTTTGGGGAGATGATGGATCCCGAATTGAGTGATGTAAAAGAGAGGACTCTTTTTCCTTTCTTGTTCGTCTTGCACAGTCTCTCGGAGGGTGATATACGTTTCCCCGTCCTCCTCAATTTTCGTCAGAGGTCTCATGAATATTTTACACATCCAAGGGAAGAGCGACTTGTTATGCAGGGATTTCGAAGCGACGAAGGCCGCTTCATTCGAAGTGAGGACAATCTGGTTCGGTTGACCCCATTCTTTGGAGTAGTTGTCCAAATCGCCTAGTCGAAGAAAATGGTGTCGATTAGGAAAAAAGACTTGGAGAACACTCGTCGTATGCGAGACGTTCGTAGGCAAGAGAGTCAAGATATCTTTGGCATTCCAGTACAGGAATCCTAGATCCACATACGCGTGCACGTAATAGTCATCGTTATATTCCAGTTTGAGCAGCATGGCTTTTGTGTCTTTTTTTTTTCCGTTCTCAAGGCGAAACACTCGTCTGATATGAACAAGAGCTCGCTGGCGATCCGTTTATATAGACTCCTCAGAGAGAGAGAGAGAGGGAGAGGGGAGGAGGAACAAGGTTGATGAATTCTAAAATAAAAAAAATGATAAAACATGAGTGTTTGTGAAGGTCATAAAGAGATGATTATAGAGTTGTTTTATTTTTTATTTTCTCAAAAGAAAAAACCAAAAGGGTCCCATTCCATACGACATGGCCTTTGAGAAGGTGACAAGGTCATGTGTCTACAAAGTTGATAAACTTTAGAATAAAAAAAAAGCTTTCATCACGTAGCTCTCGAGAAGAAAATGACAGGGGTCTCTAGGAGAAGGTCATAGGTAGTATACAAAGGATGGTTGTTTTTTTTTCTTTCGTTCCTCTCAATCCCATGACCTTTGAAAAGGTGACGGGGTGTCCTTTAGGAAAAAAATAGAAGGTCATAGAGAGAGAGAGATAGACAAAGTTGATTTTTTTTTCTAGAAGTCAACCGTCACGTCGCCCATCACGTGGTCTTCTCGTATATATAGAGAGGCGAGTGGAAGACAGACTCTATTTCCCAGAGAGAGAGATTGCTGTGCGTATCCATATTTCTACTCAAGATGATGATCCGCGTCTTATATAATGAGTTTGTGAGCATTCGCTGTTATGTGGATGATGGAAGATTGTTTTGGAACGCTACGGACATTTTGCCTCTGATTCATACTTCCAGTAAAAGAACCTGGGACATTCTCTCCGTGTTTTTCGACGAACACCACGTCTTCAGGAAAATAAAAGATCTTGAGAGTCTCGGCAGTTCTCAAGAGGGATATGTCCTCTCCAGCGAAGAAATGTTACATCTGGCCGAAAATAATCCTAAAAATAATCAGCTTCTGGCCTGGGTGTATAGCATTTTAACTCAGCCGCTGGTTCGAGTTGTACCCAATCAACCCGTTTACCGACTGCTCTATCCGGGGGAGAAATTTCCCTTCATCACTCTTTTTAATCTGGGAGTGCGCTACATACCGCCTCATCCAGGCATGACGGATTCTTCTACTTACCCTAAACAATATGCCAGCGCTTATTGCCAGACAGACCCCCGTCAAGAAAAGGTCGTCGAGACTCAAACGGATCCTCTGGTGGTCTCTTTAAATGTCACTAAAGTTATCACCTTCTAAAAAAAACAACCACCACCACCCCAAAAAAATTTGCTCCTCCTACAAATATTTTTTATCTTCTCGAAAGAAAAAAAAAAAGAAACTTTTCATCTAGCCTCTTTCTTTCAATCCCTCTTAAGAGAGAGAGGGAGGAGAAAAGAAAGAGAGTTCTGAGGAGGCAAAAGAAATGGGTCTGGAAGGAAACGGGTGCATTGCGAGAAAAAGAGGGTCCTCTTTTCTTTTCTCGAAATGCACCCTTTTCCTTCCAGACCCATTTTTTTTATCACTTCTTCAAACCAATCTTGGAAAGGGGGGGATACAATAAATTGTGCGTAAAGTCCATTTCAATCAAGACTGGATTTTGTTTTTGAAAAGAAAACATAATGTTATATATAGATAGCTAAATCTTTATCATGATATTCTTTAAGAATTTCTTAGCCATTTGTCAAAGAAGGGGACTATAATTGAAGAATTTATGAATTTGGGAACATGTCACCCATGACAAATCTAAAATCTTGGAAGTAGATACTGGAAAGCCCCGCTCTGATTATAATTCTGAGTTCTAGCATGGGACATTTTTTAGATCAATAAGCTAAACTATTTTTCTAGTCTCATATTCTCTCGTGACTAGGGTTTCAGATTTGGGTAGAGAGAGACACTGTTCTGAACAGAAACGTGGAATGCTTTTATAGAAAAGTGAAGAGTTGAAAGTGAAAGTCGAAAAACGAAATGAGATCGGCTGTCAAAATATTTTCAGAGCTCAGAAAAAAATTCTGAGATGTAAAAAAAAAAAAAAAAAAAAAAAAAAAAAAAAAAAAAAAAAACTTTTTGTTAATTTTTATCATGTCTTCTAGACATGATAAAAATTAACTCACCCCCCCCTTTTGTCTGGGAATGTTGTCTCCCACTTTCTAAAAATAGACCATGACTCATCCTTTTAAAGAATAGAATTCCAAGAAAAGACTGGATTCTGGTCTATTTTTAGAAACGGTGAGACAACATACCCAGACAAAAGGGGGATGAGTTAATTTTTATCATGTCTAGAAGACATGATAAAAATTAACAAAAAGTTTTTTTTTTTTTTTTTTTTTTTTTTTTACATCTCAGAATTTTTTTCTGAGCTCTGAAAATATTTTGCCAGCCGATCTCATTTCGTTATCATTTTTTTTATTTTAGAATTCATCAACCTTGTTCCTCCTCCCCTCTCCCTCTCTCTCTCTCTCTCTGAGGAGTCTATATAAACGGATCGCCAGCGAGCTCTTGTTCATATCAGACGAGTGTTTCGCCTTGAGAACGAAAAAAAAAAGACACAAAAGCCATGCTGCTCAAACTGGAATATAACGATGACTATTACGTGCACGCGTATGTGGATCTAGGATTCCTGTACTGGAATGCCAAAGATATCTTGACTCTCTTGCCTACGAACGTCTCGCATACGACGAGTGTTCTCCAAGTCTTTTTTCCTAATCGACACCATTTTCTTCGACTAGGCGATTTGGACAACTACTCCAAAGAATGGGGTCAACCGAACCAGATTGTCCTCACTTCGAATGAAGCGGCCTTCGTCGCTTCGAAATCCCTGCATAACAAGTCGCTCTTCCCTTGGATGTGTAAAATATTCATGAGACCTCTGACGAAAATTGAGGAGGACGGGGAAACGTATATCACCTCCGAGAGACTGTGCAAGACGAACAAGAAAGGAAAAAGTGTCCTCTCTTTTTCATCACTCAATTCGGGATCCATCATCTCCCCAAAATCATCCAGAGACATCAAGCCTTCGTTGAAAAGTATCAGAAAGAGGATGATGGTGATGATGATGATGATGATGCGATATGGTCTCCAGTCGCTTAAGGAAGGGGAAACGTTCTCCGCTTTCCCTATTCCATAGACTGGAGAGTTGAATCAGGAGACCAAAAAAATGGGTCTTGGAAGGAATGAGTGCATTTCAAGATGCATTCGATTCTTTCCAAGACCCATTTTTTTGGGCCACTCTCTCCTCCAATCTTGGGAGAGAGAGAAATGAAATTTATCATCTCCTGTCCACCCAAAAAGAAACGATGTATTTTTGTTTTTCTGGATGCGGCCGAATTTGTAGAGGAATCGTCCAGAAATGGGCCCTCAAGCCCATTTTCAGACTATTTCTATACATATTCGGTCATCAAAATGGTCCGGGGACGACTTTGTTTGGACATCATCTCTATATAGATGGTGAAATTTGTATAGCCATTTCTAAAGAATCTCAGAGAAAACTAAAAGCGAGATTGCAAAAAAAGAAATAGCCTCCAGTGAACACAATTCCAACGACAGTGGATAGGAAAAGTGAAGAGTTGAAAGTGAAAGTCGAAAAACGAAATGGGATCGGCTAGGAAAAATTTTTCAGAGCTCAGAAAAAAATTCTGAGATGTAAAAAAAAAAAAAACTTTTTGTTAATTTTTCGCATGTCTTCTAGACATGATAAAAATTAACTCACCCCCCCTTTTGTCTGGGAATGTTGTCTCCCACTTTCTAAAAATAGACCATGACTCATCCTTTTAAAGAATAGAATTCCAAGAAAAGACTGGGTTCTGGTCCATTTTTAGAAACGGTGAGACAACATACCCAGACAAAAGGGGGATGAGTTAATTTTTATCATGTCTAGAAGACATGATAAAAATTAACAAAAAGTTTTTTGTCCATTCAAAAAGACATTCTTCTTGTTTCTGAATGCAACCGAATGTATATAGGAATATACTAGAAAGCGCCCTCCCCTCCAAGCCCATTTTAAGTATATCTCTATACAAATTCGGTATAAAATTGTCCGGGGACGACTTTGTCCGGAGACGACTCTGTCCGGGGACGACTCTGTTTGGACTCAACCATGACGTCATTTTAATATAGTGGAATGTGTGTAGAAATAGTCAGAAAAAGGACTCGAACGCCCGTTTTCAGTATATTCCAATACAAAATTGATTGTCCACAACATAAAAAAAGACATCATTTTTTCCTTGGATAGAGCTCCATTTGTATTTGAATATACTGAAAACCGACTCGAACGCCCGTTTTCAGTATATTCCAATACAAAATAGGGCAGTCCACAACATAAAAAAAAGACATCATTTTTTTCTTGGATGGAGCTCCACTTGTATTAGAATATACTGAAAACCAACGTGAACGCCCGTTTTCAGTATATTCTAATACAAAATAGGGCAGTCCACAACATAAAAAAAAGACATCATTTTTTTCTTGGATGGAGCTCCATTTGTATTGAAATATACTGAAAACCGACGTGAACGCCCGTTTTCAATACAAAATTGGCAGTCCACAAAATAAAAAAAAGACATCATTTTTTTCTTGGATCGAGCTCCACTTGTATCGTAATATACTGAAAACCGACGTGAACGCCAGTTTTCAGTATATTCCATTACAAAATTGGCTGCCCACAAAATAAAAAAAAGACGCCATTTTTTTTCTTGGATCGAGCTCCATTTGTATTGTAATATACTGAAAACCGACTCGAACGCCCGTTTTCAGTATATTCCAATACAAAATAGAGCAGTCCACAACATAAAAAAAGACATCATTTTTTTCTTGGATGGAGCTCCATTTGTATTGAAATATACTGAAAACCGACGTGAACGCCCGTTTTCTGTATATTCCAATACAAAATTGGCTGTCCACAAAATAAAAAAAACACATCATTTTTTCTTGGATGGAGCTCCACTTGTATTGTAATATACTGAAAACCGACGTGAACGCCCGTTTTCAGTATATTCCAATACAAAATTGGCTGTCCACAAAATAAAAAAAAGACATCATTTTTTTCTTGGATCGAGCTCCACTTGTATTGTAATATACTGAAAACCGACGTGAACGCCCGTTTTCAGTATATTCCAATACAAAATAAAGCAGTCCACAACATAAAAAAAAGACATCATTTTTTTCTTGGATCCAGCTCCATTTGTATTGGAATATACTGAAAACCAACGTGAACGCCCGTTTTCAGTATATTCCAATACAAAATTGGCTGTCCACAAAATAAAAAAAAGACATCATTTTTTTCTTGGATCCAGCTCCACTTGTATTGTAATATACTGAAAACCGACGTGAATGCCCGTTTTCAGTATATTCCAATACAAATTGGCAGTCCACAAAATAAAAAAAAGACATCATTTCTTTTGTGGATCGAGCTCTATTTGTATTGAAATATACTGAAAACCGACTCAAACACCCGTTTTCAGTATATTCCAATACAAATTGGCAGTCCACAAAATAAAAAAAAAGACATCATTTCTTTCTTGGATCGAGCTCCATTTGTATAGAAATAGCCTAGAAATCAGTTCGAACGCCCGTTTTCAGTATATTGTAATACAAATGAAATGACATGAAAAATGCAAAAAGAGGAAAAGTAGCCTACCTTGACGGAAATTCTATTCCAAAAGGGGAAAACTTGTATCCAGGTTTGCCCACAGCACGGCCGGAACTCAAGCGAAACTCGATAGGTTGAAATCGATCCATTAAATAACATTCTTAAAAAACAGTAAAGTTTTATTCACATCTAAAACTCAAGCGAAACTCGATAGGTTGAAATCGATCCATTAAATAACATTCTTAAAAAACAGTAAAGTTTTATTCTATTCCAAAAGGGGAAAACTTGTATCCAGGTGGGCCCACAGCACGGCCGGAACTCAAGCGAAACTCGATAGGTTGAAATCGATCCATTAAATAACATTCTTAACAAACAGTAAAGTTTTATTCACATCGAGTCGGCTGGGAAAAGTTTCTGAAAAATAAATTACCCCCCTTTTTAGTTTGAAAATTTGAAAATTGAGGACATCAATTTTCAGACTAAAAGGGGGGTATTTTTTTTTTTTTTTTTTTTTTCAGCCAGAGAAATTTTTCTCCGGCTCTCAGAAATTTTTCCGCACTCGACTGGATGAATAAAACATCCCCGTTTCTTTAAGAATGGGCTCACTGTTAACTATTTCAGCATTCGACGTTTCGCGTCCAATAATAACTGCCGGGTGTTCAAGAATGCAGATGCACCTACTAGATTTTCTACAGAGAAGCTTGACTGGATGGAGAGAGTGGATAACTTTTTCCAAGATTCTCGTCTTTGGACCGTCAAGAGGTAATGGATCTTTTTGTTTTTTTTCTTTTAAGAAAATTTATGGATAGATTCATTTCTTTTTGAATGGACCTAGAAAAATAGGACAAAGTTCTTTTCCAAGATTGGATGAGAGAGGGACCCAAAAAAAATGGGTCTCGGAAGGAATCGAATGCATTTGCACTCATTCCTTCCAAGACCCATTTTTTTTTTTGGTCTCCTGATTCGTCTCTCTCTCTCTTCTCAGTCCATTTCCATAAATATAGGGAAAGCGGAGAACCTTTCCCCTTCCTTAAGCGACTGGAGACCATATCGCATCATCATCATCATCATCACCATCATCCTCTTTCTGATACTTTTCAACGAAGGCTTGATGTCTCTGGATGATTTTGGGGAGATGATGGATCCCGAATTGAGTGATGTAAAAGAGAGGACTCTTTTTCCTTTCTTGTTCGTCTTGCACAGTCTCTCGGAGGGTGATATACGTTTCCCCGTCCTCCTCAATTTTCGTCAGAGGTCTCATGAATATTTTACACATCCAAGGGAAGAGCGACTTGTTATGCAGGGATTTCGAAGCGACGAAGGCCGCTTCATTCGAAGTGAGGACAATCTGGTTCGGTTGACCCCATTCTTTGGAGTAGTTGTCCAAATCGCCTAGTCGAAGAAAATGGTGTCGATTAGGAAAAAAGACTTGGAGAACACTCGTCGTATGCGAGACGTTCGTAGGCAAGAGAGTCAAGATATCTTTGGCATTCCAGTACAGGAATCCTAGATCCACATACGCGTGCACGTAATAGTCATCGTTATATTCCAGTTTGAGCAGCATGGCTTTTGTGTCTTTTTTTTTTCCGTTCTCAAGGCGAAACACTCGTCTGATATGAACAAGAGCTCGCTGGCGATCCGTTTATATAGACTCCTCAGAGAGAGAGAGAGAGGGAGAGGGGAGGAGGAACAAGGTTGATGAATTCTAAAATAAAAAAAATGATAAAACATGAGTGTTTGTGAAGGTCATAAAGAGATGATTATAGAGTTGTTTTATTTTTTATTTTCTCAAAAGAAAAAACCAAAAGGGTCCCATTCCATACGACATGGCCTTTGAGAAGGTGACAAGGTCATGTGTCTACAAAGTTGATAAACTTTAGAATAAAAAAAAAGCTTTCATCACGTAGCTCTCGAGAAGAAAATGACAGGGGTCTCTAGGAGAAGGTCATAGGTAGTATACAAAGGATGGTTGTTTTTTTTTCTTTCGTTCCTCTCAATCCCATGACCTTTGAAAAGGTGACGGGGTGTCCTTTAGGAAAAAAATAGAAGGTCATAGAGAGAGAGAGATAGACAAAGTTGATTTTTTTTTCTAGAAGTCAACCGTCACGTCGCCCATCACGTGGTCTTCTCGTATATATAGAGAGGCGAGTGGAAGACAGACTCTATTTCCCAGAGAGAGAGACTGCTGTGCGTATCCATATTTCTACTCAAGATGATGATCCGCGTCTTATATAATGAGTTTGTGAGCATTCGCTGTTATGTGGATGATGGAAGATTGTTTTGGAACGCTACGGACATTTTGCCTCTGATTCATACTTCCAGTAAAAGAACCTGGGACATTCTCTCCGTGTTTTTCGACGAACACCACGTCTTCAGGAAAATAAAAGATCTTGAGAGTCTCGGCAGTTCTCAAGAGGGATATGTCCTCTCCAGCGAAGAAATGTTACATCTGGCCGAAAATAATCCTAAAAATAATCAGCTTCTGGCCTGGGTGTATAGCATTTTAACTCAGCCGCTGGTTCGAGTTGTACCCAATCAACCCGTTTACCGACTGCTCTATCCGGGGGAGAAATTTCCCTTCATCACTCTTTTTAATCTGGGAGTGCGCTACATACCGCCTCATCCAGGCATGACGGATTCTTCTACTTACCCTAAACAATATGCCAGCGCTTATTGCCAGACAGACCCCCGTCAAGAAAAGGTCGTCGAGACTCAAACGGATCCTCTGGTGGTCTCTTTAAATGTCACTAAAGTTATCACCTTCTAAAAAAAACAACCACCACCACCCAAAAAAAATTTGCTCCTCCTCCAAATTTTTTTTATCTTCTCGAAAGAAAAAAAAAAAGAAACTTTTCATCTAGCCTCTTTCTTTCAATCCCTCTTAAGAGAGAGAGGGAGGAGAAAAGAAAGAGAGTTCTGAGGAGGCAAAAGAAATGGGTCTGGAAGGAAACGGGTGCATTGCGAGAAAAAGAGGGTCCTCTTTTCTTTTCTCGAAATGCACCCTTTTCCTTCCAGACCCATTTTTTTATCACTTCTTCAAACCAATCTTGGAAAGGGGGGGATACAATAAATTGTGCGTAAAGTCCATTTCAATCAAGACTGGATTTTGTTTTTGAAAAGAAAACATAATGTTATATATAGATAGCTAAATCTTTATCATGATATTCTTTAAGAATTTCTTAGCCATTTGTCAAAGAAGGGGACTATAATTGAAGAATTTATGAATTTGGGAACATGTCACCCATGACAAATCTAAAATCTTGGAAGTAGATACTGGAAAGCCCCGCTCTGATTATAATTCTGAGTTCTAGCATGGGACATTTTTTAGATCAATAAGCTAAACTATTTTTCTAGTCTCATATTCTCTCGTGACTAGGGTTTCAGATTTGGGTAGAGAGAGACACTGTTCTGAACAGAAACGTGGAATGCTTTTATAGAAAAGTGAAGAGTTGAAAGTGAAAGTCGAAAAACGAAATGAGATCGGCTGTCAAAATATTTTCAGAGCTCAGAAAAAAATTCTGAGATGTAAAAAAAAAAAAAAAAAAAAAAAAAAAAAAAAAAAAAAAAAAACTTTTTGTTAATTTTTATCATGTCTTCTAGACATGATAAAAATTAACTCACCCCCCCTTTTGTCTGGGAATGTTGTCTCCCACTTTCTAAAAATAGACCATGACTCATCCTTTTAAAGAATAGAATTCCAAGAAAAGACTGGATTCTGGTCTATTTTTAGAAACGGTGAGACAACATACCCAGACAAAAGGGGGATGAGTTAATTTTTATCATGTCTAGAAGACATGATAAAAATTAACAAAAAGTTTTTTTTTTTTTTTTTTTTTTTTTACATCTCAGAATTTTTTTCTGAGCTCTGAAAATATTTTGCCAGCCGATCTCATTTCGTTATCATTTTTTTTATTTTAGAATTCATCAACCTTGTTCCTCCTCCCCTCTCCCTCTCTCTCTCTCTCTCTGAGGAGTCTATATAAACGGATCGCCAGCGAGCTCTTGTTCATATCAGACGAGTGTTTCGCCTTGAGAACGAAAAAAAAAAGACACAAAAGCCATGCTGCTCAAACTGGAATATAACGATGACTATTACGTGCACGCGTATGTGGATCTAGGATTCCTGTACTGGAATGCCAAAGATATCTTGACTCTCTTGCCTACGAACGTCTCGCATACGACGAGTGTTCTCCAAGTCTTTTTTCCTAATCGACACCATTTTCTTCGACTAGGCGATTTGGACAACTACTCCAAAGAATGGGGTCAACCGAACCAGATTGTCCTCACTTCGAATGAAGCGGCCTTCGTCGCTTCGAAATCCCTGCATAACAAGTCGCTCTTCCCTTGGATGTGTAAAATATTCATGAGACCTCTGACGAAAATTGAGGAGGACGGGGGAACGTATATCACCTCCGAGAGACTGTGCAAGACGAACAAGAAAGGAAAAAGTGTCCTCTCTTTTTCATCACTCAATTCGGGATCCATCATCTCCCCAAAATCATCCAGAGACATCAAGCCTTCGTTGAAAAGTATCAGAAAGAGGATGATGGTGATGATGATGATGATGATGCGATATGGTCTCCAGTCGCTTAAGGAAGGGGAAACGTTCTCCGCTTTCCCTATTCCATAGACTGGAGAGTTGAATCAGGAGACCAAAAAAATGGGTCTTGGAAGGAATGAGTGCATTTCAAGATGCATTCGATTCTTTCCAAGACCCATTTTTTTGGGCCACTCTCTCCTCCAATCTTGGGAGAGAGAGAAATGAAATTTATCATCTCCTGTCCACCCAAAAAGAAACGATGTATTTTTGTTTTTCTGGATGCGGCCGAATTTGTAGAGGAATCGTCCAGAAATGGGCCCTCAAGCCCATTTTCAGACTATTTCTATACATATTCGGTCATCAAAATGGTCCGGGGACGACTTTGTTTGGACATCATCTCTATATAGATGGTGAAATTTGTATAGCCATTTCTAAAGAATCTCAGAGAAAACTAAAAGCGAGATTGCAAAAAAAGAAATAGCCTCCAGTGAACACAATTCCAACGACAGTGGATAGGAAAAGTGAAGAGTTGAAAGTGAAAGTCGAAAAACGAAATGGGATCGGCTAGGAAAAATTTTTCAGAGCTCAGAAAAAAATTCTGAGATGTAAAAAAAAAAAAAAACTTTTTGTTAATTTTTCGCATGTCTTCTAGACATGATAAAAATTAACTCACCCCCCCTTTTGTCTGGGAATGTTGTCTCCCACTTTCTAAAAATAGACCATGACTCATCCTTTTAAAGAATAGAATTCCAAGAAAAGACTGGGTTCTGGTCTATTTTTAGAAACGGTGAGACAACATACCCAGACAAAAGGGGGATGAGTTAATTTTTATCATGTCTAGAAGACATGATAAAAATTAACAAAAAGTTTTTTGTCCATTCAAAAAGACATTCTTCTTGTTTCTGAATGCAACCGAATGTATATAGGAATATACTAGAAAGCGCCCTCCCCTCCAAGCCCATTTTAAGTATATCTCTATACAAATTCGGTATAAAATTGTCCGGGGACGACTTTGTCCGGAGACGACTCTGTCCGGGGACGACTCTGTTTGGACTCAACCATGACGTCATTTTAATATAGTGGAATGTGTGTAGAAATAGTCAGAAAAAGGACTCGAACGCCCGTTTTCAGTATATTCCAATACAAAATTGATTGTCCACAACATAAAAAAAGACATCATTTTTTCCTTGGATAGAGCTCCATTTGTATTTGAATATACTGAAAACCGACTCGAACGCCCGTTTTCAGTATATTCCAATACAAAATAGGGCAGTCCACAACATAAAAAAAAGACATCATTTTTTTCTTGGATGGAGCTCCACTTGTATTAGAATATACTGAAAACCAACGTGAACGCCCGTTTTCAGTATATTCTAATACAAAATAGGGCAGTCCACAACATAAAAAAAAGACATCATTTTTTTCTTGGATGGAGCTCCATTTGTATTGAAATATACTGAAAACCGACGTGAACGCCCGTTTTCAATACAAAATTGGCAGTCCACAAAATAAAAAAAAGACATCATTTTTTTCTTGGATCGAGCTCCACTTGTATCGTAATATACTGAAAACCGACGTGAACGCCAGTTTTCAGTATATTCCATTACAAAATTGGCTGCCCACAAAATAAAAAAAAGACACCATTTTTTTTCTTGGATCGAGCTCCATTTGTATTGTAATATACTGAAAACCGACTCGAACGCCCGTTTTCAGTATATTCCAATACAAAATAGAGCAGTCCACAACATAAAAAAAGACATAATTTTTTTCTTGGATGGAGCTCCATTTGTATTGAAATATACTGAAAACCGACGTGAACGCCCGTTTTCTGTATATTCCAATACAAAATTGGCTGTCCACAAAATAAAAAAAACACATCATTTTTTCTTGGATGGAGCTCCACTTGTATTGTAATATACTGAAAACCGACGTGAACGCCCGTTTTCAGTATATTCCAATACAAAATTGGCTGTCCACAAAATAAAAAAAAGACATCATTTTTTTCTTGGATCGAGCTCCACTTGTATTGTAATATACTGAAAACCGACGTGAACGCCCGTTTTCAGTATATTCCAATACAAAATAGGGCAGTCCACAACATAAAAAAAAGACATCATTTTTTTCTTGGATCCAGCTCCATTTGTATTGGAATATACTGAAAACCAACGTGAACGCCCGTTTTCAGTATATTCCAATACAAAATTGGCTGTCCACAAAATAAAAAAAAGACATCATTTTTTTCTTGGATCCAGCTCCACTTGTATTGTAATATACTGAAAACCGACGTGAATGCCCGTTTTCAGTATATTCCAATACAAATTGGCAGTCCACAAAATAAAAAAAAGACATCATTTCTTTTGTGGATCGAGCTCTATTTGTATTGAAATATACTGAAAACCGACTCAAACACCCGTTTTCAGTATATTCCAATACAAATTGGCAGTCCACAAAATAAAAAAAAAGACATCATTTCTTTCTTGGATCGAGCTCTATTTGTATTGAAATATACTGAAAACCGACTCAAACACCCGTTTTCAGTATATTCCAATAAAAATTGGCAGTCCACAAAATAAAAAAAAGACATCATTTCTTTCTTGGATCGAGCTCCATTTGTATAGAAATAGCCTAGAAATCAGTTCGAACGCCCGTTTTCAGTATATTGTAATACAAATGAAATGACATGAAAAATGCAAAAAGAGGAAAAGTAGCCTACCTTGACGGAAATTCTATTCCAAAAGGGGAAAACTTGTATCCAGGTTTGCCCACAGCACGGCCGGAACTCAAGCGAAACTCGATAGGTTGAAATCGATCCATTAAATAACATTCTTAAAAAACAGTAAAGTTTTATTCACATCTAAAACTCAAGCGAAACTCGATAGGTTGAAATCGATCCATTAAATAACATTCTTAAAAAACAGTAAAGTTTTATTCTATTCCAAAAGGGGAAAACTTGTATCCAGGTGGGCCCACAGCACGGCCGGAACTCAAGCGAAACTCGATAGGTTGAAATCGATCCATTAAATAACATTCTTAACAAACAGTAAAGTTTTATTCACATCGAGTCGGCTGGGAAAAGTTTCTGAAAAATAAATTACCCCCCTTTTTAGTTTGAAAATTTGAAAATTGAGGACATCAATTTTCAGACTAAAAGGGGGGTATTTTTTTTTTTTTTTTTTTTTTCAGCCAGAGAAATTTTTCTCCGGCTCTCAGAAATTTTTCCGCACTCGACTGGATGAATAAATCATCCCCGTTTCTTTAAGAATGGGCTCACTGTTAACTATTTCAGCATTCGACGTTTCGCGTCCAATAATAACTGCCGGGTGTTCAAGAATGCAGATGCACCTACTAGATTTTCTACAGAGAAGCTTGACTGGATGGAGAGAGTGGATAACTTTTTCCAAGATTCTCGTCTTTGGACCGTCAAGAGGTAATGGATCTTTTTGTTTTTTTTCTTTTAAGAAAATTTATGGATAGATTCATTTCTTTTTGAATGGACCTAGAAAAATAGGACAAAGTTCTTTTCCAAGATTGGATGAGAGAGGGACCCAAAAAAAATGGGTCTCGGAAGGAATCGAATGCATTTGCACTCATTCCTTCCAAGACCCATTTTTTTTTTTGGTCTCCTGATTCGTCTCTCTCTCTCTTCTCAGTCCATTTCCATAAATATAGGGAAAGCGGACAACCTTTCCCTACTTATTTCTAAAAATCTTTTCTTTATTTTTTTTCTCCTGAGTTTATGTATATATCAATTCAAATACTTTTGAGAACGGTCATCCCAATTCTCTGTCGTCTTTTCGGTTTCATCGTCCCAACACTCAGTGGACATAGTCTCAGTCGATTTTGGAGCATGGGTCGTCCGTTCATTGTCCCAACATTCAGTGGACATAGTCTCAATAGATTTTGGAGCATGAGTCGTCTGTTCATTGTCCCAACACTCAGTGGATTTTGTCTTTGGATCCTCTGAAGATATTTGGGGGGTCTCATGAGATTCTTTGGAAGGTTCGTCCCAACAGGCTGCTGGATCGTAATGGGGAATATTTTCAGGTATGTCTCCCCAACCCTCCGTCTTCCTCGAGTTATTGGAGGAAGTTGACGAAGTAGAAGAGCCCATCAAGTTTAAAGGCGTATGCTCATCCGGATGTTCCATCACTTGGAAACAGGACAGATTATCCCATTTCTGGATGAGGTTATCGTACGCTTTTGAGGACGGATCCTTCTCTAACTGATCGTAGGCCTTATCAAAAGCTTGCAGAGGATTGTCTGCTTCCTCCTGAATCCTCTCCTCTTTCTCCGTTCCGTCTGGATAGACGTGATTGATATGAAAATCTCCTTCCGTAATATGCCATCGATAGTTGCGCACTTTGTTTTCGGCACAATGGAAATATTTCATCCTTTGATGATGTCGGGCACATTTTTCCCGATACTTCCAAATGATTCCATCTGGCACATAAATTTCCGTCACGGGTTTTTGATAATCCAAGGCTTTAGCAAAGAATTTAGCTTTCTGGCATCCCACCACATAAATCGTGGAGAAGCTGTGAGTGAGCGATTGGAGAATGCGTCCTAAATGGTTGTAGGGAATATGACCCTCGTTCCAACGAAGTCCGTGCCGGTTTCTCGTCAGCCAGGCATTCGTCTTTTGGTTTTTTTCACTCAGTTGGTGGAAGGGGTGAGGAGGAGCAAACGTCAACGATCCCACGGTCAAAAAATCTTTTGTCGCATAGCCCAATTCTTTTAAAACGTAGGTAAATTCACCCTTCTTGTGGTTGTAGGACTGGAAACCCTCTAGATCGAGCACGATAAAGTTTTCTGAACACGCCATGGCGATGAATACGGTGATGTCTTCCACAAACAGGAGCAAAAAAGAGAATCGAAATGGTATATATGTATAACAGGGAAGATCTAGAAGGGGGGGGGAAACAATAAAACGTTTTAGAGTCGTCGTCTTGAAAGAGATTTTTCTTTTCAAAGGGTTAAGAAGTTTCAAAGGTCTTTTTAAATGAAGTTATGATTAAACCATATTCATAGGACCAAAGGGACTTACCAGCTGAGTTCACGTCTTCTTCTGTTCTCTGAAGAAATCTCGCGGAGGATACACACTTTTATACTCGCGCGACATCTGTCGGGATCGCGACCCCATCTAAATGTCAGGGTCATTCCAACCTCTTAAAAGGATCGGAATGAAAGAAACACTTTGATAAAAAATATATTTATGAAAAGATATCTGAGGGTCGTGAGAACATTTTCTCTCCCCACCCCCCGCCTATTTCAAATAATAATAATAATAATAATAATAATAAAAAGTCTTTCTTGGATCGCGTCAAGATTACAAAACAACTCACAGGACTTGTTTATCTCGATCTTGTCAGGGTCACCGTTTCACATAAGAAGATGGATGGACCCTGAACTTTAGGCATGATAAAAATTAACTCTACCCGCCTTTTGTCTGGGAATAGGGTCTCACCGTTTCTAAAAATAGACCAGATCCCATTCTTGGAATTCTATTCTTTAGGAAAGGAGGAGTGATGGTCTATTTTTAGAAAGTGTGAGACAACATTCCCAGACAAAAGGGTTATTGTTAATTTTTATCATGTCTAAGACATGATAAAAATTAACAAAAAGTTTTTTTTTTTTTTTTTTTTTTTTTAAGGCTGAAAAATTTTTCTGAGAGAGCTGAGAAAGATTTTTCCTCCCAATCTTTTTCGACGATGAAAAGGGAAAAACTACTGATCCGATCTCCCTACGCTTTAGGGAAAAAAATACTTATGAAATATTCATGTGTTGAAATTGACTATTCAAATAAGTGACATTTTGTTTCTCATTGGAACTGTTCAACGGCGAGTCCACTCGTCTCATTCTTTGGGGTAGGGGATGAAAGTACAGCGGTTTGTTGAAATCGATGATAGTTTCCTCTTTAGTCGGCGGAACTGTAAATCTATCCCGTCTTAACTCTTCTAATCTCTTTGAAAGTCTTTCCACTTGCTCTGCTAAGGTTTCCTCGGTACTCATGATCTCTCTTAGTTTAGGGAAGTCTTGACGTATTGGCTAGAGAACAGAGGGTCTTTTTCTCTCTATACATATTTCATGTGGGAGCGTGTGATTTATAAATCCTTGTGAAATCTTTCTACGTCTTGTGTAACTTGGAAGATTCGTCTTGTGTAACTTGGAAAATTCTTCTTCTTCTCGTCGATTGGGCTGGAGTTATGGAAAAGAAATGGGATTGGAAAGAAATCAACATATTACAAAAAAAGGAACTTTTTTTTTCTATTTTTTTTTCTCTGGGATTTACATACCATTTCATTCATGAACATTCAAGGGTTCTCTCCAAGACCAAATTTTAGAAGAGGACCACAAAGAGTACACTTGAGGATCCTCTTTCAGGTCTAGGTGAGATAAGGGTTGAGACCAATATTCTTGGGTCTCTAAAGCATCCCAACTTAGACATTTATTATTATTATTAGAAAGTTCATCCTCCTCCTCCTCATCGTCGCACGAGTTCTCCTGGGGAGATTCTTCCGCCTCCTCTTCGTCTTCGACAGCTTTGCTTTCGGAGGGGTAACAATGTAATTTCCGGAAAACGTAACTACCCTCCATCAAATGGTATCGAAAATTTCTCACCTTGTTCTCGGCACAATGAATCATCTTTTGGAAATATTGGTGTCGCGTGCATTTCGACTTGTTCCGCCACTCGGTTTTCCCTGGGATGTAAAACTCGTAAACGGATCGCTGGCAGAGCTTGCTGAAAAATTCGGCTTTATCGTATCCATTGACGTAGATCACCTCCACATTTTCGGTCAGTATTTTCAGGATCGTAGGAAGATGCTCGTAGGAAAGACGACCCTCGGTCCATTGAAGGCCGTGTCGGTTATTTGTAGTCTGGTTGACCACAGCTTGATTGCGGGACGATAAGTCATCGTAATGGACAGGAGGGAGAAAAATCATGGATCCGCATAAGGTTAAATCGCAAGTGATGTAGCCCAGTTCTTTCAAGATGAAACATATATCTCCCGTCTTTGGATCATAACAGTGAAAGTATTCCATGTCCAGAACAATGTAGGAATCTTTGAGAGGTTTGGCACTCAAAATGTCCATCTTCTTCAATTGAGGAAAAAAAGAAAACAAAATTCTCTCTCTCTCTCGCTGTGTGTCCTGAAGGAAAAAATGGATAGCGTTCTCTCGCCGTCTGCTCTTTTATATATGTAGAGAGAAGGTTGCACGTGACAGGTCGTAAGAATTCTCGGAAAGGTCACATTCGTATATATATTTGTTTTTTGAATAATATCGTGCGTATCTCAATACACATCCATCATAATAATAATAAAGGTCACCTTGGAAAGAAAAAGAAATAAAAAACATGGAACTCGTGCTCGACTTTGAAGGTTTCTACGATTCTCAAGGAGCCTTTATTGTGAAAGAATTGGCTTACGTCACATTGGACGGTACTTCTCGAGGGGTATTTGTTTTTAAACCCTCGTTTCCATGGCAAATGCTCACCGAGAAAGAAAAACGAACCGCTGTGTGGGCGAGTGATTATTATCACGGCTTGTCGTGGTACGAAGGAGAAATTCCGTACAGTTATTTTCCATGGGTGTTAACGATGTTGACGGAACCTTTTTCCATGATTTGGGTGCGAGGAGAAATGAAACGGCGGTTTTTAGAGAAATGGTTGCAAAGATCCATTTATTACATTTCGGGATCGACGCAAGAGATTCTCAAATACAAGGGGATCGAACACATGAATTGTCCTAACCATACAAAAGGTTTTTTCCATTGCGCTCTACAAAAAGCAGTTCGGTATCATTATTATTTAAAGACACAGAGAAGAAATTCGCAAGGTCGATCCTGCACAATTCAATCTTGACAGAAATCATTAAAAAAATACATATATCACGTTACTTCTTCAACAGCATAGATGGTTCTGAAGCGAAACTTGGAATTTTGAAATAATAGATCAGAGAGAAATCATTCTTAAAAAAAATGGTAAAGTCTCGAATCGGCTGGGAGAAAAAAAATTTCTCAGAGCTGAAAAAAAAAAAAAAACTTTTGGTTAATTTTTATCATGTCTTTAGACATGATAAAAATTAATGACACTCTCTTTTTGTCTGGGAAGGATGTCTCACCCTTTCTAAAAATAGATCATGACTCATCCTTTCTCTAATGGCAATCATTCCATGAATGAATCACGATTTGTTTTTCAAAAGAGTGAGACAACATTCCCAGACGAAAAGGGAAGAGGGTCGTTAATTTTTATCATGTCTAAGACATGATAAAAATTAACAAAAAGTTTTTTTTTTTTTTTTTTTTTTTTTTTTTTTTTGAGTTGGAGAATTTTTCTCAGCTCTGAAAATTTTTTCCAGCCGACTCGAAACTTTACCATTTATATTTACGAATAGTCTTTGGATTATTTATTTATTTTCTTTTAAAAGAAAAATTCTGAGCTAGACCTATCTATTGGCTTAACATTCTGGTCATAGAAACAGTCTAGAATCTCATTTTTTTTCGAGGCTAATGCACGGGTTCTCCAATCAAAAGGGTTACTATAAAGGGATTGGTTTGAATGCATTTATTTGCAAATGTTGTAGGATTCTGTTGTTGAGAAGGGGGTATATTATTATTATTATTATTATGATGATGATGATTGTGGCAGATTCGTTTTCTACATGGAAGTCTAATCTCCTCCGAAGACCTTTTCTGGGGATCGTCGATAGATGGTTTTTCAATAGGAATCGTTTCCCTCGGATCCTCAAGAGATAGAGGGGGGTCCTGTCTTGAGACATGAAGCGGTCTCTCCTCCTCCTCCTCCTCGAGAAGTCTTGAGAAAGGGAGAGGATTTTCGGTTCCCTTATTCTCGAGGGGTCTTGACAAATTGAGAGGTCCCTCCTCTTCGAAAGAGAGAGAGGTTTTGGTTCCCTTATCCTCGAGGGGTTTTGACAAATCGAGAGGTCCCTCATTTTCGAGGGGTCTTGATAAATGGAGAGGTTTTTCATCTTCGATGGGTCTTGAGAAAGGGAGAGGTTTTTCATCTTCGAGGAGGTTTGACAATGGGAGAGATCTCTCCTTCTCGAGGGGTCTCTCTTCCTCAAGGGGTTTTGAGGAAGGGAGAGGTTTTTCATCCTCGACGGGTTTTGACAAACGGAGAGGAATCTGAACAGGCTTCTCCTCATCCCCATCATTATCGAGGAGGATGAGGATAAGCTTTTGGAAAGGTTTTTTCTTTTTCTTCTGAACAGGCTCCTCTTGATGCTCGGGGAGAGGGATGGGGTAGTTGTTCCACCATTCTATTTTTTCTTGCTCGAGGATTTTTTCAAAAGTCGTGGCCTCTCTATGATGAGACGAACGAGGAGAGTCCTCGAGAAGAATATAATAGGTATTCTTCCCAGTCTTCTCGATCGAGAGAGGTTCGTGCAAACATTTGTGCAACCATTCACTAAAATGAACGAGAATCCCTTTTGTCTTCTCAAGACGATCCATAATCCTATTCATTTGCGAGACGGTTAGAAAGTGGGACGTGTAAAAATATTTGGCTCGTTTCATTAACAAAATTTGTGCATCCAAAGGTGGAATGTCACGAGCCATCAACACGTTTTCGTCGGATAAAAATTCGTCCCGCATCTTTTGATAACTCCCCACGGTATAATAACCCGCACATTTTGAAAAATCGGAGGCTTTCAGGTAAACGACTCCTTGGATGATATAAAAGGAAAGATCAACATATTTATATTTGAAAGGAATACACGTAGTGAGCTGGGGATGCCTCCTCATGATCCACTTGGACAAAAATACGATTTTGGGTCTCTCCCCTTTTATTTATAGAGAGAAAGAGAGTGTGACCCTCCCTTCCCTCCTCCTCCTCTCTCCCTGCTTTCTCTATCACTGGACGTCCTTGGATTGGAAAGGGTGACTTTGAAAAAAAAAAGAAGGTCATGGTTGGATAATTTTTTGTTTATTAAATTATTACTTTCACTTCCTCATTCCCACACACATTCATCTTTTTAAGAAAAGAAAAAGAGGTCATGGAGATAAGATTTCTTGGAAAGAAGAGAGAGAGAAACAAAAAAAAACAAATAAAACGGACGTCATAGAGCCTCTATGTGTGTCTGTGTGTGTCTATATATATATATACAAAAAGGCGAGAGTACTGGGCGAGATCATTTCTTTTCCATTGGGAGCCATGTCGCTATTAGACGTTTTCCAACTCAACGGATTTCGAACGGGGAGGATTTGAAGACGCTAAAGCAAATCTCCAACGTGAAAATTTTTATCATGTCTTTAGACATGATAAAAATTAACTACCTTCCCCTTTTGTCTGGGAATGTTGTCTCACCGTTTCTAAAAATAGACCATCACTCATCCTTTCTAAAAAGAATAAAATTCCAAGAATGGGTTCTGGTCTATTTTTAGAAACGGAGAGACAACATTCCCAGACAAAAGGAGGGTAGAGTTAATTTTTATCATGTCTAGAAGACATGATAAAAATTAACCAAAAGTTTTTTTTTTTTTTTTTTTTTTTTTTTTTTTTAAGAGTTAGAAATTTTTTTTCCCGGCTCTCAAAATTTTTTCCCAGCCGACTCGATTCTCCATTGACAAAATAGCGCCATTTTTTTTAAGAATAAACTCTCGCTTATCTATTTAAGCATTCCCAGTTTGGCTTTAGATGAGTGTCAGCCGTTGAAGAAGAAGCATCCTGTCACTTGGGAGAGACATATTTTGAGGAGTCAACAAGTTGTGTGGACCGTTGAGATCGATTTTTCTCTTCCCATTGTGTGGACATTGTTGAGCGTTTTGTGAAGCTTTGAAAGAATGGAGGGGTTTTGATGGAGAATATTTCTTTTTATTGAATTTTTAAAAAAAGATTTAAGATTGACATTTTATAACAGGTTTTACATGGAAAGAAGGTTTTTCTTCTAGTTTGACGACTTCTTTTTCTTGGGAGATGTTTCTATTGGAAAGATGGAAGGAAAGACGATTCCCACATTGAAGAAGGTTCATGAGAAACTCGTACGGATCTTGGTTCTCTTCTCGAGCCGATATATCATACGGAATCCGGGACATGTTTTGCAATCGCTCCAGTTCCTCCTCGTATTTTTGCTTGCTCGCCAATTTCATGCGGGGACGAAACTGGTCCAGAATATACAATCCCTGGGGTTGAGTCACTCGAGAAAAAGCGACATATTGTTGAAATCGATTAAAAGGTCCGTGCATGTAAATTGCGATCGACGGAAAGGTGGCTCCTTGGGCTTTATGAGCCGTGATCGCTTCGGCTAACATCAAAGGAAACTGTTCGCGATAAAATGCGAGTGTTTTCGTCGAACAGGTGTCAATACGAATGGAGACGCGATCGATAGGAGCTAGACTATTCGAAAATTGCAGCCAGACTCGCGTCACAACTCCGTCTTCATCCTGGTCTATTTGGTGTAGTGTTCCAATTGCTCCATTCATCCATCCTTTGGATCTATCGAGCGTTTTAGTCAATTGATATCGCGCTCCTCTTTGTAAATGGAGGACGGATTCGAGATTCGCCATCTGAGATCGATGTAAATGTTGACTCCGTTTCATCATCCTCTTCCGCAATTTTTCGCTCTCGGAATAAATCACGTCTCGAGCCAGACACGAACAGTACGTCCCTCGGGATTGGAGACGTTTCATATTATATTTCTCTGCATCCTTGCTCGAAAAACAGAGAATAATAGCTTCGCGAGGAATTTCGTCGAAACTGCGAACGCGGGACTGGAAAAATGCCACATCGTCCGGTTCTAAAAAGTGATTTCTCGTTAAACGATCGAGTCTCTCCTCGTAATCCAGAGAGAATCGCATACATTCGACTAGTTCATAGTAGAGCGTGGATTGAGGCGTCCACCACCCTTCAGAATAAAAAATGGGCATGTCGCGAATCGGTTGGAGCTGCTGCAAATCTCCGAATTTAATCATATGCACATTCCCAAACGGCTTATCCGGCACATGACACAATTGTCGAAGTTGCTGGTCGAGGCGCGAAAATAAATTGGATCCGATCGTGGAAACGTCATCCAAAATCACCATCCGTAAAGGAGCATACAGGGGTCTGTAATAGTCTAAAGTCTTTTGGGTCAGAGGTCGAACAAAAGTCCCGTTCATTTGAAGACGCAGGGCATGATGCAAAGTATCTCCCGTAATGTAGACCGCTCCTTGAGCACTGAGTGCGAGTTTGAGAACCGAGCACGCTTCGCTAAAAAGAGGCGTTCGAATCAGAGTTTGATATAAAGCTTGGATCAGGAAAGATTTACCCGTTCCGGCAGATCCTTGCACAATAATATCCAGAGGAGGGGGACGTTTCGATTCAGGTAACGCGTAATAAGTGTACAAACGGACGAGAACGTAGATCAGGAAATTGTATTGCTCTTTATTACATTGTCGAATACATTTTTGATAGGCTTCTTCGGACCACATATCCTTATACTGCAAATTCATATAGCTTTCCCACTGCTTGGGAGGAAGATATTTCTTTCGCGGTCGGGAGTTCTTTTTAAGAACAGCATAACGTTCCCTTTGAAGTATTCGTTCTCGCTCTCGATTAGCTGAATTGCTTCGCCAGCGTCGTTTCTGTTCACGCATTCTTTCCCTAAGACGTTCTCTACTGGATAGGCTCATCGTGACACCACTCAAAAAGGTGAAGTGTGTGTATGAAAATCACTTCCTTTAATTTTTATATATATACTTTTTGAGGAGGAGGGGGGTGTGTGTGAAATGACCTCGTCTCGAAACGAACCAATAGCACTTTGAGAAGACTTGGAACGAGATAGGTTTCTTAGAGAGAGAGGGACACAAAAAAATATATAAAAAATCAGAATGATTTATCCGTCAACCTCTAGGCTAAAAGTAAACAAACAAAATTTGAAAAGTTCAAGGTGAACTCACTGAATTCATCTTAGAAATCAGATAGGAAAAAAAAAATGAGGGTACCCATGTTTCCTCTTCAACAACATAGACTCATATAAAACGAAACTCGGAATGCTTACACAAATAAACAAGAATCCATTCTTAAATAAAAATGGGGACGTCTTGTCGATTGAGTCGGGTGGAAAAAATTTCTGTAACTCTGGAAAAAAAAAAAAACTTTTGGTTAATTTTTATCATGTCTTCTAGACATGATAAAAATTAATGAACCCCCTTTTTGTCTGGGAAGGATGTCTCACTCTTTCTAAAAATAGACCATCACTCACCCTTTCTAATAGCAACAATTCCAAGAATGAGTCATGGTTTGTTTTTTTCGAATGGGTGAGACATCCTTCCCAGACAAAAAGAGGGGACAGTTAATTTTTTTTTTAACTCGGAAATTTTTTTCCCAGTCAACTTGGCTGGACAAGACATCTCCGGATTCTTTCTGGAATGGACTCTATGATCTATTTAAACATTTCGAGTTCCGAGTTTCGCTTCAGTTGAGTGTGAGCCGTTCTAGAAGAAGAAACCATCCTGTGACTGGATAGAGAGAACTATTCCTTTTTTCCATTCACCCGTTGTGTTGAACCGTTCAGATATTTGCTTTTGTTAATATTTTTTTTTCCTAACCCACGCGTCTTTAAACAATGGAATAGTTTGAAAGGATCAACCCATTTTATAGATATCAACCTCATACCTTCATCTCAACGGGTCTCGAGTGGGAGGAAGGAAGGAGCAGGCGACGAGAACTAAGCATGTCTGTTTATCGAGTAGACGCATCGAGGAAAGAACGATACCCGACCGACCCCCAACATCCTCATTACGAATTATACGTTACGGATCCTGAAGGAAATCCTATCTTGGCTCGAGACGAAAACGGTCATGAGTATTACGCGGTAGATTTAAACGGAAACCAATACATTTTAGCTCCTCGACGGTATGCCCGAACGTCTTTTGGACGAGAATACTACCCGAAATTTCAAAATGGGGACGAGTATTCGCTTTATAGTTACCTTGAACTAAAAAGCATCAGCTTTGTATAATAACTTTATTGCTATTCTAAAAGATGAAATATTTAAGAGAAATCTTGCCTGCAGCGCAGTGCGGCTAAGAACGCTATTCTACTGAAACATAAACATGAACAACTGTTGCCACTCACACAAACTTAATAGTAAATAAAGCACGTTGCCAGTAACAAGATTATTGCAAAAATCATAACATAAAATTAAGCAGTGAGGAAATAAAATATACAAAGAAAAAAAGAAATGCAAATATTAAATATGCATCCAACATTAACTCCCACCCTTGCCATTGCATTAACAATAGATCATTCCCGATGCAATGGCAATGGTAAAAGTTTTACTATAGGTCTTTTAAAATAACCATGAACAGTTTTTACTGTAACAACTCTAACAATGCCATCCTTTCCTGGATGGATTTCAACAATGCGACCTAAAGGCCAAACACCAGGAGGCATGTTGTCCTCCTTAATTAATACAATATCACCTACAGACAAATTTGGAAGTTGTTGCTTCCATTTGTATCTTTGTTGTAAGGAATTTAAATACTCCTTATAATATCTCTTCCAAAAGCCTTGTTTCATTTGCTGTAATAATTCCCATCGTTTTAATAAAGTGGGTTTGGGAATATTAGAAAAATCCTGCTCTGGGATGCTAGTAATAACATCCCCAGTTAAAAAATGTGATGGAGTCAAAGCATCTAAATTACCTACATCATTGTGATTAGTTTTGGATAAGGGGCGTGAATTTAACACAGCTTCAATTTGAGTTAGTAAAGTAGTTAATTCTTCAAATGTTAACTTTGTCTCTCCTATCATTCTTTTCAAATGAAATTTTATGGACTTGATCCCTGATTCCCACAAACCACCAAAGTGGGGAGAAGCAGGTGGAATCATTTTCCATTCCATAGTATTTTCAGCCAAATAATTTAAAATCAATTCATTGCTGTTAAGTGAAAGTAGCAGAGTTTGCAATTCGGACAATTTTCTTTTTGAGCCAACAAAGTTCGTACCATTATCCGAAAATAAGTATCGAGGTGTACCACGCCTCGATACAAATCGCCTAAGAGCAGCAATGAAAGAATCTGCAGTTAAGTCGCTAACTACCTCAATATGGTAAGCTTTGGTAGCTAGACATACAAACAAAGCTATATAACCTTTAGTGGTCTTAAAGCAACGACCTTTGTAACATTTCAAAATTACAGGACCGGCATAATCAATACCTGTGCTAAAAAATGGTCTCTCAAGTGTTACTCTTTGTTTTGGCAAGTTTCCCATTAACTGATTATTAGATGACAATTTATATCTGTGACAAACAATACATTTATGGATAAAAGACTGAATAAGTTTCTTACCATTTACAATCCAATAACTTTGCTTTAAAATGTTAGCTAGTAAACTGGGCCCTGCATGCATATAAGTTACATGATATTGTTTAACATGCAACAAAGCAATCCTGTGTTGACCTGGTATAATTATGCTATGCTTAGCATTGAATGACAAGTCAGAATTTTGCAGCCTACCTCCCACCCGTAAAACACCATCATCATCTAGAAAAGGAAAAAGTGAGCTTAAAACACTTTTAGGACTTAAGGATGAATTTTTTTGAGATCCTTTATATCTTTATGGAAGTGCACAAACTGGATACATTTAATGATCAACTTCATAGCTGCTTGCCTTTCATTAGATGAAGGTACTACTGCAGGACTTTTTAACCTATTATCTTCAGAACCAAAGACCCGTTCTTTGCACCTAGAAATAAATCTTAAACAAAAGGAAATTACATTAACTATTTTAGATAAAGAAGAACAGTTCTGAAATAAATTGTCCAGAGTGTCATTAGTCAAATAAGCTGTTGTACAAAAAATTGATTTTGTCCTTTGTTCAGTTAAGACAATTGCATCACTGTTAGTCTCATTACTGACAGAACATTGTAGAGGCCACTTTGAACTGTCGAACGCTAAGAATGATGGCCCATGCCACCATAGGGATATGTTCGGTAGAACTTTAGGATCGATTCCTCTAGAAGGAAGATCGGCAGGATTCTGTTTCGACGAAATATAGCTCCACTGTTGATAGGGAATAGCATCTAATATTTCTGAAGTCCTGTTTGCCACAAAAGGCTTCCATTTTCGATGATGAGCTGCTAACCAACAGAGAACAACCTTAGAGTCAGTCCAAGCGTGAAAGGAAATTTCAGTGGTGGAGAAGGCTTTACGAACAGCTTTGATTAATCTGGCAAGGAGCAATGCACCTAGGAGTTCGAGTCTAGGTATGGACACTTGTTTAATGGGAGCAACTTTGGTTTTAGCAACCACCAAATTGACTTCATTTCTGTCGTGAGATGTTGGTTGAACACAGTAGATAACAGCAGCGTAAGCAGATTCTGACGCGTCACAAAAACCATGCAGATAGATGTGGTTAGACTTAGTTTGAAGCCACCTTGAAATTTTAACATTTTTGAGAGCCTTAAGATCTTTTTAAAGAATCAAGTTCTTGAATTACTACCCATGGTATGAAAATATGAGGAGGGCCACACACTTCAATTGGAGTGTCTTTAATTTCATCGATAAACTTGAGCTCTTGAATGAATACATTTGTATCAACAACTATATAATAACTAATAAAACCATCAGAACATGCTTCATCTGAAGAAAGATCCTCTATTTTGGTCAAGTCTTCAGAAACATCAAGCATTTCAATGTCTTCAATAAAACCACTGTCAGTTTCATTAGTTATTGAGCTTAAGTTTTCCAAATCATCATTTTGTGCTTTATTCTGAGGTTCTAGTACTGATAGGTTTAATTTGTTTACTTGATCAGCTGTATTAAGAGCAAGTACATCACATACAGATGGAGCATTCCTTTCCTTTTCTTCTTGACGTAATCGCCCACGTTTCTTTTTACTTCTTCTCATTAATTTTTTATGTTCTGACTTGTCACTTATGATTGGTAAAGATGATACTGGTTTCATCGGGCTGTTGGCATAACGTTCATTCACCACAGGATTAACTACTGCAGTAGGAGGAACAGAAGCACACAAGCTTTCCTCTTCTGCATTACCTTTCCTAGACCTTTTTAATGTCTTAAATTCAGGTAACAGATTACGAGAACATTTCTTAAGGTCTTTTGAGGTCTTAAAAGACTCTGCATTCTTTCCAAAGTCAGTCATTTCGTAAGGCCTTTTAATAGAAACAGGTTCTTTAGTATAGGATTCCGCTTTAGTAGTCTGAACACTGGATGAATTCAAAACTGGACATTCCCAAGAAGAAGCGCCTGTTATCACATTGAAGTAATATACTCTATCTGGATATCTTTTAGAGCTGGCAACTATCCAACCAGAAGGTAAAATACTTTTAACAGCATTCTGCTCCATTGCTCTGTTAATTCCAAATGTTGTTTTATTTTAACTTTCATCCCTTTTCCAACAAAGTGCTTCAGATGTAAAATCAACACTATTTTCATTTATTTCTCAAAACTTCGTGTTGACCGTTGAATCGCTTACGCCTCAGAATTGCTTACGCCTTTTTTATTTAACATTTCTATGGATTTTGGGACTGAAATTACTAAATGAAGGTTCATTTCTCAATCTTCTAAAATCTTTGATCCTCTTGGCTTGCTATCACTATGTACAGTCAAGTTGAAAATATTTTATCAGCAATTGTGGTTTTTAAAACTTGACTGGGATGACCCACTGCCTAAAGAATGGGAAGATAAGTTGCAGCGACTTCAAGAAGATCTTAAGGCTCTCAAAAATGTTAAACTTTCAAGGTGGCTTCAAACTACGTCTAACCACATCTATCTGCATGGTTTTTGTGACGCGTCAGAATCTGCTTACGCTGCTGTTATCTACTGTGTTCAGCCAACATCTCACGACAGAAATGAAGTCAATTTGGTGGTTGCTAAAACCAAAGTTGCTCCCATTAAACAAGTGTCCATACCTAGACTGGAACTCCTAGGTGCATTGCTCCTTGCCAGATTAATCAAAGCTGTCCGTAAAGCCTTCTCCAATACTGAAATTTCCTTTCACGCTTGGACTGACTCTAAGGTTGTACTCTGTTGGTTAGCAGCTCATCCTCGAAAATGGAAGCTTTTTGTGGCAAACAGGACTTCAGAAATATTAGATGCTATTCCCTATCAACAGTGGAGCTATATTTCGTCGAAACAGAATCCTGCCGATCTTCCTTCTAGAGGAATCGATCCTAAAGTTCTACCGAACATATCCCTATGGTGGCATGGGCCATCATTCTTAGCGTTCGACAGTTCAAAGTGGCCTCTACAATGTTCTGTCAGTAATGAGACTAACAGTGATGCAACTGCCTTAACTGAACAAAGGACAAAATCAATTTTTTGTACAACAGCTTATTTGACTAATGACACTCTGGACAATTTATTTCAGAACTGTTCTTCTTTATCTAAAATAGTTAATGTAATTTCCTTTTGTTTAAGATTTATTTTTAGGTGCAAAGAACGGGTCTTTGGTTCTGAAGATAATAGGTTAAAAAGTCCTGCAGTAGTACCTTCATCTAATGAAAGGCAAGCAGCTATGAAGTTGATCATTAAATGGATCCAGTTTGTGCACTTCCATAAAGATATAAAGGATCTCAAAAAAAATTCATCCTTAAGTCCTAAAAGTGTTTTAAGCTCACTTTTTCCTTTTCTAGATGATGATGGTGTTTTACGGGTGGGAGGTAGGCTGCAAAATTCTGACTTGTCATTCAATGCTAAGCATAGCATAATTATACCAGGTCAACACAGGATTGCTTTGTTGCATGTTAAACAATATCATGTAACTTATATGCATGCAGGGCCCAGTTTACTAGCTAACATTTTAAAGCAAAGTTATTGGATTGTAAATGGTAAGAAACTTATTCAGTCTTTTATCCATAAATGTATTGTTTGTCACAGATATAAATTGTCATCTAATAATCAATTAATGGCAATATTAGAGTTGTTACAGTAAAAACTGTTAATGGTTATTTTAAAAGACCTATAGTAAAACTTTTACCATTGCCATTGCATCGGGAATGATCTATAGTTAATGCAATGGCAAGGGTGGGAGTTAATGTTGGATGCATATTTAATATTTGCATTCCTTTTTTTTTCTTTGTATATTTTATTTCCTCACTGCTTAATTTTATGTTGTGATTTTTGCAATAATCTTGTTACTGGCAACGTGCTTTATTTACTATTAAGTTTGTGTGAGTGGCAACAGTTGTTCATGTTTATGTTTCAGTAGAATAGCGTTCTTATCCGCACTGCGCTGCAGGCAATATTTCTCTTAAAGAATTTTATGTTTTAGAATAGCAATAAAGTTTATTATACAAAGCTTATGCTTTTTAGTTCAAGGCAACTACGTCTGTTTTATTCCCTTATGCCAAAGACGAATCGGGGCATGAAATGTATCCTAAAAAGGCGGATGGAGTCGAATATTGTTTAACGGCCGGCGATCGAATTCGTTATGCTCGCGATGCTTGGGGAAACGAGTTTTATCCTCGAAGAGCGGATCAGCAAACGGAATACCTCTGTGAAGAAGTGGGGTATGCGAAAAGAGCCGACGGATCCGAAACGTATCCTAAATTTTATATCTACACTTCTGGTTAAGATCTCTCTCTCTCTCTCTCTCAAAAGAGAAGAAAATAATAAAGAGTGTGTAACTGCAATGGAGCATTCTGACGCGGAACCTGTTTCGTATTCCATTTGGTGTGTGAAATGCCGAACCAAGACCGATAC
This sequence comes from Stegodyphus dumicola, assembly GCF_044657685.1. Lineage (NCBI taxonomy): Eukaryota > Metazoa > Arthropoda > Arachnida > Araneae > Eresidae > Stegodyphus > Stegodyphus dumicola. The sequence goes on from NC_140770.1 coordinate 31,969,872, forward strand.
GGTCGACGTCCACTATCGCATGTCGAAAAATCGACGGCCGATGGTCACGGGAAAATGTCAGGCGTGTGGAACCAAGAAACAACAGTTTATTACAAATGCTTCCGTTCCACCTGGAATTCAGTTCCTGGATGAGGAGGAAGAAAAAGGAAAATGTTCCGAGTAAGAAGAAACAAGTATATTCAAATCAAAAATTGGAAAAAGATGGATCTTACTATTATCTGCTCTCCTAAAGCGGGTGGTTCTCCTTTACAGTTTGGCATACAGACGGATTCGCATAATCCGATTCCAAGACTCGTGAATTTTCCTCAACCGGCAACTCCACCCTTAGATACTTCTTCTTTGAATGAGTTTTCTAGCATTCTGAAAGAATATCTAAACGTCGTGAGAGAATTGATTCTTCCCCTGCAACGAAATGTTGAAGAAAAGAGCTCTGAATGTGGAAGCAAGGACACGGATCCAAAGCCAAATTCGGAGGGTTAAAAGGGATAGGTGTAAGTCCATTATTAAAAAAAAAAAGAAACAATGGTGATGTCATGTCTTGTCGATCGAGTCGGCTAGAAAAAATTCTCTAGATGAGATTGAAAAAAAAAAAACCTTTTGGTTAATTTTTATCATGTCTGTAAGACATGATAAAGATGAACTCTCTCTTCTTTTTGTCTGGGAAGGATGTCTCACCCTTTCTAAAAATAGACCATCACTCACCCTTTTTCAAGGCAATTATTCCAAGAATGAGTCATGATCTATTTTTAGAAACGGTGAGACAACCTTCCTAGACAAAAAGGAGGGACAGTTAATTTTTATCATGTCTAGAAGACATAATAAAAATTAACCAAAAGTTTTTTTTTTTTTTTAATCACTTAAAAAATATTTTCCAGAGCTCTGAGAATTTTTTTTCCCAGTCGACTCGATGATCCAAACAACAAGACATCCAAAATTGTTTCTAGAAGAAACTCTCGCTTCTCTATTTAAGCCCCTCGCGTTTCCAACTTCAGATCCGTGTGTGCTGAGCACTCAACCTAGAATTGTGCTTCTCCTTCCTCCTGGAAAGAGCCTTTTTTTTCCTGAGCTCTTAGCATTTTTTCTCAGCTTCATTTCCATTCTCCAGGTTTCTGTGTCCTCCTTTCCGTTAACACTGCAAAATTTCTAAATTTCTCATCACTCGGAGCTTGGAAATCTGTCATAAAAAAAAACATGACATAGCTCTGCTTTCAAGGAGTCGGTTTAGATTCGTCAGGATCATGGCTGATTTTCCATGACGGCTCTCCAACCTCAATATTAGAGTTTGAAAGGAATAAGGTAAAAAAGTTCGTCCTAGATATCCAACGAAACGTAAAAAGAGCGACGAGGATCTAAAAAAGCTACGACTCTTTCCAGAAGGGGGAGGGAGCAATGGATATTCAGGTGAGTCCACAGCATGGACTGCACGAAAATGAAACGACTTCCGCAGATAACAGAATGTTCGAGATGTCTCTCGTCGATCAAGTCAGCTGGTAAAATTTTTCTAAGAGCTGAGAAAAATGTTCGCATACCTTCACAGAAATTCTTTCCAGGAGGGAGAAGTGTGTATCCAGGTCGAATTTACAGCACAGACTGAACTGAAGTTGGAAACACGAGTGGTTTAAATAGAGAAGGGAGAGTTCCTTCTAGAAACAATTTGGATCTGTCTTATTTGGATCATCGAGTCGGCTGGGAAAAAATTCTCAGAGCTTTGGAAAAAATTTCTGAGTGAAAAAAAAAAATCTGAAAGAATTCAGATTTTGGATTACGTCCAAAGGGGCATTGTCCCCGAAGGACTTTGATTGTGATTAATGATATTATAATTGTTTTTCAATACAAATGATTTTTACAATAGTTTTTTTTTACTAAGATCTGTTTCAAAGATTTCCTCTTACTACGGTTGCTTGACTACCGTTTTATTGAGAATGATTACTATTCTATTGTTTCATACAACGGGAAATGGTAACTATATGGAAATGGAGGACAAGAGAGAGGAGGATGAGAGAGTGTGGATGAGTAGAGAGAGGAGGAGGATTAGAGAGTGGAGGAGGATGGGAAAGCGAGGAGGATGGGAGAGCGAGGAGGATGAGAGAGTGGAGGAGGATGGGAGAGCGAGGAGGATAAGAGAGAGGAGGAGGATAAGACAGCGAGGAGGATGGGAGAGCGAGGAGGATAAGAGAGAGGAGGAGGATAAGACAGCGAGGAGGAAGATAAGACAGCGAGGAAGAGGAGAGAGTGGTTAAGGATAAGAGAGCGAGGAGGAGGTGAGGGTGGATCCGGGTAAGTGCGTTATTTTGAAAAGTGAATCGGACATTCTACGGTTGTCGACGCAAAACGCCCAAACGAAACTAACCTTCGGGGACTAGTCCTTCGGGGACAATGCCCCTTTGGACTAAAAAAAAAAAAACTTTTTGTTAATTTTTATCATGTCTTCTAGACATGATAAAAATTAACTCTCTCTTCTTTTTGTCTGGGAAGGATGTCTCACCGTTTCGAAAAACAAACCGTGACTCATTCTTGGAATAATTGCCATGAGAAGGATGAGTTTTGGTTTCGTTTTCGAAACGGTGAGACATCCTTCCTTGACAAAAAGAGGGGACAGTTAATTTTTATCATGTCTATAAGACATGATAAAAATTAACAAAAAGTTTTTTTTTTTTTTCAGAAATTTTTTCAGAGCTCTGAGAATTTTTTTTTCTCCCCCAACCAACTCAATGGACTAGACGATGAGTTTTTAAGAATGGACGTTTTGTTATTTATGCAGATATTCCGAGTTTCGCGTCAGGTAAATGCGCGCTCACCTTAGATTGAATTCCCTTCAGACAGGTCTAGAGATTGGATAACCCATCAAGAATTCTTCGACAGGTTTTTGGAAAAAGAAATCGTCAAGAAGTGAGTATTGATTTTGATATTTTCTTTTCAACCTTGGGTCAGTTTCTAGTACATTCCTATACTAATTCCATTGTATTTAAAAAAAAATAATGTCAGCACGGACTGATCTGACCCGAAACGCTTGCCCATCCAGTTGGCTGCTGGAGGGAGGGAAAAAAAAAAGAAATTTGTTGTGAAGGATATGTCAGTTTTTTTTCTAAAAATAGATTTCTAAGAAAAGAATGAACCTTTGTTGGAAATCTATTTTTAGAAACATGTCTAGACAACATGTTGACAAGAAAAAAAAATTCTTTTTTTTTCCTGAGAGCGAAATGATTTTTTTCTTTCCACCCATTTTTCTTATTCTTTGGGAGGAAGGAAGAACTTCCCTTCCCCCCGCCTTTTTTCCTCTAGTATTTATATAGATCCGAGTTTTTCTACCTACAGGGTTCATTCTCGTTCTTCCTTCTCAACCGAGCAAAACTAAAATGTCGACTGATGCTCTACCTACCTTGGTGGAAATCACGCCCGTCTGTCATCTCGAAGTAGCTGATCAATGGGAACCTCTCTCCCGTTTCGAAGAATGGTTTCGGGACCCGGAGCGTATGGAACAAATCGTCCAAGAAACCATGTGCTATTTATCCTGTTACGATGGAAAAAGCCTGCATTATTTTTCGTCCATCGAAGTTTTCAAGCATTTTGCTTTCCAATCGATGATGGAGGCAGGAACCTTTCGCTTACACGCTTATCTGCGATGGGAAAATGTGATCGCCGTCGATGCTGGAACTTTTTTAAAACTGTTTTACGTTTCACCCGAGTGGGTTCATATTCTTCAAACCGGAGAAGCTTCTATCCGTCTTTATGGATGGGAAATGGAATCAGAAGCCGACGGGTATCGTATGATTCCCTATCGACTGCGAGCTCGCTCCGTGTACATTATTCACGGACCTCTTTACTACCAACTCCAATTTCATGACAAGACGGTGTTTGCCGTAGACGCCCTCTCCAGGAAGAAAATGGAGTCTTTACGAGCGTTGCATCCTGAACAGCATTTTCAATTCCCTGCTCGCGAGGAAGAGAGGAGAACGAAAAGATCCAGAAGGAGGAGACACCTAAAGAGGTACTAAAAAGAAGTCGGAAGGTAGAAGCATATTTGTTTTTCATTAACGGAAAAAAAAACTGTGGATCATTCTTTGTATATTTCTTGGAAAAAAAAAGAAGAAAAGACTAATAGTCATAATAGAGGGAGTTAGGAGGGACCCTATCTATATATAACTCTCTATATAAATCGGAAGCGTCAACAGGACGGTCCACCGAAAACAATCTACCTTATCTTTCTCAGAGTAGAGTGGAAGAAAGGCCAAGATGCGTGGACTCATTGGAAGGAAAAATTCGAGTGGTTTAAATAGATAAGTGAGAAAAGATTTTGAGAGGTGTTGTTTTATGGATGGAGCTGGCTGGGAAAAAAATTGGCAAAGCTCAGAGAAAATTTCCTGAATTGAAAAAAAAAAAAAAACTTTTTGTTAATTTTTATCATGTCTTATAGACATGATAAAAATTAACTCTCTCTTCTTTTTGTCTGAGAATGATGTCTCACCGTTTCGAAAAATAGACCATCACTCATCATCCTTTCTAAAATAATAGAATTTCAAGAATGGGATATGTTCTATTTTTCGAAACGGTGAGACATCATTCCCAGACAAAAAGAAGAGAGAGTTAATTTTTATCATGTCTATAAGACATGATAAAAATTAACCAAAAGTTTTTTTTTTTTTTTTTTTAATAACACGAAATTTTTTTCCAGAGCGCTGAGAAATTTTTCCCACTCGACTCACTTATCCAAACAAGACATCTAAAATTGTTTCTAGAAGGAGCTCTTATTTTTTTCTATTTAAGAAACTCGAGTTTCGGCTTCCCATCAGTCTGTACTGTGCATTCAACCTGGATACCCATTTTTTGGAGATAGGGGGGGAAACTTTCGCAATTTTTTTTCTGAAACCCTCTATGGATCAGAGAATCTCACACATATCCTCCTCCGTGGATCGAAATGGACTGACCGCCACATCTGTTTTAGATAATAGTTTTGAATTTTCCACCTCCTCCCCAAGATTGGACTATCTCAATATTTTTTTTAAAAGAAAAACAAAATTATTTTTTATGATTATTCTACAATTTTTAGTTTTCCCCCACTCTTTAAGAAGAATAAAAACATAAAGCACATTGAAACAGATCCGATAAATTTTGAAACTGAAAGTCCATCACCTTGTTCTCCACGGGACTAAAATAAGTTTCCCCGGTCTGAGAATCTTCTTGGATTTGAAGAGGTTCTCTCATCACACTCTGAAGCCAGGTCGAAAAGAGGAGAGCGTCTGGACCCAAATCGTTGAGGAGTCTTTCCAGGGAATCGAAGGTGATAAAAGGGGTATAGCGGAGAATCCGGCTAGGGCGGTCCGACGTATCAATCCAGAGATCCGTCGTTAAGGATCGGTAAGGGCGAAAAGGGGCTCGAGAGATCCATTGCTGAATAGTCCGTTGACTTTTCGAACTCATCCAAGTCCCTTGCTGGGAAAGGCAAGTCACGAGTTCCGATCCTCGAAAATAGAGCGTGCCCGACCCCAAGTAAAACGTGAGGGGAATTGTCTTGGCGAAACGGAAACGAATCGCGAGGGAAAAAGACTCTCGCCGTAACCACTCCATGGCATTTGGTTTTCTCTCTCTCTCTCTCTCTTTCTCCTGAGGATGAGATGGAAAAAAAAAAAGAAAAGACAACTTTTCTCTCGGTTTCATTTATATATAGGAAGAGAGAGGGGAAGGAGTGTTCTCGAAAAGACTCATGGGAAATTTCCTCTTCTTCTTCTTTTTGGGGTAGGTGGGAGGAACTCGTTTTTTTTTTTGGCGGAGAGAATGCGTCGGATGACATCCCGAGACATTTAAAAAAAGAATAGACAGGATGGATTCTTCAAGTGGGAAATGCGGGGTGGTTAAGGGATCTTATTCCATTTTTTTTACTTTTCTAAATAACAAATAGAATCGGGTGGATTCCATTTATCTCCTTCTAAAAAATATAGCAACACTTGATCCTTTCCGTCCTTTTTCATTTCCTGTTGACGTGTTAGATACTTTAGAGCCTCTTCGATTTTAATTAAGTAACCCCGATAGACCATCCGATCATCAATACTCCCGATATTGCGTTCGAGAGCCATTCTATAAGCAGCTTGAGATTGGAAAGGAGAATAATTATCAAAGTAGGTATTACGGCGTAAATGTTTAGGATGTTCGACTATAAAAAAATATTGTGTATAAATGCATTGATCTAATCCCGTAAATTCTAGTTTGATTAAGGGATACTGAGCCACGTCCGAGGGTTGGTAGGCGAATCGGTAGCCGGACTCTTCTTCAAATTCCTGATACGCGACTCTGAACCATTTGAATCGAGGGTCGTCGTCTTTCTTGAAGCGTCTTTTATCCATTTGTCCATGCGGGAAATCCCATTCATCTTCATAAGCTAATTTAGCCCTGTACCGATCATAATCGTCTTGTAAATTGGGATGGAGAGTCGGATAAATATGGTTTTCAAATTCATCTTGAAGCACCGATATTTTTTCCAAATCGAAGGGTGGTTCGATACGTTTATTTTTTAAAAGCTGAATTAAATAATTTTGAAAACAGTATGGCATTTTTCGATGAATCATCACCACCTGTCCTGATGAGGTCTTTACCACTAAACCATATGAAGTAGAGTATTTGTTTCTCTGGATCATCTGAAAAAAGGAAAAAGAGAGAAAAATTCCTTGATTACCTATCCACTCAATGAATACATTTATGAACAGCAAATTTCACTAATTGTTGGAGCGCTAGCATGGCCATAAATCGATGACAAGATTTCGATCGACAAGATGAACATTGCTGTGGCTGACGATGTTGAGGTTTGTAAATAACAGTCCATAAAAACTTGAGATGTACCTTTTGATGAATTTTTTTTCGAGTGGGTTCATTCGCCACGTACAGTTTTTCAATATGAAGTCGTTCCAGATCCGCATTCAATTGCTGAATAAATTCCTTCGTATGTGTTTTCAGGTCTCTGGCTATAAACCGGACGCAGTTCGTAAGAGTATATCCATCAGAGGTGACAGCCAACACACCAACAATTTTTTGGTGGAGCTTGGTCTGTGAGGACTTCTTCTTTCTAGAGCACTGATGAGTGGATGACGAGGGAGGAGAAGACAGTATTTCCAAAGAATGAGTTGGAGAAGGAGAAGACTTTTTCGGTACTCTAAAAACGGGTGAAAATGGTCCATAAAAAGTGGGTTCCGTATCTGGAATATCCTCAGAGGGATCTTCTTCACATGAAATGACTAAGTTATCCGTTGCCATGTGTTCGCTATCTTTTTACGAAACAGAATGAACCCCGATTTCTTTTTCAACCATTTATATACTAAGAGAGGGGGGGAATAAAATAGGTAGAGGTATCGAGATATCGTTGAAAAATATTTTTAAGAACTAGGAGAAAAAATTCTTCAGTAAAAAAAAAAAAAAAAAAAAAAAAAAAAAAAACTTTTTGTTAATTTTTATCATGTTTTTTAGACATGATAAAAATTAACTCTACCCTCCTTTTCGTTTTGAATGATGTCAACATGTTGTCTAGACATGTTTGTAAACAATAGACTTCCAAGAAAAACATGATCATTCTTAGAAATCTATTTTTAGGAAAGGTGAGACATCATTCAAAACAAAAAGGAGGGTAGAGTTAATTTTTATCATGTCTAAAGACATGATAAAATTTAACAAAAAGTTTTTTTTTTTTTCACCCGATTCGATTGACAAGACATCCCAGTTTTTTTTTTAAGAATGGAATTTCTCTTCTATATATTTCAGCATTTCAAGTTTTGATTCAGATCCCTCTGTGCTGTTGAAAAAGCCTGCACTTCAACTCTCCTGGAAACAGTTTAAGCCATGTCTCTCTCAAGATTCTCTTTAGATCCAGCAAAGATGTGGATTGAGTCTCGTGAAAACAGTTCATTGTTCAAGAAATTCATAGAAGGATGGGGAGGTCTTTTTAAATGTACTATTTCTTTTTATTAACTCTTTTCTTATGTTTACGACCTTGACAACTTGTTGCTTTCTCAACTTCAGGTTCTTTGGTCGGCTGTCTAAAATCAGCTCTTACCTCAGTGGACGATGCATCAAATTCCATTGTACTGAATTCTCCATTTCCCGAAAAGACTTCTTTCAACATGTGGATGGCTTCTTTGGTCAATTCTAATGTTTTATCTATCGTTTTATTCTTTTCATTTTCTCTACGTTGGAGGATAGCGGGAGTTAAAAAAGGATTTTGACAACAGGGTTCAAATTCTTTCGTTTTGTCTTTGCGATTATGACGATGTATTTCTATAATCTTGTCATCCGTATCATCGGGGTTTATCCATATTTCCAAATCTAACTCTTTACCTTCAGAATTTTTGGGAGATAGATGAATAAGTACAGGATCCATCCCCATGGTTAAATTATTGCTTCTTCCTTTCTTATTACTCTTCTCCCTCTTCAATTTTTCAAAGTTTTTCTTATATAATCCACTCTTCAAGTCTCATATTCAACGAATATATTTCTGACTTTCTTTAAAAGCTTGCAATAGCCACTGAAATTGGTATCGTATCAAGTAGGCCAGAGCTCCAAAGTAAAATAATAGAATTAAACAGACGACATAATAATGAATCTTCAATACGTTGCCCAGTAAAGCGAAAAGAATCGTAGGACCCGCCGTTACCAGTAGTAAATGAATGGCGAACGTTTGTCTCTTCGACCATCCTTCCTCTTTGGCGCTTTCGTCTTCCTTTTCAAACCGACTCAATTCTTGGTCCGTTTGGAAATTTTTCTCGATTCGTTTGAAATGAGATGTCATTCTTGACCTCTCGAAATTTTAGGAACACTTGTTCCATGTACAATGACATAATCGTACGCTGTGTTGCCTCGCAAGACCCGTTTTGTGAACCGTAAAACCGACTGATTCTCTGGACAATAAATCGGTCGGAATTCAACAGATTGGTCGGTCATACATTCTCGTTTTCCCGTTAACCTATGCTTTTCGTCTATGTGTGTATATTCCAAAACACAGGGGGAAGATAGATCGCCCAGAACTCGATGCACGTAGGGTCCACATTCACAGACGTGTCGTTCGGCGTCCCATCCTAGTCCGGGCACGTTCCACAAATCTCGAACGCAATAATCGACAGAACAGACCCACGGAGATGTTTGAATCATTCGATTACCTCGTCGATCTAAAGAATGGCATTGACATTGGTATCGGAACGATCCATCTTCTAACGTTTCGTAATAATCGGCTACTTCTTGAGCGGGTTGTTGGGTTTGACGATCTATTAAAACATTGAGAGAAGGATCACGGGCTTCTGGATGTTGACAGAGATGGGTGAAAGAGGAACGAGGAGCCCAGAGCCATCCCGAGGCCGAAAAAATAGGAATTTCCGAGGAAGAAAGACAAGCGGTCCGGATTCCTTGGGGAATACAATAAGTACCCGGTTCGAGATGATTCCATGTTTTATCAGAAAGAGTGAGTTTTTCGTAAAACGTGGGATTTGTTTCACAGAGCTGAGAACAATCGCAATGGCTATCGGGACACTGAAAGATTTGGAAAGGGCAATACGTCTCGGTTGAAATTTCTGGTAAGGCTAATGATGATGAGGGAGGATAGAAGGCATCCGGAGATCGGGTTTATAAAAAAGATTCAAGAGAGTCACTAGAAATACAATGCATAGAATGATCGCGCTCGGGTGTATCATTTTTCTTTCTTTCCTCCTTTATAAATTAGAACCGGTTCCGATCCCTACGAGTTCTCATTATACTGTGATTCGACACTTTTCCAAGGACAAGTCGCTTCTGCAACTGTTTCCTCAAGACGTTTACGTGTTCGTCGATCAAGGTATTTGTTATTTGTACGAGAAAACCAACGAAGAAAAAACCTATATTTCAGCTATCCGGCTCGATACGCTGAAGCGGCACGATCTTTTACATTATAAATACATGCTAAAATGGCCTCATACGATTGAAATCGTGTCGTATCCGAATCATCTCACCCATCCGATGGATATTTTAAATTACAGAGCTTGAGGTTCGGTTTTGATGAAAGGAGCCGTATTCTTCACGGCAATATCGTTTTTATTCTCCGTAGTATACCAATGAGCATCGACCTCCCAAATATTTGGAATAGCCTTGCGTTGTGTTTCATAGACGGGATCGTCGAGCGATTTGAGAGGTAATAACGCGTTCGGTTGTAACCGTTGTTCGGCATTCAAACCTTGGTGAACGATCCGTTTCAACATAAACGTAAGAAACAAGCGACGTTTTCCAAAGAAGACCAGCGACTCTTCTGTATGGGTATCCATAGCCGGATGAAAAAGTGTGAAATGGCGTCCTTTTTGGGGATCCATCACGTATTGGATGACGATATGATGATACCAATCGCGTTGCCGCATTTGCGAGAGGAAGTGAAGCCGTTGCAATTGACGAAAATAACGTCGGGTTAGACGATACGAATCCATTCTGACTTACTTTTTTATCGCGCCAAGATCTTTCTTTTTTGTTGACAGGATAAACATTCACGATACAGAGCCGGCATTTCATCCAACGCGCGATCTTGTTTTAAAAAATGTCGATAATTCGGTTTGGAACAACACGCTGCTGCGTCCTTTTTCGGAATTTTTTGCTCTTTCCATAATTGGCACATCTCGTTTATGAATAAAGGCTGGATGCTCGTCATACTTTTATTCGTTTTGGGTTTATACTACTGCTACTTGTATTTCTATAATTTTTCGGTCCCGTCCCCGAAAGTTTCTTCTTCTCCTCGGACGACAACGACGCGTTTCCAATATCAGATCGAGACCTCAAACGACAACGAGGTTTCGTTTCACACCTCCACGGGAAAAACCTGGACGTTTCCTCTCCCACCCGAATATTATTTCGCGGAAGGACGGATTTGGGAAAAAGATGAATGTTTTGGACAGCCCGATGATACTCAGCTCCCCGCAACGGGGAAAAACCTCTACCTGTTTTTATTACGATCGCAGAGTTTTGTACCCCGCGAAAAGTCCATGATGTATTATTATTATCGATGTCGGCACGGTCGTGTTCTAGACGTGCTCATGTGTCAAGAAGAACATTCTCCTTCTACCTGCATTCCTGTCAATCCCTGCATTGATCAGCATGACGGATCGGTTTTACCCGATCCAACCAATCGACGTTTTTATTACGAATGCCAGAACGAACAACCGATTCGAATCGCCTGTCCGCCCAAGACATTTTTCTACTACGACGCTTGCACTTTGCGAAAACATTTCGTATCTTACTGTGAAGACGGTCAACATTTTCCGATTGACGAGGTAACGTATATCGAGTGTCGTGGCCATCGACCGAAAATGATTCGATGTTCGCCCGGAGAAAAATATTCGACACATTATCGGCGATGCGTGTCTGATCTCTGCGACGGATTTCCGGATAATACGCAACGACCTCTCCCCATCGTCCAAAAAGGATCTTTTCTGTACTCTCCGGGTTACGCGATTTGTGAAAACGGAATGGTTCGCGACACTATATCCTGTCCTCTTTCCTGGGATACATGGATCGGCGATGCCTTATTCCATTTACCGATGGTGTACGACGAAACGTCCCAAACATGTCAACCACCTCTTTTCTGTGAAAATGTTCAACCGAGCTCAAAAGAAATTGTCGTTCCCGCTCACGAGTATACGAAACATCTCCCGTCCTATCCATTTTCAACATCCTTGGATCGAGCTGTAGCTTACAAATGTGATCCAACCCGAAAACGTACGGTTCTAGAACCAGGCTATCGAGTGTCGGATCAATATACGGTTGAATGGGCTTGTGAGGATAAGTCGTCGTCGTCGAAACTCGCGATAGGTGATACGAGCGATCAATATTTTGATTGCGCTCGGAGGGAAATTCAAACGTGTCCTCCTCAAACATTTTTTGACGGAAATGAATGTCGACCGCGCATCCCCGGCGCGTTTCAGTATCGGCATCTCGATGTGTTTAAATTCGATCATTTATCGATCGTTGCGAATTTGATTCGGCCCTGGACGACTCTTGATCATGAACCTCGTACCTCTTGTGACGAAACCAACGAAGAAGTTTATATTCCCGGCTATAATATTTGTTCTCATCCCGACTGCACGCCGTACCCATTCCTCAAACAATTGAAAACAGCTATTTATTTACCCACTTCTCCTCACATGTGTCTTTTCGAAAAGGGAAAAATTCGAAAGAAACGCGTTCGACGGCAAGGTTTAAAATTTTGGTCGCAGCGATTCGTGAAACAGGCTTCGACTTATAGCGTTCCCGAAACGTGTCGTGAAGGCCATCGCATACGATCGGGACGATTTATTCCCGATTCTGTATTATACGCCACTTGTAATTGGCGTCAACCTTTTGTCTTTTGTCCTTCTTCCTCCACAGAAGGAATTCGAGCCACTCCGTACGGGTATCACGTATGCGTACCCAAAGAAGAAGCCTATGAAGGGATTTTACCGGCTGGATTAACCCTTCGACTTGAAGTTCAAGAGCTGAGTCGTATTATACCGGAACATGGAGCGCGATATAAAATAGATGGACGAGAAGCTGTTTTTGATGCGACGCAGCATCCCGAAGGTATCCCCCTCCTTACCTCAGTCTATGAAATTTGGACCGAGCGCGACATGAAATTGTTTTTTAGAATTCTCGTCACGCATCCTCGTTCAGCTTACTGGGAAGACCGAAAATTAAAAGCCCTCCCCGATCCTGACATGACGTTGTTGTACACGGGTGAAATGACCGAAAAGCCCGTCACGACCGATGACTATCCGGTCTCGGCCGACTCGTTGATTCAAATGGAATAAAGTAGCAAAAAAAATGGATCGTTATTTAGGTCAAGGCATATTGTTTTACTCTACGGTTTATATCAGCATCATCCTAGTCGCAGTCACCCTCTTAACGAACCGGCTCATCTTTTTATTTTTATTAGTCCTCACGTTTGGTCTAGCCGCTTACATGGCTTATTTGACCGTTCATAATTCCGAACATCTCAAAACGACGGGCCAATCGATTGAAGACTGGATTCGAAAGAAGTATCAAAAGATAACTGGATAATCGGAGGTGACTCATGTAAATATCAAGATCGGTAAAGGAAAAAAACATGGTTTCGGTTTACACCATAGATGAATTTGGAAAAGAACGATATCCAAAAGATCCTAAAAAACCTAAACAGGAGCTGTATTATTTCGATAATGACAATCGACCTATTTTTGCCAAAGACGAGCATGGAAATGAATATTACGCTGTGGAATATCGGGGTCATGAATATATAGCGCTTCCTCGTCGGTACGCCAAATCCAATTCCGGAGACGAATTTTATCCTAAATTAAACAATGGAGGAGAATACCCGTTAAATTCATTGGATGTAAATGTAAAAACGTATGCTGTCAATGCGAGGGGAGGAGAGATTTATCCTAAATCCAGCAATGGAAAAGAATATTATATACAGGATAGAATTCGGGAAAAGCCAGAGACGAATTACATCCGATATGCACGAGACGAAAATGGAAATGAGTATTACCCGAAAGATCATAAAAACGAGGAATTTCTCTATATCTATCTAAGTTATGCTAAAAAAGCGAATGGTGATGAATTTTATCCGAGAAAGTGGTATTATTGAAAGATCTTCAGGAGAACAGTATCCGCAGCATGGACTCATCTAAAACGAAACTTGGAAAGCGAATAATAAACGAATAGGTAAACGAGAAAACGAATAGGTAAACGAGAGTCCATTCTTAAAAAATGGTATCTTGTCCATCGAGTCGGCTGGGAAAAAATTTCTCACAGCTGAAAAAAAAAAAAAAAAAAAAAAAAAAAAAAACTTTTTGTTAATTTTTATCATGTCTTATAGACATGATACTGTCCCCTCTTTTTGTCTGGGAAGGATGTCTCACCCATTCAAAAAAACAAACCATGACTCATTCTTGAAATTCTATTCTTTAGAAAGGAGTGATGGTCTATTTTTAGAAAGTGTGAGACAACATTCCCAGACAAAAGGGGGAGGTAGTTAATTTTTATCATGTCTAAAGACATGATAAAAATGACCAAAAAGTTTTTTTTTTTTTTTTTTTTTTATCATCTAGAAATTTTTTTCAGCTCTTACAGTTTTTCCCCAGCCGACTTGATCCACAAAACCAGACATGTCAAAATTGTTTCTGGAAGGGATTCTTGCTTATCTATTTAAACTCCAAGTTTCACTTCAGATCACTCTGTGCTGTGAAAGAAGAAACATCTTCTTATAATTTGTAAGTACTAACTGATTTTTAGTTTATTCACTGGTTACTTACTCCCCCTCCAAGTCATTCGTTTTTTTTCTCTCCAAAAATCTTCAGCTTTCATTTAGAATGACGATAAAAATAAAACACAAATAGGAAAAAGATGGTCACGCATAAGTAATGCATGTAGGGTTGAAATAGGAAGGTGAATCCTGTTAACAAATAAACAATTATCGTGAAATAAATCCAATTTTTCGGGGTTCTTTCGTCTGTTCGTGATTTTTGGAGAAATGACATTCGCGTTTGGGGTCGATCGGTCATGGGCACTTTATGGATAGCATCTAAATATTCTTGCACTTTCTCGGCAAAGAAGAGGTATCGATCGCTCGCATCTTCTTCTAACACGTCCCATAGAAGATCGGGTGTGATTTCTAGAACATGGTCCGTTTCCGATTGATAAAACTGAACGTCTAATCGCCAGTCGATATCGTAAAGAGTTCGAGCGGTCAGCACTTTATTGAAATGAAACGGATCCAATATATCGAGTACGGCGGACAGAATACTTATACCCGTCAGCACATTGGAAGTAACCGAGAATCCTGTCGCGGCGATTCTGGAAAGTGTTGCGAGCGTACTTAATTGGGTCCGAACGACAGCTTGAAGGATGGCCGATTGAATGGGAAGAGACTGCATACTCAATTTGGTTAAGAGTTTAGGCATCCGTTTTTCAAGGATTTTTTGCGCGACTTCTAATCCGATATCGATCCCTACATCAATCGCCAATTCATGAACCAAGGACCGTTTCACATGTTTCTTGGGCCAGTTTTGTACAAAGTCGGGAAGATGAGGAGGATATGGTGGTAATGTATGATTTTTTTGCAGAGTGGAAATAGATCGATAGATACTGCTTCCCAAGAAAAATTCGCCAATATCTTGCCCCGTCGTCGTCACACAATCAGACCCGTTGAAAACAAGACCGTACGCTTCACAATAAGGCTGGTTGAGTCGTAAATGAAACTCGACGAGATTGAGGCCGGCATGATGACGAGGAAGAGAAGGATGATTTGATTGAAAGAAAACTTGTTCGGGCAAGAGAGCTAATAATTTCTTGGCGAGATTTACGGCTACACATTTTCCATTTCGATATTCCGTGTCCATACTCTGCTGCGTGTTGGAATATAAACGATCGCAGGCGGGTTGGCAAGCTAAACTGAAACCCGTTCCGAGTCGAATCCATTGCGGTTCATCTTCCAGGGAACACGATTCTAAATTTTCTTGGAAAGGGAAGCAGGCAATCATGTCACATCCCGTTTGCGTAAAAACAAATTTTTCGACGACGTGACATTGTTCCGGATCGAGGGTTTTAGGTATGTAGTAATCCCGTTTGGAGTCGGCTTTTCTTATTTGGAAGGTGGTATGTTTAAAAATAAAAGCGTACCGACTTTGAAGAGCTTGTTCGTAAATATAGAGTTGAGTCGCTTCTTGAGCATACCGAATAGCGTGATCGAGATCGTAAGAAGTGACAGTATATTCATTTCTATTTTGAAACGAATCCCATTTCATCTTGGAGGAGGGCTTTGTTCCTATATATCGAAAAAAAGTTCGATGTTGTTGCTTTTTTAACAACAAAAATAAAAGGATTCTTTTTTTTTATATAGTAACAAGTATAAAATGAGATTCAATTCAGTATTTACAGTTGCGTATGGAACATATACAAAAACCAGTTCGAAAAAAAATTTTTTTTAATTAAAAAATAAATTGTCTCAACTATAAAATCCTATAAATTTTAGTTTTTACATTTGCGTATGGAATAGCGATAAAAACCAGTTCTCAAAAATTTTTTTTAATGAACTATCTTATCTATAAAATCTTGTCAAAATCAGTTTTTACAGTTGAGGATGGAACCTGATGAAAAAATATTTTGGAAAGGATGCTATTCGAAAAACATTTTATCATGGTTAGTAGTTCTTCTTGTAAAGGACAAAAACAAGTTCATTTCGTCTAATATTTGTGCATCTAAAGTATTTAAATCTATTCCAAAAAAAATATATATATAGTCTCCCACATACCTTCAATGTATTATTGGACTGTTCACTCTTTATATTCCATTAAAGAGCCATGGAAAAAATGTTCCGAGTCTCTAGGGGTTCATTTTGCCTTGTTCACTACTTGTAGTTTCTACATTTTCGTCTTCACACTCTAGTCTTTCGAAGGAAGCTTCTACAGGATCTTCTCCTCCCCTTTCCGATGGAGGTGGACTCTCGGGAGAAATAGGATCTTCTTCCCCCTTTTCCGATGGAGGTGGACTCTTGGGAGAAGGATAACGAACAGGTTGCAAATCGACAATCGAAGGGTCGAAATAATCACTTGAAGCTAAAGTAGGGTCTGACATATCATTTCTGTTTTTCTTCTTGATTCTAGGATCCTCTCTCACATTCTTTCTCTTTTGAGAATTATTTTCTTGTTGATTATTTTTCGCCTGGTATTGTTCCAATTCTTTCGTCTTCCAGACTTTAATTTCGTAAAATATATTTGAAAATAGATCCTCTCCAAGATACTTTAAATACAATGCACCCCATTCGCTTACTTCATCACTGGTAGAAGGTGTAGTGTTTATTATTTCTTCTATAGTACGTCGAATCACATCCACGTAGAGAAGAGATTCCGATTGTTTGGAAACTTCGTGATATAAACAACGGACGATTCGAGCATGAACTGCTTTAAAATCTAGAGCTTCTTGTTCGTTTAAAGGTGTTTTTTCATCTCCTCCGTACTGTAGATTAAAAACATACTTTTGCAGATCCTCGCCCAGCAATCCGTCTACGGCAAATAATTTATACACTTCTATCTTAGGTATTTCCTGTCGTTTGAATAAGATGTTGGAAAGTCTTATTAAATCGGTCGATCTAGAATAGTCTTTAGATAAAACTTTCTCGATCATATTCCATTAATCTGGCGTGGAGATGGTTTTATTTTGTACCAACTGCTGTTGCACATCCATCCATAAACGCCAAATGGTATTTAAACAGTATCGATGGACGGGTACAAGAGGTTTCAAATCTTGAATCAAGGTCCACGGAAACATCATCATATTAGCTATTCTTTTTAAAACTCTCAACTGAACGGTGGTTTTAGTCGTAAACAAATTAGACTGATTAAATTCTTCCAGCACGACTTCATCCAACACGTACTTGAGACGATCCTTCAAGGGTAATGTCAAAGGCTCCAGGGTTACAGTGTTTTCCTGATCCATCTTGTCCTCAGTATGAAATGAGAAAATCGTCTCAGCTCCAGCTGTTTATATACTGTGAAACGAAAGGGGGGAGGTAGAAAGGAGAAGCAAAAGTTGGGTAGTAAAAAAAAAAAAAAACTTTTTGTTAATTTTTATCATGTCTTTAGACATGATAAAAATTAACTCTCTCTTCTTTTTGTCTGGGAATTATGTCTCATCTTTTCGAACATATTTCTAAAAATAAATTTCCAAGAAAGAAATGAGTCATGTTCTATTTTTAGAAACATATCGAGACAACAGATTAACATCAATTGAACAAAAGGGGGGATAGTTAATTTTAATCATGTCTGAAGACATGATTAAAATTAACAAAAAGTTTTTTTTTTTTTTTTTTTTTTTTTTTTTTTTTAATACAGCTTTGGAAATTTTTCCCAGTTGGTTCGATCGATAAAACCAGAAAAAGGATTTCCACTTAACTATTTAAATTACTCGAGTTTTGGTTTCAGATCAGTCTGTGCTTTGGATACCAGCCTCGAAAGAGCTTCAGTTAAAGTCTATTATATACACATTTTGGTAAGTGAACTTTATTATTTTGTTGAATTGCTTGGATATTGTTTCTTTTTCAACTCGTTGTGTTTAAGCTCTTTTCTTTCTCAAAACAATACGAGCTTGTCGTGGCAATCGATCTCGAGCTGTTGGATGCCGTCATGAGCAATGACTTAATAGATATCGACAAGCTTTATTGGGAATTTCCCCGGTTTCAAATACCAATAACCAGCCACGAGAACATTATAGCAATTTTGTAAACCAATAATGTTTCGGATGTGAACAGTATCTTTTCGAGTTCCTTTGGAAAATTGAACTTTTTGTTGACAATGTGTCTCGTACAGCGGATCGTGATTTAAAACATCTTCCCAGTTGGGACATATTAAGTTGAGAGCACCTTGACGTTCTTTTAATTCGTCGATAGCTTTCTCAAGGATGGGAGAAGAAAGAATATTCTTGATAATCAACGAATAATCCATTCTTACTCAAAATATTTCTTCTTTTCGAACAAAGTAGAATGTAGTATCTTGGTTATTAGACTACTGGCCTTAGGAGATGTTACCTCTTCAGCAGCACAAACTGATTTGAAGCGAAAATGGGATGACTTAAATAGATAAGCGAGAATTCATTCTAGAAAGAATTTTGCAATGTCTTGTTTGGTTGATGAAGTCGAGTGGAAAAAAAAAATTTTGTGAGAGCTGGAAGAAAAATATCTGAAGAGTTAAAAAAAAAAAAAAAAAAAAAAAAAAAAAACTTTTTGTTAATTTTTATCATGTTATTAGACATGATAAAAATTAACACTACCACCCTTTTGTCTCTGAATGATGTCTTACCATTTCTAAAAATAAACTATGACTCATTCTTTTGTTGGAATTTTATTTTTAGAAATGGTGAGTCATGGTGTATTTTAGAAACATGATGCTGAGACATCATTGAAAACAAAAAAGGGGGTCATTAATTTTTATCATGTCTAGAAGACATGATAAAAATTAACAAAAAGTTTTTTTTTTTTTTTTTTAATGGTTGTAAATTTTCCTGACATATTTTTTCCAGCCAGATTTTCAACCGACCTTTTCCCAATCATCATTTTTTAAAACTGGCTTACTATTGGTTTGTTTAAAAATGACGTCATTGCTTCAAGAACTATATACACATAACTTTCTCGTACTCACTTCTCTATACGGAATGGGGTTCCCAGCTGACATAGCAAAAACCCTATCTCGCTTCATCTACAACTCTCGTTGATGATCTATACAAAATTGGGTAATTTTTTCCACGACTTTATACAGTTCTTGATCACGGGGATCTATCTGCTTGTACGGCTTCACGTGAATTCTTAAATCATAGCGCTCGTCCATATTTTCATTGACGTTATCATCGACCCCAATTAAAAGAATGTCGTAATCGTACAAGACTCTGATATGTTCCGAACATTTTGAAATATTATACTTTCGGCACGACTTTTCACATTGCGTGCGGCCAAATATCCGATACGCATATCGTGCAATATCGTGCAATGAACTGTTGATCACTCGCTCGACATAATCATCCGAACCTTTACTCCACAAAATGATATCGATATTGCAAAGACGTAAAAACTGGATCAGGAAATTGGTTTTGGGTCGAATTTGAAATGTTTCTCCTTCAAAGTATCCAAGCGTCTCATCCATATCTAAGACACAGACCACCACCATCTTTCTTTTTTAAAGAAAGAAGAAGATGAGTCGATCCACCACTCATACTATTATTGAACACGTGAAAGAAATTGTTTATTATGCTCCTTCCAAATGTCCTTGGCATTTTGATTATGCCTGTTTTCTCATTTTAAATAATTTCAATCAAAGACGATTCCACTGCCTGTTTACTTCCCACTCGATGCAGTGGAGATCTTACAGTGCCAGCAGCTCTTGTGACTTGCCCGAACATTTTTTCGATTTGATCCTTCTTCATCGACAATTGAGTTCGGAGTATGTGTTGCCTTTTGCAACGCATTTCCGAGAACGTTCGGGATATACAATAGGTCTCTTTGAAATGAATCCTGGACTTTATAGTGCTCGCATTCTTCAACCGGAATATTTAGCAGAAACGTTTTACACGTTCATTGTTTTCTTGTGTAGTATTTGTTATCGACTCGGAGGAACGGCTCCCGTTTTAAAATTATGTTCTTTTGTGTACACGGACCATCATCCCGTGCTCGTGGATATTGGAGCTCTGAATGTGGAAAAGAGAGAACGCATCGGTCATCGAGAATTTTTAAACGAGAAGAAATGGCATCGGTTCTTGAAACGACGAACGACTCGAGACATTATTCGGTACGTGAAACTCATGCATCCGGATTATTTTAAGAAGAAATGTCGCGGTCAATGCATTCTCTCCGAGAAAGTCGTCTTCAACGATGTAACGCATCAACTGATTTGTAAAAGTCGACAACGCAGTCTGGCCGAGGTTTTAGATACTTTTCAAGAACTCATGCCCCATGAGCCTATTCGTCAACTCATTCGAACGTGGCTTTCTGCGAGATAAACAAGAAGATGGATTATAAACAACTCGTCCTCGATTTATTGAAACAGAAAAAATATCCCATTTTATTGGGTTATGTGGTCATGGATATTTATTACAAAGAGGTTTATAAATCAGACGGGAAAGTAAAACGATTTGACTCCCCATGTTTCGAGTTGAATCAAAGATATTTAGAAGAACCCAATCCATATAAACTGGAATTTATCACTTCGGACGAGAGTAGTAAATTGGTTATTCGACGACAAATCGATCCTAAAGATTTTAATATAAATCAATATCCGGAAAAATGTTTTCGTGTTAAACTGTCCAGTCACCATCTTGCTGAATTTGATATGTTTAAATACAAGATGTTCGAAGAACAAATTTATAATTTCATAATGTATCTGAATAGTAACATTCCTGCCATTCGAGAATTTTTGAACTTAACTCACGACGAAAGTACTCGATATTTACCCCAGTCCATACGACTATGGGTGTATAACTATAAAACGGCCAAGATCACTCATCAAATTATGGATCCCGAATATTTTGGACCTCGTTCATCTCTTTTACTGGAAACACGCATGATTCAAGGTTTATTGTCACCGTGCACTTCTAAATCAGTATTATTGTCCCTTCGAGATGATTATGCTTGGAAGAATCATACCGATAAAGCCATTTTACCGTCTTATGTATACGATTACGATCCTTATAATTTATATTATTCGGATCACTGGAAGGCTCTTGTCCCGCTGGCTTTTAATCCGTTAGAAAATCCCATCATTTGTTAATATTCCAGTTGCAGCACGTACTCATCGTCTTCACTCCCGTCACGAACAAAATTGATGTAACGTTTCGTTTGAGGATCCTTGTAGCGACAGACTTGGCGAATACCCCGACAAATAGATCCCGGCAAATTTAAATCTCGATCCATTCCTCGAGTCGGTTTTAGAATCAGACCCGATTCGTTTGTCTCGAGGGCTTTTATAAACTTTTGATCGTAGCCAACACGAGCTTTGAGTTTGGACTTTCTCTTTCTCCCTCTTTTTTTGGGTAGAGGAGCCAAGTAATGCCGAATGGGTATATCTATACTCGAAGAGCGACTTCGGGATCGATTTCGGACTCTTGTTGGACTTGGAGATCGACTTCGGACTCTTGTTGGACTTTGAGATCGTGTTCGGACTCTCGTTGGACTTTGAGATCGACTTCTCGATCGACTTCTAGAACGTTGACGTTGAGATCGACGCCGCATATTTGGATTTATTTCTACTTTATTACGGTTTAAGAAACGTTTTACATAGTCTTGGACACGAGGTTCTTCACTCATAGCGTCATACCAGTAATTTCCCAGAATGATTATAAATTTATCGTCTCGAAACTTTATAAACTCTTCTGGACTATAGCGGGGAAAAAATTTTTGTAAATGAGACAAGTCGAATAAAACGTGCCTCAACGAACATGTCCCTGTCAATTCAGAACGATGCACGTTTCGATTTAATTTCTCTTCTAACACTTTTTGAACATACTCAATAGGAACTTTGGAAGGATAAGACATTTTTTTTTTTGCTTTATATTCCCCAAATGACTTGTCCATAGAAATATAATCGGAAGAAAACTGAATCTCGAACGTGCTGGTGTGTATCATAGTAAGCGTGATCGTATAAATCAAACACATCTAAATGAGCCAAGGCATGTAAAGTAAAAATGAATAATAATTGCCATGTCGTTTCATTACGATAAAATCGAGTTTGATCTACATTGACCTGATTAGCATAATAGGTGTTCATATTGATCGTGCCCCTGTTTTGATCTACTAACATCTTGTTCGAAGTGGAATAGTTTAAGCAGTAATTGCGATGAATTTTAATAAACTCGAAAAGATTAAAAATAACGTAGACGGGAATTTTTGCTTCCTCGGTTTCGGTTTCATTAATATATAACTGAATAACCTCTTTGGGTCCTCCTGGCTCTTCACAATAATACATGGACATTTCGTAACGGTCCAATCGACGAATTGGATTTTCCAAGATACGATTGAGAATCGAGACCCATCGTTCAAATATGAAATGGAATTTTTTAAAATCGATCGTGGCCCAATCATCCATGATTTTAAAGCATGCCGTACAAGCATCTCGCCAAGTATTAATTTTAGACTGAAGAGCCGTTTGACGACAAGATCGACGTTCTTCGTGTTGATCAACTCGTCTTTCCATATCCTTATCTTTTGTTTTTTTTCCAAAGAAAAAAAAAAGATGGCTGAAATGTATATATTCTTGATGATGTTTGGTCTCTTTCTATTTTTCTTTCCTACTTCTGTCATAGAATCGGATTCCATCCCCATGAACGAATCTATACCGCTTAAAGATTGTCGACGAGAAAAAGTCTGGTGTGTGGATACATGTGATTTTCTTTGCACAAACGGGGAAGAAATGCAATGTGTTCGAGGACTCTGTATGCCCAAACTGAATCCTTACCCGTGTCAAACTGAAAAAGGGGGTATGATTATTCTTACAGAAAAAAAATGGATTCTATCAGTGGTCGTGTTACTGTACGGATCCAGCTTTTTACAATGGACCGGATTGTGGAGAATTGGCGAAAGACGTTTGTCAAAATGGTACATTTATCTATAGGGGGTTCAATCAGCATGAATGCATGTGTCAATTTCCACAAATAAAGGCTATGATTCAAGGAAAACCTCAGTGTGTGCATAGGAATATAGCTCGGTTTTATCGGGATCCGTAATGAACTGGATCATTAAAAAATGTACGTCTGAAAATGTCTCAAATTTTTTTTAAAAAAAACAAACCGTGACTCTATCTTACATTGGGTGCAATTAGAAATTGCCCCTCTTTTCGTCCGAAAATGATGTCTCACAATTTCGAAAAATTGAAGACATCAATTTCGGACGAAAAGAGAGAATTTTTTTTTTCTACCAATTCAATCGATTTGATCCTTATGGTTTTTTAATTATCCAGACTCTCACTTATCTATTTAAACAATCCGACATTCCCTACAGATCAGTCTGTACTGCTGAAGAGGTAACATCTTTCAACGCAGCTTCTACGTTACGACAAATGCTTCAATAAAGGTAAGAGATTTTTCCTTCTTAATTATTTTTCGTTTTACTAGAAAGAAATGATTATCCTATTTTTTTTTAACCTATCTAAGTGTTTTGAGTTCTACTTCAGATTACGAAGTGCTTTTGAAGATCCAATCTGGTTATCTTTTTCAATCCATAAAAGCAATGATCCCTATATTTTTTGAAAGTTTTTTAAAGAATAGACTCTTGTGTTACTGATTCCATCTCTATTTAGCTTCTTCTCGTATATATTTACGATATTTTGCAATTTTCATGGAACGTTTAATGATGGTATAGGGAGGATTAAAGGGTCGATACGGAAAATACTTTCGAAAAAATCGTTTTAATTTTCTTAAGCAACCATCTAATGATCGAGGGAAAAGTGGGCCGGCAATAACCCAAGCCAAAAATTCATATAAAAACCGATTACGTTGATCCCATATATTGGACGATGCCAATTTCTTTTCTGCATAATGTCGTCGAAGATCTGTTTCGTTCAGAAGTTTTAAAATTTCGTTTGCTTTTAAGTCAGTTTCAAGAATGACAAGAATAAATAAAGCCATCTCTTCATATTCATAGCGATCTATAACTATTTTTCTAAGTTTTTTGAGATCATTTAATGTAAGAAGAGGACCTTGACATCTTTTAATATGAATTTGTTTCGAGCGCTCCCTTTTTTCACCGAGCAAACGGTATAAAAACACGATTTTATTTTTTATTTTATTATACGATTTCCTCTTTTCCTCAGTCAGATACTTTTCATATATCTCTAGTGCTCTTTTATAATGATATTTTATACCGTCACCATGTTTTTGATACCAATCATAGAATTCGTTAAAATAAAATTCATACTTAGCTCGTGTTCCTTCCGAAATATTCATACGTTTAATAATATTTTGACATTCCTCCATCGACGGACATTGTTTGAATACTGTATTGTCAAGCTTATGTCTATGTTTAGGAAGAGCGTTATCCCAACATTTCCATCGTCTCATTCGTTGGTATTCTTTTTCTTTGAATCGAACGTTTGGATCTTTTCGCCTTTCTCGTTTTCTCCATCGATTTGCTTCTTTTACTCGTTCCAGTGACCAATAATGTTTCAAATATGCTTTTCTTTTTCTTTTCCTTTCAGATAAAGTTGTAGGTTCCTCAGTATCCATCTTGATTCCTACCCTTCATTATTAATTATTATCTATTATTTTTCACTTCGTCTTATATTTTTTAATCTAATCCTTTTTTGGTACCTAAAAAGTAAATTGATTAAAAAAAATATAAGGATTCCATAAAACTTTTAAATTTTCCTTGACCGTAAAATAACAAAGATCCTAAAATCCTTACCTTTTAAATGTAGTGTGTCCCATAGGACAAACCGGTTTGTCCTATGGGACACACTAGATTTAAAAGGTAAGGATTTTAGGATCTTTTTTATTTTACTAAAAATTTGATAAAAAGGTTTATACTAGAAGGTTTCAAAATTTTATTAATGATATTAAATTATTATTAATGATTTTTTGAATGGGTGCCAGGATCTGACGCTATTGATAAAGAAATAACTTAATCCATAATATATATGTCTGAAAAACAAATACCATGAAGGGGGAACATAGTTTTCCTAATATTTATCTTGCTGTGTTTCATAAATCATGTAGATGGTCAGACAAATTAGTAATGTAATGACAAATAAACAGTAAACCTGAATAGTATGAATAAAAGGCATAAATGTCTTATAATTAGATCCAAAAACGGATCGGAGAAATGATTCATAACTCATTTTATCTTGTTCATTCCTTTCTCTCTAATTACATACAAATTCTATCAATATCCTTAATGGATCCAAGATTCTACTTCAACTATAAAATTGACTCATCGTAAGATTTTTTACTTGCAGATACTCAAGGCAGTTTGGTCTGTTTATTAGAATTCCAAATACATTTCCCGCATCTGTTCTAACCAATGGATTCTGGTTTTACAACGAGCGGTTTTTATCAGAAGCATAAAAGATTTTCCCCATCTATTCTCTAGCCATGGATTTTAGATTTTATTAGACCCCTTAACGAATGTCAGTTCGGATACTACGCCAACTATAAAATCGGCTCATCGTAAGCTTTTCCACTTGCGGATACTTTCTCAGATGTCTATTTTCTTCTTTTTTTAATCCGACCCTCTCAAAAACAAAGGATAATGAATATTCATAAATACGCTACACTTTACAGCCAATTTCATGGCTTGCATTTAGGAGGATTCAATGTGATTCAAGATACGATTTTTTTTCCCTTAGCCCATATGCGGCTTCAACCTTCTGTGATTCGAAAACTCGCTCATTTCGATAAAGTCGTCCCGAGTCAGAAACCACTCGTTCTCGCCCTAGCCGCCTATTGTAAAATGTCGGACTTGTCGTGTACCGTTTTTCTTCAACGCAATGCATCATGGATCCTTCTTTTAGAAAACGAACGGGTCATTTTCCCCACGATCCCGAATTCATCGGAATCCTCCCACAATCTTTTCAAACTTTTCGCCACACCATTTTTTGTGAAAGATCCTAAAACGATCGAACGGTATTTACAAAATCCCGTGTTCGAAAACGTGTACCGCTCCCAAAATAATCATACAATTCTATATTTAGACGAATGGGATATACCGTATCCAGGAGGACATTACTTTGATGATGATAACGGGCCCAGATTACATTTACCAGAAGATGACGGAGGGAAAAGGTATCGTCTTTGTTTTTTGTCCAACCAGGTCCATCACGAGAATGACCTCGTCCATAATTTCATCAACGAAGGGAAAGATCGACCGGACGTTTATTACGATCCTCTGAAAACGCGAACGGCTTTTCCGTCTTCCTTTATTGAATTTTTACCGTCCGTGAATCCTGAGAAACCCGTCCTGTTTCCCATTGAGTACAATAAGAGTACGGCGCTCATTCAAAAACAATGGACGTATCAGCACCATCCTCAATATATTGTCCAAGATATTTTGAATACGTACGATCAGAGAAATTCGCTTGAGAAGGTCGGACTCTTGATCGAATACCCGTTTCAAATCGGGTTCGAAAATGCTACTCGATCGAATCCTAACGGGAAATGCATTGGACTCGTCGTCAACGGTTCTGAACCGGAAACGATTTTATACGTTCGATCACCGTATCAGCGGTACATGGAATATCAAGCCATCCCCACGACCGTGCACTGGATTCCTATTCTTTACGAACCAGAAACCACGTATCCACTTCAACCGGTCGTACTCTGTTCGACGATCATCGGGTTTGAATACAAAAAGGCTTTCTTATGTTTAAGTTATGTCATGCTCGAATCTCATCCGAAACAACCTGCTAATAGAAACACAGCGTGTTTGTTCCATCCCGTCACAGATGTTAGCGAATTGACGTTTCTTGAGAGTTACGAATACGATTGTCAGCATGCGCTTCACCGAGTTCGATATGCTTCCATTCCTCATGATTTATGGTGTCTGACCAAAATCGAAGAAGAAAAACCAGTTCCACTTGCTAAACCCTATGCTCATCTACCTTACCTGGTTCAATCATGGCTGGAGTTTTATCATCAGAATCGTTCCACGGATCCAGAAATCAGGTACGGCAATCTGAAACTCTTTCAATTGGCTCTAACTTTGGCTCGACATAAAATATGCTTTTCGGCCGAAACGGTCGAAACCGAAGAACAAGAAGGTATCATTGTACCAAGAAATTCATCGTCCCCGATCGTCATTCGCCTAAGTCGGGAAGCTCGAAAATTTCTCGATATTGTCCGGTTAAGAATTGAATTTATGGAACGACCAGTTTCCTCTCCATGTGTTCTGTTGTAAAGAGAAAAAAAAACGAAACAAATATCTGTAGATTGAGAAATGGTGATTCCCTTAGCTCAGCTAGGAACTCAACTCACAAGAAGTGCGAAAGTTATCCACTGATATACACAATTCTTGAAACGATGACGTCATCTTGAAATGTCTTGTGAATCGAGTCGGCTGGAAAAATTTCTGAGAGCTTAAAAAAAAAAAAAAAAATTTTGTTAATTTTTATCATGTCTTTAAGACATGATAAAAATTAACTCTCTCTTCTTTTTGGCTGGGAAGGATGTCTCACCGTTTCGAAAAACAAACCGTGACTCATTCTTGCAATGATTGCCATGAGAAAGGATGAGTTATGATTTGTTTTTTTCAAACGGTGAGACATCCTTCCCAGACAAAAAGAAGAGAGAGTTAATTTTTATCATGTCTTAAGACATGATAAAAATTAACAAAAAGTTTTTTTTTTTTTTTTTTTTAATCTACAGAAGTTTTTCTGGGCTCTCAGAAATTTTTCCTAGCCGACTCGATTGGCAAGACATCTCAAAATTCTTTCTAGAATGGACTCTTGCTTATCTATTTAAACATTTCAAGTTTTACTTCAGATCGCTCAGGAGGGTTGAAGAAGAAGCATTTCGTCACTTGGAGATCATATTGTATTCTTTTCCATTTCGGAATTGGTCAAGATTCGATTAGGAGCAGCAATCAAGTAATCATACATCTGATTACATCGTAGCAAATAATCGACCGTGATCCAATTGAGTTGAATATTCACAATCAACACTAAAAAATAGAGTATTTCAACGCGAGTTATTTCGTACGTCATATCTCCCCGTTGAGCGAACTGGTCGGCTATCTGATCTATTTCCGTAATGATAGTAAAAAAGTTCAATGGATCCACAACCAATTCTGTATTCCATTGAATTGTAAATGGAAGTACGAGGTTTTGTTCACTCAAAAAATACAAATAGCCGTATTTCTCTTTTTCTCGAAACAGCGTTTGAATATAGTCTCGCACCGCTTCCCGTACTTCTGGATCGCGCACCAGTTCGAGCGTGACGAGGCTCGTGAAGGGCGGAAATTTATGAAATTCGATATATTGAGGTACCACGGTATTCAGTCGAGGACGATATTTATGATGAAGAAGGTGATCGATAGGAGTCTTTAAGGATTGAAGTGTAACGATATCCATCTTTTCTTATACGAATTTCCAAATAATAAGGCCGATGATGACAAGAACGATTCCCAACAAGATTGGTTTTAGGTACGGTATATTACCCAAAACATCCAAAATACCACTCGTGATGGAACCCGTCACGTCTTGACTGAAATGCGTTAAAGCTTCTCCGATCGTGGGTCGACGGCATTTCAATTCTTGCGTCGGTGTACAATCGTGATATTGACAATCACATAATCGAGTTCCTGGATAAACATTTCCGACCCGATTTACACGACGTCCAGTTGGACGATCTCACATTTAAACTCAACCCGTGCATCGAGCACTATATCAACCACCTGTATTCTCAAGACCCGACCGACTTGAAACGCAATAACGCCATGGATGTGTTTGATCGGCGTTTCCATTACGAACTGCTACGGAATTTAAGTGTTGGCAACACGAACGAAATTGGTTTAGGCGTGAACAATACCACGAAGATGCAAGAAGAAATGATGGTTCATTTCAAGAGCACGCTTCAGCAACGTCTTTGCGGTTTATACCACTATATTAATAATTCAAATGTAGCGACGCTCTTCGACAAGATAAAGGTATGCGACATGGCGAATGGAGGTCTCTTTGTCGACCCTAAAACGGAATTCTCTCCTTTTTACAATTTCCTGCTGGCGCATTGTTTATTCGATTTTCATAAACTACCCAATTTAGACCTCGTTCCCGAAACCGTCATTTCGAATGTCGCCTACAAGAAAGGGGTTGGGTTTTATACGTTAGAAGATATTTGTCACCCTGAACCGATTGTTGTGATGGGAGAAGAAACAGGATCTTCGTATCTCTATCAATCCAAATGCATCACGTATCCCAAAGAAACGGCTTTAAATAAACAATTGACGAGAAAGGATTTGCCCGATAATCTCATTATGAAAAATGCCATGCAGTTTTCTGATACGCGGTTCCTAACTTGCTAAATGCGAAAAGGTTTGGAGAAATAAATTGATTTGGTTGGGGGGGGTTAAAAAGTCAGTACAGAAAAATTTCTATTATGTAAAAAGGAAAAAAAAACAAAATGGTAATATACCTTGACACAGAATCTGTTTTCATCATGTAGAAGCTTGTACACAAACCACAGCATTAAACGATCTGAAATGAAACTTGAATGGCTTAAATAGATAAGTGAGAACACATTCTTGAAAAAAAATGATGGTGTTGTTGATCGAGTCGGCTGGAAAAAAATTTTGAGATCTAAAAAAAAAAAAAAAAAAAAAAAACTTTTTGTTAATTTTTATCATGTCTTTAGACATGATAAAAATTAACAACCCCCTTCCCTTTTTGTCTGGGAATGTTGTCTCACACTTTCTAAAAATAGACCATAACTCATCCTTTCTAATGGCAATCATTCCAAGAATGAGTCACGGTTTATTTTTCGAAAGAGTGAGACAACATTCCCAGACAAAAAGGGGAGGGTAGATAATTTTTATCATGTCTAAAGACATGATAAAAATTAACAAAAAGTTTTTTTTTTTTTTACTTCTAATCCAGATCATCCAGATCACGACGAGACCTGAGAGCGTACGGTTTACGGTTTATACGCAAATTTACTAAACTTGTTCTTCATAGAACTGGCAGAAACCTCACCTAAATAGACTGGATCCTCATTGCCTTTTACATCCTCAGCCTCCTTCTTAGGCTTCTCTTTCTTGAATGGTTTGCACAGATCTGGATTGATCTTGCTTTTGATGGGAACCTGGTCTGGATCCACCTTTTCAGTTTTGATTTTCTCTTTATCGAAGGTAGTGGAAATGGTTTCGTTAATAATATTTCTCGAAGAAGGTTCTAAAATATTTAACTGAAACACGGGTTTTTCGATCATATTCAGAGCATCTTCTTGAAAGAGAATCATATCTCTACAAATGCCTCCTACTCTACAATACAAAGCGTCCGTTTCGTAAAAGTACCGCGAATTAATTTTAATATTTAAAATACCAATAAACATATCGTTATTCACAAATTCTTGGTCCAGGGTTTCTTGAAACACGTTTAAAAGGGTCGTTCCATCAAACACTTTGGTTTTGCGTAAACACCATTGATTTTGAGACATCTGAGAATTCAGATCATTTCGTTGACTTATTTGCCGACACGCTTTACAGAGAGAAGGTCTACATTTTTCAATGAAGAACCGACACTGTTCTGAAATCAGCATTTGGGAATGATCGGCAGCCACGGCTTTGGTAATGTCCACCAGAGGAGGACAGAGTTTACATATGAAAGAATGGGCATTCAGATTCCTCTTATAATTAGTAGCGCAGAGAACCCAATACCTCGCTACGAGAATATTATAATGATGATTGAAATCTTTAATATTTTCAATCTGAATATAACCTTTTTCTACGGGATGCTGGAACGGGATCGCTTTAGCTTGAAAATCTTGAAACTGAGGATTGTTGGCTAATATATTTTTCCATTCCCGGCTCACGAGGTTTAACGTTCTCGGGTTATTTTCAACGATTTCGTCAATCCACGCTTTTAAAATCGGGTGCGCAAGAATACGATCGATTAACTCTGAATATTCCATAGTTCCCCTTTATTATTATTTTATGGACTTCTAAACATCTCGGTCTGTTTCCTCAATTCTTTCGCGTACCGGTCAATGATTTCAATCGTTTGATTCATGCAATAGGTTAAGAATTCATCTTTAATGTAGGCTGTATGCGACCCCTGCCAATCTAACCCTCCTGTCAGAGTTTGTACGTCCCATTTGATGTATTGCAATAAAACATCGGTCCATTCTTTCACAGTCATATTGGATCGAATGCTTCGATCCACGAAATCCAATTTATTCAGCACGGATCTAATATATTCCTCCGACGAAAAAACGGTTTTTCCGTACATGACATCAAATCGTAATCGAAAATAGGACACGTATAATTGATAAAACAGGTCGCTGAGCATTTTGAAATCGGACGATACGGAGGGAGAAGGGGTTGGTTCGGTTTTAATGTGTTCCAATTCCTTTTGCAAGTGGGCTTTTTCGTCCAGACATCGATCCAAAGCGTGTTTGACATCTTGTAAATCCAATGACAGACCTCTTACATAGTCTTCGTCGACCGTCGATACGTGCTTTCGTTTATATTTCGAAGTATCGGACATTTCTACATCCTGCGGAGCTACGAGAGCTTTAGCCAGTTGGTTTTCTAAAGTTTGGTTTCGAGACCGAGACACTTCCAGTTGGTTTTGTAAATCTTTCACTTCCCGCTGTAATTCCTCCACTTGATCCGTAGGATACGTAATGGCCGGTACAGTAGTGGGTTCTTTCACTTCGGTGATGTGAGGACGTTCCTCCAACTGCCGTCGATATAGGTCTCGTTCCTGCTCGAAATATAAAATCACCGAATTCGCCAATTCTTCAATGGGATCTGGTATGTTCGGAAACTGGGCTCGAAGCGTGACAATTTGTTTATAAACGAGATCTTGAAATTGTCGATGCTCGTGAATCACGTTTTGGAGTTGATGGACAACGGCTTGCGGCCAATCTTCCCTCTGATCACTAGGGTCATTCTGAAGGATCGTTTTTAGGAACGTGGTCAATTTCGTTTTGGCGTAGAGAAGGTACTCATTACATTTCGTATAATTACTTTCGACTTGATCGAGTTTCTGTTTCAATTCGAAAAGTTGTTCTTTAATTTTACGGAGCTCGACTTCACAATCGTTGCGATTCTCGACCTGTCGAGCCCATTCGATCATGCTCGACGCCAAATTATCGAATTGAACGACCGGTATTTCGGGAAAATGACCTTTCAGTTGCGCCAATTGCGTTTCGAGGGTCCTCTCTAGATTTTCTTTGAAATGGAATACTTTTTCGAGTTCCGAGAGAATCTGATCGTAATCCGTGGCCCCAAAATACGCATTCCATTTAGTCCGTATCAGAGTTACCAAATTCGTTTTCAGGACCTCCAGTTTCTTTTCCAAAGCGACGCGTTGCCGTTTTTCATGTTCTAGACTCTGCTGTAATTTTTTATGTTCTTGGCTACGATCCCGATGGAGTTGAGCTTGGATTTGTTGTAGGACCTCCTTCGCTTCGTTCTGGTTCTCAATCGATTGTTGAAGATCGTGCAATCGTTGCAAGAGGGTCGTGTCTTCCATCATGCTTTTAGAGGAAGAAGGGAGACTGTGAAGAACGGTATGAGCTAAATTGTCGGGCGTTAGCGATTGATTTAAAGCATTCCCGAGAAGTGTTAATTGGTTCGAAAGCTGGGTTTGCCAATTTTGTAAATACTGGATATACGTTTGAATTTGCTGGAAGAAAAACGTTTTCCAATCTTGGTTCGCACCTAAAGGTTTCCAAAATGAGGGGGGAAGGATCGTCTGTAAAAACGTCATAAACTGCGTTTCGTGGAACTCCTTCATTTGCTTAGCCATTTCGTCTCGAAGAATCGTCTCGATATGAGGATTTTTCTTTTGCAGCGTGTCAAGAACGCGTTGAATACCTTCCTGGAAATGTGTTTCGGACTCGATTTTCCATTTTTGCAGGAGGTCGGTTCGTTCTTTCTGACCCTGCTCCAACTGCTTTTCCAACATCCGTTTTTCGTTTTGACAAAGGGTCAATTGTCCTTTCAGTTCCTCGTTCAATTGCTGGACGTGCTGTTTTTGTTCCAATTGATACGATGTTAAAAACTGGTCGAGGGTTTCTTGTAATTGCTCTAATTTAGATCGCGACGACTCGATCATGAGCTGCTGAGAAGGAGGCGATTCGAGCGGTAAAGTTTCAATGACCGTAGTTGTAGAAGAAGGAGGAAGTTTCAGTTGCTCGATCGTTTCTTGTAAAGCCATTTGCAAAGGGCGGATTAAACTTTCCGTTCGTTGCATCCATTCTTCAAGTCCCGTTTCGTAGCGTTGGTGCAGCATTTGCCATTCGTTCATCAAACGGTTTGGAAACTCGATATTATTATTATTATTATTATTCAATTGTTGTTGTTGTTGTTGTTGTTCTACTATTTGCCTTTGCCATTGTATTTTTTCAGACTCATGCGTTCGAATTTGTGTCTGTAAGGTTTCGTGATCTCGTTTCAATTGCTCCCACTGAGTTTGTAAGGTTTCGTGATTCCGTTTCAGCTGCTCCAACTCAGTCTGCAGGGTTTCTTTCTCCCATGTAAGGCGTTCCAATTGTCGTTGCAAATCCACGACTGAATGCTCTTTTCCGAATCGAGCGGTATTCACATATTGTTCTTTTTCCGCTAGAAAATAACGCATTTCGTTCCTGTGCTCTTGTTGGAGCGTCTCGATTTGTTTCTCAAAAGCTTTCCGATCTGCCTCCAATTGAGTTTCCAAAGAAGCGATTTTGTTTTCCAGGTCCTGCGATTCCATCGGAACAATCTCTTCCAAATGCAAGCCCGAAATGCGAAACAAGAAATCGATGATGCTCGAACTCTTTTTATACAGTTGAGGATAGAGATGGAGTAAAGGTCGACTCAGGAGAAAAGCATCGATCACGTCGTCTCGAAGATTTTGTTTGAGACCATCAACGACATTTAAAGATATAAAAGTGGGGTCGGACTGGTATTGAATAAGACATCGAACCAGTTCTCGTAACATTCTTTTCTTTTTGCTTTTTTTAAATCATTAAAAGGTAGGCTACTTTGTTCAAATCGAGCAACATATATTGATATTTTTCTTCGGAGCGGGACGATAACCAAATCATGACTTCTTTCAAGTAGCGACGATTCTTTCTAAAGTGGGAAACGTATATTTTAAATCCTTCTCGGGTCCATAATTCATTATTTCGGTAAAACGGTAGCCAATAATTACATTGTTCACGATTCACGTCGAGGAACGTTTCATGATGGAATAACGCAATCATGGGCGAAACATACATCACTAAAGACATATTCAAAACGACAAACCAAACACCGGTTAATTTCGTGTCGTCAAAAGTAATTTCACAAGTATAAAAGTCCGATGGAATAGAATCCGTATGCAGGTAAGGTGGAAGGGAGCGTTTCCACAATTTATGAAGTTTGGCAGCCAATTGAGCACTCGCAGCTTGTCCCGTTAAATGTATGAAGTGGAGGATGAGCATGGGATGTAAATAGTGATACCAGTTGGACCACGATTCCCAGACGTGCGTATTTCGTTTGAAAAATCGGAGGCGCATGCAATGCTCTAACTGGAAAGGTTCTCTTTTTATGTAGGTCATCGTCAGATCGCTTAAGGCGCGAAAAGCCATATTGCGAGGAAGTACTTTCCAGAACAAGGAAAACGGATTGATGGTCGAACAAACAAATAAGGTATTATTTTCATAGGAGACCTTGATAAAATCTCGAGAGGGAAATAAACTTTGTAAAAACTGATCGGTCGTATCTCTAGAGACGTTAATCCAACGAGGATCCTCTTTTGTTTCATGCACGCAAAAGACTAAAGACCCATGAGGAAACGGATAGTCTTTGTCTAAATTTTCTCCTTGGAAAATGAGTCGATTTTCACTGACCACGAGAATGCAAGGTGCTCGAACGAGACCCGGGCTAAAATGTTTCAAAGTATCGACATGGAAGATGGGTAGTTTGAAACGAACAGCTATAAAATAATATTGTCTATAAACATTTCCATACGCTTCCACATAATCCGAAACATTGTAGTACTTTTCATTATCCATGACAGAGCTTACTTTATCTCGCCTTCTTCCTCGAAAGGAATAAGTCAACAGAGCCAACTTACACGCTTTATATATACATGAGAAATGACGTCATTCAAGGACATAAACAAGGACGTTTATGTCTAGAAAAGTAAAAGCTGGCTGGGAAAAATTTCCCAGATAATCTGAAATGTATATAAAAAAAAAAAAATAAATAAATAAAAAAAAAAAAAAAACCTTTTTGTTAATTTTTATCATGTCTTTTAGATATGATAAAAATTAACTGTCCCCTCTTTTTGTCAGGGAAGGATGTCTCACTCTCTAAAAAATATACCTTGACCCATTCTTTTATTGGAGTTCTATTTTTAGAAAGGATGAGTCATGTTCTATTTTCCGAAAGTGTGAGACAACATTCCCAGACAAAAGGGGAAGGTAGTTAATTTTTATCATGTCTAAAGACATGATAAAAATTAACAAAAAGTTTTTTTTTTTTTTTTTTTTTTTTTTTTTTTTTTTTTATATCTACTTTAGAATTTTTTTCTGAGTTCTGGCTAAAAAGAACTCTGGTTTATCTATTTAAGATGTGCGAAACGAATTTCACTCTAAATCATTCTGTGCCGTGAATTCAACAGTATATAGGAACAGACTTTATGAAGGTAAAAGTGCTCAGTTTATTTATTCTTTAGAGGAGCACGTGGAGATTTTATAGGATATTTACTTACAAAGCATTGCTTGTATTTTTTTAAGAAATATTAATCAAGTTAAAGATATATAATCATGTCGCAGAGCCTCCATTATTTAACAAGGATTAATTCGGTTGGAGATGCGCCCAACGATGCTTACATTTTCTACCAGATGTCGGGAGGAATCTTTTACTGTAACCGAAAAGACTACGCACAATTTTCTCGATTTTATACTCGAACGTCTGCCGAAAATCTTTTTTTAACGATGGATCTTTGCTCGACGACCCATCATTCCCTTATCCTAGATATTGATATTAAAACCGAATGCGATGCATCCCTTCCTTCATCTATGCTCTACGATTATGTAGATTCTGTTATTC
Organism: Stegodyphus dumicola; assembly: GCF_044657685.1. Lineage (NCBI taxonomy): Eukaryota > Metazoa > Arthropoda > Arachnida > Araneae > Eresidae > Stegodyphus > Stegodyphus dumicola. Next base: position 32,006,074 of record NC_140770.1, read on the forward strand.
TCTCAACCTTAAAATTTTACTTTTTATCCCTTAAGCATTTTACTTTTATTGTGGCTGTTCGTCCAGGAGGTGGTATTCATGTCCATTTGCCGGAAATCTCGATCGCTCATGATGATTATATTCAATTCTGCAGCCAACTTCAACCCCGGTTCTATCACGAAACATCTGAATTTATTTTTCAGTTGGACGTTTTAGCGAATGCGACGCTTGTGAATTCCTCCAAGCCCTATACGAATAAATACGAACCCATGCTGATTATTTATGTAGACGAACAAACCACCTGGCGTTTAGATTTGACCAATCCCAATGCTTTCAGCATGCGATTGTTAGGCATTCAATCAAAATTTAAACGTCGCAAGGATAATACCAATTCCTTTTTTCGTAAACTGCTCCACCTCCAGCCAATGGATATTCAAAAACAACTTTATGAATATATGATGCCTGTGGTGACACTGTACGATCCTTTGTATCGAGTATCGTATCCCACGCTTATTAGCAAAGATGAGGAAGCTGGACCCGACGATGAAAAAGTGGCTACATTTGTGTATAAACTAAAAACCCCGATGTATATTTACAAAGGGAAGGATTTTGGAACCGAAGGTCATCATTGGTTAAAAACGTTTTACTTTATCAAGTTTAACGGGTTTGTGATTTCAGACTTTGAATCGAATAACCGGGCTCTAAAACGATGGTACCGGGAAAGTCAAAATTCTATCGTCATCGAAAACGATGTATTCCAGACGGTGAATCAAGCTCTCAAGTTAGACAATCCTAGTTTGCATTCCGATCCCAATCCCCTTCGTACGATTATGCAGTACAATCAAGGTTACTATTTTTTACCTGTCTTTTGTGCCTTGTGTCAACATTTACGAATGTCCTCCCATACACTCGCATCCCATTTGCGTACGATATTAGAATCTCACGAACTCATAGATTCTGTAGAAAAAATCAACAGTAAAATTATAAATATCATTTCCCAAGATTTTACTCTCGACACAATCCTCTTTTGTGGTTCGAATCTCAATCCTAAAATTTACAAATTTAAAGATAAACTGGAAGCTATTATCAAAACCATGAAAGGCGTTATTTTATATTCGGTGTCTGGAGATCAGCTCGTGGAACAAATTCATCGAATTCAAGAGCGATATTTTCCGATTCTCGTCATTACCATGCACAATTCCTGCAAGAAACCTCAACGCTATATGTGGAATAATATCCACGAGTACTGGCAAGAAGTGCCCCACCAGATAGAAATTCTAAACCTGATGAATGCCATCTGGTCCTCCATTCAGGCCTATGCTCGGAATCAGTTTGCCGATAAAACTAAAAACATGTGTCCTTTCACAGACATTATGAAACAGGTCAACATTAATTATGTGGTCTCGTCCATTCTGAGTCGAACCAACATTGATCGTAAAATCATTCAAATGGATCGACATAAATGGCATATTCGAACCCACGATGGGGTTCTGAATCTCTTGACGGGTCATGTAGGAGGGACGGTTCCGGAATTTTACCTATCGGATCGACGTCTGGGCATCAATTTTAGTCGACACGAGTTGATGCAATTTCGTCACGATCCGGATTTGATAGCCATCTATCGTTTATTAACCGACCGGAAATTTTTTCTACAATACCTGAAAAGCTGTTTTCTCGACCTCACGGACGATTTACTGGATACGCTGCGGGAAAAAGTGCGCGAGTTTCATGACAAACTAGAAACCAACCCGCTCATTCAAAGCATGCTTCATTTTTATGTGCACATGTGTAAATATACGTGTTTCGAATACGATTTGTTCATGTACCTTTTAGATGTCCTGGCCAGTCTTCTCATTGCGACCAATTACGGTCGCAAATTTTTTGTTTTGAAAGGCAACACGCGCTATGGAAAAAGTAAATTCTTTCAAATGATCTCGAAGGTCTTTGGAGGCTATAGTCATGGTATTCGAGCCGTCAATTTACAAACGACGACTGGTCAAGGACTATCAGCCCAACGCGAACTGGCCTCTTCGTTATTTTGTTGTCGGGTAGTGACTGTTGAAGAAATGTCGGGAAAATTAAACGAAAACCTCGTGAAAGAAATCACGGGTAATTCGACCACCAGTTTTCGGAATTTGTACGAGCAAAATGTAGGAGCGATTCCCAGTGCCAAACTCATGGCTTCTACCAATACGTTCCCAGTGTGTACGGCCACAGAGGCGTTTAATGATCGCGTGGTAGCAATTCCTTTTGACGCCGTGTTTACGAAAAATGCTCCATCCCTCACCTCAGAACAAGTGATGCAGGATCAATATTTACTCGAAACCAAAGATTCTATCGTCGAAGATTCCTATAAAGGTTTCTTTTTAATGATTTATCTGCATCTGGCCCACAATATTAACATGGAGGACGGCATGATCCGTTACCGTTCCGAACCTGAAATATTAGTAGAATTCAAAAAAGAATTTCTATCTTCGACCGATATTTTTACACAATTCAAACAGTATGCCGATGTACAAATCATTCCCGGTTCTGTTACGACCTTTAATGAACTGAAATCGGCCATTCGACAATTTTTGAAAACGATGCGCGACACCTCCATCCACGAAACGGAACTCATTATGCGTTTCAATGATGAATTTGGACATTTGAAACGGACCGAAATGGATTTCAGTTCCTTTTCAGCCGAAAATAATATTTCCTCTTCTTTGGATATAGTAGAACCCCTTCAGTTTGAAAATGCCGAATTGAATTCGTCTCTCAAACGAAAGCATGACGACGAAGAGGGAGAACACTCAACCACGAAACATTTAAAAGTGGACGATGAACCCATTGATCTGCCTCAGCATAAAAGACAAGTTATTTATTACGATAATGTTATCATCAAAAATCTGAAAAAAGACAAGAATTACTAACCTTTTTACATATGCATGAGGTAGGTTCCCAACATTTCATTGTGTAATGACTTGGAAAAAACAAAAGTTGACTGAAGAAAGCCAGATTTCAAGATGTTTCTTCTTTAAAAACACAGAATCATGTAAAGTGAAACTCGCAATGCTGAAATATATAAGTGAGAGTCCATTCTTAAAAAAGGGTGATGTCCGGTCGATCGAGTCGGGTTGGAAATATTTCTAACAGCTGAGAAAAAATTCTAAAGATTTAAAAAAAAAAAAAAATCTGAAAGAATTCAGATTTTGGATTACGTCCAAAGGGGCATTGTCCCCGAAGGACTTTGATTGTCGTTAATGATATGATAATTGTTTTTCAATACAAATGATTTTTACAATAGTTTTTTTTTACTAAGGTCTATTACAATGGTTTCTTCTTACTGCGGTTGCTTGACTACCGTTTTATTGAGAATGATTACTATTCTATTGTTTCATACAACGGAAAGTGGTAACTATATGGAAATGGAGGACAAGAGAGAGGAGGATGAGAGAGTGTGGATGAGTAGAGAGAGGAGGAGGATTAGAGATTGGAGGAGGATGGGAGAGCGAGGAAGATAAGAGAGAGGAGGAGGATAAGAGAGCGAGGAGGAGGAGAGAGTGGATAAAGATAAGAGAGCGAAGAGGAGGTGAGAGTGGATCAGGGTAAGTGCGTTAATTTGAAAAGTGATACAGCCTTCTTACGGTTTCCGACGCAAAACGCCCAAACGAAACTAATAGTCCTTCGGGGACAATGCCCCTTTGGACTAAAAAAAAAAAAAAAAAAAAAAAAAAAAAAAAACCTTTTAGTCTGAAAATTGATGTCTTCAATTTCGGAATTGAAGACATCAATTTCGGAAGAAAAAGGGATTTTTTTTTAATAGAATTTTTTCTCAGCCAGCTTCGAGTCATTCTTTCTCTTCTCACTGACTATATATAAGAACGTTGTTCTTACAGTCCTGGTATTGACATTAACGTAGCTGCTAGAATAAAAGCCATTGTAGGTATTTCAGCTAAGCACAAACAGAGGCATGGAAACAACTTTTTAAGAATTTCTTCAACGGGTACCGTGGATTGATAAACGCAGTTTCCTGCAGCATCGCATGTGCGTTTACAATGTTCTGAGAGAAGATACTTGTACTGTTCAAAATAATTCCAGGGAATGAGGACTTTTCCACTACATGTTTTAGCAAAGTAGATTTCACCTTGGGCATCTTTCAGGACGTAAGGTTCTTCATTTTTCACTAAATAATATTCGTTCCCTCGGAAATCCACCGGGTATCGTTCTTTTCCGTCCGCGTATTTGGCCAGAACGAATTCGTTTTGAATTTGAATAACGAGGGATTTTTTACGTTGTAGAGGATATTTTTCATTTCCTTTCCGATCTTTGGCATAATATGGAAGGCCGTCTCGGGTTTTAGCGAAAGGATCACCTTTGTTGGGATAGATTTTCCCCTTTTGGGAGTGAATGGCATACCTTTCATGACCATATTCACTTTTCACAAAGACTGGATCTTTTTTTCGATATTTGTAATATTCGCTACCATATCGATTCGGATAAAATTCCATTATATTGCTTTATCTTTTCAAAAATAAATTTCTCGTCTAATGATTTTATTTTTACTTTTCTTCATGAGCATGTTTAGCTAATAAATATTGATGATATTTATTGCCGTGCATTAAATAATCCATTGTGATCCAAGTATATTTCGGATTCACGAGTAGTGCGTAAAAATATAAGAGATAGATGCAAGTGATATGGTAATGAGCAGAATCTTTAGGAAAAAACTGACTGGCCATTTTGCGAATAGGGTCTAAGACTTCTTCATTCGATAAAATAAATTCTTCATCATTCCATTCCAGGGCATTAAACAGGGGCTGCTGATCGATTAAAAGATATAGGTGTCCATATTGCGACATATTATCTAACACGTGACGGATATGAGCAACGGCCTGTGATTGAAAATCTCGAACGAGTCGAGGCGTAATCTCAAAAAATAAATTCAGAAACCGGTACGTCGCTTGATAGTTTTCAAGTTGAGGATTTTGCCCAATCACGAATCGGATGAGTCGATCAATCGGTAATTGAATAGTTTTCAAAACAGAAATATCGTAATACTCTGCCATGCTTGTTTAATCCTTCGAACCGAAGAAGAAGAAAAAAAAATTAAATTAAATTGAAAAAAAAAATGAATCATTCAACCTTTCTTCCATGGCGAATCACCGAACGGTTCAATCGACAAATAGGTCCCTCCTTTCGATATATGGTTCTTATTTCCCATACTGCCACGTTTAATTTGGAAAGAGATTTAAAATCGACCTTGGGTCTTCAATCTTGGTCCTTAATACAATTTCTACAAAAGTTTCGTCAACATCGAGTGGGTATAGAATATATAACTCTGTTCACTCGCAAGGATAAGATACGTCTAGGACCTATTGCAGTACAAGTATCAGAGCAGATTTGTTTCCAACAATTAAAGAAAAAATATGGAACTCAATCCATCCACTTAGTTGGAGCAACCTATCTAAAAGGCAAATTGAGAGATTTTCATGTGATAACCGTAGAGGATTTTAGATTCAATGTTCTCCTGAAACAAGATGACCGATAAAAATAAAACATGGAATCCTATATCGTTCTCAATTTCGAAGGTTTCGAATTGAATGGTGATCCTCTCGCCAAAGAAATCAATCTTTCTTATAATGATGACTTTTCCGACTATATTATTAAAGAAGTGGCTTATATCACCCATGATCGTTCCCAAGGCATTATCTACGTGGAACCACCCATACCGTGGTCTGAATTATCCTATTCCGCCAAACAAAGTGTATCGAGTGTTCATTTACCGTTAGCGGATATAACGCATGGCTTTTCATGGAATGAGGGTCATTTGCCGTACGATCAATTAAAACCGTTTCTTGTAGCTCTAACGGCAGGATATAAAAACATTTACTGCCCTCATTATTCGAAAATTAATGTTTTGTACCAGATACTGGCCCGTCCTATTTATTTCAATTTCGTCTCCAAGAACAAGGAGGCGTTTCATACCGCGCCCATACCAATGAACTATGAATATTCATCGTTTTGTCCGAAACATATAGGTCGGACCAAATATTGTGCTTTCCAAGAAGCTTTGTTTTATTTTCATCGCCTTCAAGAGTATAAGAAAGAAACCTTTCCGTTTGTCATTCATAAATCTTTAGAAAAAAATGAAAAAGAAAGAGACTTACCTCCAACATTATCCAACACGTTATAAAATACCTTTTTTTTTCCTTCCCCATGAATGAGTCAACTAGGATCTAGGTGGATCCCTCTTCAACAGCACGTACACATTTGAAGCGAAACTCGAAATGCTTAAATAGATAAGAAAGAGTTCATTCCTAAAAAAATGGTGATGACTTGTGAATCCAGTCGGCTGGAAAAAATTTCTCAGAGCTAAGAAAAAATTCTGTAATGAAAAAAAAAAAAAAAAAAAAAAAAAAAAAAAACTTTTTGTTAATTTTTATCATGTCTTCTAGACATGATAAAAATTAACTATCCCCTTTTGTTTTCAATGATGTCTCACCATGTTTCTAAAAATACACCATGACTCATTTATTTCTTGGAATTTTATTTTTAGAAAGGGTGAGTCATGGTCTAATTTTCGAAAGGGTGAGACATCATTCCTAGACAAAAAGAGTAGATAGTTAATTTTTATCATGTCTAGAAGACATGATAAAAATTAACAAAAAGTTTTTTTTTTTTTTTTTTTTTTTTTTTTTTTTTTTTTTTAGCTCTGAAAATTTTTTTCCAACCGACTGGATTGAAAAGACATCTCAATCTTTTTAAGAATGGATTGTTTCAGATATTTTTCTTTCTCTCACGACTTTAGTTTTTAAACAGTATATTAATGCAGATTAGGAACGCAAGTATGGCCAAGATACCTATCATAGAAAGAATGATTTTAGTCCAGTTGGTGGTGGATTGATGATTATTTTCGTCAGACTGTATCGGGTTGGCATATATTTTCTTCTTTTCTTCTTTTTCTCTTCCTCTTCCACTGGATCTTCCTGTCCTGGAAGACCGCTTTCCACTTTCTCGACCACTTTACCCTCCGAGTTATTATATATAACTTTATAGGGTTGGAACCCGTGTCGAGAAGCGCGTTTAGATCTCAAATTGGTCAAATAATCCATCGGTTTCGAATGCGATCGGTACAAGTAGCCTATCAAATTTTCGGGTTCAATTCTAGGGTCTCGTATAAACGCAGGCATCCAGGGCTTGTCATTTAAATTGGGAACAATGATGATTTGATCACACGTGATGGGGTATCCACTCGCAAAGATTTGTTCCTCACTCACTTTCTTGAACTGAACAATGTACTCGTTATTGTATCGATCGACCGGGTAGTAATATTCACCCAATTTATTTTGAGCGTACCGGTTTCCTAAAGGTTTTTGGGTAATGCGCTTATCGGCATGAATAATTTCCGGATAGATTTCATTATTGTCTGCATCTTTGGCGTATCGTTTCACGGCCGGATCTTTCATCAATTGATCCTTTGTCCGTCACTAAATATCGTTCGTTGCCGTGTTGATCGACCGGGTAAATAATGACCCCGTTCTTATCATGAGCATAAAAGAATTCTTTCAGCCTCGTCATGGCGAATTGACCGCTATCCGGGTAAATTTCGCCTCCATCCGCTTTCCGCGCATACACTTGGTTCTGATCGGTATCTCTTCCAAAGATGACTTGCTGAGTGAAAGGGTGAAGGATTTAATAAAATTCATCGCCTGTAGCATTTTTAGGATAGATGGGTTTACCCTGAGAATTGATAGGATAGAACGGAATACCGTTTTTATCGAGAGCGTAAGACATGTATTCGGGCTTATGTTCCGTATCGTCGGCCAACAAGGGATATTTTTCATTTCCTGACTCATCTTTAGCATAATAATACCGCCCGTCGGCATCTCGAGCAATCATGTCGTTCCCAAACAAATCTTTGGGATACATTTCGGCCCCGTAATGCTCTTTGGCATAAATTTCTCGACCCTGGTACTTTAGAAAGACGGGCAAGTTATTGATTTTTCCATAATACTCCTCAAATTTTTTTTCTCCACCGATATACACGGGTTTTTTAGCATAATGGGGAACTTTATATTTGTCTAGGGCATACAGTAGACTGGGATCGTCAGTGGTAATATATGTTTCAAATTCCCTTCGATCCTTTCTATATCGTTGATTTCCAAGATTGTCGACTGCATAATACTCATCTTTTGCCATCGAAGATCCTTTGGTAATCGTTTTGCTTTATTCGTCATTGTCGTTGTGGTAAATTCTCGGATAATATTCGTCCAAGTTTTCATCTTTCGCATAAATGCCTCCTCCTAAAGCATCTAAGGCCGGTTCGTCCCTATTTCCAATTCGAATATACGTTTCGAGACCGTTGAGTTGCTTGGGATAGTATTCGTCCCCACTCGCTCTCTTAGCGTAATAAGGGGTTCCATCGATGTTCCTAGCCGGCATTTCATTGTGCAAACGATCTCGAGCGTAAATTTCATCGTTGAATTCGTTGACGGGATAATATTCGCCTAGCGTATTGTTTCGGAAATACATTTCGTCCTGATCCGGAGAGAGTTCAAACAGCGGTCGTTTTGTGACGAGATTAAACGGGTATTGGAATTTATTGTTCTCTAAGGGAATATAGATCCGTTGACCGTTGGAATCGAGAGGGGCATATTCGATAGGGATGATTGACATCGAGTTTTCGAGCATAGTAAGGCTTTTGATGCTCGTCTTTGGCAAAATAGGGTCGATGGTGCTCGTCTAAAGCATAGATTTGTTCTTTGGTCTGAGGATTTTCCGGATACCATTCTTTTCCTCCGTAGAACAGATACACCATTTTTCCGTTTTCTATGGGAAACATGGGTTCCCCATCACTATCAAATCCATACACGGGACGGTTTTGGGCGTCGACGGGTAAAATAGAACGGTTCAGATGATCGACGGCATAGACAGGGGTTATTTTACCGGTGATGGGAGAGATTTGTTTTGCAAACACAATATTTCCATCGGGATCCAGCATATAAAATTCATCTCCTTGTCGATTCTTAGCATAAATCTCATTTCCGTCAGCCAATTTGGCATAGCGCTTATCTGATTTCATTCGATCGGGGTAGTATTCTTCGTAATTGAGGAGATCTCGCCTATGCCGACGAATTATTTCCTCATCCACGTCCATGGGAATATTGCCTACATTATCATTATTAAGAGGATTGTCATGGATTGGAGGAGGATGGTTAGATGGATTGCTTGGAGGGTGATTGTTAAGGGGGTTGTCAACGACTGGGTCTCCTACATGATTAGGAGGAGCTGCTTCCATTCGAAGCAATTTTCGTTCCGCTTTATCAGATTTGGATTTATCCCTTCGAACCATTTTTTTAATTAATATGAGTTACTTTATTATTATCTCTTCTCTTCTGACTCAAAACAAAGAAAACAAAAATATGGTATCGATCCTCTTATGGATTTTATTATTTCTCTTTATCCACCATCCCGTTTATAATGCTTACCAGAATATAACGTATCGGACCCTTTATTACGAGACATTAGGTCAAGAATAGAGAAGAAGAAGAAAAAAACAAATGGATTCCTTAACATTAGGAACGCTTTTAGTCGCTGGAGCGTATACGTCCTTCGTGATCCTGTTTTGTCTCACTGTTTGTCATCCTGTTTTGTCTTTTAACACAAAGCTGGTTTTTTCTCCTTTTCCTCCTCATCAACGGACTCATTTTTCTCTTTCTGGCTTTTGGATACATTCGCAAGCTGACGATTTTTACAACTTTCGGGGAATTGCTCGGCAGTTTGGTGCAAAATAAAGACGTGGGAGATTGGTATTGCCGTTTTCGTCAATGGTGGTTTAAGTAAAGAGAATGGATGCTCAAACCTTTAAACGCTTAAAACGAACTTATTTAGAAGATGAACCGATCGTTTCGAACGAACTCCAAGAAAGCCAGGCTCGTGTTTCACCGTTCGTGGCTCATAAAATTCATGAACTTTTACACTTCAAAACCCCTTCTTCTCCACCTCCTCCTCCGGGTATTGACGTCACCCACTTTACGACCGCTTTCCGAGAAGAAGAGTCCCAACAACGATTAGATGAAGTCGTCGTCACCTATTTATTATTCATGGCCAATTTAATGAACCAAGATAAATGGGGACGGACGTTTCTACGACCTGGAGCTTGGGTAGGCGAATACAGTTGGATTCAACTCTATAAATTGACCACGTACTGCGTCTTAACGCTCCTGTACCGTATTCGATGGAAGAGCGAATACTTTTTCTTTTTAGACGAAGCGGTGATTGAATTACTCCAGGGGAAAACTCAGGCGATTCGAGACTTGATGACCCGGATCGGCATTTCCGTATCCCCACAACCTTTTTCAGCCGAAGATTATTTTCATCACATCAATTACCATAACACGTTGGTCTTTGGTCCTTATTACTGGCGGCTTTTACATTGGATGGCCGAAGCGTTTTCAGTTCAGGACGAGCAGGACGAGGATATTCGTCTCGCGAAAACTCTTTGGAGAGACTTTGTGACAGAATCTTTATATCGAACTCTCCGATGCGGGATTTGTGTGTATCATTACTTATCCAAACTCAAAACGTATAAAGAACGGTTTTTAGGCGAACACTTTGCCCACGTCTGGTTTCAATTTCATAATGAAGTGAATGCCAGTCTTCAAAAGCCACCTTATCCTGAATCGGAATTCCAGAAAGATCAAGAATATATGCGAGCTGCGTTAAAAAAATAAAGAAGCATGGGATCTTTTCTGACTCGTCTCGGGAATCAAGTATGCGGAACAACCAGCATGGGTTCCATTCAAGATCTTTTCAAGAAATGTCAAGACGCACCCGTGACCGTTGTATTAGGTAATTTAGGAAGGCATCCTTCCCTCTTATCCTATCATTTGGAAACCCTTTTTGTTCGACATCATAAAACGGTCCATATTCTTCTCGACGATTCCAACGATTGGTTCGTCAGCGGGTTAGATCCGTCTTACGAATGCGACGGCACGCATTGCGATCTTCTCATCTGGATCGAACCGAATTTTGGAGACTCGGTGGTCAAACCAGCCTATGCCGATCGTCTCATTGTTTTCACGAGCCATCTTCATCTCAATTTATCTAATTGTCAGTTACTGAATTATCATTTAGGCGATCCCTACGACCTTCCTTCCAGTACCATGAAACCGTGGATCGAAGATGAGGCTGAAATATATCCACACAATGAAGTGCTGTACCCAAGGAAATATCAAACTGGGAGATGGTGGAAGCAAGTCGAGAATGAAATGGATGTTGTCTTTCATTTGGAACTGTGTCGTACAGCTCAAGAATGCTATCTCAGCATGTTAAACGCTCTCGAGATTGTTGGAAAGTATCGTCCCAAAACCTGGCGATTTCTTCTTTCCGAATATATGAAAAAGTCATTGGCTTTAAATCTTCGGATGGGATTAAAGAAATGGGATGAATATCAGTCCCAATCCATTCCATCAGTTCGAGTCCAATCCCTACATCCGTCATCGGCTAATTTACTCAAACCCATCTATGGTCTCGATTCCCTTTTCCAGTCTCAATTAGTTTCCTCACTCTGGTTTTCTTCCTCAGGTTCGATTGATTCTGTTTCCTCCTCCTCTTCCTCCTCAGAAGTTTCCCAAGGTCCCAATAATTCATACATGAGTAAATCATCTAAATCAGCCTCATCGTCTGAAAACCTGATGCGGTTTTCATAATCGTAAATTACATCATATAAAAAAGAACGTCGCAAAGGGAGAAACATAGAAATTAATTTCTGCAGGTCATCTTCAAACGGTTCTCGGCAGACAGGACACGTCAATGCTTTTTCTCTCCAAATGTCAATACATTTCGTGTGGAACTGATGTTGGCACGTTAAAGTAGAAATGGTTTCTACATCTTCGGCGATGAGTTCGTCTAAGCAAATTGGACAACATTCGGCCATTTTGTTTCTACTGTTTCTTCTTCTTATTATAAATATTTTTTTTGATTCAAAACCTATTAAAAAAATTATAAATAAGTAAGAGTTCTTCATTATACCAAAAATAAAAGAAGCATCATGTCTCCCTCAAAAACTAGTAAATTAGTCTACTCTATTTATGAAAATCAATATGAAACTTGGTGTTTACAAATGCATAAAGATCTAAATCATACCGAAACACTTCAAGAATATCACCAATATCTTATCGATCAAAAACAACGTTCCGCGAAATATATTTCAAATGCTTTAAATGCTATTCGACGAAAATGGTTCTTACCTTCTGCAGATGAGGTGGTGTTCAAGAAACCTCGTCGTCGAAAACACCAACTTTTTACAGCAGAGCAGATGAATCAAATCCGTAATCACTGTCTCTCCAATTATGAAACAGATGAACTGTCGCTGATAGTCTTATTACTTTTAGAAACGGAATTGAGGATGATTCACATCTTGGGCTATCTAAACGATGATCCAGAGAAACGAAAAGCGTTTGCGTCTAAATCTTTAGAAGTCTATAAGGATCCAAATCAGATAAAGTTATTCCAGTTTCTTTTCAATGCTCCTCCATCCAAACTATTTGGAAAAAATCATTACCAGTATTTATTTAATCTAAAGCGACGATTGAAGAAACAGTATAACATCAAAGGGGCTTCCTTCGAAATGCTGAAGCGGTCTCGATATCTCGTGAAAGCAAAGGCGAAAACGAATGAATCAGAACCCAGTGAGTGAAACTTATATATCGTTATCAACATCTCCAAAAAAAAGAAAGTAAAACCGACCGACTGGTGGAAAATATTTCTCAAAAAAATCTAATGTGGTATTTTAAAAAAAAAAAAAAAAAAAAAAAAAAAAAAAAAAAAAAAAAACCCACTTTTTGTTAATTTTTATTATGTCTTAGACATGATAAAAATTAACTCTACCCTCCTTTTTGTTTGGAATGATGTCAACATGTTGTCTAGACATGTTTCTAAGTATAAATTTCCAAGAAAAGCATGATTCATTCTTAGAAATCTATTTTTAGAAAAGGTGACATCATTCAAAATAAAAAAGAAGGTACAGTTAATTTTTATCATGTCTAAAAGACATGATAAAAATTAACAAAAAGGGTTTTTTTTTTTTTTTTTTTTTTTTTTTTTTTACTATCAAATTTTTTTGAGAAATATTTTTCAACAGTCGGTCGGTTTTACTTTTCCATTTGGAAATAGATCTGTTGATATAACAATGTATAGGAGATGGATCTGTTGATAACGAAATATTATACACCAGTCGTGAGTCTTACTTTTCCATTTTTGCGTACTGTATTCATTTTTATTTTAAGAATCATCTAATTCCTTCTACTTCGTCTTTGTCGTCTCAATTCTCTCCAAAATGCATTCGGTCGACCAAAATAAGGGTTGACTTCCCGTTCTTCATCATCTGAGGTAGGTGAACTTTGTCTAGGTGTATCCATATAAGCATAATCTCCCACTAAATCTTCTCTTCTCTGTCTTCTGGGTCTCGTCTGACTGGTACTAGGCCCTGAAAAAATGAGACCATGGCCTCCCAGATCGACTAATTCTTCTTCGGGTCTTCGTCTTCGTCGTTGCCTTGGCGGTTCTTCCACCTCTGGTTCTTCCTCCTCTTCCTCTTCATCCGAATCTATTCTTAAATGTTCCATTTGCAATGTTCCGCTGGTAAAATAGAGCATATCATCCTGGCTGATACGAGTCCGACAGGTCGGGCATTTCTTTTTACCATACTCTCGAATCCATTTCTTTATACATTTAATATGAAAGGAATGCTCACAATCGAGATTGTAGACTTTATGGCGTTTCGTTTCTTTGAAGGCCTTCAGGCAAATTCCACAGATTTCTTCCTCTGCGTCTGCCATTTTTCCCAATGATTTACTTGATTATGATATATCCATCTCTTCGCCATCTTCGTTTCTTCTTCCTCCTCCTCCTTGACATATTTCTTGACGAGAGGGAACTTGAGATTCCTTCGTCGCTACATTGAGTAACATTCTCAATTCTTTTTCCATATACCCGTCGGAACATAAGAACAGTTTCACCATTTCCATCGTCCAGAAAATTTCTTCGTCGGATTTTTCAAATTCGCGTATTTTCAAGGCCACTTTCTGTACAAGACGGTAAAATTTCTTACCCGTCGCGATCGAACCTTTCACTAATCCTTTACCTTTGAGCTTTGAAATAATAAACCCGGTCCCGAAAAGATATCCGAGGTACTCATCAATTTGGGTGGCTTTTTTCGTCGTCTCTTCGTCTTCTTTAGGAACAAACAGGACGTAGGGGAAATTTTGTTTGAACGCAAACTGCTTTATTCGATCATCCGCTTTTCCTAGGAACACTTTCGCTAAAAAGGTTTCGATTCGACTCATTTTTTCAATAAATTCTAGTGATAAGGCATCGCACGTGCCGCCTTGTTGAATCTCTCGAAGGAGGTAGTAGAATTCTGTATTCCGATGGTACGTAATTTGAGAAGTGACCAGTTTTCGCAATTGCTGGGTCAAGAACGATTCTTTGAAGAAGAAGGGGCGACGACAAATGCGAACTCCAATTTCAAACACGAAATTCGCCACCACGTTGAGTTCGTTCCGGCATAAATTGCAATAAATCATGACGTGCACAAGATCAAATAGGGTCGTGTAAGGAGAATAACGAGCCCGAATTTGATTCGAGGCTTTCATTTCCAAACATAATTGATAAACGGGATCCTTTTCAACATCCTTGGAAGTAGGAGGTAGAAGGAACGAAGCATCGTCGCCGTCACATATTTTTACATAGGGAGCTAGGACTTTGTGATAATAACTTAAGAAATTGAAAGGTTGGTCCTCGTCTTGATGGACATTTTCCATGAGCGATTTCATGTTGGTGAAAAGAGCGTGCAGAGCCGCTTTATCGACTTTGGAGTGATTCTCTTCATTGGCGATTTTTTCAATATGCTGGGCGTATTCGTCCATGTATTCGATCATGAACCGTTCGAGCGATTCATACGATTCAAAAGGTTCGGCCTGGGATCGAAAAGGGGCATTCACGCATTGTAATAATCGAATCCCGTTTAATAAAATACGTAAAGTGACGGAAACATTACGGATCGGTAAAATACCAGGAATCCCTATGAGAGGAAATGTGCAGGGTACGTTCAAATCTCCCGTCCAATTCGCATATTCTCGAGCTAGACGAGCTGATAAGAACGGATCACTGTCATCAGGAAAGGACGCTCGTAAAATAAAAGCATACGCATCTTGAATTTGATCACATTCCGTGCACTGCAATTGACCATTGACACCTGCTACAATTTTATCGGGACCGTGACACGTTGAAATGAAATCAAGGAACATGGTAACCAAGATCCTACTTGTATTATTCTTATTCTTATCATGCCGTATACACCTATTGAAATAAGACGGGAAATTCGTCGTTCGTATTATGAACGAGGGCAAACGGTTCGTCAAATTGCTCGACACTTGAATGTCGCTCCTTCCACAGTTCAATATTGGATCTCCCGCTCCTCGGAAAATGAGGAGAACTATCAAACCAAACACAAATCCGGCCGACCTCGAGCCACGACCCAAGAAATGGATCAACGTATTTTTGAAATGTTGACGGGTGATCCCTTTTTACCCGCGACGGATATTGGTCGTCTATTACAAGTGCCTTGCACCGCTCAAACGGTTCGTCGACGATTAAAAGAAAAAGGATTAGTGTCGCGCATCCCCGTCCGAAAAGATTATTTGCGGGAGATTCATCGTCAACGACGCTACGACTTTGCTTCTCAACGTGCGGAATGGACGGTCGATGATTGGTCCCGGATTATATTTTCCGATGAGAAAGTATTCAGTTCGATCGGGTACGGTCCTATTCGCGTATGGCGGCCTCGACAGGTCCTGCGTTATCAAGACGAACGTTATTTTTCTTCTGCGTTAGAAGGCCGTCAACGTTCCGGTCGTTTTAATCTCAGTGTCTGGATGTGCATGAGCGGAAAATTTCCCAACCAAATCCGTCGAATCGGGATCCAGCATTTAAATGCCGACTATTACCTCTCTAATATTTTAGAGCCGGTGCTTCTCGATCATAGTCAACCTCCCGATGTTTCTTTAAACCCTTTGATCACCGAACACCGTCTCTTGTTTATGCACGATCTCTCTCCGATCCATACAAGTTTACGCGTCACACAATGGATTCGAGAACATGAAATTCCTATGGTCGAAGACTGGCCTCCTAAAGGAGCCGATTTGAATCCCGTCGAAAATGTTTGGGCGGAATTAGAACGTCGATTAGCGAATCGGGTAGCTCAAACCCGATTGGAATTATGGGACTTGGTCCGCGATGCTTTTTATAGTTTGGAAGAAACTTATTTTGAAACATTAATCGCGTCCATGCCTCGACGAATTGCATCTGTCATAGAACATAGAGGAGGTTGGACAAAATACTAATCATCATCTATAAAAAAAAAGACACTTCATTTGGTTCTTCAATGAATATATTTATTGACACCATATTTCACTATTTGTTGCAGGGCAATCATAGCCATAAATCGATGACAATATTTCGTTCCACAATACTCACATTGCTGTGGACGACGAGAAGGTTTATAGCTTACTGTCCATACAGATTCAACACGGAGCAATTGATAAATTTTTTTTCGACAATGTTCATTCACGACACACAGTCTTTGAATATGAAGTTTTCGCAGATCCTCATTCAATTGCTGAATCCATTTGGTATGCGGTCGATACGTTTTCATGTCTCTAGAGGCAAACCGGACACTGTTTGTCAGAGTGTATCCATCAGATGTGATGGCCAGCACACCCATGACACTCGGATGAATTTCAGTTCGATATTTCTTTTTTTTAGTAGAAGAAGTAGAATGAGATGAGGAGGGAAGATCTTCTTCGATTGTAGAACGCATGTGTGGTGGAGAGGATTGGTCCATTATTTCTGAATAATGAGAGGAAGAAGACGAAATGGGCGATAACGGTGGATTGAAATTCAGAGAAGGAGTATCACGAATTGGATTAGGTTTCTTCTTTTTGATCCTACGGCGGACAGGTGGAGGAGAAGGAGTTGGCGATATATCAGACCACGACGTGATATACTCATTCTCCGAAGAAACACATTCATATAAAGGCGAAGAAGGTTGCAAGTCCAAACAGGGTTCATTATCGTCTTCACACGTCATGATTAAGTCTCCCGTAGCCATCTGTTCTAGACCTATCTGCTCAAGAAAATGAGCCGCGATTCCTTCTGCAATCGTTTATATAGAGAAAGAGTGAGAGGGGGGAATGAAAGTAGGTAGGAGTAAAAAAGATAAGTCGTTGGGAAAAATATTTCTCTCAGAAAAATTTTCAACCTTTAAAAAAAAAAAAAAAAAAAAACTTTTTGTTAATTTTTATCATGTCTTTAGACTTGATAAAAATTAACTATACCCTCTTTTTCAAATGATGTTGATAACCTGTTGTCTCGATATGCTTCTAAAAATAGAACATGACTCATTTCTTTCTTGGAAATTTATTTTTAGAAATATATTCGAAAGGATGAGACATCATTCTCAGACAAAAAGAAGAGAGAGTTAATTTTTATCATGTCTTAAGACATGATAAAAATTAACCGGTTTTTTTTTTTTTTTTTTTTTTTTTTTTTTTTTCAAGGCTTAGAAATTTTTTTCTTGGCTTTCAGAAATTTTTCCCAGCGAACTCGATGGACAAAACTATCCAATTTTTTAAGAACGGACTATCGCTCATCTATTTAAGCATTCCGAGTTTCGCTTTAGTTCAATCCGTGTTTCCTTTTAGAATGAGTGTGTGCTCTCCAACATGGTTCTACCCTCTCTTCTCAAGAACCCCGTCCAGTGAAGAATTTAAGGATATCTCCTACCTATCTATCAAAGAAGCTACGCGTAAATTTAATAGAGTTGAATTCAATATGAGTTTTTCTAACATTTTTCATCAATGGATATTCACAAAATTAATAATAAACGCGGAACCACCCGTTTTTTATGAACACAGATTAACGAAAAGAAATGCTTTACATTTCGCTATTTTGTTCTCAATGGATGATATCGTTCGGCAACTGATTCTTCTTGGATGCGACATGAACAAACATGATATTTTTGGTTTTACGTGGATATGTTCTTGCTTCCTGGTGCAAATGTCCGGTGTTGCGATCCCAAAACAGTTTTAGAACGCTGGCGAAAAAATGGAAAATTGGAAGAAGAAAATATGCGGTTACTCAATTATGCTGTTGAACCACGTATTCTTAGCCTGGAAAATTTATGTTACATAACTATTAGAAAACATATGAGGCATGTCAAAAGGAATGCTCATCATCTCGGATTACCTGACTTAATGGTAAGACGTCTCGCCCTCGAAGAATGGTAATAATATTCTTTAAAATAAGATCCCTTAACCACCCCGCATTTCCCATTTGAAGAATCCATCCTATCTATTCTTTTTTTAAATGTCTCGGGATGTCATCCGACGCATTCTCTCCGCCAAAAAAAAAACGAGTTCCTCCCACCTACCCCAAAAAGAAGAAGAAGAGGAAATTTCCCATGAGTCTTTTCGAGAACACTCCTTCCCCTCTCTCTTCCTATATATAAAAGAAACCGAGAGAAAAGTTGTCTTTTCTTTTTTTTTTCCATCTCATCCTCAGGAGAAAGAGAGAGAGAGAGAGAGAAAACCAAATGCCATGGAGTGGTTACGGCGAGAGTCTTTTTCCCTCGCGATTCGTTTCCGTTTCGCCAAGACAATTCCCCTCACGTTTTACTTGGGATCGGGCACGCTCTATTTTCGAGGATCGGAACTCGTGACTTGCCTTTCCCAGCAAGGGACTTGGATGAGTCCGAAAAGTCAACGGACTATTCAGCAATGGATCTCTCAAGCCCGTTTTCGCCCTTACCGATCCTTAACGACGGATCTCTGGATTGATACGTCGGACCGCCCTAGCCGGATTCTCCGCTATACCCCTTTTATCACCTTCGATTCCCTGGAAAGACTCCTCAACGATTTGGGTCCAGACGCTCTCCTCTTTTCGACCTGGCTTCAGAGTGTGATGAGAGAACCTCTTCAAATCCAAGAAGATTCTCAGACCGGGGAAACTTATTTTAGTCCCGTGGAGAACAAGGTGATGGATTTTCAGTTTCAAAACTTATCGGAACTGTTTCAATGTGCTTTATGTTTTTATTCTTCTTAAAGAGTGTGGGGGGAAACTAAAAATTGTAGAATAATTATAAAAAATCATTTTGTTTTTCTTTTAAAAAAAATATTGAGATAGTCCAATCTTGGGGAGGAGGTGGAAAATTCAAAACTATTATCTAAAACAGCTGTGGTGGTCAGTCCATTTCGATCCACGGAGGAGGATATGTGTGAGATTCTCTGATCCATAGAGGGTTTCAGAAAAAGAAAAACTGCGAAAGTCCCCCCTATCTCCAAAAATTGGGTATCCAGGTTGAATGCACAGTACAGACTGATGGGAAGCCGAAACTCGAGTTTCTTAAATAGAAAAAAATAAGAGCTCCTTCTAGAAACAATTTTAGATGTCTTGTTTGGATAAGTGAGTCGAGTGGGAAAAATTTCTCAGCGCTCTGGAAAAAAATTTCGTGTTATTAAAAAAAAAAAAAAAAAAAAAACTTTTGGTTAATTTTTATCATGTCTTATAGACATGATAAAAATTAACTCTCTCTTCTTTTTGTCTGGGAATGATGTCTCACCGTTTCGAAAAATAGAACATATCCCATTCTTGAAATTCTATTATTTTAGAAAGGATGATGAGTGATGGTCTATTTTTCGAAACGGTGAGACACCATTCCCAGACAAAAAGAAGAGAGAGTTAATTTTTATCATGTCTATAAGACATGATAAAAATTAACAAAAAGTTTTTTTTTTTTTTTTTTTTTCAATTCAGGAAATTTTTCTCTGAGCTTTGCCAATTTTTTTTCCCAGCCAGCTCCATCCATAAAACAACACCTCTCAAAA
Organism: Stegodyphus dumicola; assembly: GCF_044657685.1. Classification (NCBI taxonomy): domain Eukaryota; kingdom Metazoa; phylum Arthropoda; class Arachnida; order Araneae; family Eresidae; genus Stegodyphus; species Stegodyphus dumicola. Next base: position 32,025,984 of record NC_140770.1, read on the forward strand.
TCTTTTCTCACTTATCTATTTAAACCACTCGAATTTTTCCTTCCAATGAGTCCACGCATCTTGGCCTTTCTTCCACTCTGCTCTGAGAAAGATAAGGTAGATTGTTTTCGGTGGACCGTCCTGTTGACGCTTCCGATTTATATAGAGAGTTATATATAGATAGGGTCCCTCCTAACTCCCTCTATTATGACTATTAGTCTTTTCTTCTTTTTTTTTCCAAGAAATATACAAAGAATGATCCACAGTTTTTTTTTTCCGTTAATGAGAAACAAATATGCTTCTACCTTCCGACTTCTTTTTAGTACCTCTTTAGGTGTCTCCTCCTTCTGGATCTTTTCGTTCTCCTCTCTTCCTCGCGAGCAGGGAATTGAAAATGCTGTTCAGGATGCAACGCTCGTAAAGACTCCATTTTCTTCCTATAGAGGGCGTCTACGGCAAACACCGTCTTGTCATGAAATTGGAGTTGGTAGTAAAGAGGTCCGTGAATAATGTAAACGGAGCGAGCTCGCAGTCGATAGGGAATCATACGATACCCGTCGGCTTCTGATTCCATTTCCCATCCATAAAGACGGATAGAAGCTTCTCCGGTTTGAAGAATATGAACCCACTCGGGTGAAACGTAAAACAGTTTTAAAAAAGTTCCAGCATCGACGGCGATCACATTTTCCCATCGCAGATAAGCGTGTAAGCGAAAGGTTCCTGCCTCCATCATCGATTGGAAAGCAAAATGCTTGAAAACTTCGATGGACGAAAAATAATGCAGGCTTTTTCCATCGTAACAGGATAAATAGCACATGGTTTCTTGGACGATTTGTTCCATACGCTCCGGGTCCCGAAACCATTCTTCGAAACGGGAGAGAGGTTCCCATTGATCAGCTACTTCGAGATGACAGACGGGCGTGATTTCCACCAGGGTAGGTAGAGCATCGGTCGACATTTTAGTTTTGCTCGGTTGAGAAGGAAGAACGAGAATGAACCCTGTAGGTAGACAAACTCGGATCTATATAAATACTAGAGGAAAAAAGGCGGGGGGAAGGGAAGTTCTTCCTTCCTCCCAAAGAATAAGAAAAGTGGGTGGAAAGAAATAAATCATTTCGCTCTCAGGAAAAAAAAAGAATTTTTTTTCTTGTCAACATGTTGTCTAGACATGTTTCTAAAAATAGATTTCCAACAAAGGTTCATTCTTTTCTTAGAAATCTATTTTTAGAAAAAAAACTGACATATCCTTCACAACAAATTTCTTTTTTTTTCCCTCCAGCAGCCAACTGGATGGGCAAGCGTTTCGGGTCAGATCAGTCCGTGCTGACATTATTTTTTTTAAATACAGTGGAATTAGTATAGGAATGTACTAGAAACTGACCCAAGGTTCAAAAGAAAATATCAAAATCAATACTCACTTCTTGACGATTTCTTTTTCCAAAAACCTGTCGAAGAATTCTTGATGGGTTATCCAATCTCTAGACCTGTCTGAAGGGAATTCAATCTAAGGCGAGCGCGCATTTACCTGACGCGAAACTCGGAATATCTGCATAAATAACAAAACGTCCATTCTTAAAAACTCATCGTCTAGTCCATTGAGTTGGTTGGGGGAGAAAAAAAAATTCTCAGAGCTCTGAAAAAATTTCTGAAAAAAAAAACTTTTTGTTAATTTTTATCATGTCTTATAGACATGATAAAAATTAACTGTCCCCTCTTTTTGTCAAGGAAGGATGTCTCACCGTTTCGAAAACGAAACCAAAACTCATCCTTCTCATGGCAATTATTCCAAGAATGAGTCACGGTTTGTTTTTCGAAACGGTGAGACATCCTTCCCAGACAAAAAGAAGAGAGAGTTAATTTTTATCATGTCTAGAAGACATGATAAAAATTAACAAAAAGTTTTTTTTTTTAGTCCAAAGGGGCATTGTCCCCGAAGGACTAGTCCCCGAAGGTTAGTTTCGTTTGGGCGTTTTGCGTCGACAACCGTAGAATGTCCGATTCACTTTTCAAAATAACGCACTTACCCAGATCCACCCTCACCTCCTCCTCGCTCTCTTATCCTTAACCACTCTCTCCTCTTCCTCGCTGTCTTATCTTCCTCCTCGCTGTCTTATCCTCCTCCTCTCTCTTATCCTCCTCGCTCTCCCATCCTCCTCCACTCTCTCATCCTCCTCGCTCTCCCATCCTCCTCGCTTTCCCATCCTCCTCCACTCTCTAATCCTCCTCCTCTCTCTACTCATCCACACTCTCTCATCCTCCTCTCTCTTGTCCTCCATTTCCATATAGTTACCATTTCCCGTTGTATGAAACAATAGAATAGTAATCATTCTCAATAAAACGGTAGTCAAGCAACCGTAGTAAGAGGAAATCTTTGAAACAGATCTTAGTAAAAAAAAACTATTGTAAAAATCATTTGTATTGAAAAACAATTATAATATCATTAATCACAATCAAAGTCCTTCGGGGACAATGCCCCTTTGGACGTAATCCAAAATCTGAATTCTTTCAGATTTTTTTTTTTTCACTCAGAAATTTTTTCCAAAGCTCTGAGAATTTTTTCCCAGCCGACTCGATGATCCAAATAAGACAGATCCAAATTGTTTCTAGAAGGAACTCTCCCTTCTCTATTTAAACCACTCGTGTTTCCAACTTCAGTTCAGTCTGTGCTGTAAATTCGACCTGGATACACACTTCTCCCTCCTGGAAAGAATTTCTGTGAAGGTATGCGAACATTTTTCTCAGATCTTAGAAAAATTTTACCAGCTGACTTGATCGACGAGAGACATCTCGAACATTCTGTTATCTGCGGAAGTCGTTTCATTTTCGTGCAGTCCATGCTGTGGACTCACCTGAATATCCATTGCTCCCTCCCCCTTCTGGAAAGAGTCGTAGCTTTTTTAGATCCTCGTCGCTCTTTTTACGTTTCGTTGGATATCTAGGACGAACTTTTTTACCTTATTCCTTTCAAACTCTAATATTGAGGTTGGAGAGCCGTCATGGAAAATCAGCCATGATCCTGACGAATCTAAACCGACTCCTTGAAAGCAGAGCTATGTCATGTTTTTTTTTTATGACAGATTTCCAAGCTCCGAGTGATGAGAAATTTAGAAATTTTGCATTGTTAACGGAAAGGAGGATACAGAAACCTGGAGAATGGAAATGAAGCTGAGAAAAAAATGCTAAGAGATCAGGAAAAAAAAGGCTCTTTCCAGGAGGGAGGAGAAGCGCAATTCTAGGTTGAGTGTGTGCACTCAACCTAGAGTGTGTGCACACACGGACCTGAAGTTGGAAACGCGAGGGGTTTAAATAGAGAAGCGAGAGTTTCTTCTAGAAACAATTTTGGATGTCTTGTTGTTTGGATCATCGAGTCGACTGGGAAAAAAAATTCTCAGAGCTCTGGAAAATATTTTTTAAGTGATTAAAAAAAAAAAAAAAAAAAAAAAAAACTTTTGGTTGATTTTTATCATGTCTTCTAGACATGATAAAAATTAACTGTCCCTCCTTTTTGTCTAGGAAGGTTGTCTCACCGTTTCTAAAAATAGATCATGACTCATTCTTGGAATAATTGCCTTGAAAAAGGGTGAGTGATGGTCTATTTTTAGAAAGGGTGAGACATCCTTCCCAGACAAAAAGAAGAGAGAGTTCATCTTTATCATGTCTTACAGACATGATAAAAATTAACCAAAAGGTTTTTTTTTTCAATCTCATCTAGAGAATTTTTTCTAGCCGACTCGATCGACAAGACATGACATCACCATTGTTTCTTTTTTTTTTAATAATGGACTTACACCTATCCCTTTTAACCCTCCGAATTTGGCTTTGGATCCGTGTCCTTGCTTCCACATTCAGAGCTCTTTTCTTCAACATTTCGTTGCAGGGGAAGAATCAATTCTCTCACGACGTTTAGATATTCTTTCAGAATGCTAGAAAACTCATTCAAAGAAGAAGTATCTAAGGGTGGAGTTGCCGGTTGAGGAAAATTCACGAGTCTTGGAATCGGATTATGCGAATCCGTCTGTATGCCAAAGTGTAAAGGAGAACCACCCGCTTTAGGAGAGTAGATAATAGTAAGATCCATCTTTTTCCAATTTTTGATTTGAATATACTTGTTTCTTCTTACTCGGAACATTTTCCTTTTTCTTCCTCCTCATCCAGGAACTGAATTCCAGGTGGAACGGAAGCATTTGTAATAAACTGTTGTTTCTTGGTTCCACACGCCTGACATTTTCCCGTGACCATCGGCCGTCGATTTTTCGACATGCGATAGTGGACGTCGACCGTATCGGTCTTGGTTCGGCATTTCACACACCAAATGGAATACGAAACAGGTTCCGCGTCAGAATGCTCCATTGCAGTAACACACTCTTTATTATTTTCTTCTCTTTTGAGAGAGAGAGAGAGAGATCTTAACCAGAAGTGTAGATATAAAATTTAGGATACGTTTCGGATCCGTCGGCTCTTTTCGCATACCCCAATTCTTCACAGAGGTATTCCGTTTGCTGATCCGCTCTTCGAGGATAAAACTCGTTTCCCCAAGCATCGCGAGCATAACGAATTCGATCGCCGGCCGTTAAACAATATTCGACTCCATCCGCCTTTTTAGGATACATTTCATGCCCCGATTCGTCTTTGGCATAAGGGAATAAAACAGACGTATAAAGCGAGTACTCGTCCCCATTTTGGAATTTCGGGTAGTATTCTCGTCCAAAAGACGTTCGGGCATACCGTCGAGGAGCTAAAATGTATTGGTTTCCGTTTAAATCTACCGCGTAATACTCATGACCGTTTTCGTCTCGAGCCAAGATAGGATTTCCTTCAGGATCCGTAACGTATAATTCGTAATGAGGATGTTGGGGGTCGGTCGGGTATCGTTCTTTCCTCGATGCGTCTACTCGATAAACAGACATGCTTAGTTCTCGTCGCCTGCTCCTTCCTTCCTCCCACTCGAGACCCGTTGAGATGAAGGTATGAGGTTGATATCTATAAAATGGGTTGATCCTTTCAAACTATTCCATTGTTTAAAGACGCGTGGGTTAGGAAAAAAAATATTAACAAAAGCAAATATCTGAACGGTTCAACACAACGGGTGAATGGAAAAAAGGAATAGTTCTCTCTATCCAGTCACAGGATGGTTTCTTCTTCTAGAACGGCTCACACTCAACTGAAGCGAAACTCGGAACTCGAAATGTTTAAATAGATCATAGAGTCCATTCCAGAAAGAATCCGGAGATGTCTTGTCCAGCCAAGTTGACTGGGAAAAAAATTTCCGAGTTAAAAAAAAAAAATTAACTGTCCCCTCTTTTTGTCTGGGAAGGATGTCTCACCCATTCGGAAAAAACAAACCATGACTCATTCTTGGAATTGTTGCTATTAGAAAGGGTGAGTGATGGTCTATTTTTAGAAAGAGTGAGACATCCTTCCCAGACAAAAAGGGGGTTCATTAATTTTTATCATGTCTAGAAGACATGATAAAAATTAACCAAAAGTTTTTTTTTTTTTTTTTTTTTTTTCAGAGTTACAGAAATTTTTTCCACCCGACTCAATCGACAAGACGTCCCCATTTTTATTTAAGAATGGATTCTTGTTTATTTGTGTAAGCATTCCGAGTTTCGTTTTATATGAGTCTATGTTGTTGAAGAGGAAACATGGGTACCCTCATTTTTTTTTCCTATCTGATTTCTAAGATGAATTCAGTGAGTTCACCTTGAACTTTTCAAATTTTGTTTGTTTACTTTTAGCCTAGAGGTTGACGGATAAATCATTCTGATTTTTTATATATTTTTTTGTGTCCCTCTCTCTCTAAGAAACCTATCTCGTTCCAAGTCTTCTCAAAGTGCTATTGGTTCGTTTCGAGACGAGGTCATTTCACACACACCCCCCTCCTCCTCAAAAAGTATATATATAAAAATTAAAGGAAGTGATTTTCATACACACACTTCACCTTTTTGAGTGGTGTCACGATGAGCCTATCCAGTAGAGAACGTCTTAGGGAAAGAATGCGTGAACAGAAACGACGCTGGCGAAGCAATTCAGCTAATCGAGAGCGAGAACGAATACTTCAAAGGGAACGTTATGCTGTTCTTAAAAAGAACTCCCGACCGCGAAAGAAATATCTTCCTCCCAAGCAGTGGGAAAGCTATACGAATTTGCAGTATAAGGATATGTGGTCCGAAGAAGCCTATCAAAAATGTATTCGACAATTTAATAAAGAGCAATACAATTTCCTGATCTACGTTCTCGTCCGTTTGTACACTTATTACGCGTTACCTGAATCGAAACGTCCCCCTCCTCTGGATATTATTGTGCAAGGATCTGCCGGAACGGGTAAATCTTTCCTGATCCAAGCTTTATATCAAACTCTGATTCGAACGCCTCTTTTTAGCGAAGCGTGCTCGGTTCTCAAACTCGCACTCAGTGCTCAAGGAGCGGTCTACATTACGGGAGATACTTTGCATCATGCCCTGCGTCTTCAAATGAACGGGACTTTTGTTCGACCTCTGACCCAAAAGACTTTAGACTATTACAGACCCCTGTATGCTCCTTTACGGATGGTGATTTTGGATGACGTTTCCACGATCGGATCCAATTTATTTTCGCGCCTCGACCAGCAACTTCGACAATTGTGTCATGTGCCGGATAAACCGTTTGGGAATGTGCATATGATTAAATTCGGAGATTTGCAGCAGCTCCAACCGATTCGCGACACGCCCATTTTTTATTCTGAAGGGTGGTGGACGCCTCAATCCACGCTCTACTATGAACTAGTCGAATGTATGCGATTCTCTCTGGATTACGAGGAGAGACTCGATCGTTTAACGAGAAATCACTTTTTAGAACCGGACGATGTGGCATTTTTCCAGTCCCGCGTTCGCAGTTTCGACGAAATTCCTCGCGAAGCTATTATTCTCTGTTTTTCGAGCAAGGATGCAGAGAAATATAATATGAAACGTCTCCAATCCCGAGGGACGTACTGTTCGTGTCTGGCTCGAGACGTGATTTATTCCGAGAGCGAAAAATTGCGGAAGTTCCGTTTCTAAAAATAGACCAGAACCCATTCTTGGAATTTTATTCTTTTTAGAAAGGATGAGTGATGGTCTATTTTTAGAAACGGTGAGACAACATTCCCAGACAAAAGGGGAAGGTAGTTAATTTTTATCATGTCTAAAGACATGATAAAAATTAACAAAAAGTTTTTTTTTTTTCAGAGTTAGAAAATTTTTTTCCTGGCTCTCAAAAATATTTTTCCAGCCGACTCAATTCTCCAATTGACGACACAGCGTCATTTTTTAAGAATGGATTCTCGTTTATCTATTTAAACATTTCGAGTGTCACTTCAGATGAATGTCAGCCGTTGAGGAAGAAAAACGCAGATTCCCATTTTCTCATTTCCTTCAGAGAGAGAGAGACCTAAATTTTCGAGACTCGATGACATTTCAAGCATTTTTTGTTTAAGCTATTCGACTTCATATTTGTCTGACGTTCAAGAGTATGATCTCTCGTGGATGCATCTCTTCCACCTCATTCTCTTTCCAGTCGATTTAGAAGGGGAAGGGGAGATTTTTTTTTTCCTCATGGAGGATGTCTCCTGAATACCGTTCAAAGAGTCTATGGAGAAATTATATGGTCAGAGTTACGGATTTCCAGGGCAATCTGATTCTCAGCTAAAAAAAAGGATCTCTCTTTCCCAGTCTGTCTTCGATTGCCTCGTTAACTGTGAAACCCATCGCTTTTCCGATTTTATGGTTCTCCCAGTATAATCAGACAGTCGGTCACAAAAGTAATCGAACACCGGTACCCTATCAGAAAATGACAAGATGGCGTTTTTTTTCTCTTTCTCTCTGTGTGTCGTGTTATTCCATCCTAGGTTTTCTTCTCCCCCCCCCATCTTGGAAAAAACTGGAAAAAAATTGGTTACGATCTCTTTTTGAATGGGAGATGCCATTTTGAGAAAAAGCTGACGACCCTATCTTGGAGAATGAACATGACCGCTCTACACACCCTTTCTCTCTCTCTCTCTCTCTCTCTTTGAATTGGAAAGCCATTTTGGGAAAAAGCAGACGACCCTATCTTGGAGAATGGAAATGAACGCCTCTCCCTCTCTCTTTGAAATGGAAAGCCATTTTGGGACCCTCTATTCTTGGGGAGGGAGAAAACTGAAGTCTGCACTTCGCTGTCTCTGAAAAGCGGACTCTCTTCTTCTGATCTTGAGGAACTGGAAATGAACGCTCTACACGATCTCTCTTTGAATTCAGAAGGTATTTTGGGACCTTCTAATGTTGGAAAACTGAAATGAACGCTCTACGCATTTTCTCTCTCTCTCTCTCTCTCTTTGAGATGAGTAGCCATTTTGGAGGATTCTCCACCACCATCCTAACCTTGGAAAACTGAAATGAACGCTCTACACCTTCTCTCTCTCTCTGAAATGGGTAGCCATTTGAAAACTCCCTAACTTTGGAAAAAACAGAAATGAACGCTCTACACCATCTCTCTTTGAAAATGGGGGGTGTCATTTTGAGACCTCCCTCCCCTAAACTTGAAAAAAAACTGAAATGAACGCTCTACACTTTCTCTCTTTGGACATGGGTAGCCCTTTGGGGACTCTCTCCTCTTGGTAGGAAAAAAAAAGAACTGAAGTGAAGGCTCTACACAGTCTCTCTTGGAATGGGATCCATATTTCGGGAAACGTGGATCACCTCATGCTGGAAAACTGAAGTGAACCACCAAGATTGGACTCTATATAATATTTTCTTTTTAAATTGACATCATGACCCTCCTCCAATTTGTTATTAAAAATTTTTTTTTGTTTTGGTTTTTATCCCATTTCCGATGTGATTTCAGAAATGCAATTCCATAACAGTTCAATTTCATTCGAGGTTAAATGATCTAAACAGTCTTTGACCCACCCATCCGTATGATTATTTTCTTCTCCTTCCTGTTGCACCAAATTTTGTAAGTCCATATAATCATTCCATACGGAAAGGACTGGATCCTCACAAGGCTGTCTTGAAACACTTGGAGTCTCTTTGGGATGAGTGGAGGGATCTAGGATGTCTGGACCCGGCTGCGATTCTACCTCCATGATTTCTGGACCCATTGGAACTTGTTTACCCGGCTGAAATTCTACCTCTACGATTTCTGGACCCGTTGGAACTTGTTTACCCGGCTGTGATTCTGCCTCCATGATTTCTGGACCCGTTGGAACTTGTGGACCCGGCTGACATTCTACCTCTACGATGTCGGGACTTTTTGAAGCTTGTGGACCCGTCTGACATTCTACCTCTACGATGTCGGGACAGGTTGGAGGAGAAGAAGAAGAAGAAGAGGATACTGGAAGAGGTTCTGTCTGTGAGGAGTCCGAAAGAGGTTGCCTGTTTGAACAAGTCGGGGAAGAAGAAGAAGAAGCTTCTGGATTCTGAAGCGGATCTTGCACGCCAGGTAGGTTCCGGTAAGTCGACCGTTTTTTAAGAGGTAATTTTTTTTCTTCCTCCTCATCTTCAATTGTGATGACTTCAATTTCATTCCGTTGCCGGGTCGATTTTGTTTCGGGAAATAACGGTTTGGTCCAGCTCCTCTTATCATCTAAGGAAGGGATGGGTAAAGGTGGCGGAGGGTTTTCTTCTTCTTTTTCTTGAAACATCATCGGCGATTGGAAAGAAATCTCCTCTTTCAATTGTTTCCAAAGCGAGTACGAGCACCGATCGACGAGAAAGAGACTCTACTGGGTTGTGACGATGAGATATTGCGTTTTCGGGGGAACGACATAGTTTTGAAAAGGTCTTAGAATATATTTCTTATATTTTATCCTCTCGCTGACTTTAAAACTTCTTTCCTTCAGATTGGGGGACGATGATTCGTAATAGGCGAGAGGAGCGGCTGTGGTTTGAACAATATGAACTTCGTCCTCAGCCGTCGTTCTCACTCCAAACGTAAAATATCGTTTCGTGAGAAAAATATTCTTCCACCGAAAACTCGTGCGCGGATCCGTATATCGCCGGTCTGTTTGAATGGGCCGTCTCAAAGCTCGATCCATCCGATTCCAAGAGAAGGGAGATTCCTCTTTCGTTTGTTGCGATTCGAATAAATTTCTGTATATATTTTCTGAACGAGCAGGTTGGAGGATTCGACATCTTGGTTGAAAGAAACGATCGCTTGATGAGGTGGTAAATGCGGAATAAATGTCGCACAATGACACGCCAAAAAAATTTTCAAGTTGGAGATTTGCTTTAGCGTCTTCAAATCCTCCCCGTTCGAAATCCGTTGAGTTGGAAAAACGTCTAATAGCGACATGGCTCCCAATGGAAAAGAAATGATCTCGCCCAGTACTCTCGCCTTTTTGTATATATATATATAGACACACACAGACACACATAGAGGCTCTATGACGTCCGTTTTATTTGTTTTTTTTTGTTTCTCTCTCTCTTCTTTCCAAGAAATCTTATCTCCATGACCTCTTTTTCTTTTCTTAAAAAGATGAATGTGTGTGGGAATGAGGAAGTGAAAGTAATAATTTAATAAACAAAAAATTATCCAACCATGACCTTCTTTTTTTTTCAAAGTCACCCTTTCCAATCCAAGGACGTCCAGAGATAGATAAAGCAGGGAGAGAGGAGGAGGAGGGAAGGGAAGGTCACACTCTCTTTCTCTCTATAAATAAAAGGGGAGAGCCCCAAAGTCGTATTTTTGTCCAAGTGGATCATGAGGAGGCATCCCCAGCTCACTACGTGTATTCCTTTCAAATATAAATATGTTGATCTTTCCTTTTATATCATCCAAGGAGTCGTTTACCTGAAAGCCTCCGATTTTTCAAAATGTGCGGGTTATTATACCGTGGGGAGTTATCAAAAGATGCGGGACGAATTTTTATCCGACGAAAACGTGTTGATGGCTCGTGACATTCCACCTTTGGATGCACAAATTTTGTTAATGAAACGAGCCAAATATTTTTACACGTCCCACTTTCTAACCGTCTCGCAAATGAATAGGATTATGGATCGTCTTGAGAAGACAAAAGGGATTCTCGTTCATTTTAGTGAATGGTTGCACAAATGTTTGCACGAACCTCTCTCGATCGAGAAGACTGGGAAGAATACCTATTATATTCTTCTCGAGGACTCTCCTCGTTCGTCTCATCATAGAGAGGCCACGACTTTTGAAAAAATCCTCGAGCAAGAAAAAATAGAATGGTGGAACAACTACCCCATCCCTCTCCCCGAGCATCAAGAGGAGCCTGTTCAGAAGAAAAAGAAAAAACCTTTCCAAAAGCCTATCCTCATCCTCCTCGATAATGATGGGGATGAGGAGAAGCCTGTTCAGATTCCTCTCCGTTTGTCAAAACCCGTCGAGGATGAAAAACCTCTCCCTTCCTCAAAACACCTTGAGGAAGAGAGACCCCTCGAGAAGGAGAGATCTCTCCCATTGTCAAACCTCCTCGAAGATGAAAAACCTCTCCCTTTCTCAAGACCCATCGAAGATGAAAAACCTCTCCATTTATCAAGACCCCTCGAAAATGAGGGACCTCTCGATTTGTCAAAACCCCTCGAGGATAAGGGAACCAAAACTTCTCTCTCTTTCGAAGAGGAGGGACTTCTCAATTTGTCAAGACCCCATGAGAATAAGGGAACCGAAAATCCTCTCCCTTTCTCAAGACTTCTCGAGGAGGAGGAGGAGGAGAGACCGCTTCATGTCTCAAGACAGGAACCCCTCTATCTCTTGAGGATCCGAGGGAAACGATTCCTATTGAAAAACCATCTATCGACGATCCCCAGAAAAGGTCTTCGGAGGAGATTAGACTTCCATGTAGAAAACGAATCTGCCACAATCATAATAATAATAATAATAATAATAATAATAATATACCCCCTTCTCAACAACAGAATCCTACAACATTTGCAGATAAATGCATTCAAACCAATCCCTTTATAGTAACCCTTTTGATTGGAGAACCCGTGCATTAGCCTCGAAAAAAAATGAGATTCTAGACTGTTTCTATGACCAGAATGTTAAGCCAATAGATAGGTCTAGCTCAGAATTTTTCTTTTAAAAGAAAATAAATAAATAATCCAAAGACTATTCGTAAATATAAATGGTAAAGTTTCGAGTCGGCTGGAAAAAAATTTTCAGAGCTGAAAATAATTCTCCAACTCAAAAAAAAAAAAAAAAAAAAAAAAAAAAAAAAAAAAAAAAAACTTTTTGTTAATTTTTATCATGTTTTAGATATGATAAAAATTAACGACCCTCTTCCCTTTTCGTCTGGGAATGTTGTCTCTCTCTTTTGAAAAACAAATCGTGATTCATTCATGGATTCATGGAATGATTGCCATTAGAGAAAGGATGAGTCATGATCTATTTTTAGAAAGGGTGAGACATCCTTCCCAGACAAAAAGGGAGGGTCATTAATTTTCATCATGTCTAAAGACATGATAAAAATTAACCAAAAGTTTTTTTTTTTTTTTCAGCTCTGAGAAATTTTTTTTCTCCCAGCCGATTCGAGACTTTACCATTTTTTTTAAGAATGATTTCTCTCTGATCTATTATTTCAAAATTCCAAGTTTCGCTTCAGAACCATCTATGCTGTTGAAGAAGTAACGTGATATATGTATTTTTTTTTAATGAGTTCTGTCAAGATTGAATTGTGCAGGATCGACCTTGCGAATTTCTTCTCTGTGTCTTTAAATAATAATGATACCGAACTGCTTTTTGTAGAGCGCAATGGAAAAAACCTTTTGTATGGTTAGGACAGTTCATGTGTTCGATCCCATTGTATTTGAGAATCTCTTGCGTCGATCCCGAAATGTAATAAATGGATCTTTGCAACCATTTCTCTAAAAACCGCCGTTTCATTTCTCCTCGCACCCAAATCATGGAAAAAGGTTCCGTCAACATCGTTAACACCCATGGAAAATAACTGTACGGAATTTCTCCTTCGTACCACGACAAGCCGTGATAATAATCACTCGCCCACACAGCGGTTCGTTTTTCTTTCTCGGTGAGCATTTGCCATGGAAACGGGGGTTTAAAAACAAATACCCCTCGAGAAGTACCGTCCAATGTGACGTAAGCCAATTCTTTCACAATAAAGGCTCCTTGAGAATCGTAGAAACCTTCAAAGTCGAGCACGAGTTCCATGTTTTTTATTTCTTTTTCTTTCCAAGGTGACCTTTATTATTATTATGATGGATGTGTATTGAGATACGCACGATATTATTCAAAAAACAAATATATATACGAATGTGACCTTTCCCAGAATTCTTACGACCTGTCACGTGCAACCTTCTCTCTATATATATATAAAAGAGCAGACGGCGAGAGAACGCTATCCATTTTTTCCTTCAGGACACACAGCGAGAGAGAGAGAGAATTTTGTTTTCTTTTTTTCCTCAATTGAAGAAGATGGACATTTTGAGTGCCAAACCTCTCAAAGATTCCTACATTGTTCTGGACATGGAATACTTTCACTGTTATGATCCAAAGACGGGAGATATATGTTTCATCTTGAAAGAACTGGGCTACATCACTTGCGATTTAACCTTATGCGGATCCATGATTTTTCTCCCTCCTGTCCATTACGATGACTTATCGTCCCGCAATCAAGCTGTGGTCAACCAGACTACAAATAACCGACACGGCCTTCAATGGACCGAGGGTCGTCTTTCCTACGAGCATCTTCCTACGATCCTGAAAATACTGACCGAAAATGTGGAGGTGATCTACGTCAATGGATACGATAAAGCCGAATTTTTCAGCAAGCTCTGCCAGCGATCCGTTTACGAGTTTTACATCCCAGGGAAAACCGAGTGGCGGAACAAGTCGAAATGCACGCGACACCAATATTTCCAAAAGATGATTCATTGTGCCGAGAACAAGGTGAGAAATTTTCGATACCATTTGATGGAGGGTAGTTACGTTTTCCGGAAATTACATTGTTACCCCTCCGAAAGCAAAGCTGTCGAAGACGAAGAGGAGGCGGAAGAATCTCCCCAGGAGAACTCGTGCGACGATGAGGAGGAGGAGGATGAACTTTCTAATAATAATAATAAATGTCTAAGTTGGGATGCTTTAGAGACCCAAGAATATTGGTCTCAACCCTTATCTCACCTAGACCTGAAAGAGGATCCTCAAGTGTACTCTTTGTGGTCCTCTTCTAAAATTTGGTCTTGGAGAGAACCCTTGAATGTTCATGAATGAAATGGTATGTAAATCCCAGAGAAAAAAAAAATAGAAAAAAAAAGTTCCTTTTTTTGTAATATGTTGATTTCTTTCCAATCCCATTTCTTTTCCATAACTCCAGCCCAATCGACGAGAAGAAGAAGAATTTTCCAAGTTACACAAGACGAATCTTCCAAGTTACACAAGACGTAGAAAGATTTCACAAGGATTTATAAATCACACGCTCCCACATGATATATGTATAGAGAGAAAAAGACCCTCTGTTCTCTAGCCAATACGTCAAGACTTCCCTAAACTAAGAGAGATCATGAGTACCGAGGAAACCTTAGCAGAGCAAGTGGAAAGACTTTCAAAGAGATTAGAAGAGTTAAGACGGGATAGATTTACAGTTCCGCCGACTAAAGAGGAAACTATCATCGATTTCAACAAACCGCTGTACTTTCATCCCCTACCCCAAAGAATGAGACGAGTGGACTCGCCGTTGAACAGTTCCAATGAGAAACAAAATGTCACTTATTTGAATAGTCAATTTCAACACATGAATATTTCATAAGTATTTTTTTCCCTAAAGCGTAGGGAGATCGGATCAGTAGTTTTTCCCTTTTCATCGTCGAAAAAGATTGAGAGGAAAAAATCTTTCTCAGCTCTCTCAGAAAAATTTTCAGCCTTAAAAAAAAAAAAAAAAAAAAAAAAAAAAAAACTTTTTGTTAATTTTTATTATGTCTTAGACATGATAAAAATTAACTCTACCCCCCTTTTGTCTGGGAATATTGTCTCACACTTTCTAAAAATAGACCATCACTCCCCCTTTCCTAAAGAATAGAATTCCAAGAATGGGATCTGGTCTATTTTTAGAAACGGTGAGACCCTATTCCCAGACAAAAGGCGGGTAGAGTTAATTTTTATCATGTCTAAAGTTCAGGGTCGATCCATCTTCTTATGTGAAACGGTGACCCTGACAAGATCGAGATAAACAAGTCCTGTGAGTTGTTTTGTAATCTTGACGCGATCCAAGAAAGACTTTTTATTATTTTTTTTTAAATAGGCGGGGGGTGGGGAGAGAAAATGTTCTCACGACCCTCAGATATCTTTTCATAAATATATTTTTTATCAAAGTGTTTCTTTCATTCCGATCCTTTTAAGAGGTTGGAATGACCCTGACATTTAGATGGGGTCGCGATCCCGACAGATGTCGCGCGAGTATAAAAGTGTGTATCCTCCGCCAGATTTCTTCAGAGAACAGAAGAAGACGTGAACTCAGCTGGTAAGTCCCTTTGGTCCTATGAATATGGTTTAATCATAACTTCATTTAAAAAGACCTTTGAAACTTTGAAACTTCTTAACCCTTTGAAAAGAAAAATGTCTCTTTCAAGACGACGACTCTAAAACGTTTTATTGTTTTTCCCCCCCTTTCTAGATCTTCCCTGTTATACATATATACTTTTTCGATTCTCTTTTTTGCTCCTGTTTGTGGAAGACATCACCGTATTCATCGCCATGGCGTGTTCGGAAAACTTTATCGTGCTCGATCTAGAGGGTTTCCAGTCCTACAACCACAAGAAGGGTGAATTTACCTACGTTTTAAAAGAATTGGGCTATGCAACAAAAGATTTTTTGACCGTGGGATCGTTGACGTTTGCTCCTCCTCACCCCTTCCACCAACTGAGTGAAAAAAACCAAAAGACGAATGCCTGGCTGACGAGAAACCGGCACGGACTTCGTTGGAACGAGGGTCATATTCCCTACAACCATTTAGGACGCATTCTCCAATCGCTCACTCACAGCTTCTCCACGATTTATGTGGTGGGATGCCAGAAAGCTAAATTCTTTGCTAAAGCCTTGGATTATCAAAAACCCGTGACGGAAATTTATGTGCCAGATGGAATCATTTGGAAGTATCGGGAAAAATGTGCCCGACATCATCAAAGGATGAAATATTTCCATTGTGCCGAAAACAAAGTGCGCAACTATCGATGGCATATTACGGAAGGAGATTTTCATATCAATCACGTCTATCCAGACGGAACGGAGAAAGAGGAGAGGATTCAGGAGGAAGCAGACAATCCTCTGCAAGCTTTTGATAAGGCCTACGATCAGTTAGAGAAGGATCCGTCCTCAAAAGCGTACGATAACCTCATCCAGAAATGGGATAATCTGTCCTGTTTCCAAGTGATGGAACATCCGGATGAGCATACGCCTTTAAACTTGATGGGCTCTTCTACTTCGTCAACTTCCTCCAATAACTCGAGGAAGACGGAGGGTTGGGGAGACATACCTGAAAATATTCCCCATTACGATCCAGCAGCCTGTTGGGACGAACCTTCCAAAGAATCTCATGAGACCCCCAAAATATCTTCAGAGGATCCAAAGACAAAATCCACTGAGTGTTGGGACAATGAACAGACGACTCATGCTCCAAAATCTATTGAGACTATGTCCACTGAATGTTGGGACAATGAACGGACGACCCATGCTCCAAAATCGACTGAGACTATGTCCACTGAGCGTTGGGACGATGAAACCGAAAAGACGACAGAGAATTGGGATGACCGTTCTCAAAAGTATTTGAATTGATATATACATAAACTCAGGAGAAAAAAAAAATAAAGAAAAGATTTTTAGAAATAAGTAGGGAAAGGTTCTCCGCTTTCCCTATATTTATGGAAATGGACTGAGAAGAGAGAGAGAGACGAATCAGGAGACCAAAAAAAATGGGTCTTGGAAGGAATGAGTGCAAATGCATTCGATTCCTTCCGAGACCCATTTTTTTTGGGTCCCTCTCTCATCCAATCTTGGAAAAGAACTTTGTCCTATTTTTCTAGATCCATTCAAAAAGAAATGAATCTATCCATAAATTTTCTTAAAAGAAAAAAAACAAAAAGATCCATTACCACTTGACGGTCCAAAGTCGAGAATCTTGGAAAAAGTTATCCACTCTCTCCATCCAGTCAAGCTTCTCTGTAGAAAATCTAGTAGGTGCATCTGCATTCTTGAACACCCGGCAGTTATTATTGGACGCGAAACGTCGAATGCTGAAATAGTTAACAGTGAGCCCATTCTTAAAGAAACGGGGATATTTTATTCATCCAGTCGAGTGCGGAAAAATTTCTGAGAGCCGGAGAAAAATTTCTCTGGCTGAAAAAAAAAAAAAAAAAAAAAAAAAAAAAAAAAAAAATACCCCCCTTTTAGTCTGAAAATTGATGTCTTCAATTTTTCAAAAATTCGAGACATCAATTTTCAAATTTTCAGACTAAAAAGGGGGGTAATTTATTTTTCAGAAACTTTTCCCAGCCGACTCGATGTGAATAAAACTTTACTGTTTGTTAAGAATGTTATTTAATGGATCGATTTCAACCTATCGAGTTTCGCTTGAGTTCCGGCCGTGCTGTGGGCCCACCTGGATACAAGTTTTCCCCTTTTGGAATAGAATTTCGGTCAAGGTCGGCTACTTTTCCTCTTTTTGCATTTTTCATGTCATTTCATTTGTATTACAATATACTGAAAACGGGCGTTCGAACTGATTTCTAGGCTATTTCTATACAAATGGAGCTCGATCCAAGAAAGAAATGATGTCTTTTTTTTTTATTTTGTGGACTGCCAATTTGTATTGGAATATACTGAAAACGGGTGTTTGAGTCGGTTTTCAGTATATTTCAATACAAATAGAGCTCGGTCCAAGAAAGAAATGATGTCTTTTTTTTTATTTTGTGAACTGCCAATTTGTATTGGAATATACTGAAAACGGGTGTTTGAGTCGGTTTTCAGTATATTTCAATACAAATAGACCTCGATCCAAGAAAGAAATGATGTCTTTTTTTTATTTTGTGGACTGCCAATTTGTATTGGAATATACTGAAAACGGGTGTTTGAGTCGGTTTTCAGTATATTTCAATACAAGTGGAGCTCGATCCAAGAAAAAAATGATGTCTTTTTTTATTTTGTGGACTGCCAACTTTGTATTGGAATATACTGAAAACGGGCGTTCACGTCGGTTTTCAGTATATTTCAATACAAATGGAGCTCGATCCAAGAATGAAATGATGTCTTTTTTTATTTTGTGGACAACCAATTTTGTATTGGAATATACTGAAAACGGGCATTCACGTCGGTTTTCAGTATATTTCAATACAAATGGAGCTGGATCCAAGAAAAAAATGATGTCTTTTTTTTATGTTGTGGACAGCCAATTTTGTATTGGAATATACTAAAAACGGGCGTTCACGTTGGTTTTCAGTATATTACAATACAAGTGGAGCTCGATCCAAGAAAAAAATGATGTCTTTTTTTTATTTTGTGGACAGCCAATTTTGTATTGGAATATACTGAAAACGGGCGTTCACGTCGGTTTTCAGTATATTACAATACAAGTGGAGCTCGATCCAAGAAAAAAATGATGTCTTTTTTTTTATTTTGTGGACTGCCAATTTTGTATTGGAATATACTGAAAACGGGCGTTCACGTCGGTTTTCAGTATATTTCAATACAAATGGAGCTCCATCCAAGAAAAAAATTATGTCTTTTTTTTATGTTGTGGACTGCCCTATTTTGTATTAGAATATACTGAAAACGGGCGTTCACGTTGGTTTTCAGTATATTCTAATACAAGTGGAGCTCCATCCAAGAAAAAAATGTCTTTTTTTTATGTTGTGGACTGCCCTATTTTGTATTGGAATATACTGAAAACGGGCGTTCGAGTCGGTTTTCAGTATATTCAAATACAAATGGAGCTCTATCCAAGAAAAAAATGATGTCTTTTTTTATGTTGTGGACAATCAATTTTGTATTGGAATATACTGAAAACGGGCGTTCGAGTCCTTTTTCCGACTATTTCTACACACATTCCACTATATTAAAATGACGTCATGGTTGAGTCCAAACAGAGTCGTCCCCGGACAATTTTATACCGAATTTGTATAGATATACTTAAAATGGGCTTGGAGGGGAGGGCGCTTCCCAGGCAGCATGCATTCGTAAATTGCACGAGAAAAATATGTGCAATTTAAGAATGGCCTTTCGTATAAAAAACGTTCAAGTTGAAAGTAAAAATATCATAAAAAGTGTCCAGTGGCAATTACTAAATATTTACGTATATTTTTACGTTATACTATACGTAACTTTTACGTAAAATTTAGGTATATTTACGCGAGAGACTACTGTTCATTCGCTACTTTTACGTATAATATACGTAAATTTCAGGGATTTACGTATATTTTTAGTAAAAATTTACGTATATTTATCGCATATACGTAAATCTCAATTTTTTGCTTCACGTATGCGTATATATTTAGTAAAAAATTACGTAAATTTTCCCGATTTTTTACTGTATATAAACGTATATATTAGGTAAAATTAAGGTAGATATTCCCCGTATTTTACGGTACAAAACCGTATATATTTGATAGGAATTAACGTATATATTTCCCGTAATTTACGGTACAAAAACGTATATATTTGATAGTAATTGACCTAAATCTTCCCTATGTTTTCTTTGCATATGCGAATGACGTAAAAATTTAATCCGATGTATTCTCCACTTTACTGTGTATAAATGCACATTTTTTGGTAAAAAATTTGCATAAATCTCCAATTACCTTTTCACTGCATTTTTCATAAAATGTACTTATTTTAATCTCATATTTTTTATATAAATCTAAGCAAAAACTTTCTGTATGCTATGATTAAAAGGTAAAATAATTTTTATATCAAATTCTTACATATCTGCCTTTTAGTTATGTACAGCAATATGGAATATATATAACTGGAAAATTTAAAAGCACTAGTAAATGCAAAAAAAAAAAAAAAAAAAAAAAAAAAAAAAAATTCTATTAAAAAATTACGTAACACTTAAAGGCTGAAAATGACTTTTAATATTTCATTTCAAAGTGACTACAAAATATGCAATAAATTTCGTAAACATCAATTCTGTGTTTTAAATCAATTAATGCTATCGTTCATTTGCATTTTTGTTTACTAAATTCATTTCATAAATTTAAATTTAGTAAAAAACTGTAGCAAACAGTTGTTTACTAAATAACACTTTAAATAAATTATTTGCTTTTCCGAAGGACATTTTCTTATGCCATGTAAATGAACGATAGCATTAATTGATTTAAAACATAGAACTCAGGTTTACAAAATTTATTGCATATTTTGTAGTCACTTTTAAATGAAATATTAAAAGTGATTTTCATCCTTTTAGTGTTATGTAATTTTTGAATAGAAATTAATTTTTTTGCATTTAAATTTTCCAGTTATATATATTCCATATTGCTGTACATACCTAAAAGGTGGATATGTAAAAATTTGATATTAAATTAATTTTATCTTTTAATCATAATATGCAGAACATTTTTGCATAGATTTATATAAAAAATAAGAGATTAAAATAAGCACATTTTACAAAAAATGCAGTAAATAGGTAATTGGAGATTTATGCAAATTTTTTACCAAAAATGTGCACTTATACACAGTAAAGAGGAGAAGACATCAGACTAAATTTTTACCAAAGTCATTTGTATATGCAAAGAAAACATAGGGAAGATTTAGGTCAATTATTATCAAATATATAAGTTTTTATACCGTAAAATACAAGGAATATCTACGTTAATTTCTATCTAAAGTACAATATAGTTAATTAACAAATTCAGTAAACGAATGTAGCACAAAAGAAAACATCATACGTTTAGATTATTTGAATGAGAGTGCTAAATTTTAAAATTGTTAAATATAGACCAGGAAATTGTATAAAACTTACCTTTTCCAATAGTTTACCAAGTTGATTTTGTTATTTTCCTTGAAGATGAATGTTTAATGTCACAAATATTTCATTCATATCTTCAGATAATACACAAATATATACATATTTATTTATTAAAATTCAGTTTATCCCAAACATGTTAAAGAAAATATTAATTTGCATGCAAGTTAATCGAGTAGCTTCTGTTTTAATTACACACATAATTATGATATGTAAAAATTTTACATTTATCAGTCAATCTTGCAATGTATGTAATGTATTGTAATCTATTATTGTTGTCTTTCTCAGTTCAAAATCTTATATTAGATCAGTACTCTAAAGTTAACCTCTACAAAAGAAATGCTTTATTGAGGTATTTTTAAAAAGTTCCCTTTTACAATGTAACTGTTAATTTCATAAATAAGTTCATAAAATTATGCAAATTCAAAATTACCTAAGTATGTTCTTTATTTTATCTTATATACCAGATAAAATTTCAAAAAGTTAATTTGTTTAGGAATATTGAATTTTTTAATATTTATCTCATGTGACTTTTTCTATAACATCATTATAAATGTGCATGTTGATGTGGACATACCAATTATTTTTTTTTATCAAATAGCTTTATGGTATTAAATGATTTAAAAAGAGGCAACTGGACAAAAGAAAGCAATTAGAAGTTGGCTAATTTTTTTATTAATTTGTTGTCAAATGCTGTGCATTTTAGATTATGCTCATATGATGACAATGAGTTATTTAAATTATAAAATTATTATGAACATATCCCACATAAATTAACAAGTATAAAATTTCAAGTTGTTTGAAGTATTATGAACTGTAATACTTGCAAAAGAAATACACATGAAATTAATTTAAGAATTAGGTTTATTTTACAGGTATTCAAAAACTGCAATTACTGTTAAACAATAAAAACTAACATTAAATCTGAAGAGCATATTTTTTTCAATAATAAAATTCAACATAGACTTCATGCAGCTTCGCCATATTTGTTCTATAGTTCGCTGTCTTTAATATCCTGCTCGATTTTTGTAAAAGTGAATTCTTTGTCACCCAATGTTTTGAGAACAGCTCCTAAACAAGAAAGAAAAATTTGTAATAATTTCACACTTCAGATGTTTTCAGTTTTTAAATATAGTTGAAGTATTAAAAGATGCATATAAAATGCACTGAGTATTTCATATTTAAAAATTTACATTTTAGTAATTAAAAATTTAATTTTATACTATCACAGTAAGCTTCAATTATATACCTTACACAATGCCTATAATTTCAAGTAAAAAATACTTAAGATTTGTTTAGAACTGCAAGGTTGAGAAAGTCTTTAATGGCTATGTTTGTATTTAAGTACATGAGAAAAAAACTTAAATTTGTATTAATTATATTGCATTAGCCTTTTCAATTTTACTCCTACATATAGTAAAGAATATTCGCTTTCTTACAGATAACTTTTTCTTAAATAAAGAGTAAGCAGAAAACTAATCACAACACTATATACATATAACAGAATACTCCATAAACATATACATGTCATTAACATACGTATATGCATTAACAGGCTATTTTACACATTTCAATAAACCAGAAACCAATGCACAATCAAAAGTATTATCAGTAAATTCCTCCAAAATCAGAGCAAAAATCTTTAATTATGATAACAATGGCATATCAGTTTGCAATATAAAATATTTCAAGTCTACATTCATGTGCATTCTAAGCAAACATAATGCTGAATAACAATAAAATTATAAATACCATAAAAAAGTTAAGAGCCACGTAGAATGATAGCAAGACTAAATGAAGTCTTCCTTCAAAAATTTGCCTTCCTGTTTAACATCTCAAAATAGGGTTACTGCTTTCACTAACTAAATTTCCTGTCTTGGCAAAATAAAAATTGTCACTTCTGTTGCAGGAAATATTTGCTGCAAACTTTGTATGCAAATAATCCAGTGAAAAAATTTCAGTTGTGGCTTGAATATTTTCTTTATTAAATAAATGAAAAATTGCCACATAATATTAATTTATGATCCACATGAAGCTTTTTACCTCTACCATATCATGCAGCTATTTTAAAATATATACTCTCATATAAAAGCCTCAGAATTTTTTTACCAATATTAATGTAGTATAAATCATTAATAAATCTTCTAAAAACAGCCCCAAAATTTCTGAATTTGATACCCAAAACATAATTCTATGTAACTGTTAATGTATGCATTTGCTTGCACATACTTAAAATGAATTATACACACAAAAACTTAACATATTAACTTTAATAAATTCTTAATTAGTAGGATAACTCAATTAAGGCAAAATATGAAAGAAATCTACCTGATGGAATAGTTGTAAAAGATATATTTAAAAAAAGCTAATATTGTTTACCTTACACATGGCAGAAATTGAGTAAACTGAATGCAGCTGGATTATTTATTAGGAATAGAAGATCAAAGTACCAAAGTCACACTAGGGCTTTAACCATTTGGGTGCAAAGAAGCACCTCAATTTAAAAAAGAATAATTTAAAAAAGCTAATAGAATTTTATAACTTTTACAATCTAGTACAAATATTAGACACATAAACAACACTAAATGCCATTATTTACTTGCATATTTTCCTTCTTTGTGTACTTTACTCCTTAATTTTTCAGGATATGATTTAGAAACAGAGTTTTGGTAAAAATGTATACTGGTAAAAAAAATATTGCTGAAACTGATAAGTCCTTTGAATTATATACTATAGTGCAAAGAGGGATGGAATATGTGACTAAATATGATAAATCAGATTACAATAACATTAAACAAATAACATGAAAAACTGAAAAAAGAAATTTTATTTGAAATTATTTTTTAACTCATGGAAAGACAGACAGTATTTCCAACTTATTAAATTCAATTATATTTTACCTTCGTCAAACCAATATTGGTAAGAGAGTTGTATTTAAGCTCGGTGCTAAGCTAAAACTGCTTTCTTGCCTAATTTTATACTACTGAAAATACCGGTAATTGTCAAAGTTATTCATACTCAATATGTGTAAGATTATTAATGAGTTGCCAAACCTCAGTTAACCATCTAATATACTACATTCAACATTATTATTTTTCTTTTTGAATGTCAGGTTTTCATTATTTCTGCCAATATATCTGTAACAGGACATAAAGATTGAGTTAATGTAGAATAGAAAATTACCTTGCAAGTTAGCACCTTTACCTTAGTGGCAGTACTTCATTCTCTAGAAAAAACATTTTAAATTATTATACTTAAACAAAAAAATCATATTTGTTACAGCAAAACATCATTAACACAATAAACCAGAGTTGAATGTAAATCTAGTTTAACTCCATTCTTGAAAACTAGTTTATTACTTTCAATTTAATTTTAAAATAATAAAAAATAAGGTACGTATTATGATGACTACCTAGATATCTCGCCTAAACTGGCAATCCTTGTAGGTTATACAGGTTAACCCTAACATAGGTTATAGAGGGCACTAAGATAGAGAGTATTAATCCCACACTAGGGACTCTTAACATTTGGTGGGAACAGTTTGAAAAGTGAAACAGATATTTATAGTGAACCAATGCAAAACAAAAACATTAGTTCTTTAGGGACAAAGCCCCTTTAGACTAATAAATACGAGTAAATTAAAAGCTTTTAGCTATTTTTTCTTCTTGTAAAAAATAGACATACATAATATTTTTAGAAAATAACAGTACTTTAAGCATGCATTTTCCACATATTTAACACAATAATTCATTCTAGCTCTGTTGCAATACTGGCAAAGGTACTCCTCCGTTATTTAGGATGGGATTCAGAAATGTACAATGAAACCTCGAGATATGAGGAAAGTATGAGCAAAATACGAGCATTAATTTGAGTAACGAGCAATGAGCCAGGCTGTTGGTATGAGTGGTGCCATTTCCCTATCCGGCTCAACTCGGGGAATCCCCTCATCAGATCACTCAGTGTTCTTTTATATACGTGTTTGTGCACTTGCAAGTTAATTGTTTTGACATTTAACATGAAAATAATTATTTCAAGATGCCTCGCAAGAAGATTGTTGCCTCAGATAGTGCTGCAAAGAAAAATAAGAAGGCCATGGAAGTTGATATCAAGAAAGAAATCGTAGATAAACATAAGCATGGTGACGGAATTGGCGAAGACTTGCGGCCTTTCAACATCGAAAATCTATACTATTCTGAAGAAGGAAGAAATTAAGAAACCTGATGTAGCCAAGGAATTATCGTTGCTTCCAAGAACCATAAAAGTACTCCTAGATGCTGAGAAGCTGTTGTTGGTGTGGATTAATGAGAATGAGTTAAAATGTTGGTAACAAAGTTAAACTATTGTTATATTATTTACCAGTGTTATTTATTAGGAAAAATTGACTTGATATTAAAATGTTGATATTTTTTGGGGGGTGGAACAGGTTAACTGAATTTCCATTATTTTCAATGGGGAAGCTTGTTTCTAGATACGAGAAATTCACTATACCAGTTGAATGCTGGAACGAATTAAACTCGCATCTCGGGGTTCCACTGTAGATATGCAAACATGTGTATATGCATGTATGCGCATATATGTGTATAAGTATACACATACATACATAAAGAATATACACATGCACACACGAGCACCTACATTTAAAAATGCATGCATATAAACACACATTTCTGAATCTCCTGATAGCAGAATACCTACATGAATCATAGGATTTACATTATTCAGTTTCATTAGAATTCTTAAATGCAGAGGATTTACATTAATCAGTTTTATTAGAATTCTTAAATGCAGAGGATTTACATTAATCAGTTTTATTAGAATTCTTAAATGAAATCTTCACTATCCGAAAATTCAGTTTCATTTCCAGCTGAAACTGTATCATGACAATCTCATTTATATTATTTCCCTCTAACAACTTAACATTTTGAAAACCTTTTCTATTTCATGGAAAACTAATGCTACATTAAACATACATTTTCTAAATCTGAAAATTTTAAGTTAGCTTAGAAACTGTAATCATTCTTAAAAAAGTTTGATTTATGCAGATGTTAGATCAATAAAATTACTTTCCTGTGAAAAAGTAATATGGCATTGAACAACACGATTTTACACATCAAGATATACTGAGTGAAAATTCCTGAAATGTTTTATTTCTTGGTATCTCTGCAAGAATTGTATAAATAAGACTACCTCCCTTTTATAAAAAAAAATGTTTAGTAAATACTATGAAGAAAATTGGTTACATTATTTACAGTTCATAATTAATAGAAAATAAATCATTTCTTATCTTATCATAATTTATTTTTATCACATTCATAAACAGTACTAATTTAAACAAACATACCATTATGATTTCAATAACTATGAAATAGAAAATCCAAATCTGCATCTCTGATGGTCTAGTAGTAGATTGGACGTCTCGTTTACTACAATTCAGCAGGGTGCCGACTCCCCAGACTGTAATATATATATATATATAATTAATTTACAAGGGAAAAAGCAACAAAAATATAAACAATTTCTTGGTTTTATATAAGCATTTCTGCACATTTACAATTTAAATTTTTTTAACTATCTAGTTATATCAAAATACATGATTTAGTAAAATATAATTCAAATAATTTAAAGTATTTTAGATCAAATACTAATTTTTCAATAAATTTTTTCATGCAAGTCTAATAATCAACATAACTATCAAATTTTGACTTCGAAAATTATGTTTAGAGAAACTTGAAGCTGCAGTAAATAGTAATAAATTTATTCAAAACTGAAAGTAAAGCATTCTTACTTTATTTTCTTTCTTTAACTATGGCAGATCTTTTAAAACAACAAAATCAAACAAACAAAAAAGAAATGCATTCATGAAAGGACTTAGGACTTACTTATTATTCATGAAAGGATATATTTCAGTAATTACAAGTGCATAAAAATTCAGTATATATATAAAAAAAATGAACACAGATTTGGAACAAAGTACCTGTGTTTCTATGGCATAAAGTTTCCTTTTTTAATAGCACAATATCTTTGAGTTAAAGATTATATATTAAAGCAAATTTATAAAACTAAATTCAAAAATAAGAAATTAAATTATTTTTAGGGAAAACACTAAGCAAATAAAAAATTTTGAATTTCATAAATAAATGAAAGTTACATGCTTTATTTTTTGGCATAAGGTAGATAACATTTCCATAACAGATTTCTG
Organism: Stegodyphus dumicola; assembly: GCF_044657685.1. Taxonomy (NCBI): domain Eukaryota; kingdom Metazoa; phylum Arthropoda; class Arachnida; order Araneae; family Eresidae; genus Stegodyphus; species Stegodyphus dumicola. The sequence goes on from NC_140770.1 coordinate 32,053,085, forward strand.
AACAATTAGTCATGTTAATATTGACTTTCTTTTTCCATTAAAAGCTATTTCCTGCTTAATTAGTAAGTAGTAAATATTAAAACGTTTGAGTAAAAATAATATAACTATAAAAAGGTGAGACACATACAAAAAGGAGTGACACAAACAGTAAGAAACAGACTAGTGCAAAATTTAACAGTACCAAATCCTGAAAATGAATCATTAGGCACGTACACAAAAGAACAACACATGGAAAATCACATTTCCTACACAGACGCTATTTATAAAATTTTATATAGGTGAAAAAAAGTACGAGTATTAAACACTGAAAATATAAAATATTCACTTACTTTCTTCAAATAATTAGTAACTTCGATGGATTCAGTCACAAACGCCAATCCACGAACAAACAGTATTCTTTGCGACTTTACCATTCTTTCCGACCGCCATTGCTGAGTGCTGACTTCACAAATATCCCGCCACAACCGGAAGTAGAAAGTGTCTGCTTTGCCATTGGTCAGTGAACAAGAATTGCAACGCTTTTTTTTCTTTATAATTAAACATATTAAGAAAGCCTCTAAATAAGCATATGAACTTACTTTTGCATTATATAAATTTATATTCACAGCATCTCTGTATTAAGGTAATAATTAAATTTTTCTACGAAAAATAGAAATGTGTGTATATGCGCATGCTCAGTTTATAATCGTAAATCCGGTTAATTTTTATAGCATAAAATTAACTATGCAAATTTTGAGTTCATTTAACTGGACCCTTGTACTTATTCTGTAGATCTCCATATTAAGAATATCTTTAACTGTTTCAGGAAAAATATAAAATATAATATAATTATTTATTTACATTATTTATTAATTTTTTCCTCATATAAAAATTATTAAAATCGCTATATCATTTTTTCCGTACATTAAACAAAATTTAAAAAAATTAGCCTCATATGATTTTTATAACAAAGATTAAAGGAACTGAAATATATGTAAAATATCAGGATTCAGCTTGCAATTTCGTAAAGTTATTATTATTATTATTATTAAATAAAAATATTAGTATATCTTTGATTATAATTAATGATCCTTTGGTCTACATTAAACTATTGTTCAAGAAGTTAAACGTTTTCGAGCATCTTCTGCTGTATTTATTATTCTATTCCTCGACATGAAAGATTTGCTAGTCTTATTCCAATTCAATTGCCCACATTTGCTAAATAAAATAAGGAGAGTATTGTACCAAACTCAGTAAGTACACAAATTTAATATACAGCTTATTCCAGTTAAATGGGTAATAGGATTTTCATAAAAGAAATTAAATTGTGTAAATTAATGTAAGTGTTGATATGAATAAAAATAACAAATTTGATATAAGAAAATAAATAAGTTATTTTGAAGATGTTTGAATTAAGAAAATATAATTTTTTGCAAAAATGCACGTAAAGATTTAGCTCACATGTTAAAATTTATAGAAAAATTTTAGCCTCATATATGAATGCCCCTTTTTTCATGTTCGTGGACGAGGAAAACAAAGTGAAATGCCAGAAATACACTAAATATTTTGAATTAATAAACTTCATTTTCAATCTTTTTAGACTTCGTATAATATCCGTAAAAGTGACGAATGAAATATACCATAAAGGCAGTAGTTTCTTTCAGAACATTAGGATTCGTATAATATGCGTAAAAGTGACGAATAAAATATACCATCATGGCGGTAGTTTTATCAGTACATTCGGATTCGTATAATTTTCGTAAAAATAACGTGTGGAAAATAACGATCAAGAGTTAACAGTAACTTCAGCCTTTTTCATTCGTATAAATTTCGTAAAAGTAACGTGCAAAAAATACCATAACCTTATTTCAACAAAATTATACGTATATTTTTGGAGACGTGCTGCCTGGGTTTCTAGTATATTCCTATATACATTCGGTTGCATTCAGAAACAAAAAGAATGTCTTTTTGAAAGGACAAAAAACTTTTTGTTAATTTTTATCATGTCTTCTAGACATGATAAAAATTAACTCATCCCCCTTTTGTCTGGGTATGTTGTCTCACCGTTTCTAAAAATAGACCAGAACCCAGTCTTTTCTTGGAATTCTATTCTTTAAAAGGATGAGTCATGTCATGGTCTATTTTTAGAAAGTGGGAGACAACATTCCCAGACAAAAGGGGGGGTGAGTTAATTTTTATCATGTCTAGAAGACATGATAAAAATTAACAAAAAGTTTTTTTTTTTTTTTTTACATCTCAGAATTTTTTTCTGAGCTCTGAAAAATTTTTCCTAGCCGATCCCATTTCGTTTTTCGACTTTCACTTTCAACTCTTCACTTTTCCTATCCACTGTCGTTGGAATTGTGTTCACTGGAGGCTATTTCTTTTTTTGCAATCTCGCTTTTAGTTTTCTCTGAGATTCTTTAGAAATGGCTATACAAATTTCACCATCTATATAGAGATGATGTCCAAACAAAGTCGTCCCCGGACCATCTTGATGACCGAATATGTATAGAAATAGTCTGAAAATGGGCTTGAGGGCCGGTTTCTGGACGATTCCTCTACAAATTCGGCCGCATCCAGAAAAACAAAAATACATCGTTTCTTTTTGGGTGGACAGGAGATGATAAATTTCTTTTCTCTCTCTCCCAAGATTGGAGGAGAGAGTGGCCCAAAAAAATGGGTCTTGGAAGGAATCGAATGCATGTTGAAATGCACTCATTCCTTCCAAGACCCATTTTTTTGGTCTCCTGATTCAACTCTCCAGTCTATGGAATAGGGAAAGCGGAGAATGTTTCCCCTTCCTTAAGCGACTGGAGACCATATCGCATCATCATCATCATCATCACCATCATCCTCTTTCTGATACTTTTCAACAAAGGCTTGATGTCTCTGGATGATTTTGGGGAGATGATGGATCCCGAATTGAGTGATGAAAAAGAGAGGACTCTTTTTCCTTTCTTGGTCGTCTTGCACAGTCTCTCGGAGGGTGATATACGTTTCCCCGTCCTCCTCAATTTTCGTCAGAGGTCTCATGAATATTTTACACATCCAAGGGAAGAGCGACTTGTTATGCAGGGATTTCGAAGCGACGAAGGCCGCTTCATTCGAAGTGAGGACAATCTGGTTCGGTTGACCCCATTCTTTGGAGTAGTTGTCCAAATCGCCTAGTCGAAGAAAATGGTGTCGATTAGGAAAAAAGACTTGGAGAACACTCGTCGTATGCGAGACGTTCGTAGGCAAGAGAGTCAAGATATCTTTGGCATTCCAGTACAGGAATCCTAGATCCACATACGCGTGCACGTAATAGTCATCGTTATATTCCAGTTTGAGCAGCATGGCTTTTGTGTCTTTTTTTTCCGTTCTCAAGGCGAAACACTCGTCTGATATGAACAAGAGCTCGCTGGCGATCCGTTTATATAGACTCCTCAGAGAGAGAGAGAGAGGGAGAGGGGAGGAGGAACAAGGTTGATGAATTCTAAAATAAAAAAAATGATAACGAAATGAGATCGGCTGGCAAAATATTTTCAGAGCTCAGAAAAAAATTCTGAGATCAAAAAAAAAAAAAAAAAAAAAAAAACTTTTTGTTAATTTTTATCATGTCTTCTAGACATGATAAAAATTAACTCATCCCCCTTTTGTCTGGGTATGTTGTCTCACCGTTTCTAAAAATAGACCAGAATCCAGTCTTTTCTTGGAATTCTCTTCTTTAAAAGGATGAGTCATGGTCTATTTTTAGAAAGTGGGAGACAACATTCCCAGACAAAAGGGGGGGTGAGTTAATTTTTATCATGCCTAGAAGACATGATAAAAATTAACAAAAAGTGTTTTTTTTTTTTTTTTTTTTTTTTTCATTTCAGAATTTTTTTCTGAGCTCTGAGAAATTTTTCCTAGCCGATCTCATTTCGTTTTTCGATTTTCACTTTCAACTCTTCACTTTTCTATAAAAGCATTCCACGTTTCTGTTCAGAACAGTGTCTCTCTCTACCCAAATCTGAAACCCTAGTCACGAGAGAATATGAGACTAGAAAAATAGTTTAGCTTATTGATCTAAAAAATGTCCCATGCTAGAACTGAGAATTATAATCAGAGCGGGGCTTTCCAGTATCCACTTCCAAGATTTTAGATTTGTCATGGGTGACATGTTCCCAAATTCATAAATTCTTCAATTATAGTCCCCTTCTTTGACAAATGGCTAAGAAATTCTTAAAGAATATCATGATAAAGATTTAGCTATCTATATATAACATTATGTTTTCTTTTCAAAAACAAAATCCAGTTTTGATCGAAATGGACTTTACGCACAATTTAATGTATCCCCCCCTTTCCAAGATTGGTTTGAAGAAGTGATCAAAAAAAATGGGTCTGGAAGGAAAAGGGTGCATTTCGAGAAAAGAAAAGAGGACCCTCTTTTTCTCGCAATGCACCCCTTTCCTTCCAGACCCATTTCTTTTGCCTCCTCAGAACACTCTTTCTTTTCTCCTCCCTCTCTCTCTTAAGAGGGATTGAAAGAAAGAGGCTAGATGGAAAAGTTTCTTTTTTTTTTCTTTCGAGAAGATAAAAAAAATTTGGAGGAGGAGCAAATTTTTTTTGGGTGGTGGTGGTTGTTTTTTTTAGAAGGTGATAACTTTAGTGACATTTAAAGAGACCACCAGAGGATCCGTTTGAGTCTCGACGACCTTTTCTTGACGGGGGTCTGTCTGGCAATAAGCGCTGGCATATTGTTTAGGGTAAGTAGAAGAATCCGTCATGCCTGGATGAGGCGGTATGTAGCGCACTCCCAGATTAAAGAGGGTGATGAAGGGAAATTTGTCCCCCGGATAGAGCAGTCGGTAAACGGGTTGATTGGGTACAACTCGAACCAGCGGCTGAGTTAAAATGCTATACACCCAGGCCAGAAGCTGATTATTTTTAGGATTATTTTCGGCCAGATGTAACATTTCTTCGCTGGAGAGGACATATCCCTCTTGAGAACTGCCGAGACTCTCAAGATCTTTTATTTTCCTGAAGACGTGGTGTTCGTCGAAAAACACGGAGAGAATGTCCCAGGTTCTTTTACTGGAAGTATGAATCAGAGGCAAAATGTCCGTAGCGTTCCAAAACAATCTTCCATCATCCACATAACAGCGAATGCTCACAAACTCATTATATAAGACGCGGATCATCATCTTGAGTAGAAATATGGATACGCACAGCAGTCTCTCTCTCTGGGAAATAGAGTCTGTATTCCACTCGCCTCTCTATATATACGAGAAGACCACGTGATGGGCGACGTGACGGTTGACTTCTAGAAAAAAAAATCAACTTTGTCTATCTCTCTCTCTCTATGACCTTCTATTTTTTTCCTAAAGGACACCCCGTCACCTTTTCAAAGGTCATGGGATTGAGAGGAACGAAAGAAAAAAAAACAACCATCCTTTGTATACTACCTATGACCTTCTCCTAGAGACCCCTGTCATTTTCTTCTCGAGAGCTACGTGATGAAAGCTTTTTTTTTTATTCTAAAGTTTATCAACTTTGTAGACACATGACCCCGTCACCTTCTCAAAGGCCATGTCGTATGGAATGGGACCCTTTTGGTTTTTTCTTTTGAGAAAATAAAAAATAAAACAACTCTATAATCATCTCTCTATGACCTTCACAAACACTCATGTTTTATCATTTTTTTTATTTTAGAATTCATCAACCTTGTTCCTCCTCCCCTCTCCCTCTCTCTCTCTCTCTGAGGAGTCTATATAAACGGATCGCCAGCGAGCTCTTGTTCATATCAGACGAGTGTTTCGCCTTGAGAACGAAAAAAAAAAGACACAAAAGCCATGTTGCTCAAACTGGAATATAACGATGACTATTACGTGCACGCGTATGTGGATCTAGGATTCCTGTACTGGAATGCGAAAGATATCTTGACTCTCTTGCCTACGAACGTCTCGCATACGACGAGTGTTCTCCAAGTCTTTTTTCCTAATCGACACCATTTTCTTCGACTAGGCGATTTGGACAACTACTCCAAAGAATGGGGTCAACCGAACCAGATTGTCCTCACTTCGAATGAAGCGGCCTTCGTCGCTTCGAAATCCCTGCATAACAAGTCGCTCTTCCCTTGGATGTGTAAAATATTCATGAGACCTCTGACGAAAATTGAGGAGGACGGGGAAACGTATATCACCCTCCGAGAGACTGTGCAAGACGAACAAGAAAGGAAAAAGAGTCCTCTCTTTTTCATCACTCAATTCGGGATCCATCATCTCCCCAAAATCATCCAGAGACATCAAGCCTTCGTTGAAAAGTATCAGAAAGAGGATGATGGTGATGATGATGATGATGATGCGATATGGTCTCCAGTCGCTTAAGGAAGGGGAAACGTTCTCCGCTTTCCCTATTCCATAGACTGGAGAGTTGAATCAGGAGACCAAAAAAATGGGTCTTCGAAGGAATGAGTGCATTTCAAGATGCATTCGATTCCTTCCAAGACCCATTTTTTTGGGCCACTCTCTCCTCCAATCTTGGGAGAGAGAGAAAAGAAATTTATCATCTCCTGTCCACCCAAAAAGAAACGATGTATTTTTTTTTGTCTGGATGCGGCCGAATTTGTAGAGGAATCGTCCAGAAACCGGCCCTCAAGCCCATTTTCAGACTATTTCTATACATATTCGGTCATCAAGATGGTCCGGGGACGACTTTGTTTGGACATCATCTCTATATAGATGGTGAAATTTGTATAGCCATTTCTAAATAATCTCAGAGAAAACTAAAAGCGAGATTGCAAAAAAAGAAATAGCCTCCAGTGAACACAATTCCAACGACAGTGGATAGGAAAAGTGAAGAGTTGAAAGTGAAAGTCGAAAAACGAAATGGGATCGGCTAGGAAAAATTTTTCAGAGCTCAAAAAATATTCTGAGATGTAAAAAAAAAAAAAAAAAAAAAAAAAAAAAAAAAAAAAAAAAAATTTTTTGTCTAGAAACTTATCATGTCTAGAAAAAAAAACTTATCATGTCTTCTAGACATGATAAAAATTAACAAAAAGTTTTTTGTCCATTCAAAAAGACATTCTTTTTGTTTCTGAATGCAACCGAATGTATATAGGAATATACTAGATAGCGCCCTCCCCTCCGAGGCCATTTTAAGTATATCTCTATACAAATTCGGTATAAAATTGTCCGGGGACGACTTTGTCCGGAGACGACTCTGTCCGGGGACGACTCTTTTTGGACTCAACCATGACGTCATTTTAATATAGTGGAATGTGTGTAGAAATAGTCGGAAAAAGGACTCGAACGCCCGTTTTCAGTATATTCCAATACAAAATTGATTGTCCACAACATAAAAAAAGACATCATTTTTTTCTTGGATAGAGCTCCATTTGTATTTGAATATACTGAAAACCGACTCGAACGCCCGTTTTCAGTATATTCCAATACAAAATAGGGCAGTCCACAACAAAAAAAAAAGACATTTTTTTCTTGGATGGAGCTCCACTTGTATTAGAATATACTGAAAACCAACGTGAACGCCCGTTTTCAGTATATTCTAATACAAAATAGGGCAGTCCACAACATAAAAAAAAGACATAATTTTTTTCTTGGATGGAGCACCACTTGTATTGAAATATACTGAAAACCGACTCAAACACCCGTTTTCAGTATATTCCAATACAAATTGGCAGTCCACAAAATAAAAAAAGACATCATTTCTTTCTTGGATCGAGCTCTATTTGTATTGAAATATACTGAAAACCGACTCAAACACCCGTTTTCAGTATATTCCAATACAAATTGGCAGTCCACAAAATAAAAAAAAAGACATCATTCCTTTCTTGGACCGAGCTCTATTTGTATTGAAATATACTGAAAACCGACTCAAACACCCGTTTTCAGTATATTCCAATACAAATTGGCAGTCCACAAAATAAAAAAAAAAGACATCATTTCTTTCTTGGATCGAGCTCCATTTGTATAGAAATAGCCTAGAAATCAGTTCGAACGCCCGTTTTCAGTATATTGTAATACAAATGAAATGACATGAAAAATGCAAAAAGAGGAAAAGTAGCCGACCTTGACCGAAATTCTATTCCAAAAGGGGAAAACTTGTATCCAGGTGGGCCCACAGCACGGCCGGAACTCAAGCGAAACTCGATAGGTTGAAATCGATCCATTAAATAACATTCTTAACAAACAGTAAAGTTTTATTCACATCGAGTCGGCTGGGAAAAGTTTCTGAAAAATAAATTACCCCCCTTTTTAGTCTGAAAATTTGAAAATTGGTGTCTTCAATTTTTGAAAATTTTTGAAAAATTGAAGACATCAATTTTCAGACTAAAAGGTTTTTTTTTTTTTTTTTTTTTTTTTTTTTTCAGCCAGAGAAATTTTTCTCCGGCTCTCAGAAATTTTTCCGCACTCGACTGGATGAATAAAACATCCCCGTTTCTTTAAGAATGGGCTCACTGTTAACTATTTCAGCATTCGACGTTTCGCGTCCAATAATAACTGCCGGGTGTTCAAGAATGCAGATGCACCTACTAGATTTTCTACAGAGAAGCTTGACTGGATGGAGAGAGTGGATAACTTTTTCCAAGATTCTCGACTTTGGACCGTCAAGAGGTAATGGATCTTTTTTTTTTTTTCTTTTAAGAAAATTTATGGATAGATTCATTTCTTTTTGAATGGACCTAGAAAAATAGGACAAAGTTCTTTTCCAAGATTGGATGAGAGAGGGACCCAAAAAAAATGGGTCTCGGAAGGAATCGAATGCATTTGCACTCATTCCTTCCAAGACCCATTTTTTTTGGTCTCCTGATTCGTCTCTCTCTCTCTCTTCTCAGTCCATTTCCAAAAATATAGGGAAAGCGGAGAACCTTTCCCTACTTATTTCTAAAAATCTTTTCTTTATTTTTTTTCTCCTGAGTTTATGTATATATCAATTCAAATACTTTTGAGAACGGTCATCCCAATTCTCTGTCGTCTTTTCGGTTTCATCGTCCCAACACTCAGTGGACATAGTCTCAGTCGATTTTGGAGCATGGGTCGTCCGTTCATTGTCCCAACATTCAGTGGACATAGTCTCAATAGATTTTGGAGCATGAGTCGTCTGTTCATTGTCCCAACACTCAGTGGACATAGTCTTAGTGAATTTTGGATCATGAGTCGTCAGTTCATTGTCCCAACACTCAGTGGATTTTGTCTTTGGATCCTCTGAAGATATTTTGGGGGTCTCGTGAAATTCTTTGAAAGGTTCGTCCCAACAGGCTGCTGGATCGTAATGGGGAATATTTTCAGGTATGTCTCCCCAACCCTCCGTCTTCCTCGAGTTATTGGAGGAAGTTGACGAAGTAGAAGAGCCCATCAAGTTTAAAGGCGTATGCTCATCCGGATGTTCCATCACTTTGAAACAGGACAGATTATCCCATTTCTGGATGAGGTTATCGTACGCTTTTGAGGACGGATCCTTCTCTAACTGATCGTAGGCCTTATCAAAAGCTTGCAGAGGATTGTCTGCTTCCTCCTGAATCCTCTCCTCTTTCTCCGTTCCGTCTGGATAGACGTGATTGATATGAAAATCTCCTTCCGTAATATGCCATCGATAGTTGCGCACTTTGTTTTCGGCACAATGGAAATATTTCATCCTTTGATGATGTCGGGCACATTTTTCCCGATACTTCCAAATGATTCCATCTGGCACATAAATTTCCGTCACGGGTTTTTGATAATCCAAGGCTTTAGCAAAGAATTTAGCTTTCTGGCATCCCACCACATAAATCGTGGAGAAGCTGTGAGTGAGCGATTGGAGAATGCGTCCTAAATGGTTGTAGGGAATATGACCCTCGTTCCAACGAAGTCCGTGCCGGTTTCTCGTCAGCCAGGCATTCGTCTTTTGGTTTTTTTCACTCAGTTGGTGGAAGGGGTGAGGAGGAGCAAACGTCAACGATCCCACGGTCAAAAAATCTTTTGTCGCATAGCCCAATTCTTTTAAAACGTAGGTAAATTCACCCTTCTTGTGGTTGTAGGACTGGAAACCCTCTAGATCGAGCACGATAAAGTTTTCCGAACACGCCATGGCGATGAATACGGTGATGTCTTCCACAAACAGGAGCAAAAAAGAGAATCGAAAAGGTATATATGTATAACAGGGAAGATCTAGAAAGGGGGGGAAAAACAATAAAACGTTTTAGAGTCGTCGTCTTGAAAGAGACATTTTTCTTTTCAAAGGGTTAAGAAGTTTCAAAGTTTCAAAGGTCTTTTTAAATGAAGTTATGATTAAACCATATTCATAGGACCAAAGGGACTTACCAGCTCAGTTCACGTCTTCTTCTGTTCTCTGAAGAAATCTCGCGGAGGATACACACTTTTATACTCGCGCGACATCTGTCGGGATCGCGACCCCATCTAAATGTCAGGGTCATTCTCTTAAAAGGATCGGAATGAAAGAAACACTTTGATAAAAAATATATTTATGAAAAGATATCTGAGGGTCGTGAGAACATTTTCTCTCCCCACCCCCCGCCTATTTAAAAAAAAATAATAAAAAGTCTTTCTTGGATCGCGTCAAGATTACAAAACAACACACAGGACTTGTTTATCTCGATCTTGTCAGGGTCACCGTTTCACATAAGAAGATGGATCGACCCTGAACTTTAGACATGATAAAAATTAACTCTACCCGCCTTTTGTCTGGGAATAGGGTCTCACCGTTTCTAAAAATAGACCAGATCCCATTCTTGGAATTCTATTCTTTAGGAAAGGGGGAGTGATGGTCTATTTTTAGAAAGTGTGAGACAACATTCCCAGACAAAAGGGAGGTAGAGTTAATTTTTATCATGTCTAAGACATAATAAAAATTAACAAAAAGTTTTTTTTTTTTTTTTTTTTTTTTTTAAGGCTGAAAATTTTTCTGAGAGAGCTGAGAAAGATTTTTTCCTCTCAATCTTTTTCGACGATGAAAAGGGAAAAACTACTGATCCGATCTCCCTACGCTTTAGGGAAAAAAATACTTATGAAATATTCATGTGTTGAAATTGACTATTCAAATAAGTGACATTTTGTTTCTCATTGGAACTGTTCAACGGCGAGTCCACTCGTCTCATTCTTTGGGGTAGGGGATGAAAGTACAGCGGTTTGTTGAAATCGATGATAGTTTCCTCTTTAGTCGGCGGAACTGTAAATCTATCCCGTCTTAACTCTTCTAATCTCTTTGAAAGTCTTTCCACTTGCTCTGCTAAGGTTTCCTCGGTACTCATGATCTCTCTTAGTTTAGGGAAGTCTTGACGTATTGGCTAGAGAACAGAGGGTCTTTTTCTCTCTATACATATATCATGTGGGAGCGTGTGATTTATAAATCCTTGTGAAATCTTTCTACGTCTTGTGTAACTTGGAAGATTCGTCTTGTGTAACTTGGAAAATTCTTCTTCTTCTCGTCGATTGGGCTGGAGTTATGGAAAAGAAATGGGATTGGAAAGAAATCAACATATTACAAAAAAAGGAACTTTTTTTTTCTATTTTTTTTTTCTCTGGGATTTACATACCATTTCATTCATGAACATTCAAGGGTTCTCTCCAAGACCAAATTTTAGAAGAGGACCACAAAGAGTACACTTGAGGATCCTCTTTCAGGTCTAGGTGAGATAAGGGTTGAGACCAATATTCTTGGGTCTCTAAAGCATCCCAACTTAGACATTTATTATTATTATTAGAAAGTTCATCCTCCTCCTCCTCATCGTCGCACGAGTTCTCCTGGGGAGATTCTTCCGCCTCCTCTTCGTCTTCGACAGCTTTGCTTTCGGAGGGGTAACAATGTAATTTCCGGAAAACGTAACTACCCTCCATCAAATGGTATCGAAAATTTCTCACCTTGTTCTCGGCACAATGAATCATCTTTTGGAAATATTGGTGTCGCGTGCATTTCGACTTGTTCCGCCACTCGGTTTTCCCTGGGATGTAAAACTCGTAAACGGATCGCTGGCAGAGCTTGCTGAAAAATTCGGCTTTATCGTATCCATTGACGTAGATCACCTCCACATTTTCGGTCAGTATTTTCAGGATCGTAGGAAGATGCTCGTAGGAAAGACGACCCTCGGTCCATTGAAGGCCGTGTCGGTTATTTGTAGTCTGGTTGACCACAGCTTGATTGCGGGACGATAAGTCATCGTAATGGACAGGAGGGAGAAAAATCATGGATCCGCATAAGGTTAAATCGCAAGTGATGTAGCCCAGTTCTTTCAAGATGAAACATATATCTCCCGTCTTTGGATCATAACAGTGAAAGTATTCCATGTCCAGAACAATGTAGGAATCTTTGAGAGGTTTGGCACTCAAAATGTCCATCTTCTTCAATTGAGGAAAAAAAGAAAACAAAATTCTCTCTCTCTCTCGCTGTGTGTCCTGAAGGAAAAAATGGATAGCGTTCTCTCGCCGTCTGCTCTTTTATATATATATAGAGAGAAGGTTGCACGTGACAGGTCGTAAGAATTCTGGGAAAGGTCACATTCGTATATATATTTGTTTTTTGAATAATATCGTGCGTATCTCAATACACATCCATCATAATAATAATAAAGGTCACCTTGGAAAGAAAAAGAAATAAAAAACATGGAACTCGTGCTCGACTTTGAAGATTTCTACGATTCTCAAGGAGCCTTTATTGTGAAAGAATTGGCTTACGTCACATTGGACGGTACTTCTCGAGGGGTATTTGTTTTTAAACCCCCGTTTCCATGGCAAATGCTCACCGAGAAAGAAAAACGAACCGCTGTGTGGGCGAGTGATTATTATCACGGCTTGTCGTGGTACGAAGGAGAAATTCCGTACAGTTATTTTCCATGGGTGTTAACGATGTTGACGGAACCTTTTTCCATGATTTGGGTGCGAGGAGAAATGAAACGGCGGTTTTTAGAGAAATGGTTGCAAAGATCCATTTATTACATTTCGGGATCGACGCAAGAGATTCTCAAATACAATGGGATCGAACACATGAATTGTCCTAACCATACGAAAGGTTTTTTCCATTGCGCTCTACAAAAAGCAGTTCGGTATCATTATTATTTAAAGACACAGAGAAGAAATTCGCAAGGTCGATCCTGCACAATTCAATCTTGACAGAACTCATTAAAAAAAATACATATATCACGTTACTTCTTCAACAGCATAGATGGTTCTGAAGCGAAACTTGGAATTTTGAAATAATAGATCAGAGAGAAATCATTCTTAAAAAAAATGGTAAAGTCTCGAATCGGCTGGGAGAAAAAAAATTTCTCAGAGCTGAAAAAAAAAAAAAAAAAAACTTTTGGTTAATTTTTATCATGTCTTTAGACATGATAAAAATTAATGACCCTCCCTTTTTGTCTGGGAAGGATGTCTCACCCTTTCTAAAAATAGATCATGACTCATCCTTTCTCGAATGGCAATCATTCCATGAATGAATCACGATTTGTTTTTCAAAAGAGTGAGACAACATTCCCAGACGAAAAGGGAAGAGGGTCGTTAATTTTTATCATGTCTAAGACATGATAAAAATTAACAAAAAGTTTTTTTTTTTTTTTTTTTTTTTTTTTTTTTTTGAGTTGGAGAATTTTTTTCAGCTCTGAAAATTTTTTTCCAGCCGACTCGAAACTTTACCATTTATATTTACGAATAGTCTTTGGATTATTTATTTATTTTCTTTTAAAAGAAAAATTCTGAGCTAGACCTATCTATTGGCTTAACATTCTGGTCATAGAAACAGTCTAGAATCTCATTTTTTTTCGAGGCTAATGCACGGGTTCTCCAATCAAAAGGGTTACTATAAAGGGATTGGTTTGAATGCATTTATCTGCAAATGTTGTAGGATTCTGTTGTTGAGAAGGGGGTATATTATTATTATTATTATTATTATTATTATTATGATTGTGGCAGATTCGTTTTCTACATGGAAGTCTAATCTCCTCCGAAGACCTTTTCTGGGGATCGTCGATAGATGGTTTTTCAATAGGAATCGTTTCCCTCGGATCCTCAAGAGATAGAGGGGTTCCTGTTTTGAGACATGAAGCGGTCTCTCCTCCTCCTCCTCCTCGAGAAGTCTTGAGAAAGGGAGAGGATTTTCGGTTCCCTTATTCTCGAGGGGTCTTGACAAATTGAGAAGTCCCTCCTCTTCGAAAGAGAGAGAAGTTTTGGTTCCCTTATCCTCGAGGGGTTTTGACAAATCGAGAGGTCCCTCATTTTCGAGGGGTCTTGATAAATGGAGAGGTTTTTCATCTTCGATGGGTCTTGAGAAAGGGAGAGGTTTTTCATCTTCGAGGAGGTTTGACAATGGGAGGGATCTCTCCTTCTCGAGGGGTCTCTCTTCCTCAAGGGGTTTTGAGGAAGGGAGAGGTTTTTCATCCTCGACGGGTTTTGACAAACGGAGAGGAATCTGAACACACTTCTCCTCATCCCCATCATTATCGAGGAGGATGAGGATAGGCTTTTGGAAAGGTTTATTCTTTTTCTTCTGAACAGGCTCCTCTTGATGCTCGGGGAGAGGGATGGGGTAGTTGTTCCACCATTCTATTTTTTCTTGCTCGAGGATGTTTTCAAAAGTCGTGGCCTCTCTATGATGAGACGAACGAGGAGAGTCCTCGAGAAGAATATAATAGGTATTCTTCCCAGTCTTCTCGATCGAGAGAGGTTCGTGCAAACATTTGTGCAACCATTCACTAAAATGAACGAGAATCCCTTTTGTCTTCTCAAGACGATCCATAATCCTATTCATTTGCGAGACGGTTAGAAAGTGGGACGTGTAAAAATATTTGGCTCGTTTCATTAACAAAATTTGTGCATCCAAAGGTGGAATGTCACGAGCCATCAACACGTTTTCGTCGGATAAAAATTCGTCCCGCATCTTTTGATAACTCCCCACGGTATAATAACCCGCACATTTTGAAAAATCGGAGGCTTTCAGGTAAACGACTCCTTGGATGATATAAAAGGAAAGATCAACATATTTATATTTGAAAGGAATACACGTAGTGAGCTGGGGATGCCTCCTCATGATCCACTTGGACAAAAATACGACTTTGGGGCTCTCCCCTTTTATTTATAGAGAGAAAGAGAGTGTGACCTTCCCTTCCCTCCTCCTCCTCTCTCCCTGCTTTATCTATCTCTGGACGTCCTTGGATTGGAAAGGGTGACTTTGAAAAAAAAAAGAAGGTCATGTTTGGATAATTTTTTGTTTATTAAATTATTACTTTCACTTCCTCATTCCCACACACATTCATCTTTTTAAGAAAAGAAAAAGAGGTCATGGAGATAAGATTTCTTGGAAAGAAGAGAGAGAGAAACAAAAAAAAAACAAATAAAACGGACGTCATAGAGCCTCTATGTGTGTCTGTGTGTGTCTATATATATATACAAAAAGGCGAGAGTACTGGGCGAGATCATTTCTTTTCCATTGGGAGCCATGTCGCTATTAGACGTTTTTCCAACTCAACGGATTTCGAACGGGGAGGATTTGAAGACGCTAAAGCAAATCTCCAACTTGAAAATTTTTTTGGCGTGTCATTGTGCGACATTTATTCCGCATTTACCACCTCATCAAGCGATCGTTTCTTTCAACCAAGATGTCGAATCCTCCAACCTGCTCGTTCAGAATATATACAGAAATTTATTCGAATCGCAACAAACGAAAGAGGAATCTCCCTTCTCTTGGAATCGGATGGATCGAGCTTTGAGACGGCCCATTCAAACAGACCGGCGATATACGGATCCGCGCACGAGTTTTCGGTGGAAGAATATTTTTCTCACGAAACGATATTTTACGTTTGGAGTGAGAACGACGGCTGAGGACGAAGTTCATATTGTTCAAACCACAGCCGCTCCTCTCGCCTATTACGAATCATCGTCCCCCAATCTGAAGGAAAGAAGTTTTAAAGTCAGCGAGAGGATAAAATATAAGAAATATATTCTAAGACCTTTTCAAAACTATGTCGTTCCCCCGAAAACGCAATATCTCATCGTCACAACCCAGAAGATTCTCTTTCTCGTCGATCGGTGCTCGTACTCGCTTTGGAAACAATTGAAAGAGGAGATTTCTTTCCAATCGCCGATGATGTTTCAAGAAAAAGAAGAAGAAAACCCTCCGCCACCTTTACCCATCCCTTCCTTAGATGATAAGAGGAGCTGGACCAAACTGTTATTTCCCGAAACAAAATCGACCCGGCAACGGAATGAAATTGAAGTCATCACAATTGAAGATGAGGAGGAAGAAAAAAAATTACCTCTTAAAAAACGGTCGACTTACCGGAACCTACCTGGCGTGCAAGATCCGCTTCAGAATCCAGAAGCTTCTTCTTCTTCTTCTTCTTCCCCGACTTGTTCAAACAGGCAACCTCTTTCGGACTTCTCACAGACAGAACCTCTTCCAGTATCCTCTTCTTCTTCTTCTTCTCCTCCAACCTGTCCCGACATTGTAGAGGTAGAATGTCAGACGGGTCCACAAGCTTCAAAAAGTCCCGACATCGTAGAGGTAGAATGTCAGCCGGGTCCACAAGTTCCAACAGGTCCAGAAATCATGGAGGCAGAATCACAGCCGGGTAAACAAGTTCCAACGGGTCCAGAAATCGTAGAGGTAGAATTTCAGCCGGGTAAACAAGTTCCAATGGGTCCAGAAATCATGGAGGTAGAATCGCAGCCGGGTCCAGACATCCTAGATCCCTCCACTCATCCCAAAGAGACTCCAAGTGTTTCAAGACAGCCTTGTGAGGATCCAGCCCTTCCCGTATGGAATGGTTATATGGACTTACAAAATTTGGTGCAACAGGAAGGAGAAGAAAATAATCATACGGATGGGTGGGTCAAAGACTGTTTAGATCATTTAACCTCGAATGAAATTGAACTGTTATGGAATTGCATTTCTGAAATCACATCGGAAATGGGATAAAAACCAAAACAAAAAAAAAAATTTTTTTAATAACAAATTGGAGGAGGGTCATGATGTCAATTTAAAAAGAAAATATTATATAGAGTCCAATCTTGGTGGTTCACTTCAGTTTTCCAGCATGAGGTGATCCACGTTTCCCGAAATATGGATCCCATTCCAAGAGAGACTGTGTAGAGCCTTCACTTCAGTTCTTTTTTTTTCCTACCAAGAGGAGAGAGTCCCCAAAGGGCTACCCATGTCCAAAGAGAGAAAGTGTAGAGCGTTCATTTCAGTTTTTTTTTCAAGTTTAGGGGAGGGAGGTCTCAAAATGACACCCCCCATTTTCAAAGAGAGATGGTGTAGAGCGTTCATTTCTGTTTTTTCCAAAGTTAGGGAGTTTTCAAATGGCTACCCATTTCAGAGAGAGAGAGAGAGAAGGTGTAGAGCGTTCATTTCAGTTTTCCAAGGTTAGGATGGTGGTGGAGAATCCTCCAAAATGGCTACTCATCTCAAAGAAAGAGAGAGAGAGAGAGAAAATGCGTAGAGCGTTCATTTCAGTTTTCCAACATTAGAAGGTCCCAAAATACCTTCTGAATTCAAAGAGAGATCGTGTAGAGCGTTCATTTCCAGTTCTTCAAGATCAGAAGAAGAGAGTCCGCTTTTCAGAGACAGCGAAGTGCAGACTTCAGTTTTCTCCCTCCCCAAGAATAGAGGGTCCCAAAATGGCTTTCCATTTCAAAGAGAGAGGGAGAGGCGTTCATTTCCATTCTCCAAGATAGGGTCGTCAGCTTTTTCTCAAAATGGCATCTCCCCATTCAAAAAGAGATCGTAACCAATTTTTTCCAGTTTTTTCCAAGATGGGGGGGGGGAGAAGAAAA
Source organism: Stegodyphus dumicola (assembly GCF_044657685.1). Lineage (NCBI taxonomy): Eukaryota > Metazoa > Arthropoda > Arachnida > Araneae > Eresidae > Stegodyphus > Stegodyphus dumicola. The sequence goes on from NC_140770.1 coordinate 32,070,802, forward strand.
CCTAGGATGGAATAACACGACACACAGAGAGAAAGAGAAAAAAAAAACGCCATCTTGTCATTTTCTGATAGGGTACCGGTGTTCGAATACTTTTGTGACCGACTGTACATAGACATGAGAAATGGCAAAATCTATTCTGAACAAAATATCAACTTTTAGAATAATTTTGTCTGCTCTCGTACATTTGAAAATATTTCAATATACTGAGGCAGAAACCAAATATTTGCAGACTAAAGGGTTAGATTACATCCTAGCATATAATACGGTTGCTGAAGCCACAAGCGCCTTAAAAGCCAATTCTAGAAACTTTGATTTAACATTTAACGCATCAAAATCTTTTGCAACGAATTGCTATAATTAAATAGAAAGGCTGGGTTGTGATATAATTATGGAAGAAGAAATACCTGCTAGAAGATGCCAAAACGTGAAGCAAACGGACGACGAAGAATCATCCGACAATAATTTCAGTTACCTATCAAGCAATTCGAAGTTACTGTCTTTAATGTTATAACGGATAACACCATTTCATCGATTGAAAAAGTAGGTTTAAAGGGCATAGGAAGTTGTATGAAACATATCTCTTCTCGATCACCAAAACTTTCCGAAGCCATTGTCGCCGAACTCTTTCGACTATTTCTCCGTATGATTAGAGCACTATGTAGATGTAACAATTGATAATGATTCAGATGAATATCAGGACCTAGTAAGTAAATGGGAAATACTAAAAAATTCAATTGAAAATCATTATTTTAAATCTGATACTGAGACAGATTTAAAATTTGCATTTAGCTTTGTATGAATGCTATCCAAAGCTAAATGCAATTTTTGAAAAAATTGCGTCTTGTGGGCTTATGAATTACTCTTGAAATATATACTAACGCGTACGCCAGCGTCTTTTTTGCTTATAAGTTTGTACTCACCCTATCAGGTTCAGTGTTTCTCCTTACTTGCTTGGGGAACATTGAGGAACCTGACTCGGAACAGGGAGCTTACTAAAGCTATGTTCAATACATGTGGGAAGTAGACAAGATACACAGGAAGGGTATACGAAACCCTTTATTTTTCTTTCTTTACAATAATTTCCGTACTTCGGAATACAGAGACCAACTACTTGTGGTCTGAACGGAAGAATATAAAAATATTTAACTAAACTCTAACTTAACTTTGGAATAATAAACAAGGGCCTACGTGGAAGATTGGCCGTATATTAACAGGAAGCCGTATGTAGTACAGAGAACTGTTAACACTACAATACGTTTAAAATTATCAAGAGGATTAAACCTCTGGCCTGGAAGGCAACCAGCAACCGAGTAAAACTGCTTCGACTAACTCCTTCCTCTCTCTCGCTTGGCAAAAAGCCACAACTTAAGTACTTGGCGTTCTCCAGACAAATTTGCATAAATAAGTTAAAGCTTTTAATTCTGGCCGGAAGTAGAAAATAAGAAGTGATAGTAAAGATTTAAAATAAAATAAACGTTAGTAAAACTTAAGATCCTTACAACCCTATCTATAACGCAAGTTCGATGTGAAAGACCTTTTTCAAAATTAAAAATTGCAAAAAGTAGATTAAGGAGTATCATGAAGCTTATTTGGAGTCATTGCTATTGATGAACATAGAGAAGGATATTTTGGTTAAAGCAAAAATTATAGGTATGGGAGGAAATATTTGCCCAGACGCCCGAAATTAAAAAAAAATGTTTAAATGGCTAATTATGAATCAACCGCTGTTTTGTTTATATAATTATTTATTGTTTGTGGTTTATTTGCCCCCACACACACATATAGTATATATATTATGAAACATAGAATATACTAAAAATTAAGAAAGAAAAAGCTAAAGATGAAAGCTAATTCAGAAGTCAAACAGCAAAAATCAGCGTTATATTTACAAAATTTTCACAGGACTAGTTTCGATGGTTTAACCGAACCACCATCCTCAGCTGCAAAACCGCAAATGAACAAGATAGGAAATAATGATTAGATAAGATAAGAAAGCCTGGACAAGAATAAGCAAATGGCGCCATCTGTTGGTGAAACCAGAACTAAAACATAATTTCTTTAAAGGCCGAAGGCAAAGTTGGATTGGAATTAGGATCGTTAACTAGAACAGAAAGATTTTTATGAATGTGAAATGCCTCTAGAAAATCCAGTTCTCCAATGGAAGATGTTTTTTGAATAATTTTGGCAGCAGAAAAATCGATGGCAGCAAAATGGCAGCAAACAACTCGAAAGTTAAATTTCTGCAAAATATGTGCAACTTTATAGCTAATTGATGGAAAGAAGGGAATGACAACAGAATTTTCATAATCTCCTAAAACAAGAGTGTGCCTTTTAGTGTGTTGAGATGAGAATTTTTTAACTGCTTGATTAATAATGTTGGATGAAAAGCCCCTGTCAATAGCTATCGCTTTTAAATAATTTAGTTCTTCATCAAGGGATGGTTTGGAGGAGCAAACTTGAAGAGCACGGAAAACATAGGAATAAAATGAAGCTAACTTTTGTTTAGTCGGATGACATGATTTAAAGTGTGGTGAAGGCAAACCGATCCAGTTCAAGTAGCTCAAAAAATCTTCCCATTGTAAACATCAAGCCAATAGTTAATATTTCTAATGTTAGTCTTTCAGAAGAACAAGAGAGAATTCTAAAATATAATTTTAACTTCTCACAAACCTGTAAACCCTCGATTCAAAAGATTTTGGCTCCTATCGAAAAAGCTTTCAAGTTCATTAAAGTTTCAGATTCACAGAAAGAAATGATTAGACATCTTATTGCTCATAATGTGAAATTCAATAATAAACATTTGAAACCAAATCTAACTGCAAGAGAAAGAGCTATAATGCGCGAAATTCATTCCGGATATTATCATTTCAAAGGCCGATAAAAGTGGCCAGATAGTCATCATGGATAAGGACACTTACATAGGTGGTGTCACTAAACTCTTAAACGAAGGACCATATAATCCGATCCCTAAAGATCCTTCACCTTCGGACCTGTCAAAAATATAAACTGCGATCAAATCTTCGCAACTTAAAACATTCGCTTATCCCATCTGTTGCGAATTGTGCCAGATTATATATGCTCTTCCCAAAATTCATAAAAGTGGTATTCCTTTCCGCCCTATCGTATCAAATTTAGGTACTGCCTCGTATCCATTAGCTAAATATTTAATTTCTAGATTTTCAACTCTATTAGACAATAACATTTACACCATAAAAAATTCAATAGAGTTTGTAAAAAAGGTTAAAAACATTTCTCCTAGTAATTTACTCATGGATTCTTTTGATGTAAAATCATTATTCACCAATGTCCCAGTGGAGGATGCATTAAGATGTCTAGAAGCCAGACTTCGTGAATTTCATTTCTCTTGCATCGAAATTGATGAGCTAATTTCTCTCACTCAACTCTGTTTGAAACAAACCCATTTTGTTTTCCAAAATAAATATTACAAGCAAACTGAGGGATTAGCCATGGGAAGCCCCTCAGTCCCATCATGGCTGATATCTACATGCATTATTATGAATCAAAATTGTTTCAAACTTTAAACTTCCCGGCATGGTTCCGCTACGTAGACGATACCTCTACCCTGTTTGAAGGTAATAAAGATGATTTAAATAAAGTTCTTTCAACAGTGAATTCTATTGATCTTGCTATTCAGTTCACTTTTGAACTTGAGACTTACAATTCTCTTCAGTTTCTCGACATTCTGGTCACACGTAATTCATCCAACTTCAGTACAACGGTTTACCATAAACCTTCATCGGTTTGCCTTCCACCACACTTTAAATCATGTCATCCGACTAAACAAAAGTTAGCTTCATTTTATTCCTATGCTTTACGTGGTCTTCAAGTTTGCTCCTCCAAACCAACCCTTGATGAAGAACTAAATTATTTAAAAGCGATAGCTATTGACAGGAATTTTTCACCCATCATTATCAATCAAGCAGTTAGAAAATTCTCATCTCAGCACACTAAAAGGCACACTCTTGTTTTAGGAGATTATAAAAATTCTGTTGTCATTCCCTTCTTTCCACCAATTAGCTATAAAGTTGCACATATTTTGCAGAAATTTAACTTTCGGGTTGTTTATTCTCCCATCAATAAAATTCCGCGTTCCATACTCAAGGACCCCATTCCGGATATGAATTCCTGGGATATTTATAGGATTCCTTGCCAGTGTGGTTTAATTTACATTGGCCAAACTAAGAGAGCCTTAAAATTTGGCGTCAAGGAACATGAGGCATATGTTAGAAAAAAGGAAACACAGAAGTCTTCTGTTGCTCACCATTCTTGGTCCGAAAATCACACTTTCAATTTTTCTGCTGCCAAAATTATTCAAAAAATATCTTCCATTGGAGAACTGGATTTTTTCTAGAGGAATTTCACATTCATAAAAATCTTTCTGTTTTAGTTAACGAGCCAAATTTCAATCCAACTTTGCCTTCGGCCTTTAAAGAAATTATGTTTTAGTTCTGGTTTCACCAACAGATAGCGCCACTTGCTTATTCTTGTCCAGGCTTTCTTATCTTATCTAATCATTATTTCCTATCTTGTTCATTTGCGGTTTTGCAGCTGAGGATGGTGGTTCGGTTAAACCATCGAAACTAGTCCTGTGAAAATTTTGTAAATATAACGCTGATTTTTGTTGTTTGACTTCTGAATTAGCATTTATTCGGCGTGTTATTGTGTCTTAATTAAAGATGAATGCTTAACTTGATTGGAATTTAAAAGTTAATATGTATGTAAAATAAAGTGTAAACTATCTCATTACGTATTAGGTAAAATATAACAAAAATATCATATTAAAAATAATAAGAACTACAAGCAGCGGTAAATGGAATAATTAGCCTAATTCGAACATTATCATGGACTTTTTAAGGGAAATGTATATTGATATTGGAACTCTGCTAAATTCCAGAACGCGTTTCGTTGAACAGGCATTGAGACTGATAGTTAACAAATTTTTTATTATTAAAAAGTCCCAATATTAATTTTAAACCAGGTCTCAATTACCCTGTTCCATTTCTCGATGCGTCCGCTACATTTAGTTTGTTTTCTTACATTTAGTGTTTAGTTCATAAGTTTTTCTTACATTATATATATATATAGAAACATAATAATAGGCTCAAAATTAAAAACACAATTTTTAATTCTGTCTTGCGCTATAGCAGGATTGAAATAAAATAAACTTTAAGCATCTAAAGAAAAAAATTAAATTTAACAAACATTCTCTATTCGTAAAAAGCAAATTTAAAGTTAATTAAATTTTAAATGAAATTGAATTACAAATAAATCAATTATTGCTGCGAACTAATTTACAATACCATTTGAACTCTGAGAGCATATGTAAATCAAGTGCAAGTATCAAAATCTATGATTATATAATAAATGTATAATATATAACTGCAATAATTTTTTAATCCTAACTATTTATAAAATCGCATAAGTGAATAATTGTTGAGCAGACAGAGAACCAGAGAACACAGCCAAGCTCTAGAAGGTTCAAAGATCTCCCTTTCAATGTAAATTGACTGTATCTCCAGGTCCAATCCGAGATTGCGCCACACCGGTCGCTGCAGACAAAAAACCGGCACCACACCGGTCGCTGCAGAAGGAAATCTTCTCTCAAAATTTAATTCATCTAGGCAGAGACCGACGGGCGACCATCACGAAGAGATCCACAGGGCCGATCTCGACCAAGACTACTCAGATTCTCAAGTTACAATTTCCACGAGCTGGGTCACCACTCCCTCTCGCGGTACTCTTAATGCGGACGCAAATTATAAATCACGAGTTCATACGTCCCTCTACACCGACCGAGAGGAGCCAATCCCTCTCAGACGACCAGCACCACCAACCATGTAGCGTCCCCACTACCAAGGTGCCAGACAAGGCAGTACCAGTACGGTCCCTGCCAAGCCTAAACCTACCATCGAATAAACGATGTTCTAATCTATGTGAAGACTGATTATTTGCTCTGCAGGCCGAAGCTGTCAAGACACAAGTCTAGCCAGTGATCTGGAAGAGCCCTGGGTCTCCTACCATAAATGGTCGGTTCCGGAAATTCCGCCCAGTCGAACCACAGAGTTAGTTGTCCAGCATCGTTAGCCTATGCCAGCCAGCCTATATCTAGCCTTTGCCAGTATAGTTACCAGCGGGCGCCATGAGGAAGCCGACACTGAACTGAGGAAGACGTGGTGAACCACCTCCCTTCGGCACCCTCACCCTCGAATGAAACCCCGGGTCTCCTAGCGCCAGTGGTCGGTTCCGGAAATTTGTCCTTGGTTACCGGTATCGCCCGCCTGCTGCAGGCAGGAGACAGACTTATCAAGAGGAAGTTGCCTCCAAACATAATTCTTCAATTATTCAATTCGTGTTTCGTGATCCATGTAGGCAAGGGTAAAAGGAAAATTCGAAACCAAAAGTAAAACCAAATGTTGTGAATTACTAAAAAGAAATTTAAACAAGTGGAATTTAGATAAATTAGCAAGTAAAGACTAGAATAATTAAAGTCAATTAAGAGTAGAAAACTCAAATTTTTTAGAAAACCAAAGTATTTTAGAAACTCTTGCCTACAAAAAACTTCCCCTACATGAATTATGCATATAAATCAAAAAGAAACTAGATACTATTTATAAAAAAACATAAGTAACACTAAAATAATACTAAAATTAGAGTAATAAATAATACTAAGAATAGAGAATAATACTAAGAATGATACTAAAATAATAAATAAATAATACTAAGAATAGAGAAATAAAAACTAAAACAAGAGACTAAAATAATACTAAGAATAGAGAATGTTTGTTAAATTCAAATTTCATTCCTTGCAGCAATGGCGCAAGATAATTATTTAAATTTAATTTAACTTAATTTTTTGCAACAATGGCGCAAGAGAATTATTTAAATTTAATTTAACTTTATTTTTTTGAAACAATAAAGTTAAAATTATATTGGAATCAAACCAAGGCAGTTCCTCAACAATATTAATAATTGCAACCGTGTAAAAGAGGTTTACCACAATATCAACATTAAAATAAGAATTCATTAGTAGCACAAACTCGAAAAATAAAAATGCGAAAAAGAAAATTATATAAAATTATAAAAAAATAAAAATTAATCTCTATTTACTGAAACTCCAGTTCAGAGCTCATCAGGGGAAAATGAATTTAAGTTTCTTAAAAGCGGATTAATATGTTTCGAAAACAAGTTACGTTCTCCTGGTTCATTTGAGATCAAATCCCGAAAAAAAATTCAATTAAATTTTAAGATATAAAAATTCATACAAAACCGAAAATTCGAATCTCAAGTGTATCCAGAAGTTTTTCCTAGACGCTTTCGAAGCACTTCGAAAAAAGAATAAAGCATTTACGTTGTGCCCAATTGACTACTCAAAAAATAATAAAATTTCATATTATGCAAATTGATCCTTAAAAAGATTGACCGAAAATCATTATATGTAAATCCGAGATTCAAAAGTAATTGCAAATAAAGAGCAAAAGAAATATATTTTAAATCAAATTGTCATTTAAAGAACAGTCAAAAATTAGGTGGTCCGCAATTATGCTAATCTAAACCAAGAAAACTAAAAATTTTTCATAGAGATTTCTATAACTAATAAAATCTATCTGAGTCTTAAACAGCTAAAAACTGAAAACCTATTTGAAACAAAAACTGTAAAATACGCAAACTTACTGAATCCTTAAGACGACCATCTTAATGTAATCTTACTGAATTCTTAATCCGACCAAACTGTGTTCCTAGCAAAAGAAAGTTGAATTCAAGGTACTCTGGAGAAGCAAAAATTTTGTAGTCCTTGGAAACTAATTGAACCTTATCTCATATTTTATGCTCTTACCCTAAATTCATCTGTTCTCCCAAATTCGAGATCCTTCCATGTTATATATCAACCTAAAATTAAACCAATCACAAATTAGCTGTACTTATACATCAGACTAAGTATAAGTACTCTTGGCTTAGTATAAATACTACGAAATGATACTTGGTATAAATACTAATAATATAATACTTATATATTATAATACAAGAATATAATAATACTTAGTATAAATACTACGTCATTCCTTTTCCTAGCTACGCCGCTGCTGACATATCTCCGCTGCCCTGTTTATTCGTCTAGAATGATGTCGCCCCCGTTCACCTGTGTATATAAGAAGTTATTGTATACAAATTTGATTTTAAAATATCTTGTCTGCGAAAGGATGATTTTTGATATGTGCGAAAATTAAGACTGGTGATTTGTAGAAATCTAGTTTTGTTAGCTTCATCAGTACGCATTCAAACATCAACCATGACGGATATCAAAAGCTGCTAAAAGTTCCAGTGTTTTATTCTACACATTAAACTATGGCATCTTATTCCTTCGCTAACTCACTAATGCTTTTTCTGCCACCTTGCTCTCCCAACCTTTCTTTTGAAGGGGGACTATGTAAGATATTACAAAATACGATAGTTGCTTTAAAAATAATTGGCGACCTTAAAATTAACGATTCTTGATTTTATGCTCTTCCTCCAAATTGATCTGTTCTGTCAAATTCGAGATCTTTCTGTTACTTAACGCCACTTGAAAAAAGTAACTAAAATAACCAATCATAGCTTAGAATACTTTCTGCATATATCTAGTATAAATAGCTACTAACTGCGTAGTCTCACTCTTTACAAGGCTATCTCAACTGGAGAAGCTTCATCTTTGGACTTTTACATACAGGGGAGACTCATTCAACATACCGGGGGACCATAAGGGAACTCATTCAGGAATCTAGAAAGAGCAGGAGTAGTGCATCTCCCCCTGCATGCCAGAATAACCAACAAAGTATCAAAGTCTCTCTCTCTCTTTCGCCTGCCTGCCGACAGCTTGTCGCTCAGCCTCTGCTAGCTATTCGCCATTAATTAAAATGTAATTGCATATCTAAAATTATGGGGTGCTTTTAGTATCCCTAGTCTTCTAACAGTTATGTGTTAAGAAAGTCGTAATTTAAGAATAAATTATTTTTAATAATCAAGCTGGTCGTGCTGCTTCTATAATTCCATCCGGTTATTTACTGCTCCATAATGTCCAGTCATCTACGCAGCAGTTTTTTCGGTCATGATTAGAACGTGAATTGTTTTCAACTTCCAAAACACAACAATACATATACATATTACAGATATTATTATATAGTATATTATTAGAGATACATATATTACAGGTCATAAATTTTTTTACAAGGTTATCAGAATATTATTTCCACGCAATATGCTACTGAAAAATTAATAAATTATAGGAAAAAAAGTAAGAAATTTAGAACCAAATTCACAAAGACGTGAAAGAAATGAAATACTCCTTATTACACAAAGACACTTTAAGTGCTTCCCATTTAGTTAATAGAAACAAGAGTACTTTTTGATCATTCGCAAACCCAAGTCGCCAATGAGCTAACGAGATGGGAGAAGGTTTCGCTACAGATAACGTTCACAGATAATGTTCTTTTGATAAACAAGAGTTAAAAAAAATGCATTTTTAAAATAATAATTCAATAATTAAAAAAGCAAAGAACTACGAAATCTTAATAAAGGGAAATATATGCATACATACATGACATTTACATTTTTACAGGGGTAGATGTTATTCTGTTACTGCCTTCAGAATATTTTTGAAGCAGTTTTTCTTTTGCTTGCTCAGTATTCCGCCAAATAAATTCAGGGAGATAATTCGGAAAGTGGTGTTCCGCAGTTTTATGTGTTTCTTATTTCTGCACATAAATGAATCCCAAAGTCGTTTAAAATGTTCTATGTGGACGCCACTTTTCGGGTCCACAAAATTGTAGTTGTGTTTCAGTTTCTCGCAGCTCATAAATAAATTACATTCTCAGCTATGACGGAGTCCGCTATGACGGACTACTGTAGTCTGCTTGGAATGGTCACCATAAAGGTGTTACATGGCTGGAGTCTATCAATAATTTTTTTATATCTCGGAAACACGCTGTTGTCTATTTCAACTTCAACCAATGCCGCTCATTTTATTACATTCCTTTCTCTTCACAGAGAACAAGCGAATTAATTACAGGTAATTACACGAATCAGTATAGTCAATACTTGAGCTGGGTGATAATCCCAGTTCCTCTTAGAAAAATTTGACCGACGTATATTCCTTTACTCAGCAATAAACAGAGCGAATAGTAGGTGAAAATGAGACAAAAACTGTTAAAGGCAATATCAGACCTGCATTTAAATATTTTTCTTTTAGTTTATCACAATTTCCATAAAATTAGATCTTAAGGAAGTAAAACCTCATAGAATCTCTCTATTGTTGGGCAAAATGCCATATTTTGGAAGAAATCCAGTGTTCTTGTGCGGAATTCTTCCCTTTTTTCACAACAGATGGCAGCACTATCGGGAACTTGATTTCTTTTGCCATCATGTTAAAATATCTGTATTAGAACAAATCTTTATATACATCTAATAAACATCCTGAGTATTGCTTTTGAGACATGAAAAACGTAAGTTGAATTTCATCAAATGACTGAATAGAAAGGGAGATATAGAACTGTCTCATTTTTTTTTTCTTTGCCCAGAGTACAATTTCTAATTATAACCAAATACCATCTAAATTAGCTATCCTTCAGGACTTCAAATTTTCAGATATTCTCCCTCAGTATCTGCAGCTAACAAGCCCTTCACAACCCAACCACGACCCCCCAAGACCCTATAATTTATCATTTTATTGCGGCTAAAGAACCCTTGGTTTTTGTCAAGCCGCGGTTTCCATTCGCCGATATGCTCCAAGCCAAGCGACAAGAATTCGGATTCCTCATGTCTCATTCCTCTCAGGTTGTTATTCGGCCATCCAAGAGTTCATGAGCCATCCCTCTCTATATGATCAAAAAGACAAATGATGAGTGGCACCCCTGTGGTGATTACGGTCGCCTCAATACAACTGTACCCGAGCGCTACCCGGTGCCTCAGATCCAAGAATGTACAGAGCTCTTTATGGAAAAAAAACATCTTTACGACTCTCAACCTTTCCCGCACATGTCATCAGATTCCCGTGCATCCTGATGATATTGAAAAAATGACAGTAACTACCCCTTTTGGCCTATTCGAATTCGTCCATATGCCTTTTGGTTACGCAACATCTGGCAATCTTCCAGCGTTACATTCACCAAGTCTTGTTCGGTTTAGACTACTGTTTAGCATACTTAGACGATATAATAGTCGCCTCAAAGGATGAGGATGAACACACTAGACACTTACATGAAGTTTTCTCTCGTTTACGTGGCCATGGTTTAAAGCTAAACACTGCAAAATGCGTACTTGGACAGTCCACTGTCTCATTATCGCGTTCCCTGGCGTTCAGCCTTCACCGGAAAAAGCTAAAGTTATTGCTGATTTCCCCAAGCCAGAAGCTATAGCCCAACTACGACTTCTTGCAATGTTAAACTTTTATAGGAAAATAAAAAAAAAAAGCTGCGGACACTCAAGCTCCCTTACATAAGTTTTTCAATGACTCTAAGAAAAATGATAAGCGCCCAATGCCTTGGAATGAGGAGACCTCCCCACTGTTTGAAAAATGCAAAGATGATCTCGAGAAAGCCACAACCCTCGGCTTTCACGCACCTGGCCATAAATTTCGCTGATGGTCGATGCATCTGATATCGCCATCGGAGCGGTTTTAAATGGTGTCAGCGACAAACGTGACAAACCAATCGCATTTTTTCACGGAAACTTCCCCCTGTGGAGCAGCGATACAGCACGTATGACCGCGAATTACTTGCCATATACTCCGCCGTGAAATATTTTCGGCATATACTAGAAGGTCAAAAATTTACAATGTTTACGGACCACCGTCCACCAACTTTTGCTTTGCAAAGATGCTACCTTGAGGTCTTGTGCCTGTATCCAGTGCCAGCGATCCAAGATATTTCGGCATATTAACAGTCCACTTCAGACTTTCACGTCTACAACACAATGGCTCGACCATATACATGTCGACTTAGTTCACCCTCTTCCGCCTTACAATGGTGCAACATATCTGCTTACTTGCATTGGCCAGTTTACATGTCGGGAGAGAAGCCGCTCCTATGGCTGACATTTCTGCCCATACTGTTTGCATTTATCAAATGTTGGATTCCCCATTTTGGAGTATCCTCCATCATTACCAAAAAACGAGGACGGCAGTTCGAGTCCGCGCTTCTTCTTCCGCTGACGTGTGTATTTGGAACAAAATGCATCCGCTCGTCTCCGTATCATCCTGCCTGTAACGGACTTTTCGAGCTCTTCCATCGCTCCCTGAAGCAGTCCCTCAAATGTCACAGCAACCTTCATTAGACGGAATCCTTGCCTCTAGTTCTTCTTGGACTTTAGTTTGCCTTTAAGTTTACCTTCAGTGCACGGCGGAAGAACTGGTGTATGGTTCACTTCCTGCCGATTTTTTGGATCCTATGGCAACCAACGAAGTTGAAACATCAGAATTTCTCAGCCAATTATGTGAAACGATGGATGAACAAATTATCACCTAAACCAGCATCATCCCATGACATATCAATACTATTCGTCCATCCGGACCTTCAAACCTGAACCCATGTCTTCCTTCGAGGAGGTGGCGTCCAAAACCCACTCGAAGCACCTTATCGAGTGCTTCTCGAACAGCAAATAATTTCAGCACCTCCATCCACAACAGGACGTCTACAGTTAGTATTCATCGCCTTAAGCCTGCATTCCTCCTAGCTGATGACTTCCCGTGTCCACCCGGAACTGTTCCTCCAGCCGTCGCCCCTCCAGTTTAAAATGCATCACCCAATATTACGCATTCTTCTGACTGAAAGCCTTTGAAAGCTCGAGCAATATTAAAGCACAAACAGTTATCCGCTCCGGACGGTTGATTCGATTCCGGTCTCGGTATCCCTACCTCTTTATACCTTTGGTACTTCGGGGAAGAGTACTATGGGGAATCGTTCCCTTTTCCCACAATAGATGGCAGCGCTTTCAAGAACTTGATATCTTTCGCCATCAGAAAGTGCATTCTGGGATTTAGAGAACGTTCTTTTTTCTTGACAACTCTATGAGACCATCCTGTGGTCGAATTCGTGTAATAACAAAAATAATAATTAAAATTATGTAATCGTTAGTGAATCATGGTTTATGGTTTTAGCATCTTTTTTTCTTTACACACGAACCTCACGCCATCGCTGTGATTATAAAAGTATGTGGAACTGCAAACAACCTCCGTTTCCGCATTTTATTAATTAACCGGTAAACTCCAAAGTGTCATTAGAATTCACTGTGACAAAGAAAGGTAGTGCAAAAACACTGATCGGGAAATGATGGTTAAAAATATAATAAACCCACAAGCACTGAAACACGCGTGTGGTGCATGCATATGTAACTTAACAATTTTCAGGTATATAATCGGAAAAATGCCATAAACGCAACACTAATGAATGTTGGAACAGGGAGTAAAATACCAGATAACAAAAAAATACTCTTCAAAACTATTATTTTCTTTTTCTATATATTTATACTCCATTTTCCTAGATATCTTGAAGTAAACATATAACAATAATAATAAGTTGGTTGTAGGGATTAGGTTGTAGGGTACAATTAGGTTGTAGGGATATGGATAAGCACATAACGGCTATTTGTTCAAGGGAAAGAATGCCTTCGTGGAGGACTTTGGGAGGAAAACTGTTTTATATTCATATTACACATGAGAAAAACTACAAAAAACCAGCCATGCAATGAGTTCTTCGCCGAGAATCGAACTCCAAGCATTCGGCAATCCTAACCACTCGGTCACTACTGGAGCTAACTGTATCAGTAAATGGTGTAATGAATCCTATTTTATCAAATGTTCGAGCACTACTATGCAAAATGCCTTGTGTGACAGTTTTGCTCGTCTAAGCTATTGACCAGTGACTGAAAAATCTAGCATAAGTTTACTTTCTTCAATGTCCCAAATGATAGCAAGGGATTTTTGATGAAATTTCCATAGTTTCCTATTTTGAAAATATTCTTTTTTCAACCCATAATTCTCACAATTTTAAAGAGACACTTGCTTCAGACAAAACAATTCAGCACTTATTTTCATTATTATTACGGAATCAGAACCACGAAAAGAGGATCTACATATAATGAAGAATAAAAAAAAGCTTCATTTTTTTCAGTCTTATGTGGTGCTTGGCGCATACAACCAAGAGAAAGGTACAAGATGGTATATCGCAACTTATTAGATATTTTATACGGAACATCAAGTTCATCTGGATGGGGTATTAAGTAATTTTTTATCTCCTTCATTAGTTGCAATCAGCAAAAATGCCTTTTCAATATCAGTGCAAAATGCAGTTTCATGCTTTAGGAATTTCAAAAAAATATTCAGAATTTTTGGATTCCTACCGGAAACCACAATTAAAAAGATTTTTAAGGACAAAATTTTTTTTAGCCTTTTAGAATGCATGATAAATTATTCGAATTTGTGTTGTTAATTTATCAGTCTGAATACAGATTTGCAAGCCATATAATACCAGTTCTCTTTAATCTCATCAATACATTCCTTTACTATTCTGTTTTTCCACCGACTTTTATTATTTACCCACTCTTCTTTAGTAGGTGAATTTTTGAAGGGCCATTTTACATTGTCAAAATTATTATTAAAATGTTTCTTATTCAATTTTCACAATGATGTGGGTGGAACATTTATCAATCTTAAATGTTAAAATACTTAAATTACCTCGACTGCTGAAAATGAACTCGCACAGATTTATAACTTGATTATTTCAAAAAGTAAAAATCAACGGATTTCAATGACTCATGCTTGAAAATTATCAATGGGAAATAAGAATAACTCATATACACAGAAAATATAACATTTGAGGGTGAGTAGTGATAAAGAAGTAGGTAGTTTCAATTGCTATAACATACTGCCACTCAACCCGTATAGTGGTTAGTGATGTTGACTGAGGTCCCAAACACATTATGTTTCAGCTACACGGAACATGACGTCGAAGGGGACAATTCTCAGAACCCGCACAATTCCAGGAAAACAACATAGCTAGGTTACCATTTTCACTTACTAAAAAGACCTGAACGCCAAACAGTAATCGATTATCGCTCAGATTGGGATCACGTGATCCTTCAAAAGCAGAACTTTCGTCTCATTGGTCGTCTCTACATGGGACAGAGCTCCAGCCCAGACACTTCTGGTGAGATTTGAAAAAAATCCCGCATAGTAGTCACAGCATTGTTTCCGTATCTAGGCGGGACTTCGCTTCGAGCGGGGCTCTTTTTTTCTAGGAATCCTCCCGTTTAAATCAGTGTTACCAGAATTTAATTCCTCAGAAAAGTGCCATCTAGCACGGACTGTAACCATATGTGATAACCTCTTGATGATGGGGCTAGGTTCGAATGCCGAAGGCAAGGATGTTTGCAACCGGAATTTGACAAAACACAAAACTCTCATTTCATATTGACTCTAGCAAAAAACATGTTGCTTGCTAAAAATGTGTGATGTAACTGCTTTTTTCTATAATACGAAGCACATGAAAACAAATATTTTGTATGCTACAACACATTCCCCTTGTTCACACCTTAAATAGTAGAAATGGCCAATTGTGGAAACGATTGGCTATTGCAACCACTTTGATTCGCACAGCAGTTAGCAATGCTGGCTACTGTACCATTTGGCCTGTGTATGAATAACAGAAAGGTAAGATTATTTTTAACTACATAGTGTCTGTGTGGTAAAGGGGCATTTAAAATATATGGCGAGCCAGAAGTTCTTTTGAAAGGTACTCAGAATCGGGACATAAGCTCAATAGTTAGCTAGGGCAAAAGAAAATTGGAGCAGAAGCTTAATAGTAGTTAGTTAGGTTCAGCAATAACCTCAATCCCCTGCGGTACTACAAAATAAACACTAACAGGTACAGACTTATTACGATATATTAACAAGAAGGGACCATCTGGTGTGAAAAAGGTGAGAAGACTGCGTGATGGATTCCTTTCTGGGCTGGGACACACAAACGAGGAGCAGAACAGTAGTATAGGCTCTAATACAATAGTATGATGGGTATTGCTCTAGTACAGTAGTATGCAATACCTGTAAATTCATAGAAGTTCTGGTGCTCTGTTGACTTTTTCCTGTCCTTGCTATAAAAGATTTTAAGACTTACATACAGAATTCGAAATTTAAATTAAAAAAAATCTCAAAACTATCGATGAAGATAAGCAGAAAACTAGCTACACAAATTAGGATGGACCTTTGCTTTAGTTCACACACTAATTATTAAAAAATTTTCATTTCAAGGATTCAATTTTTGAAGGGCCATTTTACATTGTCAAAATTATTATTAAAATGTTTCTTATTCAATTTTCACAATGATGAGGGTGGAACATTTAACAATCTTAAATGTTAAAATACTTAAATTACCTCGACTGCTGAAAATGAACTTGCACAGATTTATAACTTGATTATTCCAAAAAGTAAAAATCAATGGTTTTCAATGACTCATGCTTGAAAATTATCAATGGGAAATAAGAATAACTCATATACACAGAAAATATAACATTTGAGGGTGAGTAGTGATAAGGAAGTAGGTAGTTTCAATTGCTATAACATACTGCCACTCAACCCGTATAGTGGTTAGTGATGTTGACTGAGGTCCCAAACAGATTATGTTTCGGCTACACAGAACATGACGTCGAAGGGGACAATTCTCAGAACCCGCACAATTCCAGGAAAACAACGTAGCTAGGTTACCATTTTCACTTACTAAAAAGACCTGAACGCCAAACAGTAATCGATTATCGCTCAGATTGGGATCACGTGATCCTTCAAAAGCAGAACTTTCGTCTCTATTCTATTTTCGTCTAATATTGTTCACATGAAATTTTTTACATCTGTTAAATTTCTCGTCAAAATGAGACTTGATAATGAAACAATATCTCGAAAAATGAAATACAGAGATACAAGACATATCTGTATTACCTTGGATGATTAGGTTAGGTTATTTGAATATGGCAAAGCACAACAGTACTATCTACCTAAAGTGAGGAACATCTTCGCAGAGGACTTTTTAAAGGAAACTGGCTTGTATTCATGTTATCTCTGTTCGTGTTAACTATATGAACTATTTGGTACGCTTTTTAGATTATTATTCTAAAATAATAAAACTGGATTAGAATATTATTTGAAAACTTTGAAATTACTTTGGCAAAAATTCTTTTGGCCAATATATAACATTTTAAATTAAAGAACATTCTGCACTTGTTAATCACAAAAGAATAACATTATGCTCTTGTTAATCACAAAAGAATATCACTGAATGATCTTTAAAGGAAAAAAAAATCAAGCTAGAGCTGTTCTAATTTCTTTTTAATTAACCCCTCAAGTTAAGCTGAAAACTACATCAAAAATACAAGATTTTGAAATTAAATATCATGGTAAATTCTTACTGTACAGTAGTGATTGTGTTTTATTTTTTTTATAAGTAGTATACAATTTTCTTAATACTTATAGGGACTGAGGGACCATATAAAAAGTTTAATTTTCACAAAATTGGTTATTTAAATTTAAAAATGTTAAAACATGAATTTTTGCATCACTTAAAGCATTTTTGATACTAGAAGCACAAAATGTATATCTATTATGTTATATAGCGATTATATATAATTATATTACATTATATACAAGAGCCATAATTAACATTAATAAAGTATGATGAACACACTTTATTCTTGAAACTACACACACAAAAATATAAGTAATAATCTTGATGCCACACTGTTCACGTAAGCAATGTAACTAGTTTTTCATCTGATCACATGACCCACTGCAGGAAATTAAAGTTCTGTGGATGAGTTACAATTGTTTAGGCATCTCATGACCCAGAATAAATGCTCTGGTTGAATGACGAATTAGGGTATCTGTTACAAATATATGTCACACAAATTTATAGCAGGAAAATATACTTCACAGAAGAATCATACATGATAGGAATTGTGTTCACATTATTAAAATAAAACTGGGATAAGCATAAAAAATTTTGTGTTTATATCAGCTAAAAATGCTCTCTGCAAAAAAATGCGAAATTAAAATGTGGCAAAATGCTACAAATAAAACACAATTTTTATGCAAAGAAAAGCCGAAAAAAATCTTATAGCTATTATAATTAAAAATAAGATATTTATGTAATATAATTTATATTTATTAAATTAATATTAATGTCTATTTAAATATTATATTATCAAAATAATTAAAGAATGTTTGCTTTGTGAAATTTTAAATGTACCTATCTAATTTACAAACTACATTTTTCTTAACAGTAAAAAATGTTAAATAATTAAACTAATGTTATTAATTTGTGATAAATTCATTTCATTAATTTACTAATTATGATTAATTAATTTACTAATTATGATTAATTAATTTAATCATGTTAAATTATTAAACTGATTAATTAGAGAAAATATTACAAAATAAACTTAACTATAATTATCTTCAGAAGTTTCAAGGTTTAATTACTGGTATCAAAATGATATCAGCACTTATATGGAACATATGCTGTTATGTCACTGTAGAAAAACTTTCTTTTTCTTATCTTTCAGATTTAAGTTTATATTTTTTAAATGTATGATGACCTGCTTACTTTATTTTATTATATAAGGTGATAAAGGTTGATAAAAACTTGGTCAATAGCTGGTGTTATAATTTACTTTTGGTTTTAGTATTTTCTCCAGGCAATGGTGATTAACTATGGTGCAAGTATAATAAAATTTCTAATTGTGAATAGCCAAAAAATAAATTGTTATGCCCACATGTTCAAGGTTGAATTCAATTCATAGGTTTGAAGAAAATTACGAAGGGAGGGGGGAGGGGGGGCAAGAAAAAGTAAGAATTTCATTTTACTTTGCCATTCAGTGCAGTAAGTTATTATTACGCTTTTTTATACTATTTATTAGGTGTCCAGAAAATGTATCGTGCAGAATTGTGGTACAAGTTTTAATTACTTGACTATTGATCTTATGCATGTACTTTCAATTATAATGTTTCTTTAAATAAGATAAGGAATTTTATGAAAACAATTTCAGCTTTGTGGGCAGAATGCTTCTGAAGCTTAAGCAAAAGGGCCCAGTTAATCCTCGAAGCAACATTATTACTTTTATCCATTCAGTTATAAAATTTGTTGTCCCTTAGAATGGATTAATTTATAATTTAACATATTTGGTTTCTTTACATTTATTAATGATCTAAATATTACCCTAATGAATGAAAAGCTACAAAAACAAACTACAATATGAGTAATAGTAAATACAGCTCTTCATCACTCCCAAAATCCAAAATACTAAGCAAGTTAAAGAAATATTCATAATGCTATATTAAGTTAGATGCAAAGAAGTTAGGCACCTTTATATGCACAGTTCATTGAGAATATGTGCAACATCCAATAATTAAGAATTGTTTGGAACTAGCTAAAAATAAATAATTAGCTCTGTTTTACTCAATATGGTTTCCCTAACCTTGATTTATTTAGTAACTGCTCCCTCAGATTTAGAGAAACTTTACAACTACCTGGTCAATAACATGTACAGAAAAGTAAGGAAGTTTATTTTTTAAGAGTATAATAAATTTTGCACATAAAAATATGGAATTCTTACCCCCAATGAACAATTTCTAAAAAGATTTTCACACTATGTAAAAAATTAAAGAAAAATTCAAAATTGTACTAATCACAGTACTGAATGAACCTATTTACATAAAACTCTGTACATAGTAATAGAAAAAATTTTGTAAACAAAACTAAATGCAAATGATTGGTAATTAAGACACAATATAATGCAAATGATTGGTAATTAGACACAATATAATATATTTTGTAAATTAACGCTGATTTTTGTTGTTTGACTTCTGAATTAGTAAATGATTGGTAATTAAAGAAATAAATCTTGCAGCCGTGTTTCAAGAATGGCTTGCATAATTAGTATGACTTTTCATTTTTATTAATTAAAATTCCTTATTTCATCTAAATGTTGAATCTTTCTTAAAATATATTTATGACTTTTATATAGCAATTTGCATAATTAATCATCTTACTCTATCAAAAAGAATAAACTGACCCTCATTGGAATATGATGGTATATGATAATTTAAACCAAGTTTTAAGACATAATTATGACATTTCATGATAAAAACTGAGGGTAAAACATTTTATTATTTTATAAATTCAGTTGCATTAATAATAAATTAGTTCTATGAATTAAAAAATGAAATCTTAGAAATATGAAAAGATTGCAAATAAAATAAAATTAATATATATATATATATATATAAACTATGCAAAATAACTGAACAATCAAAATTTGCTCTTGGTTGACATTACATTATATAGAGAACACAAAAATTTCAAAACCTATGATTTTTATGAAAACTATATTGGTCCACTGAAACTTAAAATCCATTCAAATATCTAAAATTTTGACAAATTAGTTTCCAGAACTACTACATTCATATATATTTTTATCGCTCTGTTACAAGAATGATTTCTTTTGATATAACAAATTTATAAATTAAATACTAATACATGATATACATATATTATACAATAAATGGCATACATGTACAAATTATCAATATTTTTAATATATACATATATATGTTATCAAAATTTTAACATACTTAACCTGCAGCATACTTTATGTTGAAAAGAGCAAAGATGCAGAAAAGCAGAGAAATAAATATGCCTTAATCAGATTTCAGACACAATGAACATGCCTCATTTTAATAATTCAATAATATCTATTAGATTCTGGAGTATTAATTGTGAATTCAAAGCATAACAGTGAATGATTTAAACACCATCATATATAAAATTACATAAAATATATATTAAAAATACAGTTTTGTAAATTTAATATTTGTTTAATACAAATACCAAAGATAATATACATTGTCATTATCCTAAATTAGACTATAAGAAAATAAAAATGTTTGCCCTTTGATTATCAGTGCTTAACAAAATATACAGAGAATATGAGAAATAAATCAATAAATTAATATATCAATAACATTATCATTCAGATGCATTCAATCATTATTATTCACATACACTCATACATATAAGAAATACTATTAAATAGATGGTCCCACATGTGTTTTAAATTTAAGTCCTCGAAACTTTAAACAGATACAGCAACTTCATCTAGGATTTGACGTAACTTTTCAAGGTAACTGTTAAGTGGTTCCTGTTCATACATTCCTTCTCTACTATTGTGTAGCAGCTGAATAACAGCAGAATATTCATGTTCTTGAAATTGAGGCCCTTCTTCAACTATTTGATTTAAAATATCCTAGAGTTATAAAATTAGATATTTTATCAGTCTTGGCTAAGGATTAAAATTTCTTAATATAAACTTTAAACCATACTGAACAAATAGAAATTAATGCAAATATATTTCTAAAGATAAAATGTAGCGTTTAAAATAAAAAAAGAGCAGTGAACAAAATACACACAGAGACTTTTTTTTACATAATTAATTATGCAAATGTGTTTAAAGAAATTCCTTTATAGTTATTGCAATAATAGAAAATTCAGACCTTAAGATGCATAACACTAAATTAAAGAACTGATATCAGGTTTTAATGAAAGTTTCCTGCCACTGCAAATATCATCTGTGCAAACAGTTCACACTGGCGTGTTTATTCATATTTTGCCAAATGATTTTTGGCATTTGAAAGAAAGAAACTTGCTTTAGAATACTGTGAAATTTGTATAAAAATATTGTTATCATTAAGTACAAGGTGTCTGAAAAGGAACTATCATGTTACCAGATTAGAACCATTATTTATTTCCAGTTCTGTTGCAAAGCATCAGCTACAAAATGTCACCAAATCACGTGTACAGCTTTAGGTACTAATGTTGTATCACATGACACTATGAATGATAGGTACCGAAAGTTCAAAAACAATGACTATGACATTCAAGAAGCAGAGCGCTCTGGCCTACTGATGGTGATGAGGCCTCCCTGCGAGAACTTGTAAAAGAAAATCAATATGTAACCACTCAACAGCTTGCTAAGGAGTAAGATGTTAGTGCCATGTCTATTAGTCATGCTATGCATCGTATAAACTTGATGTACAAGTTCAATCGCTAGTGCCGCATGAGCTGAGTTAAGCAGATAAGCCTGTGTTCAGGCCTGTATTAATATGCTCGAATATCAATACAAGGACAAAATTCTAGATAGAATCATCATTTATGATGAAAAGTGGGTTTACTGAACAACACAGGCTGAAAATGGGGTTGGCCTACGCCTAGTGAGCTCATCGGCAGCATCGCAAAATGCAATTTGACTAACAATAAGATCATTTTTTGTATCTGGTGGAATTTGTTGTGGTATCCACCAACAGTATCTAGAAAAAGGTAAAACCATCAACACTAAGGTGTACAGTGAGATGCTAGTCCATGTTGATGCTGTAATCAAAGAAAAACATTGAACTGAATTCTGGCGCAAAAAGGTAATGTTTCATCAAGATAATGCAAGACCACATATATCTGCATTCAGTGGCTGGACTCTGTACAGACTTGAATGGGATCTTTGTCTACACACATCATATAGCCCTGCAATCGCTCCTCTGGACTTCTACCTGCTTTTACACTTGCAGCTACATCTTGTTGGTGCTATCTTCCATTTTGCATAGGACATCGGAAATGAGGCTGATCCGTTTTCGGACTTGTGGCCACCAAGTTTCTGGGCCGAAGGCTTTGAAAAACTACCAAAACGTTGGCACAAAATCATAGATTTGGGTGGTGATTACTAGCTGCACTAAAGGTATTGCTTTCATGTTTTTTATTTCTAACTTTATGAGGAATGTTTTTTTTGGTGGAAAACTTTTACTACAACTACATTTGTATGAAATGATTATAAACTCTTTTATTTCTAACTAAGATGTGGGTGGTTATTATTATCAGCACTAAAGGTCCTGCTTTAATTTTTTTTAAAACTTTATTAAGAATGGTTTTTGGTGAAAAACTATAGTTATAACCAGGTATTAACTCCCTTAACACTTTATTTTTCAGTTTCTGTGAAAGAATTATCCTTTTTTTTTTGGTATGTACTTTTATTTAGTGCACCAAAACATAAACGATTCTACAAATATTAAAATGTTTTTTTTTTTTTTGTATTTTTTAATATCTTTATGACACAAAATAAATGGTAAGTAATTATTCTGAGTTAACTCATTAGTGTGTTTTTGTTAAGATAAACACAAAAAAATAATTCTGAAATACTTTTGAATTTTAACATTCATAAATTGAATATTTATCTATATAGAAAAAATGTGACAGAAATGATCGAAAAGAAATATAACATGAAAGCTAAAAAAAAAAAAAAAAAAAAAAAAAAAAAAAGTTCAAATTAGAAACAGTATGGTAGACCTTGAATCATATCACTATATATGAAGAACTGTTACAATCTACAAATTCTGTTTCTATAAAATTTTTAGAATGAATGAAATTACAAGCTCTAATTCATATATTTCATGCCAAATTGTAAAAACAGGCTGAATTACTAATCTAACACACTTCATAGAGATTAAAACAGCCTCTTACACAGGTGGAGAAGTGTCGGGATGCTGCCTTAAAACAGGCGTGGCATAAAACTCATATATTCTCATAACAAAATATCGTGAAGATCACCAGCATAGCCACAACACATACTGTGAGTTTATTTGGAATAAATATAAAAAGTCTGTCATGAGCCATGAATCGCAAGTTATTTTGTGACATTTTTCGACAACCAAATTAACTCGGAATAACTTATCAAGCGGTTACACTTACATTAATACAGAAAAATTATAACAAAGTTTATGCTGACCTCAAAGCTGTGATTTAGAAGATCAAAGTATTGTCGAGCTCTGTCTAGAGCTACTTCTCTTGTCATAGTTATTCCAGCTAAATTTTGCTGTATAGCAAAGATATTTCGGCCCCTAAAAATAAAAACACATTAATATTATATTCTAAAAAATGGTTACACAATTTGCATATTTTATTACACAATTTGCATTTTTTTAATGGTTTCATTTATGGAGAAAAAGCAAAGGTGTAAAAAGAAATAATTTAAATTAAATTATAATTAAAAAAATCAATACAAACATTTTTTTAACTCCGTTTTCATTGATTTTCTTTATGTTGGATACACAGTTGATTAATATTGTGGATAACAGCTCTCCTAATCCCTCAAAAATGTACCTTTAAGGAAGGAGAGAAAAGTGATGAAAAAATAAAATATATAATAATTTTTATACAATATTAAAAAAAAAAATGAAATCCAAATGTAATTATAATTACTTAATCTTTTTAGGCTGTAACACTGGTGTCAAGGTTTCATCAATCTTTGCTATGTCTGAATTGAATCTCACAACTTCAGGCTCTGGTTCTTGAATGTCTTTGCGATTAACATACGACCCCTACAATAATAATAGTAATAAGTTCATGTTTAGAACTCAGTTGCTACAGAAGTCATAAAATAAAATAAACAGCAGAATTAAAATTATCTACTCCCCCAAAATAAATAGTAACAGAAAAATAAAAAATTTTTATTTAAAAAAAAATTTTGGATTTTTCGATCTATTAATATCACATATTTACAAACCAGGACTTATTTCTGATATTTAGAATACAAAGTAAAATTAAGAGCTTCTAAATGTAAATGTATATTTGTTGTTCAACTCCATTAATTTTAGCCTGATTATATACAAATGCTAAGGCTACATGAGAGGGACTGATAAAGATGACAATAATCTAGGCATTTTGCCATGTAAATCATTTGACTTTGAATCTAGAACATTAGAATTTGAATTTATTGGCTGATGCCGTTATATCTTGATAGGCTTAATATTTATATAAATGTTAATTGACAATAAAAGAAAATTTTATAATAAATTATAGGCAACAAAAATTTCTCTGAATGTAACTGGGAAAATAAATAAATAACTAATTACTTTTTGCCAAAGACACCAAATAAGATGTGAAAAACCGAAAGGCAATTAATTAGGCAATTAACGTTTCCTAAAATTAAATCTCGTTTATAAACTTCCCAAACTGGAAAATAGATTTTTTATGTAACAAATATTGCATAATTAATAAGTCTTATTACAGGGTTCATACACATTTTTGCATATGGAAATTAAGGACCATTAGTGAAAACAAATTAAGGACCTATCAACAAATAGAGCTGAATAATTCAATTAAAGGTATTATCTATGCTTGAGCTTCATTTTTGTAATATCGTCCTAAGAATAAAACAGATCTTTAAGTAGGATGTGTTATATTAAACACAATTTAATAAATTAACTATAAAACAAATTTGACAATAAAATCAATTTTGTAAAATTTATCAAATAACATTAAATATTTTACACTTATAATAGTCAAACATATTTTAAAAAAGATTAGTGACATTTTATTTACGTTTTAAAAAACAGCTTTATGTTGATTTTTTCTTTTATGTTTCATTTCATCATGCACTTATTGTGTAGAGGTTTAATAAACAGCAAGCAGATTTTATGTCAATTGGCACAGGTTAAAATGTGAACTAAAATCATAATCAGCATGATCTGCAGCAGAAGACTGGCTGTTGCATGCCAAGAGAGAGACCTATTAATCAGAACAGACCTAAATGCCCGATTTTGGCATGTTTGGGAAGTTTTGAAAGTTAGTTATGCTTTGTCTGTCTGACACAGTTAGCATCATAGCTTCCTATACAGTTCCTAGAGTTGTAACCAGGTAAAGTTCCAATAAGCCACTAAAGCATCACAGGTGATAAGCTGTTTTTTGTTATTTTAAGCCTCACTAGCTGTAAGGAATATGTTTTACATTTTTGTATTGTATCTTGTGACCACAGTAAGGATTAATTAAAGGCAATAAATTGCTTTAAAATACAAAGATAACTTTTAAGGGTGGGCAATTAGTTATAAATAATTAAATTAGATAGTTAGATACCCTTAGTCATTATAGATTTACAAGATCACTATTAAACTTTATTTACTTTTTTGAAAATATTTTTTAAAAAAGAACTATTAAAATCACAAACTAACAACATTTCACAGTTTAAAACACATAATTTATGACACTGATTCTTAAATGATATCAGGATATACATTAAATGCTAATACAAAACATAATTGTACTACAAAATATTTATGTGTATTTTTTTGACTAATTCATATCAATATCCTTCCTTTTAAGCAACTTTTCTCACAGTAAGAAATTTGTGTCCATATTATGCAAACCAATGCTATCACTAGTTTTTGCTTCATCTCCTAACATGTCAATGGTTTGACAATAAACCTATGAGGTTTCGCTTGATCTGGTAAAAGTTAAATAGTCCAAAACCCCCTGACAAATGCAAAGCAAATTATTGCCAAGTCTGAAATTAAATATATAGTAGGATAAAGATTTAAATAAACTTCTTTATTTAAACAGAACATAGAATATAACTGTACGTTCTTATGCTAACAAAATCAACTACAGCTCGTGGTGATGTAACTTAACAGGAAACGTCAAATTCAAATTTAAAATGTGGACTAGAAGTCAAAGACCACCCAATTTATAAGCTGGCTTCTTCTAGAACATTATGTCTATAACTCTATCGTACTCATAAATTCAAATGTCAGCAGCAATAACACAAACCGAAATAAACAAATTATCAGAGCTGACAGGTACTAAGGCCAGGAACACACTCTGTCTTACAATTTAGAAACCTCAGTTTAAATACTAACTCATCAATTTGCCTTCTGGTGAAGAAATGGAAAAGAGAAGTTATAATAAAGGCTGAAATTATGAATAACTAGTTAACTTACATAATAATAACTGTACATATATTTGAAGAACTATTTTCTTCCTCTTTATGTATTCAGTTTCATTCCTCAATAAATTTCCTCTTCATTTTAGAAATTTTGGGTTTACTTAAAGATTTCTGTTATTCTAAAAACTGTGCATATTTAGAACATATAAAAGAAGCTGCTTTGAGAATAAATATGAAGTGATGATCAGGGCCAGTTACAGAGCCAGTGTGGCAAAATTTTCAAAATTTAGTGACACACAAAATCTAGAAATGACAAAACTTTTAGAATTTCGGACAGGTACTGGAAGCAGAATTTAGGGAGGCACTAGGCAGCAGAATTTAGAACTCACAGAGATTACATCAGGTGGGAAAATGTATAGCGCTAGCCTTGTGTGTGATGCATTGAGACATAGAAGATGAATCTTGTAAACTGTTAGTTTTCAATTTCTTCATTAATAGAAAAATGCCCCTCTATAGATAACTGTCCATGAGACAAGATTAGAAGCATTTTTAATATTTCCCATGCTTTATCTAGTGAAAAGAAGAAAAATAAATGCAAGATAAACATGTTAAGTGAAAGACTTCTAGGATCAGAAGTAAAACCTTAAAATATTATGTTTTCATTGCTTTTCCAAATATTCTCCCAAAAGTGAGAAATTTGTCACAAATTTCTTGTAAAATACACCCATTACGTGTTTACATGTTAACACCATGATGACATTTTTCATTTTGACACACTTTTCTGGAATCTTCTAGAACATTATGTCTATAAATCTTGCTTCAAATCCCTCTAAACTTTTCAGGGTACAAAGTCTAAAATCTGAATGAAAACTTACCTCTCCCAAATCTGTAACAGCAAAAAGTCATAAATATTTA
The DNA here is from genome assembly GCF_044657685.1 of Stegodyphus dumicola. NCBI lineage: Eukaryota > Metazoa > Arthropoda > Arachnida > Araneae > Eresidae > Stegodyphus > Stegodyphus dumicola. The sequence continues at coordinate 32,098,504 of NC_140770.1, forward strand.
AAGAAAATTACGAGAAAAAAGTGTAAAATGAATTTCATATAGAAAACTGATGCATATTCTGAGACAATTACATGGGGAAAAACTCTTATCATGAAAAAATAAAAAAAGAAGTCATTTAAAAATAATTACATAGCTATTTTGCTCTTGTTAAGAATTGTTGGTACTATTCTGTTTTGACGACCATAAAAAATTTGCAGCAAAAATGTATGCGCAAAAGCACCAAATCTAGCAAACGCGCCCATTTAACAGCACAGCAAATCTAGCAAACATGTCCATTTAACAGCACACCAAATCTAGCATACGCGCTGATTTCAGATTGCGTAAGTTTATATAGTTCTATATTTCTTAAGATGCCATTGAAATACTAGTTTAATTTTTAAATCCTTTTTTATTTGAAATTATTTTTTGATATCCTATGAATTTAACAATTTGGAAATCATCCAAGACGAAAAGTGTGCAATAGAATTTTGGGTAAAGTGCAGAATCACCCACTGCATGACGCGATTTTTAGAACTGAACATACTCGGTATTCATGTACACATCGACCTATTTTCATTAAAAAAAAAAAAAACTAGAATTGCACAGAAATGGCATTGTGCACACCCTTGACTTTATCTATGAACACATCACCCTATTTTCACTTAAAAAGTAAAAGAAAATTGACAAAAATCCAATTGTTGTTAACCTTGTAAAAAGCGGCAAACAAATAAGTAGCCGATTCTGCACTTTACTGAGAACTTTTCCAAAGAAAAGGCATTATTCATTATAGAAAATGAACAACCAATGAGATGAAACTATGCTTTAGCGATAACTCGGTAGCGAAATAGCGATGCAGGCATCCATTCAGTTATGTTTAGCAATTTTTATATAAATTATAATAATGATCTGAAATAGTTATTTACTCTTATGCTTCCATTCAGTCATGTTTAGGCTTTTTTATATAAATTATAATAATAAAAAAGTATTATATGAAATTAACCTTTCATCTAAATTAAAACATCAATTTTAGATAATTATTTACTATTATACTTCCTTTCTTGCGTTAGGGTTGCCGCAATTATTTTTGGCAGCACTGGCATCAACAATAGTTTGGCGATTTTTTACGGCCCTCAAAACCAAATAACACCAAATTGTTTCATAAATTATGCTTTATAGCATTTATTATTTTGTTTATTTTTTGTATTCAAAATATTGTAATAGTAACTAGACAAAATCGAAAGTTACTTCATAATATGGGAGCTAAAAATGTTTTATTTTAATGTTATTTCTTAAGTATAATTTTAATATATTACCATTATTTTAATGAAATTTATCAATACATTTAAAAAAATAGTTCAAAATTTCCCAAATCTCCTAATTAAAATATTTTGTACAGAAATTGATCTTAAAATAGCCAAAATGTTGATAAGTCGCCAAATTTAGTGCAGTTTAATAAAAGAATTTAATCCCTAAAAGAGAAAAGTTATTTAAGAGAAGAAAAAAAAGAAAGAACTTTGAAATGCTTATGCTTCACAAACTCAAGTACTGCACCGTTTATATTAAAAATAGGAATATATTCAAAAGGATAACCCATGAAATACATATTTGTCAGTGAATCACCAAAAACATTCCTCCAAAATCTAATTCACACTCAAAAAAGCAGTTGTAAAAACAGACAGAAATTTTAGAAGATTATAATTAAGGACCTTATGCAGCTTTTGGCCAAAATTAAGGACTTAAAGAACTAAAAACAAAAACAAAACAAAACAAACAAACAAAAAAAAAACTATGGACTTTTAAGAACTCTTAAGGATTGTACGAACCCACTACTAATTAAGATTACACATTTATAAACATGATATTGAAAAAATGAAATGAAAAATTATTGCTAATTTAAAAAACAGCTATACAAAACACCTGCCAAGAAATGAAATACCACACAATTACATGCTGATCAGTTAGGAGCTGCATGAAAACTGAATTAGCGTTGAATATGCTAACGTTTTCTAAATGTGCCTGAGTTTTAAATCAAAGAGACAAAAGCATAATTATGTACAAAGCAAATGTATACACACTTGAACACAAAATTAAGAGAATTTGCACATTATGTTGAATTTCTGAAAAACTAATGGACATATTTTAATGAAACTTGGTATGAATAAATTTTTAAAACAAAGCAATACAGATGTACCATTCAAAAGTCATTTTATGCATGCATGATTATAGTAAAACTAGAGTGCAGAATTTTGGACATCGTCCAAAATCCACATTATGATACAAAACACAAAATGAGTCTAATATGGGATATGGCCTCCTCTCACAGCCAGACAGATACTACTGGACAAAACACAGTTGAGGAGTCCCTGCGGTGGTTGATCTTACTCCTGCAGCATGGTAGTTTTCAAATCTAGAACGATTCTTGGAGGGGTATGGCAAGATGAAATTGGTCTCAAGAGTATCCAAGACATGCTCTGGAGGATTTAGGTCAGATCTGGCTGGCCAATCCATGTGGCAAATATTTTCACTTTCCAAGCAATTAGACTTGCAGAGCCCCATATAGATGAGAAATATTGCCCATTACCAGGCACCCACGACCAACTGTGCTTCTGAAAAGCTGAATATAATGCTTAGGATCTTCTTTCTATACCTCAGAGCAGTTAGGAAACCTTTGTCAAACACATGCAGGGGTGTGCAGCCATCTAACATAATACCTGTCAAACCATTACACCTCACAACTGATTCTTTTCCCTGATGACGGAGGCCAAGTAAACCGAGAATCAACATCTAGGCTGAATCTTCTGATGCATGCAGAGGATATGGATCCAGTGCCCTGAAACTGGATGCATGCAGGGGATATGGATCCAGTGCCCTGAAAAATGTTTCCATAAATTGCACACAACACTTTGCATTACACTGAGCTCTGTAGCCACCTGTGCTTGTGATTGATGCACCTCCAATCTACCAATGATTCTTCATCTAATTTCACTGTCCACACATTTATGGCTATTCATACTACCCGTTACCTCATAAAATTTGCCCAGCTCTTGTGAGAAAGACCGTGAATGTTGTGAAGGGTATGAGCATAAATCATCAAAACCTTTGCATGCTTATATCTCCTCCAAAACATAGTTCTGCAGACATGTACGTGTATGCTTACATGTTTGAATATTTCATTATTCTTCAGTGACATTATTAGTATCTTTGGTTCAATACTTTTTGTAAAAACAGATATATCCACAGATTCTCTCCATTTTGCATACGAGTGTACATAATGTAAAAAATAAAATATTCTGACATTTTTATGACAAATAAATATAATTAAATAACATCCATTATAAAATGTCCTCTGCACATAGATAGTAATGCTATTTCCCGAGATCAAAAACATAGTATAAAGCACAAAAATACCTAAAATACTGCTGCAGGATAGACAAATGACCATTTGAAACCCAAAATTGTAGGCACTTGAAGTGGAAAGTTACTCAAATACAGAAAATACATATACGAAAAGTTTCAAGGGTTTGGAATTTAAGCATTAAATGCAGATGGCACAAGTTTTACTGAAGCACATGGAAGGAAAAGTCAAAAATAAACAGAATCTTCCCCATACATGTGAAGAAATTTTTTAAAAAACTGCAATAAACTAGTCATAAAATACTTACTTGTTTAGATAGTGGTAAAAGATAATAAAAGCAGTGAGCACGAACTTCTAAATGCAACACAAGAAGGCAAGTATCAGCAAGATCTTCATAATCTTTTGCAAATTTTTTTAATAATCTAGAAAATATATTTCCTTTTAGTCTCTAAACACATGGTAAAATGTTAAGTTCTCAAAAATCAGCAAACAAAACAATACAAAAACAGTTAACTAAATACAAACTCACGATTTTGTGTTTGTGCTTATTCCAACTGTAGTGCCATCCCCTTCATCCTACAAAAGTATTATTTAGCTCATTTATAGAATGCTTACATACTCAGAAAACATACAAGAACAGTCAACAAAATCAATATGGCAGAATATTACAATGAGTATTTAACATTACACTATGAAAAGGAGAAAATTTTTTGTATATCTTAGCTGTCAAAATTTTCTAATATTAAAATTAATCTTTTCAATTCACATAACAATTAAAATGGGAAAATATGTATGAGTAAAATTTTGCATAGCACAGAAGGCCCTTAACATAAAGTTTTCAATCTATACACATGTGTACCGATTTATAGCTACGAGGAATATTCACAAGAGTTTTAATATTTGATATTACACATTAAAATTATTTATCTTAAACTTTCCTAGAATTTATCCACAATGATTCACTGAAACATTCTGCCCAGTTTTCTTCCGAAATCATTAAAAGTTTTTAGATAAGACAGATGCAAGTTTGGGAACCCTGGTACATACACTTGATGCATCTGTTCTTAACAATTTTTCAGATAAATAAGGCTAGGGTTATGACAAGTTTATAAACAAATGGCACAGCAAAAATCGCCAACAAGGTTAAGTTATTCAAATATGACAAAGTGTACAAGGGCAATTTGCCTAGGGGTTGGGATGCCTTCATGGAGAACTTTCAAAAGAAAACTGTCTGGAACTCGCATTATTACGTAAGGGAAACAAAAAAAAAAAAAAAAAAAAAAAAAAAAAAAAAAAAAAAAAAAAAACAAACAAAACAAACAAAAACAAAACAAAACAAAAAAAAAAAAACAATGCAGCTAGCCCATGCACAAAAGTTTGAACTCAGATCAATGTATATCAGTATTCAGTATTTCTTAATCATTTATAATTGTTGACATAAAAGTAGCCTTAAAATCAGAGAAGTACTAGAAATCAACACTAGATGTGTTACAACAGAGACCATTCTTTTAATCTACCATACATCTGGATGACAATTCTGATAAATACAGAAACCCTGCAGAAAGTAATAAAAGAAGAACTTGATTGAGCCATTCATTTTAGCTCCAGCTGATGAAGCATATGGGTCCTCTATTGAAAGCGCGAATTTTACTAATATTTACACAAAATTTTAGCATATCAACCTAGATCATTTTATGCTGTTTTTAACTTCATTCAAACCCCATGTGGCTTTTAATTCTTCAGCATAATACCAACTTGAATGAATACATGTAAATTCAGTAGTTTCACATTTGTATGCAAGCAAAATTCAATCAATAAGACTGCTAATTTTAGAAAAACTTTCAGCCGGGGACACAACATATATTACTTACATTAAATTTATCAGGTAGAGAAGCAATGCTTGTCCGTATATCTGGTAAACTATCCGCAAAATGTGATATTTCTGAAGAAAGCCATTCCTAAAAATTAGAAATTTAAAGATGAAATGAGAGAAACAAAATGTGAAAATTCAATACACTGTCCAAATAAATAATGATGCCTACCATACTTTCATGCATTAAAGCCAAATTTTTTAACTTATTGTGGTCAGCAATAATTTCACAAGGAGATATGGAATCTTTGCAAGATAAATTCCTAATTAATAGTTCAGATTCTGATTTATTTCGGAATCGAATTTCTTCTGGTGACTCTTCAAAGTCATGAGTTTCTTCAGATGTATCCTCTACTTTTAGGTTTGTCCAGTTTGGAAGTGATCTTAATAAGCGACTAATATCTTTATCTCTGGCCCATGAAACACTAAACACTCGTTTGTCCTCTGAATCAGGATAGATAAGACCTGAAATTATAGAGTTTTAAAAAAATGTATGAAATGAAGCTTTAAACATTAATTCATTACTCAGACACAAATAATAATATATATTTAATTTAAATTGAATGTAAAGTGTGCTAAATAATTCATTTCTAGATGTCTAAACTTAAAAAAATAGAAGAAATTTATAAATTTTGATTTACAAACATATCTCTATAAGAAGGCCCAATTAGGACAAGATTAGCACTTTTGCTTTCTGGTCCAATTATGATTAAATGCGTTAATTTGAAGTAAACAAGAAGATAAAAACTATAAATACATGACATATTGAAAAGACATAGAGCAATAAAAAATTTTATAAGAAGCAATTATATTACATTAATATTGCATATGAAAAGAACTATAACCTTTTTTCTTATACTATATCTTAAATAATGGAAAATTTATAATAACTATAAAAATCAACTAAAATATGGTTCTTTGAATTAATATAAAATATTAGAATTTGGGCTCAGCAATGCAAATTTCCTTTTTGAACAGACATGTCTAAAGTATATAAGGTCTTACAAATTTGGTATCTAGATCATCTCAGATTTTGTATAAGAAAAGTACTATTCAAAATATTCATTGAGGCAGATCATTAGATTTTGTTCAATAAATATATATTTCTAGCAGATCATAGAGATATTAAATATATTTATATTATAGTATAATTTTATTGCCCAAACTTGAAGACAAAAAAAGAATTTTTGAAATAGCAAAAATTATACTATTTGTACCAACTGTAATGTCTTCTTTTTTTTTAATATATAATTTTCAGTGCTTTTACTGGCAGTTGATTTATTCAGTTTACAACGAATAGAAATTTGGATTAAAAACAAAGTACATAATTGACTAATAATTAAGAGAAAAATTTAAACAAAAACCAGCATTGGGAATGAAACTCATCAGATGCATTTTTTTATAATTGCTTTCACAGTTGCAACATTGTTTGGAGAAGAAGCTCCAAACATTATGCAGGAAAACGTATAAAGGAAAGAGAGATTTCTACTACAGATATCATCTACAGTGGGAGGGAGGAGAAAAAAAGAAGTGCCAGGATTTATATATTTTATTTTCTTTCATTATCATTTCATTTATTTTAATGCTTTGAGGGCAATGGAGCAGATGAAACTTATGAATATTCCAATTTCCTTGATTAATCTTTCTGCTGATATGGAAGCTTATCTTATTCATCAGCAGTTAATGATAATTTTCACTGTTTCTTTCTTAATTTCAGAGTATATGACATGTTTAGTTTGGGAGAAAAGGGAGGTCTGGTTTTGCTCATCAATTTTTTTTTAGAAATATATTTAAGATGTTACACTGCAGCTGGCATAAGCTGCAGTTGTAGGGTTCATACACATCTCTGCATATGGGAATTAGACTTTTAAGGATCATCAATGAAAAAATTTAGGATCTACCAGCAAATAGGATCTGAATAAACAAAAGCAACTATCTACACTCGAACTTCACTTTTGTAACACCACTTTTCTAATTTGTAAGAATAAATTAAATATGCAATTAAGATGCATTATTATTAAACCTAATCTAATATCTATCTTAATTATGCAACAAATTCAAGAATAAAGTCAACTTCATAATTTTTTTCCAGTAATTAGCATTAAATTATAAAATTCCTTGGAACAATGGGCAACCCAATACAACTCAGAAATATTAAAAAAAGTATAATAGTTTTTGACAGCATTAGCCATTGCCATGTCATCAAGTCCAGAACAAGTGTCCGAATGGTAACCTCACATGCCATGAATATCACATAACGGGCAAGATAGACTGTCTGCTAAACCAAATCTGTGAAAGTGTTTCACGAGGTAGCCATATCCAGTTTTTAATTCAAAGTTAGCAACACCGACAGGTCTAGGTAGGTCGCAAAGAATGGAATTCTCCATTAGGGAACCCCAAATCTTCCCCTTCACAGAGTCGCCATTCTTCTCTTGAAGATGAGCTCTGCATCTAGTTCCAACGATTCTCTTAGCACAGTGACAGCAAACTTTCTTAATTTATAAAAAATACATATTAAAAAAAGGACTAAGAATGTTTTACAGCAGTTATAATTTATATTGATTCTAAAATGGCATTAGTATAATTATTAATTAAATTTATACATTAAAAGTTACAAAACATTTATGTTTTGTAGCAACAACAAATACAATACGCATCTTTTTAATTTGAAAAATTTCCAGTTATTTTAGCTAATTTACATCAGTTTCCTTTTCTTTAGCATCTTTTTTATATTTATTCATTTCAGTAAATAAATAAATATTCCCACTAGTCTCTGCTTCAGCTCCTAATCTGTTAATGTTTCAACAATGTATCTCTGAAGAAAAATTTTCTGTCCTTTATAAAATCATTTCTTTTTTATTTTAGAATTTTTAGATTTAATTAAAGGTTTCTGTTATTCTAGAGAGCTGCTTGTACTTAGAATGTATGGAAGAAACTGTTATTTTGATTTCTTTCCTAATATGAGTATTGAGAATAAATATGAAATGGTATAAGGTCTGGGCAGTGCCAGTACCATTGTGGCAGAATTTTTAGAATTTACTGAAGCACCGAGTAGCAAGAGGCACTGTCGTATGTATGGTGCAATGAGATACATAAAGATGAATCTTTTCATAAATTGTTGGTTTTCAGTTCCTTTCTTTGTTTCAATGCTTGTGTCTAGTGAAAAGATAAGAAAATAGAGGGAAGATAAACATGTTAAGAGAAAGACTTCTGGGATTAAAAGGAGAAAATTCAAATAATTTTGTTTTCACTGTTCTTTAAAAAATTCTTCAAAAAATAAGAAACTCATTACCAATTTCCTAAGAAGCATGCCCATTGTATGCTAGCATCATGAAGATGTTTTTCATTTTGTCATATTTTTCTGGAATTGTAAGACTATACATTTTGCCTTTAAATTCTAAATGTTCCAAGATGCTAGATCTAAAACTCCTACCAACTCTGTACGAACAAAAAATTAGAGGATTTTTTTTGGGGGGAAAAGTTTAGAAAAGTGTAGAGTGAATTCTTAAGAGAAAACTGATACACATTTAAATATTCGGATGCAATTACACGGGAAAAGACTCTTATCAAAATGTAAAAGAAGTAAATGTAAAGCTACCACTACTGTACTTAAGAACTGCTAAGTGATTATTCGCTTAGCAGTTCTTAAAATTCTTCCCGTTCAATTGTAAATTAGCATTTACAAAGTGAGGAACTCTACATTTGGTGCCCGAAAGCTTTCAATGGACCATGTCGTTAGAATCCGGGAAATTTACGTTGACCCCTCCAACCCTTCAGATCCCTCAGACATCCACGAATCCAATGGAAGGATTCGGATTTATCTTGGAAGCAATGTGGGCATCTATGAAGCCAACAGCAAAATTTGACGGCAAAGGTTCAATGATGACCTTCCTGAACCAACTGGACCTGCATTTTACCTTATACCCAGTTAACCAGGTACAGAAAGTCACCATCGCGGCAACAAACCTAAAAGGTTAAGCTCTCAGCTGGTATAAAGGGATTGGCAAGTTTTTGTTGAGGGATTCAGGATCAGAATTGAATAGCTGGGAAAATTTCAAGTCGGCATTACTGAAAGCATTTCCAGTTGTCAAAGACCATGCAAAGCTAGAATCAGAATCGTAAAGTAAATACCAAAGCAGTTTTGAGGAGTTGACGGAGTTCATTCCAAGGAAAATCCAAATCTTTAACTTACTGTACGAGAATAAGCCAGATAATGAACTCATTGAAGTGATTTTACCCCATCTACTACCGTCAGCCAAGATTTCCTCAAAGTTCGTATTCCGCAAACGTTAGAAGATCTATTTCAGCTTGCGGTAAAGTTCCAAAGACTGAGAAGTTCCAACTCTGAGAAGGCACGTGTGAACCAGTTTGGCCAACATTCAAGATTTTCCCCTCAAAAGAAACCGCAAGTTCAGCACAATGCGTATCAGCAGACGAGAAAAAGTGAAAAGTTCAATAACAAGAGCATGGATACAAAAGTCAGCGGAAAGAGGCGGCGAGGAACCAGAACTTAAATGCAAACCGGTGTTCGAGAAGGGGCAACGATCACCGAGTGGGAAGAAAGACCCCTCAGAAATCCATTTAAATATGGTAGTGGTACAAAATCTAGCCATGCCGGAGATACATATTCTTGTAAATAATGTACCAACCACCGACACTCCTGGACACAGGGGCTCAGTGTTCATTTCTCTCAGAAGATTTTTTTCAAGAAGCATTTTTGTCGTTATAGACTGTTTAAAGCCACGGGACAAAAAGTAATTGCTGCCCAATGCAAACAGTGCGTATGTTTGGGAAAAACTGCACTGCATGTACAAATTAAAAATGAGGTGACAAAAGTTAATTTTTTAGTTGTAAAAAATTTACTCACGCCCATCATATTAGGGGTCACTTTTTTACGCGCATTCGGCGCGAATCTTAATTGCCAGAATTCTACTCTTCAGGTGCACATGGATCCCGTGGAAGAAGATGAAGTTTCCATGCCAAAAATGCGCTCAGACCACCTGAAGCTTGAAGATAAGGAGAAGATTGAAAAGTTGGTAAGAAAATTTAATTCTCTGTTCAGTGACAAACCTTGCTTCTGCCACCAATAACCATTCTATTGATAAATAACCATTCTATTGATACAGGCAATTCCCCTTCAGGTCAGTCGAAGCCTATAGATACAATAGGGTAAAAGAACAAATTATCAAAAAACATATTGAAAAGATGCTAGAAAATAAAATTATTGTGCCAAGCACTAGTCCACACGCAAGTCCAGTGGTCCTTTCTAGAAAGAAGAATGGGCTACCTCCAGAGCACCTGGACGCGTACATGTTTGCAGTTGATTATTGTAAACTTAACAGTATAACAAAATATCCCACATATCCCCTACTAATAATTGATGAAATCATTCGACAAAAAATTTCAACTAAGTTTATGAAAAGACTTAACATCTGGTTATTTCCAAATCGCTGTAAAACCTGAAGATGTTGAAAAGACTGCATTCATTACAAAGCCTATGCCTTCTTAAGAATGCCATTTGGTTTAAGCGGAGTGCCGGCTACTTTTCAAAAAGCAATGGACATAGTAGTCATGAGGCCAGTTTTACATAAAAGTACAATTATTTAATACTTAATGATATATAATAGTTACTAGCGAAACATTGGACAAACATTTAAAACATTGGGAAGAAGTTTTTGCCTTACTTAACGAGGCCAGTTTCAAAATAAATGCAAGAAAGTGCAAGTTTGTAGCCAAGAAATTGCCGATACCTTGGGTACAAGATTTCTAATAAGGGCATAGAGACTGATAATTCTAAAATACAAGCAATTAAAAGTTATCCTCCCCCAAACAGGGCTAAGAAATTATCTTCGTTTTTCGGCTTATGTTCCTATTATAGAATGTTTATGAAGGATTTTGCGAAAATAGTTGAGCCTCTTTTAGTGCTGAAAAGAAAGAAAACTAGATTTTTTTGGACAGCCGAGGCAAACACCGCTTTTGAACAACTAAAAAATGTGCTAATTAATGTCCCAGTCCTTAAATTTCCAGAAGGTGAACAAGGTCTAGAGATTGCAGCAGATGCATCTGATTATGCAGTTGGAGCTGTGCTTTCCCAAAATGGGCAACCTATAGCCTTCTTTTCAAAAATGCTGAATTCTACCCAAAGGAACTATTCAGCAACAGAGCGAGAAATGTTCACCGTTTTATTAGTGGTTCAAAAATTTTGTGTCTACTTTGGAAGTTCCCTGATAGCAGTGTACTCAGATCATGCGACAGTGGGTCGCTCGTTTTTGGGAAAAAATTTATCGTCTCGCCTGATATGGTGGATTTTAAAGTTATAGAAATTCAATTCAATTATAAAGCACATGCCCAAAAAAGAAAATGTAGTTGCAAATGCTCTTTCACGAATAAAAATTGATGAGGAGGGAAATATAATTAAGTGTGCTATGCTCACCTCAAAAGTTATTGAGTTTCGTGAAACAATAGTTGAAGAATTGAGAAAAGACCCGGAATTTAAAGATATTTACACATATCTGGAAGACCCTGAAAAGTTTGAGCATATAGATTTAAAGGCTATTTGCAACAGGACGCAGCATTATGAAATAATCGACAAACTGTTATTTTATACAAAGGTAATAAATGATAATCAGAAATACCGACCAGTGATCCCAGCGAGTCTACGTTTAAATATCTTAGAAGAATTGCATGATCTAATTGAATTGTGAAAGAATTGGAATGTTCAGAATATATACGTGTGTTTAATGTTAGGCTTTACAGTTAACATTTTAAAAATTAAATTTAAGCTTTTGTTTAGTACATTAGGAAGTATCGGCATGTAGGGAGTCTTGTAAGGTCTAATGTGTCAATGTTAACCAAGTTAGATGTTGTGTAGCGGTAGTTTTGTTCGCAGTAACACAACATAAAATACTCGAAGTACATTTCAGTATATTTGCTGGAAAGCATGGGGGAAATAAAACTGTAGTATGAATGAAAGTGCATGAGGGCCAAATGAGGAAATAAAAGTGTAATTTTAGGAGTTATAGAAAAGCTTTGTAAAACTTCTTACTAATGATATTTCCTTCCAGATATGGAAGTATCAAGACCTGACTTAATAGTAGCTGAATAAAGTGTGCATTCAAGAAGGTGTATGTCCAGAACAGAGGAATTGTTGTAAAATTTTATTTTTCCTAGCTTTAAGAATTGTTGTAAAGTTGGCCCTAAAAACAGAACTTTAAAAAGTTACTTTAGTTAATTCAAAAAGTTGAAGTGTGTAGTTAACGTAAGAAGTTTTTCAGACTTTAAAGTCTTAAACAAGGTCATTTCAAGACCTTATTTTTCGAGTATTTAAAGTCTGGTAGAAAGCTTTTGTTTGTGGTAACATAACATAAGTACCCTAAGTATATTTCACAACAATTGCTGAAGAGCATAAGGGAAACAAAAGTTTAAGTACGAATGAAAGTGTATGAGAGCCAAATGAGACAATAAAAGAAGGGTAATTGTAAGAGTTATGGAAAATCTTTGTAAAATTTATTACTAATGTTGTTTCCTTCCAGATATGGAAGGACCAAGACTAAAACCAGAAGAATAAAATTTGCAGTAAAAGAAGTTGATGTGTGTCCAAAACCGCTGAAAATTTGCAAAATTCTTTAAAAAAATTTTCTAGCTTTAGTCTAGCTTTAGATCTTTTGTAAAGTTGGCCCTAACAACAAAAGTTAAATTCAATTTAGTCAATGGAAGTGTTAAAAGTGTGTAGTTAACGTAGAAAGTTTTCAGACTTTAAAGTCTTAAACAATGTCATTTAGAGACCTTTAGTTCGCGACTATTTAAAGTCTGGCCGGAAGCTATGTTTTTGAGTTAAACTTCTTTCCTGTCAAATTCTTAACTTCCACTTACTACTTCCAGCCAGAGCGTAGTTTTGGAATCACGTCTGAATACATAAGGAGGAGCAGTATTTACCCATGAAGTGCTACTTGCTGAGTTGGAGAGAATCAGAGTTTCCGATTAGTTCGCGTCCGCCTTGTTGGCTACTCTCTCTCAAAGCTGTTATTATTCTCGGCTGTACTCAAGCCCTTGATAGCTTCACAGTCAATTAGTGTTAAGGGGCCAACTCGGTTAGAATCTTGATAGCTTCAGCTATATCTCTTTAGTTTAGATTAGTTTTAGTTTACTTTTAGCCACTTAAGTTAAAGCCCAAGTGTTGGCTTTTATTGTACATTCCAAGACGGAGTTCTGTTATATCTTATTTGAATAATAAAGGGTTATTTACCCTTCCATCTTGTTGTTTCTTGTCACACAAACTTAAGCGATTATTCGCTTAGCAATTCTTAAGATTCTTCACGTTCAACTGTAAATTAGCATTTACAAAATGAGGAACTCTACAGTACATAAAGAAAACTACAAAAGCAGCCATGCAGCCAACTCGTTTGCCTGAATTAGATCCCAGATCAAACTACCAGTGATCAGCAATTTTCCTGCTTAGCCAGTAGTGAGCCTTTACTTCAGGTGTTAAGAGTTAATTGAATTAACTTTGCAAATTAAAGATTGCTCCAAATGAATTCCAACGTAACAGTTGACTAGAATAATCACATGGCAGAGGTATGAGTCAATTGCTTATTATCTTATCCTAACAGTAAATATCAGCGGATGTTACAAAATTACAGAATATAAAAAAAGCTTATTCAAAAAAGAAAACAAAAATAATGTAAATCATGTTCTTTCCTCACCAAAGCATCTGTGAATGATTTGAAAACAGTACATAAACACTTCCTTAATATGCAAGCACACAAATTTTGAATTATATATACTATATAAATTATATAAAATTTTCAATACATTATATATAATGCATATATAAGTCACACATATTATGTCATATATATCTACATTATATATCTTGTATAATTTTTTGTAATAAAATTTTGCAGTAAAAACATAGTATAATAAAATAAATTAGCAAAAGCAACTTTAAAAAGTATAAGCCAATTAATTTTAGAAAAATACAATCAGTAGTAAATTCAGGCAATAAGACATAGGCAGTTACATAAATTTTCACAATAAAAGAAAGCATAAAAGTTTTCATTAATTATTAAATTACCACTAATGTTAGAGAAAACATTAAAAATACAAAATACATGAATTTCTTTTATACTGGTATTTGAATAATAGAAAATTAATTAAAATATAATTACAGTTATACTTTTTATATAAATATGTATAGAAAAGGGAAACTTTTGATTTATTGCAATCTTTTATACTGCTTAACCACAGTAAAAAATTAATTACAGATGTCACAAAAATTAAATATATTTCAAAATTTTAATAAATGAAGGAAAATTATATACTTTAACAAAAACTATACATATTTGTTGCATAGAAGTCACTTAACAACACTTAAGTGGAATACACTCACTACTATTAAAGAGATATATTTAAGCTTGAAAATTAGTTTCAAAGTTCATAAGTTCAAAACTAAAATGCTTTTTATTTACAACTTTAAAAATAAAGATGAATTAATTACCTGAAAAAAGATGCAGATGTATAGGATAAAAATTAAAAAGTTTGATGTATATTAGAAACAATGCTAGTCAAAACATAATAATTACAGCTTACCTTTGTATGCTGTTTGGCAAAGTTCTTTATATGTCTGTAATATATTACAGACTAATTGAAAAAAATGGCTGGAATAGTCTGATAAAGAATAAATGAGTTGCTCCATTTGTTTTAAGCTAGAATTCAATGTTAAGGTACTCTAGGGGAGAAAAATGAAATAATATAGGTAGATCAATAATTTATACACCAAAGCTTAAAATTTTAATGCATATACAAAACTTACATTAAGAATTGGAGTTTTTGCATCAGCTGCTTTTAATACATCTATTTCAGAGGTTGCTTTCCATGTTTCAAGACCTTAATAAGTAAGAATAATATCAAAAATAAGTATGAATATTCAGAAAACACCAAACAATATATTCTATTATTCACAATTTGTAAAAATTTCATATGACATACTACAGGTGATTCTTTCAATGAGATGATTTATTTCTATATTAACTTCATCCAAAAATACTTTAACACAATCCATAAGAAATGTATGCAATGGGCAATGAGTCCTGCAAGTGGAAAATATTTGAAAATACATGAATAGTAGCTCATTTTAATGAAATTTAAAAACTTGAAGAGTCATTTTTTAAAATTATTACATTAGCTTTTTCAAAAATTAAGATACTGGCATTAAGCATGCAAAATTCAGTATATGACAATACAGATAATGCATGCCCCAATTAAAACTACAATTTCTTAACACTTTAACTAGTATTTTCATCTAACTGAACAATAAAAAATATTTCTAAATGATTTTTATTTTCAAGCTTTTTTTTATCAAATAGATATTCAATAAAATTAACTATTAAGTTTATTAAATGGACAAATGTAAACCTTAAAGTAACTAGAATACTTATAGTATTCAGACTCACCCCATATCCATACCAAGACCAGACTCAATTTCAGAGATGAATTGCTTCAAACATTTAAAAAGTACTATGGGGGAAAAATTAGTACATTTAAAAATTAAGTATTAGCAAGCATACTATACACTACATTAGAAAACTTTCAAATACATTTTAATATTTAAAACATTTTACTAGAAAAGCAATAATACATGTGATATTTTTAGCTGTTGGTTGGCAGATCAAAAGTGAGTGATCAAGACTGCTGGGATCTCTGTCAAGAGAATCGAGCCCCGAATTCTAAAGAGAGAAAAAATTTGAAATTTGATAACAATACAAAAATTTTCTGTTTCTTGACAAAAAGTATATTACATGAAATAAACACGTTAGGAGGAAAAAAACTATGAAATATTAATCTATCAAATAATAATTCCCAAGATCTGCACATAAACATATTCAAAGCAGATTATTTACTCACAAAAAAAAAATTATTTTTCAATAAAAATAAAACTGTATGTCAGTATTTAAAATTAAAATACTAAATAAAATCAAAGGACACACACCTTTTCTTTCATGGAATCTTTCTGTTCTTGCAAATACGATTTCATATTTATAGCATGAGAAGAACTGTCAAATCTGAATAGGGCATGCTACACATAAAAGTATATAACATTAGCCAGAAATATTCAGATATTTTTCTCACAACAAAATTTTTAATAATTACACATTGTTACAATAGAAAATATGCGCACAGAGATACAAACTATTTTCTTTTTATTAATCACTGTTAGAATAGGTTATTTATTATGGTAATGTATTTATTTAAGGGCTACTTAGAGAGGAGCCACAATGAGAAAATTTCTTATTCAAATGAAGCAAACCATAAAAACATCATGCAGCCAGGACCTTCCATCACTGAGAAACAAGTCATACAGATCAGCTCCTAGTACTAATAAACCTTATAGCCGTTAATGAGTTTTTTTATTAATAAATAAAACAAATGTAAGTAAAACTCTAAATTTATATTTCCAGTTATAAACAAAAGGGAAATTTGAACACATATATATTCAAGAAATGCACATAATAAAATTTTTCATTAATCTTACAAAAAATAGTTTATATCTGCAACATTTAAACAGCACACATATATATGACTATATGAAACTACATGAAATATGACTTGCCAAGAGAAAAATCATACATAAAAGTATTTTCAGGAAAATGGCTATGACATCGCATAGAATAATAACTTAACAAACAAACAAACAACAACAACAACAAAAACCTTCTTACTTTTTTAGACCTAGTTACACCTTTTCTTAAAAAGAAACTAGATATATCTGTTGTAACAGTTGGAACTTTAGCAAATGCAGCAGCAGCTCGTTGTGTAGCCGCTGTATTATGAAGATCTAAATAATCACTTACAAATATTTCAACCTGAATATGAAAATAAAAGAAATCAAAAGAATGTCAGAAAATAATGAAAAATTATGTTCAAGACAAACAAAAGTAAAAGCTGTTTTAACAAAGAGAGTATATGTAATTTTAAGCATGTGAATCATTATCCAGATGATCTATGGATTCATATTTATTACAAATACTTAATTATTAGATAAAGGTGATAGAACTGGCACAAGTAATTTTAGTGATTCTTCTTCTTGTTAGAAAACACATCGTTCATTTTGAACATTTGTTTTTATTGCCCTTCAGCATTGCAAGTTTAAACATGAATTCATTAAAGCCACAATTCTCTCAAATTCAAGATCAAGCAATTTCTACAGTATACAAGTCTACTTTTACTCCTCAGACCACGTGCTGTAGGAAAATCTTAAAGCAATTAAATGAAATAGTATAACAATAGCACTTGTTCATTGTGATATGTATAAAAATGAAATGGCTGATTTTTTTGGGAAAATGAGTTATCACCATTCATCAAAGACCTATCCATCCTTTATCTCATAATTCTGCCAAACATGTAATGCATAGGAAAATTGACAAAATGGTAAGGACATAGCTCACTTTCTTTATTCCATGTCACCTTTTATATTGCATTTCACATTCTTTGTTGTATGTCTTTATGGCATAAATTGTAGCACATCCAGCTAGCAATTAGGAGATCTAGTCTTCATATCTTGGTGAGAGCTTAACTGAGCTTCTAATGCTTCTCTCTCCACAAAATAGAAGTAGATATAAGGTATTCCTCCAAGCACACCAACAAATGTCAAACTGCAACACCTAATTAATTGTAACATGTAACATGTTATCTGCATACTGATTCCTGTACACCAATATATCTGTACCTTGATTACCTGTACCCCAGTTTATCTGTATAATTGTTCTTCCTATGTAAATAACTTGTTACTTTAATGTAATTTTTATGTCAATTGTGTAATGTAATGACCTGAAATGTAATCTTTTGTCTTAATAAATGCCAGAAAAGGTTAGTGCAGTGGGGCAATACCATTTTTGTCGATGTTGTGGTGCCCCCTGCACTTTTTCCTGTCCTGTCCTGTATTGACTACCAGCCAGGGACTTTGGAAATTTTAAGTAATGCTTTTTGGAGAGAGAAATATCTGAACAAATAATGAAGACATTTTTAAAGGACTGTAATATGAAGCTAGTCTTTATTTCTTGATGACATTATTATAGTTGGGCACATTTTTGAGGCACACTAAGGAAATATAAATATGAAAGTGCTATAGAAACTTAGAGGTGCTAACTTAAAGCTCAGTCTTTCAACATGTAAATTATTTCACTAGGAAGGTCATATTATCTCCACTGAAGGCATATGCACAGATCCTAAACCGATGACTCAAGACATTCATCAGTTAAGTTGCTTTGATTTCAGTGTCACCCAACAAAAGCAAAACAAAGGTTTTCACAGAATGATGAGTATGAAGAAGCATTTAAAGCCTTGACCTTCTGCTTCTGATTTAGCTTATCCTGAGCCTGAGAACAACTTTATTCTCAATACCAGCAATGAAGAAAATGGAACTGTTCTTTCACAAGAAAGTTACAGCCTGGAGTATGTTATTTCCTATTTTAAAAAAAGCCTGTCAAACACTGGGAAAAAAATTACTGTGTCACCAGAAAAGAAGCATTAGTCATCAAAGGTAGCAGAACATTTTCATCATCATCTCCAAGCCACAATTCCTACTGCACACTGACTATCCTTCATTACATTGGCTTAAAAATCCAGAGGGCCAAGTAAATAGATTGATGTTATGGCTACAGAAACATGTCCAGTATAAAGGTAGAGAACAGGTATTCTGCATTAATAACTTTTTGACCATTTGTTTCCATGGAAAAATTTAATTTTTTTTTATTACAACTCATGTTGTCCTTGTGTAAGTACATGTTTGAGAACATCGGCTCTTCCACAGTACAAAATCTAAAAATTGCAGTGACAAACGGTATACATTGTAATATTACATTTTCTTAACAAAATAATAAAGGAAAGTCATCTGTGTATGATTTTTGAAAAGTAAATGAACATTTTACATTTTTCGCAAACATAAGTAGGACAAAAGATCGCAGTTTCGTAAACTGTTTCTGGGAAGCACGTTGAAACTTAAGCTACTCACTCGCAAAATAAACAACCTCGATCTTGCTTTGTGCTCAATGGCTAATAAATGTCAAATGACCTGCAGCGGCATTTGATTCTCATTGGAGAATTGGAACACGACATTTTTGGACATGTGTTTCGGATTCTCATACACAAAGCAAAAATGTGCCAGAATCTCAGTGATGAAATAACCTTTATTTTATTTTTTTTTATATATATTTTTTTGACATACATGCAGTGGAAAACAAGCGCTATCGGATTCCAAAAATCACTTTTTAGGAAGGCCAAATAAAAAAAAGTATAAAGCCAAGCTACATAAAAATCGTGAGAAATTTTAAGAATACGAGAAAGTCGAGAGAAATATGTTAAAAATCGGATTGGCGGGAGTATGGTCGGAAATCGGGAGTCTCTCACCTTAGTCGGGAGAGTTGGCAACTCTGTCAATGTTATAAATATTTGAAAATACAGTCAAATACCAAAAATCCACCGACCTGAAATTCGCGTTGCCTCTTGGAATATAAACATTCAGTTTATAGGTTCCGGAAACCGCAACATTGAGTACGAAACACTGAAGGAAAAAATACTTACCGAATAATGACGTCATAATTACCAAATAATAATGAGTCAAAACAGAAATAACTAATTATTGATATAAAAAAGTTAAAAAAATAAGATAAAATAAATAAGTTTTTTCCCTCTAATCTGCATCGAGGTAAAAAAGCAGATGATTCCCTCAACTCTTTGTTCAAGTTCACGATTCACATTGTATTTTCTGAGCTTTGTTATTTCATTTCACGAGATTGTTTGATGTTGCTTTTTTTTATCTGGATATTTTGTGGATAAATTAAGAATATTTTTAATTTCAGCCCTTTTTAATACAATGACAGATAAGAACCGCACTCATGATTTTACTGCTTGCAACGTTGAAAAACGTAAACATTTTGCATTGACGGTAATGCAAAAAGTGCAAATTCTGCAAAAGATGGAAGCAAGTGCTACTCCTCTATTTATAGCAGAATGGTATGGAATTGCTACACGATTGTGTATGATATACTGAAAAATAAAGAAAAGCTGTTGAAATTTTACAGCAACAGTGATAACAACAGTGTAATCCAAAACCGGAAATCTTTGTATGAGGCGAAATCGGCAAACCTCGATGCTGTGTACATATAATACAATGAATAATATGTGTGTGTGTGTGTGTGTGTATTTAATTATGGCAAAGCACACTAGGGCTATCTGCCTAGAATGAATAATATAATCAATTTATATATGTGCAATTTATATATGTAATTTATATATGTATATAAGTTATTTAATGCATATAATAATTTAATTAAATGTATCTAATATGCCTTATTCATTTTGCACTTTTAGTCCGAATATTATGCTTTATCTTTTCTGTCCTGAAATCCGCAAAATCCTAAAATCCGCACAACCTCTGGTCCCAAGCTTTGCAGATTTCTGGAATTGTACTGTATTTATATCCATTTGATTGCATTGTTTTTGTGTACTATTGCAGAATTGTGTATTGCTTTATTTAATTTTTGCATTTAGGGTGATAACTTTAGGTGTACTTTTATATAATAAAATTTGTGGCCCTATATTTTAGGTACTAATTTTTTTTCTTATAGAACTGAAGATGTTGTAATTCTGAATGCAATATTTAAATTGTAAAAATAGCTTAACTAGGTTGTGAGCTATGAGCATAAAATGCTTCTGGCAATCCTTGATTAGTTTTTGTTGCCAAACTGGTAACATTTGACAATTTCTCACCCACTTGTCAACTTTCTGGAGGTTTAAGGAAACTGCATTTTTGAAGCTCTAGAAGAAATTTCTCCTGAAGATTCTAGAAACTTGCATAGCATTAAGTAAATACAGCTTCAGCATGAGTTAAAATATTAGGCAGTTTCCAGAGAGATTGCAGTAGAAAAAGTAAGTGAATTGCATTTTAGACTTCACTTTGTGAAGGATATTGGGAATTAATGATATTTCTTATATACTACAGATACAAGAAATATCATCAATTCCCAATATCCTTCACAAATATTTTCACAAAGATTTATCTATTATTAGCATTCTCCTAAGTTATTTACAGCCATTTATTTTGCTGTGTTTTATTATTAGTTACAATAAAATGTCAAAATCTTTCTTATTTAAAAAGACATCCATGAATCCATAGATTGAAACAACACTATTCAAGACACTCCAAATTAGATTTCTCATATTTATACAATGTTTTAGAAAGAATACATGAAAAAAAATTAATTACAAAATTATCTTAATTAAGTTTAAATGCTTCTTGAATGAAACAGAAAATAATATTTTAATTTTATCTAGGATCTGAAAGAGATTTACCTAAAATTTTTCTTTTTTATATCCTGAATTACAATGCAGCACTCAGGATTATATAGAAAGAGTAAATTTTAATAAAAATAATATTTTATGTTCAAAATAAAATAAAAATTTCATAATAGAATAAAAGATAAATTTTAAGAAATAATGAACATACTGCAGCTTGGAGCTTAGAAAAAACATCAGCCATTTCAAAAGCAATGTCTGAAAAACCTTCTTTTGACTAAAAGAAAAATAACAGTTGTTCTTAATACATTTTTACCTTATCTATATAAATTTCAAAATATTAACATTCAACAAGAAAATGACAGGAACCTTCAACATCATTTCAATTGTTTGATATGAACTCAAAGTAATATATGAAACAAGACACTACTGAATAAATAATTTATTGATAAGTTACTATGGAAAAATTTAAAGGAAAATCAGTAAGTTTTTCTCACATTTTTGAAACAATATAAAAAAGGATAAAATTACAAAACTGGAAGTGTCTTCTGATTTTTAGATATGAAGTACATAGCTAATTGGACAAGTTTCCATAAAAAAAAAAAAAAAATAATCAGAGTAAATTAATCAAGAATAAATGCAATATATCAAGAACTGATTTTATTCAACCAGCTATGATTTTATACATAAATATTTTCTAACACACAATGTATTTTGCTTTGTACCTAGTAAAGCATTTAAAAACTAAGAAGACATTTATCTTTCATATTTAAATTTCTCACTTTGCTAGAAATGTTAATTGGGTTAGATAGTTTTTTTCTTCCCAGTTTTTTCCTTCTTCAGTGAATACTGAATTTGAAGCAATAGCATAAATCATAACTCATTAAATAACAATTTGTCTATAGTAATTAACAGGATTTAAAATATTAATAAAAAATTAAATATAAGATATATATATCCCATGATAATGAATATGCTGTTTTCTGAAACAGAAAATATTATATATCATCAACTCAATTAATTTATGATTGATGTCAATTACACAAAGCAATACGAAAATAAACTTTGAAGTTTGATTTAGGCAAAGTAATACAGGTGAAATTTTAAAGAAATACAATTTAAACTGAAATGAGCAACCCTGATCAGAACAGTGGTTAGTGCTGCTGACTGCCATATTGTTGGGCCCAGGTTCCAATCATGTAGAAGCCTTGGATGTTTGTAATTGTATAATGTCCTTGCAGCATAACAGCAATTAAAAATACATGGTGAGCTAAGAGTCCTCTTGAATGTGGCTCTGTGGTAGGGAATGAGAGGTAGGAGACCTATGGACCTGTCCTGACAGATGATTCTCCTTCGAAACTAGGCCAAGTCATGCTGTTACCTATAAATTGCGCAAAGCCCATGATAATGACAGATGCAATCTGACACTCGTCTCCATGTTAAAATCTGTGCACATTTTCTGACATTACTGTCAGATAAGTCAAACAAAGTGAAATGTGGAATTAATACACATAAATATCTACATTTAACATAGATGTACACATTGTTTGAAAATAGTGGCTACATGCTTTATTTTCTTAAGTATTAATCTTAGAGATATCATTTCCTTAATTAAGATTTGCAAATAATTTCCCATAAATTAAATGTGCTTTTCTTATATTTTACATTCTTTTTCTTTTTAAAGTAAGTATAATCAATGAAAAGATTTTAAAGTGTATTAATCTACTTTAGTTCTTTGTTTATTAATGCATAATTCTTATGTTTTATTAAAATTAAATGTGCTTTTCTTATATTTTACATTCTTTTTCTTTTCAAAGTAAGTATAATCAATGAAAAGATTTTAAAGTATTTTGGTCTACTTTAGTTCTTTGTTTATTAATGCATAATTCTTATGTTTTTTAAAAAAATACCTACATGCTATCGCACAACAAGCAATTTTAATTCAAAATAATAATCACAAACAGCTATTTATATTACAGGCAAAATAATTTGAACCAAAGTAAAAAGTACTAAATAATACCATTAACTTACTGTAATAATTTGTTTCAAGTTATCTAAGAATCTTTCATGATTTATAGCTACATATCTGAACTGATAAAGTATTGCTTCCAATAAATCAAGAAGGAATTGTTGCTCTCCTTTATATTGTGATCCTGAGAAAAAAGGCTGGTTTGTGCAAGGATATGATGAATTTTGCAATGTATCATACATCAATTCTGATGAATGTCTAATAATAGCCATTAGTTCTTTTTGACATCTGTCCTTCATTATCTGTCAAAAAAGTATATAAAGATAAATTAGAACATCTACATGAAAAGAAAAATAACTTTAAAATATCTTGCAATTAAAATATTCAGTTTTAATGTTCTTTAAACCATTTTGTAATTCTTCATAAATTTTGAAGTATTTTTTGCAGCCCCTAAATTTTGAATTACAATGCCTTCCCTAAATTCTAAAAATATTTTCAGCCTTTAAAAAAAAAAAGTTTTTTTCTGTTAATTATTAAAAAATACAGTACAAAATCTGAGATCCAGACTCAGACAGAAGGACTTTGGTGATTCCGACGTAAGATGGCATGTAGAAATTATAAAATTAAAAATATGAAATCATGGTTTATGAAATAATGAAGCATTTATGATCTAAAAAATAACAAAATTAAAAAAAACCTTAGTTTTTATTTGTTTACTTTATTACACATTTCTTTCAATGCAAGATGTTTAAGTTTCTTGTACTAATATTTTCTCTTTAATTATGTAGACAGATATAATTTCTTACAAAGATACAAAGTTCCATTGCTCAAGTCCTGTAACTGCTGTGACAAGAATTCCGACTGTCAATCTAAATTTTTTCATTTTCAGTAACCTCTCTGTCACTTTCTTCACTATCGGTAGCAGTATTTTCTGAATCTAAAACCATATTACAGATTTCGCGTCTGTTCATTGATTGATAATTGGGGCAACGTCATCACAATGAAACTATTCTGTTATATCATCTTCATTTATTACTGCTTCTCCACATTTCTTTTAAAGCATTTCTTTCTAGCGCGGCCATCTTGGGGTCAGAGCGTTGCGCAGCTCAGTCTGCATCTAGCCGTGCTAGTGAGAGGTTCGTGCTGTGCTCCGTTCAGATACTGTGACGGTTTGAAATGTCTGCGTTAATTGAAAATCCCGCGAGCTGCGAGGTGCGCTCAGTAATAAGGTTTCTGACTGCAAAAAACTGTAAACCGATAGAAATCTATCGGCAGCTTCGTGAAGTGTATGGGGACAACATTATCACTGAAGGTGGAGTGCGTCAGTGGGTCATAAGATTTCAAATTGGCCGAACCAATGTTCACGACGAAGATCGAAGTGGGAGACCCAGCATAGTGACCGCCGAACTTCTCGAAAAAGTCGATGCTAAAGTCCGTGAAAATCGAAATTTCACAATAACGGAACTTTCTTTGAGTTTTCCACAAATTTCGCGAAGTTTGTTGCACGAAATCATCAGCAAAAAGCTTGGTTACCACAAGTTTTGTGCAAGATGGAAGGCAAGAAGAGGTAACAAAGTGGTTGAAGGTGCAGGCGGCCGAATTTTTCGACGAAGGAATTTCCAAGCTCGTACATCGCTACGATAATTGCCTTAATTTGTATGGTGACTATGTAGAAAAGTAGTATTTGAGTGTGGCTTTCATCTGTATATAATAAAATTTGTTTCCTATACTTTGTTTATTTTTTTATTCCAAAACGTAATCTACTTTCTGGATAGCCCTCGTACATTACCTTTCGCTAAAACTTTAAGTGAAGTACGAGCCGAACACTTGTCTAGAATCAGGACAATTTTTACGTCATGAGGTAAACCAACCAAATTCTGCCGAGCCTCGTGTATGAAATGATTTTCAAACCAATCATTCATTAACACTTATGTCATCCATGTTCTTTGCAGGATATAAAACAGGAAACGTTTTACTCCTTTAAATGTTCGAAGTCATGCATTTTTTCTGATTATAAAAAGTTTACACTTGTGCATTCCTGCTGCATTTATGCATGCTAAAATTGCTAGTCTTGCTTTGCAATCTTTGACATGAATTGGAGCCTTCTCTAAAGAGGTTGCCAAGGTATTTTGCAGTACACATTGCCAGAAAAAACCAGTTTCATCAGCATTGTAAATTTGTTCTGGAGAAACTTTTTAATTATTAATGAGTTTAATAATTTCATCTGCAAATAGTTCAGCAGCTTCAGTATCAGCTGAAGCTTTTTTACCTGAAATTCTTAACTGCCTTATACCACGGAAATTTTTAAATTTGGTTAACCAACCTGTATGTGCACTCAGTTTTTTAAGTTTATTAACTTACCAATGCCATACTCCTCGCATAATTTTGAGATGGATATACCTTCATCCATTTTTTGCAGCAATTCCACATTTTGTATAATGGACATAGAAAAATGCTTTCACTTTGAAGAGCCTGTTACAGCTGCAGAATTAGAAACTCTTTTCAACATGATCAAAAGCTGAAACTTTAATTTTCATCAAATTGTTGTAATAAAAACAGCCTGCAAAAAATAATGAAGCTGGATCAAATCATAAAGTTAAGGAACAGCGCAATCTGCTATAATGGCTCAAATTCCTTGGCATCAGTAAAGTATAATTTTAGCCTAGCTTAATAGCATCTGCTACACATTATTGGCTATGTGTCATGAGATTGGGGATGAAAGACAAGTTGTTCCGTTAAATGTCTGGCTTCTATCGTGCATTCAGACAATTAAGCCCAATTATATTAGTTATTTATTATACTTGCATCTATTTCTTGCACATGCTTAAAGCTTATTTGAATCTTGAATAAATAAATTCCCACATATACTTAAGGCTTTTCGAGGGCCAGCGCTACATATCTTACCGCCTGAGGCAGTCTCTGCGGACACTAAATTCTGCTAACAAGTGCCTAAGTTCTAATTTTTTGCAGCCCCTAAATTTTGAATTACAGTGCCTTCCCTAAATTCTAAAAATATTTTCAGCCTTTAATTTTGTTTCTCAGTGCTTCTCTAAATTCCAAAAATCTTGTCTTCAGTAAATTCTGCCACCCGGTGCAGCCATACGAGCTCTGGCGCCGGTTCTGGGTTTACGTGAAAAATAATTCAGTTATTCTTTAGCACTAAATGTAATCTTTTGGCCTATGAATATCATCAACAAAATCTATTTTTAGCATATGGAAAGAAACTTTTGTTAAATTTTTCCTCGTAATATTTCTTAATGCATTTAACTTAAATCTGTAATCATTGCCAAGCGTAAGAATGTCAACATAAAAGTTATCATACCCTTTGTACTAATATATATATAAATGTTTGGGCATCACTGCATGAGTCATTGCTTAAGTTGTCATGTGTTGATAAACATTGTGGTGATGAAGCAAAATATAATTACTAATGATTCACCAGCCTGGCATCAGGGATTTTTCTATATAGAATGATTCAGTTTGAGATCACAGCTAGTAGCCAAATTATTGTTTCTTCAATAACGAGGCATTTATTTAGTGCCGAAGGGAAATTAAGAATCGGGACTCTACACATGTTTTATCTACCGGGGGGGGGGGATCAAATTTGTACTTGCACATGCATAAAGCATTTATAAATAAAAAAAAAAAAAAAAAAAAAAAAAAAAAAAAACACAGTTGTTGTCGGTTTTGAAGTCCGGATTTTAGATTATTCAGGATATTGGACATTCGGATCTCGGACTTTGTACTGTATATGTAATTTTGATTCTCTTAAGATAATAAATCCTTCACTGTTTCATAAGCAATTACTTCATACTTTTGATTTCATAATTTCTACTGGTCATCTTACTAGATTCAAATCCACAAAATTCTGAAATCTGGATTGCTCAAATCCTGAAGAACCTGAATCTCGGACTTTGTACTATATTAAATTATCACAAAAGCAATTTTGATGTTTTAAGAAAATATTTGCAAACTGACAAACTCACTTCTACAGTTTCTGGTAGTCGATTCAACTGGGTAACACATCCCAGAATTACAGCTATGTGTTGATAATTGGTGTCTTGCCTAAAATCATGACTTTCTCCAACCACAGGAAGTTTAACATTGGCTGAATAATATCTGTTGCTAAATATCTCTGAAAAATATTAATATAAAAAATTAACAAAATTCTTCCAATAACTTAAAATATTATTACACTAATGAAAAAAGCAAACCAAACATAAACAATGTTGAATTGAATAACAATAACTGGACTTTTACATTTTACAAAAAATTTTTTCATTGCTTTGAAGAACAATATAAAAACACCATCTCCCTTTTATACTGAGTACCATATCATTTGTAAAGTATTAAATGACAATGCCTTAAATTGTGTCTATTTAATATTATTATAAAAATGGTTTTTAAAGAATTTTTCAGAAAGCATTCTAAATCAATATACTTACACACTTTATTGTGCCAAAGCAAACAATACTTAACAAATTATTTTGATAAGGTGATCATAAAGTTTTCTGAACTGCAAAAATACTGTGCACACTGTAAATAAAAATGCTATGAAATGACCTGGAATATAATTCAAGAACTTGCATCATGCACTTGCATAACATGTGAGAGAATTTAATTCGATGCATATACAAATAAATAATTCCAATGATAGTCTGAATTTTAATAAAACAAGTGTTGCCATTTTTATAAGTGTTAAAATAGACTGTAATTTGATCCCTCTTCAACATAAGATTTTTCAACTAAAAATGATTTCCTATGAGGAAATTTCATAGTGTGAAAGGCTTGTATAAGGTGTGAAGAGAAGAAGAATAAAAACATCATATAAGAGCTGGTAGCCGTACAGTTTTTCATTAAGCACATCATATGCTGGCATTTTGATTTACAGAACGAGTTTTTTAGAACATTGCAATTTTGAGCAACAATGTACAATGAAATTTTGATAAGGAAAATATCAAAAAACTTTTCAAAAAGTTTGCAACAAGTTCTATGATGTTACTTGTCTTCAATGATAACAATATTTTAGCACTTGCAATAAAACAGATTTATTAGTTACTCTGTTATCTGATAATATATCATTTGTGATGGATGCTCTTCAGTTGTTGTTCTGCCTTCTTAGATCTTAGGACAACAATAATTACTACAGCTACGTTCTCTGTACATAAATCATTCTATTCTTCAGCAAAAGATGTGAAAGGATAGGTTATTTGAATAAGGCAAAGCACACATCAGCTATGTGCTTGTGGGAAAGGAATGCCTTCATAAGAGGATTCTGTATGGCAAACTGTCTTATATTCACATTACACACATAACCCTTCCCCCCCAAAAAAAATAGTTACTGCACATGCATGCAGCATAAAACATATGCTGAAACAAGACATTGCTCTTGGATGCTTTCTCTTCCTTTTCACAAAAAAAAAAAAAAAAAAAAAAAAAAACTGAAGGGTTTCAGATTTTAAATTACATTCAAAGAGTTAAACATTTTGTGTGTTACCTTTATTTATTAAATATCATGTTCTACATACTCAAACTATAAAACTTAGTTCAACAGCAATATTGCAAACTAATTTTAAAATGAGCATATCGTTAGAATTTCCAATATCGAGTCTCGTGCGCTGGAGATAAAAATGTTTTTTTCGTAAAGTGTTGCCATTACTCGCTTTGAAATCATTTAGTTTTTCGATTAAAAATTTGTTGAAGTATTACAAATTATGAAATCGATAATAAAACAAATTTCAAATTCAAATTAGGGTTTCTACATGCCCACATTCTATGGAAGATTATGTTATTCAAATTTTGATGGCTCTAGGTACAGTTGTTTTATCACAATGCAAGAAAAATACATACATTTATGTAAATTTTTCATTATTTAATTTCTTTAAATATAAAACAGGGTGATAATATACGGTGGCAATGATTTGAAAAATAGCCTTTTATAGTTTTCGATGCAAAATGCCAAAATGAAATTAATAGTCCTTCAAAGGCAAATTGCCCCCTTGGACTGGATTAGGGGAAAAAAAAAAAAAAAAAAACAAGAAGTAGAAGAGGGTGATAATGGTCCAGACCTTGGATATCTGAATTTCAGATTTTGTACTATATTATTATTATTCAAGCATACTAACCTTCATAGCTCTTTTTATTCACTCCATCATTGCTTTTTCTTAAAAATACACCTGAAGGAGACATATATAAATGCTTGTGAAGCTTTTCAACTAATCCTTCATGTAACGTCTCTTTTAATATATTTAGCTCTGCTTTAAGATCTTTAAGAGCATCAACTGATGCTAATTTCCCTTTTAACAAAGATGCTGTGGAGATTAAAGAGAAAAAAAAAAAAAGATAAATGATTCAAATACAATAGAAAAAATTAGAGCTAAAAATTAAAATATGTGTATAAAGAGTGCAATGAACTTACTTGAAGAAACCAACAATTCAGTTGCTTCATAAAAATTTTTCTTTGCTAAGTGATCATCAACCTTCTCTCTCACTTTCTTTAAATCTTCACTATGGTAAAAAAACAGTAAATAAATTATATAAATACTGCAAGACAAGAAAAGAGTACATAACTTCTTTCAGAGATAATGTACTTCTACGGTTATTCTTACATTTCTTTCAACATACTAATAACTTCTTTATGTTCTACAGACTCAGACCAAAGTCTCCTAATTTCATCTCGTTTACATTCTAAGAGTTTCTTACTGGCTGTTAGCTTTTCTTTTACATCACGACAACCTTTTCTACTCACTGTAAATAAATTTAAAAAAAAGAAAAATAATAATCAATAAAATAAGTGCTAAAAGAAAAAAAACTGACATATTATTAAACCATAGATTACAAGACTTTCAACAGTATTTTTCAAAATCTTAAGTACTTGTAAACTTAACTAAACTTGGCCACTTAAAGTGTCAAGCAGGAAAGAATAGATGTGTGTGAAATGAAAAATACACTTTTATTATTAGATAGAGTTAATTACATAGGAATACTGTTATTGAAATACATACACTTATTATAGAATAATTCCTCTTTTTGATGAAAAGCTATAATGAATTAATTGTAAAGCCGTAATGTTTGATAACTGTTTGAGCATCAAGGCTGCTTTTATTTGGTTAAGTGATTTGTTACAAATCTGTATAAATTGATTTGCAATTGAAAACATTTTGGGTGTGTAAATTGATTTGCAATTGGAAACATTTTGGGTAATTCTCCTTTATCTGCCCACAATATCATAAAAATCATAAGAATAAATAATATGATATAATAACACATAATAATTAATAATAAGACAATGAGAAAAATAAATTTAGTTATAAAAAAGGTAGAAGGGCCATTACTCATGTCAGTTAAGTGTCTATTTCAGGTGGAAACTGTTTGCCTGTTGCCTGTATAAGGGAATCAAAATAATTCCTCCTGCTTGCTTCTTTCTCCAAATAAATCATGACAGACAAGACATGTATCATAAGATATCTGGTTTTTCTTCATCATGTGAGCTAATCTTTCGCCTTTTACTAAAGGTATAGCAAGCATATTATAAGATGTTATATGATATTCAAGTATACAATAAGATATAGCCTAAACATAATGAGATATGACTGACAGATTTGCAGGCAGATAAAGGAAAAGTACCACATTATGTTTTCTTACTTTCTTTAATGATCAATTAAAAATTAACAATTACAGGAATTAAGGTTGTCTTAATCATAATCTGCTCTGAAATGTCTGGCCTCAGAGGATTAAAATAGGAAATAAAATGAAGAACACACTCATCTATCTTATTTGAAAATGCCATAGATTAAGCACATATGCTCATGTTCATGGTCATAACTGCTATGAAAAGATAATATCTCTAAATGTACATTTTTAAAAAATCTTAAAATGAAAAAAAAAAAAAAAAGGGTTAAATATTTAATTTATGCAGAATAATTTAAACATTTGTATTATCAACTTAAAAAAAAGTAAGTTTGGGAATATAAAGGTACTTACCATTTATTTTGGCCGAAATTTTACTAAAGGATTCCATAGTAATAGAAAGCTGTTCTCTATGCTCTAAAAAAAGGGATTTACAAAATTAATTTAATTCATGCTGACAAAGTTTTTTGCAATAAATACAAATGAAAGCAACAAGAATTCAAAATATAATATATACTATTTTCCGATTAGTTGCATATTAAACAAAGGAATAATTTTAATAATTCGAAAGAAAACTAAAATTATTTTCTTTCCTTTTTTTTAAAGGTAAATGCAATAATGGCAGTCTTCAAGTTTACCATTACTGGTGCATGGTTTGCACTAAGAACTAAGCAATTATCTAGAGGAATTGCCATCTCCTTCAAATTTTAATAATTAAATATGTTTTATATAAGTCTGGGCACACAAAGTATACTATACTCAGTTTCTGAAGTCAAAGGATTAAAAACAGACTAACAATAATTAGATACAATTTTTTATTGCTTTGATCTGAAAAAGATAGACAGGAGCTGGACTAAAGCAGTCAACTACTGAAGATTTATTTTTCTCACCCATTTCTTTCATAACTGCAGTTGTTTTTGTTCCTACACATGAATATTTCTTAGCAATTTTGCTATAAAGAAACATTTTTATAAATAAACCTCAATATCATGTGAAGTATACAGCAGCAAACTGTGTTCAAGCAAAAATGTAGAGAATAAGCATTTTTTTTTAATCCTCTGTTTCCACAGAAAAAATTAAGTTTTCACTTCTTTTTAGTACAATTTACATTGTACTTATATTTTTATGCATACACATGCTTTGTACATTGCTCTTCCATGATTTAAAATCAAAAAATCATAATGACAAATGGTACACATTGTAAAAATATATTTTACACCCATTACGATGAGATAACATAAAGTACATCATATGTTTATAGTTTATGAAAAGTATACAAGTATTTTTCCCACAGTTAAAAAAAAAAAAGAAAAATGCAGGTCATTAAACAACTTCAACAATCATAAGAAACATTACTGTCTTAAACTCAAACCAGAGCCTTTTGATTTTAGCCATCTTGTAAATTTCACTGAAAAGAGCAGAAGTGGAACAAAGATCTTGAATACTGAACTTAATTAACTGTTGCTATTTCTGTTTATATAACTTGAATGAATTTAGTACATATAAGACCTGTGATGGTGAGAAAATAAAGTTAAATTTTAAATACTCTTTTTACACTGTATAATTGATATAATTATTTAATTATAATTCCCAGATTTCACCAAACATTTATGTCAAGATGTATATTTATATTTTCAAACATTTTCTATAAGTCTGTTATACAGGTTTTTCATATTTTCATGCAACTCCATATCATGTTACTAATCCACAAATGAAATTATTATTATGTTTTTTCTTTCCAATGACACATAATAATATAAATATAATATAAACAGAACTTTGATAACATATAACATAAAAAGCCAATATTTCATCACTTGGCCTCCTAGCGTTCCAATACCTCTCCACCTCAGGAACTCTATGCAGTGCTGAGCACCTTTCAATGTGGGTCTGGTCCTTTTCTTTATTTAAGCTGCAAATTGGTCAGTTTGGATTGGTTGGAATACAAAAATGATATAGATAGCTCACCAAGCTATGACCAATTTTAAAGCTAAAACTGGCCACAGCAATTACCCTTAGTGTCTCAAGTAATTTCCTTTCCAAGATAGATGCCCCTCCCGCTCTTGGTTGAGATACATGTCATAAGTTCACCTCCCCATTTTTGTTTACAAAATTTATGAATGCATAGTTTTACAGAATGGTAAGTACGATTTGTAGATATCTTTCGAATAATTTCTGTACCTTTTTTTGCAAGATTATTGGTCTGATCATTAACATAAAAGCCACAATGACCGAAAATCCATTGTGGTGTCATTCAAGGATTTCCTTGGAGGTTCGATAGACCCCTCATCCAATAGCCTGTAGCCCTGGAGTCCGAGAGGATGACCACTTTGTCATATCTGAAATTTAGGGCATTAATCTGTCTTAGGGTCACACAAATAGCCATTACCTCACCATCAAAAGCAGTTCTCCATGCACCCTTTAGTATGTAAAACATAAACTGGGTGGAAAAATTTCCCACACTCGGCATTTAGAGAACCCTCAATAAAGTAAGTGTCTGTATAGATGAGAAAGCAGACAGGTTTAGGATAAGGTGTATGCATAGTCTCAAGGGCCAAAATTTTTAAAGTACCTTGAGATGTTTAATTTTTGAAACTACACTGAATGAGATTCAAATTGATATTTTTCCAAATCAAGTCCAAAGGTCTACAGGGTTTCAGAAAAGTCTAATTTTTTTTTTAGACCGATCTAAGTTTCATCACCTTCCAGAGGAATCCATCTGGGGTTATAAGATTCCTGTGGTCATTTTTGTAACAATTCCAAAAAGGAATCCTAATTCTCTTTAATTTCTGAAAAAGAAGTCTTTCGCTTTGTTAATAACTTTAATAGATCTGTTGAAATTAAAAAGGAGCATTACATTTATGGGGGTAGTCTTCACCAGGCCTGGTTTTGTAAGATTTCCAATTTCTTATTTTAAGCTTCCTGCAGCTGTGATCAAAACCTCGTAGCAGTAACTATGCAACAAATGCTGGCACTAGACTTTCCACTGCCTGGTGCAATCCCTTTGATTCACAGAATCTGCCTTCCAGTAATTCCCTAAATTTTAACTCATTTTGCCACCCCTAAATTCTGTCACCTAGTGCAGCTATACATGTTGCACAAGCTCTGGGACTGGCTCTGTATGCAATAAATGAAATTATTGTATAAATTAAAATTATGCAACTGATATAATGTAAATGTGACAATTTTGGTTGCAGTAGAGATTTTGGAATAAATAATGCTAAACTATGCGAACATACGACAAAAAATATTCCAACCTGTTTGCTATGAAATACCTACAGGAAATCTCATTTGTTTTTGGACACATTTAATTGTTTTGAAATTTATTTGTGCAGCAGAGACTTTAAATGTTTTTATAATATAATATTTTTAGCACTGAAAATCTTAAATAACAAAAATAAATGAATTTGTTACTTGCAAATGGTCTGATTCTGAAAAATTAACCTTAAATTACAAAAACAAATGAGGAATTTTCTTTAAAAAGAATACCTCAAGTTTTCAAGTTTCATTTCTTAAATTCTCAAGATTCTACACTTCAGCTGCACTCTACAATGTCACTAGCACAAATGAATCCTGTTTGAATCTTGCCCTCGATCCTTACTAGTTAAGCCCATCTCTACATTCTTTCTTTCACTCCTGTTCTCTATGAATTGGCTTAGAATAAAAGCATTTGAGACAGTAGTTGTAAAGCTTACACTGTTTAGCAACATCAGGCATGCATGCACTGACAGATTTATGTTTAAGTTGCACAAGCTACAGCTTAGGGCCCCCACCTTCAAAAATTGTACTATATTCCCATATTAAGAAAAAACAATATCTCATATCTCTCATAAAGGGTTCCATATCGTAGCTTAGGATCTCATTAAAACTAAACTGGTCCTACACACATGACCTAACAGCGGCCAAGTAGTAAAGTCAACACTGGTACTTCAGTCTGGGTTTGAATCCTGCTGAACAAGCTGGCTGCCTGGGTGTTTTCATGGTTTTCCTCATGTGTTCCATGTATATGAGCCAGTTCCTTCAGAAAGTCCTCCATGAAGGCATACCTTCCCTTAGGAAGATAGCCCTTGAGGGCTGTGCCGCAACTAAACAAACCAAATCAGATGTGCAAAGTGAGTAAGAAAGTGATGGGAGAATGCGGGCACCGTCTCTCTACCATATGGTTAATGGTATACCAGAAATCAGAGGGTCGTTTCAGTTTTACTTCATGCTCAATGGCTGACATGAATCAGATCAACCCATTGGAGACCTAGCTCATAATGTTTTCAGACACTTCTGTTCCCCCACACATAGCAATAGTGGCTAACAAAATGGTTTTCTTTTTATAGATATGAGTAATCAGAAGAAAAAGAAAATGATTTTAAATACTGGAAATAATGTTTTTATATGAAAATAACGAAATATTAAGCTCAATCAATAAATATTGCAAAATTTTAGGAATAAGAGAAAGTCAAAAGAATTATGCTGTAAATCAGGCTGCTGGGAGTGCTATCAAAAATCAATAATTTCTTATCTATAGGGTGAATTGACAAATCTGACTGTATGGAAAGTAATTTAAGAACATTATATTACTAATTAAGAGATGCAATGAATATCTGACATATCTGAGCTAGATGTAAGATATCCATTAAATTAAACAGATTTGAAAATAAAATGTTCTTAACAACTTTTTTGTTTAATTTCAGGGCTTTAATTTAATTTTATTTATTTTAAAATTAAAAACAAGACAAAAATTCTTTATTTTTTCCCTAAACAAAATTTATCAATTCTATAAAATAAAGGCTCTATTACTGGATATTTATACATTTTTGACATTTTTAGAATTAATAAAATTATGGTGTAAAATTAAATTTTCATTAAAATTCCATGGCACCCCTTTTTATCAAGTGCTTTTGAAAACAGTTGGTCACAATAAATATGCTTATAAAAAGTGGAGAAAGGTATTTCTTTACTATTTTAGGCACATTAGGATAATCACCAGCATGCATTTTCCATTAAATGAATATTTATACTTTCTGCTACAAATATTACAAATGCATAACTTTGTAATAAAAAGTCCTTATTCTTATCATCCTCCCATTCTTATCATGTTATCTTATCACTGGCTTCTCTTTTATCATTTGCATTTTGGGAGCTAAAGAAGAAGGTTCTTTCTATATTTAAATCTTCGGAACTAGTATTGCAAATTTATGAATATTACACTGATTCTTGTTGCTTTAACTCCTTCAATAATAGTATCTACTTCTCATTTCTAGCAAGGAACTGTTTCAAATTTCTTTCCAGCAAAGCAATACATGCCAAAACTTCAGCAAGACTATTTGGCTCTGATAAAGTATGGGGCATTCATATATCATAATGGCATAGATATCCAATCTTCTTCAAATCATCATACTATACTGTATTTTTTGGAATAGTTAGTCTGTCTTGATAGTTTCTGAACTGCATAACATGGTGTTGCGTGCATACGGGTTCGTTATGAAATGACTGCACAAGTCCGATGAAAAATGAACAAAAATTTATTATTATCACAACAAATATGCTTAAATGTCCTCAAATAATCGTGCAGTATCACAATATATCACAGTAGTTATCTTCTAACTACTCAAACGTTCAATAGAACTTAATTCAAACAGCTAAAGAAAGCTAATCCACAAATTCGCTACAATCAACAAGAGCAGTTTTCTAAACAACAAACTAAGCAACTACTACGAACTGAGATGTTTTCCTCCTTTTATAAGATTTTAAAATCATGCGCTAGAATTTTCTAGTACTTTCTCGAAATCAAAAAAAGATATTTATTTATTTAATGCATGCGCTCTTGTATTTAAAATTTTCCAGCTTAGCTTTCTTTTAATATTCGTCACGCGCTGCACTGCGTGGGAAATAAAACCATTTAATTTATAATTGAACTAACATTAGCTTTTTAAATACCAAATCCGTAACAATGGATTTTCAATAATAGCTTCTTTTTACAGGTTCTTGTTTGCAAAAGATAGTTGCCAAGAGCAGGCATTGTCTTTGAGGGCGATGTTTCCGAGCTTAAACTTCTCAAACCTCCTTTGAATGGTGTCATTAAAAGCAGCACTTTATCCATACATAGCACAAATTTTATGAGCAGTCTGACTAATATATCCTTTTTTAAAATAAAATAAAATAATATAATCACTTTTGGGTTCTCCATTTTTAGCATTACACTGAAACAAAAAAATTACACCATAATACATGTTAAAATCACACAATGTTAAAAAAAAGACTGTAATTTAAATATCCATTTTGATCAAGGTATCAAGGTTTCTCCTTATCAGCAGTAACAAAATAATTAAAAAGAAATATGCACTTTCATTTAAAAAACTGCAGAACTTCTGGATGATCCAAAATTAATGTTATGCTCCCTTCGCCCCCCCCAAAAGGTAACACTAAATAAACTAGATGTTAAAAAATCCAATAATCAGCAGTTGGCATTAGTGCAGCATGGGTAAACATGTAATACACTGCAGTTTCAAAATCATTATCAGCTGTCAAATACTTGAATTAATACAGAATTTGTTAACAGAACTATCAAATGT
Organism: Stegodyphus dumicola; assembly: GCF_044657685.1. Lineage (NCBI taxonomy): Eukaryota > Metazoa > Arthropoda > Arachnida > Araneae > Eresidae > Stegodyphus > Stegodyphus dumicola. The sequence continues at coordinate 32,136,162 of NC_140770.1, forward strand.
GAATACATTTTTTTTTTAAAACTCAGAACATGGAGGTAGGAAGTAAGATGGAGTGGCCCTAACAGGCTTTCCCCATACACTACTTTGAAGCACTGACGATCCCTTCGTGGTAACCAAAACATTGGGTGATTTACCATTAAGATCAATGAGTTTTGACACGACTGAATGTAAATATATTATAATTATGTCATAAATATAAATAAAAATGCACACAATTTCTTTTTCTACAATATTTCAGAGTCCTAAGTATATGAGAAGAATATTTTTTTAAACAACATTTCATTCTGAATGGAATTAAATGCTATACGTTTCACAGAACAGTTTGCTCAGAACTAAAATGTAAGGGAATAATTTTTTAATTATACTTATCAGATTTTTTTACCCTTAATTTCAACAATACCTATCCTAAAACTCTTTTTTATTACTTCCTTAAATACGCATCTCATAGAATCACTATAAATTTAGATACATTTAATAATTAGATTTCTTCACAGTAGCTTTCACAGGAGTTTATGAATGAATAGATCCTTCATTTCAAATACATTTTAAAATAATTTAACCCTTTCGCGACTTTTTTTTTTTTTTTTTTTTTTTACAACAGAACAATTCTGATAACATAAACTATGAGTAGGGCACACTAGAATGCTAAAAACTAAAACTAAGATGTTATATTTTTAGAAAAATTTTGAACACTGATTTAGGACCAGGACATATATGTCCCATCAGTGCTGACCACTGGGACATATGTGTCCCAGTAGTCTTCAATGAGTAATTTTGTAAAGAAAACCAATGATTTTCTAGTCATAAAAATTTAATTATGAATGGTATGGTTTGAAACAATTAATGCACAATGGGACATTACACATCATGCACATTATTTTAGTGCATGATTCCTTCTTTTGTTGTGCAAATTTACAGCACCGCCGTCATGTTTTTGTTGTCACTGGCAGATGTTCACCAATACTGAGTAAGCTTCGTGATGTTTTGGATGGGCGTCCAGTTCCTCTACGGCGTTGATACTGTGCGTTGAGCTTTGCGGACGCCATCAAGGCTTCTGCAAGAGGTACAATGAAATCAAGAAGTGGGGTTTTTCGATGTTTGAGTTCGCAGTACACAATCCATAAGTTGACCACTGCGCTCATCAATAGGCGAAAAAGTACTTTCTTCACCACTTGCAAGATTTTCGATCTATTTCATAGACATTTGCCACTTGATCTGCAAGGTCTACACCTCTCATTTTGTTATAGAATTTGATTGCCACAGGGCACTCAAATTCTTCTTTGCTTCCATCTTTCATGGTGCGATTTACTTCGTGACAATTACTACGTATTTAGCTTCGTGACAATTACTTAGCATCATCACTTCCTTTGAATCAAGCCACCTCGCACACAATGTTCCATTTTTAGTTACGAGAAACTCAGCCTCACCCCTTTTGCTTAGTTTTGTTGCAAAATTAGAAACATCTTTGCGTGTCTTGATGCACGTACAAACAGCAGGAAATTTCAGGGTTTCCATCAAGTACACGCTTGCAAAAAATTGGTCAAACGCAAGCATCACATCTTTACCTCGGACTGTCTCCGTTAGCTTTGATACTACCTGTTCCCTGAGTGTGCCTTGAACTTCACCCGTTTCTTTTCCGGAATAAATGTTCATGTCATATACATATCCTGTTTTTGAATCACATCGCTGCCAAATTTTTATCCCTCTTATCATGGGTTTCATTGAAATATATTGTTTGAGGGATGAACGTCCCTTGAATTTCGCCACTGATTCATCAATAGATTGATATGAGCTTTCGCTTCGGCACTGTTTGAAGGTTTGTTTCAGGCACGAAACAACCTTGTCAATATACAGTCAAAAGTCGTTAATCCGGACTCGTCGGGACTTCGGCGATTCCGGATTATCGATTTTTCCCGGATTATAGATCATCAGTTTAAATCTCGTAAGATGGCATGCAGAAATTCTAAAATAAAAAATATGAAACCGTAATTTATGAAATAAAGAACAATTATGATCTAAAGGGTATCAAAATTTGCAAAAAGAAAAAGCTTAATATTTATTTGTTTACTTTATTAAACATTTCTTTCAATGTAAGTTGTTTAAGTTTTGCTTCGTTTCATGTGATAATACTTTCTCTTTAATTCTATTAAACAGACATAATTTCTTGTTCAGTTACAAAGTTCCGCCGTTCAAGTCCTATAATTGCTGTGTCAAGAACACCGACTAATTTGTCAATCGAAATTTTTTTGTTTTCAATAACCTCTGTCACTTTTCTTTGCTATCGAAAGCAAATTATAATGACGAGGAACTTGTTTTAAATCATATCAAAGACGGAGCATATCGAGATGAAATACTACATTTGGTAAGGAATTATAAGCCAAATAAAATAAAAACATCTGCGCTGAAGATAAGGATAGTGCTGACAAATCAACTTCCAATTCATTAGGCGCCCGCCGCCGAGCAGCGTGAAATTGATAAACAGATTTCGGATTTCAAAACATACTTTCGCTTTAGATCCTTTACATATTAACAAATATATATCGGAAATTCTATTTGATATAATCAAAAGTTTAAGCTTACTTTTATAAAATTGCTCTTACAGTCTGCAGAAAATAATAAGCCGGATGCAATTCGAAAATTAAGGAACAACGCAATCATCAACATTAACTGAAATAGATAATTAGATAATTTTAGCTTATACGTCCATTATACATAAAATGCGCACGCGAAAATGTATTCTGCACTTGCGCACACTCATATGCGCAGTCGTAAAAGGTCTTACGTGCACGCGTGAACGCCTCTGCGCTTGTGTCAACGTGGCGCATGCGCAGAAAGTTTTTAGTTTTGATGTCCGGATTATAGATCATTCCGAATTATGGGTGTCCGAATTAACGACTTTTGACTGTAATATTGTACTTGCATGTTTTACTTGCATTTTCTGGCTTTTCTGGTTCAGCAAAATCTAATTTCGACAGCAACATTTTACATCTGTCTCTTGAAATAGCATTTTTTATTGCTAAAGAAATTTCCCAAAGAAGGATTAGATGACCAATAATGAGGGAATTTCGGCACCCTATAGTAAGACATGACAAGCATAATTTCAGAGGGGTCTGTAGGGTGAATTATTTGTCCTAACTTTTTGAGTCATTGGTTTGTGCGTTGAGAGATCCAAACCATAAGACTTTTTGGAAATATCTTGAGAAACACGTCCAATTCAGTAGCTGAATGATTTAAGTTGAATAAAAAAACTAGGCGATGACTCTGGTGGAATTGTCATTCGAGGTTGAAAAGTTGAATCTGCATGAAACCATAAGATTGGTTTGCAGCCTGAAGCATTAGCTGATGGTATCTCATTAACTAATGAAAGTGATGCCATATCAGTATCAATCAAAGAATTGCTGTTCTTTGTATTTTGGGGAATGGTATCATGATCGATATTCATTTCACACTCGTCTGAATCGGATGAGTACTGCAAATTGTATGTTGGATCTTGGAAATTGGGATCGTCTATTTCATCATCCAAATTAATATCTTCGTCATCTGACTCTTCTAAAATTTTTTTGATTTCTTCATTAGTAAGTCCCCAGCGTCGAGTCATTTTAGATTGAATTAATTTGTGTCTAAATTAAAAATAATAAGCATTATTTCAAAAGTAACTGAAAAATATAATATCTAGAGAAATGATCACATAGGACTGTTGGGACAATGTGTTCCCACTGTCCAACATGAGAGGGGACACATATGTCCCGATAATAAAAACAGAAGTAAAACTTTGCCACTTACCAGTTCATTAGAGGTAATCCACTTAGTGAGTAACTTACCTGGCCTTAGATTTATGGATAAATCAATATTTAATCAAAAATAGGGGGTATTTTCCAAAACTAAACTATTTACATTCGTTGTGAATGGAATGAGCTGCTACAACACTTAAAAAATGTGGGAATTGCATTATGTACGGTAGTGCCATCTATGTTCTGTGAATGAAAATACCTTAAAAAATAATTAAGACACAATAACACGCCGATAATTCAGAAGTCAAACAACAAAAATCAGCGTTATATTTACAAAATTTTCACAGGACTAGTTTCGATGGTTTTACCGAACCACTATCCTCAGCTGCGAAACCGCAAATGAACAAGATAGGAAATAATGATTAGATAAGATAAGAAAGCCTGGACAAGAATAAGCAAGTGGCACCATCTGTTGGTGAAACCAGAACTAAAACATAATTTCTTTAAAGGCCGAAGGCAAATTTGGATTGGAATTAGGATCGTTAACTAGACCAGAAAAATTTTTATGAATGTTAAATGCCTCTAGAAAATCCAGTTCTCCAATGGAAGATGTTTTTTGAATAATTTTGGCAGCATAAAAATTGAAAGTGTGATTTTCGGACCAACAATGTTGAGCAACAGAAGACTTCTGTGTTTCCTTTTTTCTAACATATGCCTCATGTTCCTTGACCCGAAATGACCTTCAAAATATTGACCTTCAAAAATATTGGCAGGACTGGTGGGAAAGTCTCCTATTAGACAGAGAAGCGTTTCTATCCGAAAAGCATTTTTTGAAATTTGCTTGGGACGTATGTGTCCCATTAGACACGAAAGGGTTAATAAATATTTATGCATTTTGTTAAAGGCAGATACATGCTTTTTTCAGTCATATGCATAAATATCCATACATATTTCATATTTTTCATTTTTGGTATGTGCAAATATTAATTTCTGTGGATATACTATATTTTTCGAGTAAAGTAATTTACAATAATTTAGCATATACCTGAAATTTTTACATAAGAAATATGCATAAATATAATTTGAAAGAAAATTACATGCATTATTTTTAATACCCACTCAAAGGTAAGTTTTTCTTTGAAATTCCTCCACGATGGCATCTCTCTCTTTAGGCAGATAGCCTTTGCATGCTTTACTCTATTTAATAAAAATTTAGCCTGACTTATGTGCCTAATTACAAATATTTTAACATGCATAATTTTATACTTACATTTAGCCATCAAGTTTTAAACTTTTGACTTCAAACATGTTTTAGGATAAATTCATTATCAAATTCAAATCTTCTTTTTGGCAGAGCACACAATACCTGTTTTAGCAATTTTATGCAGTTTAATAATTCTCTGATAATATAATAAATAATAACTATCCATTTCACATTTAAACATTAACCACACTGTCATCTGATCGCAATCTTGAATGCCTTACTCTGCATAATATTGCTTCATTTGCCGAGTTCGCAAATGTATCCATCTTCTGTTCCACACATTTGTGTAAAGTGGTTACAAATCAAGGAAAATTTAACTTATTCGCTTATCTGTGTGTATATTTATTAATTTTGATGAGGATTGCAGCATTTGGTGGTAATTTTATTTTTTAATTAACTCAAATAAGTAAAACATGTAAGCCCTGAGTGATTATTTTTCAGTTATATAAAAATAAAATGATGAGTTTAAAATGAGCAACTATAAAGCCTCTCCTTTAAAAATTTTTAAAAAGTACATGTCACAATAATATGTGGATGAAAAAAATTATTTAAAACATTTGGAACACAAAATAAAAGTAGCGAATACTCTATCAAGGGTATTGAAAGACGCATACAATTTTAAAGGTACCATAAGGTATGGTTCATTCTTTAAGAAATTATAACATTTTTTCTAAAATCTATATTTCTGTAGTTCGACAGCTTAGAATTTCATAAAACAAATTCATAAGCAAAATCGTTGTTGTGTGATGTGATTTTTGCATAAATGTCACTAAACTATACAAATTGCTATTATCCATCACACTATGAATGTTTCTTTTATGCCGAAGTGTCCCGTTTTTCGATTTGTTTGGAACTGTCATGTGTTGAAATACTATCACAGCACTGTCAAGGCAGCTTCTGAATGTAAACAAAAACACCCCATCTGGAGACCAAAGCCTCGGAGCAGTGCTTCACTTGTAGTGCCAGTTTGGCCCTTCCTTCCTCTCTTAACTTCATGACTCAGAATGCTTAACATAAATTGCCTACAAAAACTACCTAGATATTTTCATAACTTTGCTTATTTTCAATACAATTATGCAGTGTAAATTCTTGATATGGTGCAATATTTGTATTTCTTTAGAAATGTTTCTATGACATTAAATTAAGTTAAACTCACCTGCAATGAGTTGAATTAATTTGAAATCACTGACTTCAAAGTCTTTCTTGAGCTGTTGCATCTTTTTTTTTCTATCATCATTGTTCTTGCTAACAGACAGCTCCGCAATTATATTCATAAGACGTCCACTCTTAGAGAGAAGTAATACAAAAGCAATTTAAAAATTTAATTATGTTATAAATAGGGTTATAAATAAGCACACAACTGGATATTTATGGCAATTTTCTGTTATCCAGAATGGATTTAGATATATATGTGTGTGCATACATATGTGCATTTCTGAATCCAATCCTGATAACAGAAAAGTATTAAACATTTTAATGCGTAAAATACAAGAAAAATACTAAAAAGTAGAAAACATAATGTTGGACTCACCAACTTAAACCAAACTTTGCATAACCATGCAGTACCTTAAAGTTAATATATTTGCAGATGTTTCTTGTACGTCTCTCAGAAATAAACAAATAAAAAATGGAAGCTAAATTTCAAAACATATCACTAACCTTTTCATGTCACCTATACAGACTAATTTTTTATGTACTTAAGCCATTTTGTCAACTATTCGATCAATAAGATTAAAAAAAAAAAAAAAAAAAATATCAACAGTTCCCTGATAAAAGACCACTGCATGAAAGAGCAAGCAATACTCCCCTCTTGAAAGAGAAAAAAAAAAAAAAAAAAAAAACTCTGATAATTGCCCATATGTCAAATATCCATATGGATGAAAGCGCACATAGATAAAAGCCGGCATTGGTATAAACCCACACTGATAAAAGCCCACATACATAAAAGGAGATATGATTTTTATAAATATAAAAATGCATGATTACAATTATAATAAGTATTGATCCTAATTATAATAAATCAAGTCAAGTATTTGAGTCTAGGGTTTTTTTTAATATAGATGTTTGAAAAATATGTCTGTCCATAATTTTGATCATTACCTTGTTTTAGTAAGATGAAAACAAATATTTTCTGATCTCAGATTAAGAGACTATCCGTAACGTTTCAGTGGTAAATCTGAAAATTTTACTTACTTACTATTTTATTTCATTTTGCTTATGTATTTTGTCTGCATGTGTGTGTAAAAATGAAAAAATATCACTGTGAAGTTCAACAAAAGCTAAAGAACAGAATAAATTATTTTTATAATTATAGCACAGAATATTTTCTTAATCTCTTTTAATTCTTAATATAAAATGTAAAGCAGTACCTTTGAGAACTTAAGCTTACAAAAAAAAGCATTTCATTTTCTTAATTATTGTTATTTTAAATTTTGCTTAAATCGTGTGCAAAAATCATTATTCTTTATTCTAAAAAATTTCTTTCAATTTAAAGAGAGACTTTCTTTTTATTTCTTTCCCCCTCCATTTCTCAATTTGATGCTATAGAGACAGGCTACGAGTACAATTGCCCGTGGATCCGGATCCCAAAATGCAGTGCGTTAGACTGGAGCTTCAAATTACTGTGCTGAGTGATTAAATGTAGTACTTATGGATTTTCAAAACCTAAGTTCAAACTGTATTCGAAGCAGCCTGAGACATACTTATGAGTGTAATTTTACTCTTACAATGTTATTTTCTTTAAATGCATCTTATTATGCAAATGACTATATCTTGCTTAAGTAATTGCTAAATATAGCAGTTATTATATAAATTATCCATAAAATTTACATGTTACACATATACAGCAGTTAGAATACATATTGTTATTATAGTAGTATATGTACAAATAAAAAATAATAGCAATAAAAACATACACACTTAATTACTATACTTAAACTTACTACTATTACCATTCAGTGAAACACAAGAAAAACTCAAGACATATAATGACAGAGTGAATTAAATGAGGCTATATACATAAATTTTAAAATGTTCAACACTAAAATCTTTTCACATATATTTTTATTACTTCAGCTACGAGTAGAAGTTTTATAGCTTACATGAAAGGCGTAGCTTAAAAATTGCACGACTGATGCTTACTGAATACAACATTTCATTTTTTTATTAATTTTTATTTAGCTAATTAATTAATGTTTTTGACATTTAAATTTTTAAGGAAAGTGCGAAATTACCCACTGCTTGGCGCATTTTTAAGAATTGCACATACTCGGTATTCATGTACACATCGACCTATTTTCACTTAAAAAACATCCCAGAATTGCACAAAAATGGCATTGCGCACTTTCTTGACTTTATCCATGTACACATTGACCTAATTTCATGTAAAAAGTCAAAGAAAATTGACAAAAATTAAATTCTTCTTACTTTTGTAAAAAGCGCTAAACAAATAAGTGGGTGATTCTGCACTTTACTGAAATTTTTACCTAAGCCACATGCTCAGATTTATTTCGAAAGGTAGAATGTCTGGAATTTTTTGATAAATAGAAATAAATGTTTATATCTTTAAAATTCTATCAATCAAATAAAAATGTTTTTTACCCACAGAACATAATATATATAAGTTTTTACACACATTAGCTGATTTCAACAAATAATAAACACTCTTTTTATCCTTCGAATTCCATAGAAATAACTCAAATAAAAGGTTAATTTTTGCTTAATTTTATATTTGTATGATAATTACAAGATGAAAATTACCACAGAAATATAAAACTCAACATTTTATTTAAGTTGGCTCAGCCTAAAATGAATTAATTCTTAATACAGTCAAAAGTCTTGAATCAGGACTCGTCGGGACTTCGTCGATTGCGGATTATCGATTTTTCCGGACAATAGATCATCAGTTTAAATCTGGTAAGATGGCATGCAGAAATTATAAAATTAAAAATGTGAAACCATAATTTATGAAATAAAGAACAATTATGGGTTGCTCTTTGGATTATGGTAACTTGGCGATTTTTTGGCGAAAATTTGACGACCAACTCTGCTACAGCAACTTTCTATTTTTTTTTTCGCCGCCATTTTGTCTTCACGAAGTAAAGACATGTTTCTTTTCTTTTTATTTACTGAACACTTTTTCCAACAATCTACTAGCCGAATTACACTTACGCTAGAAATTTTATGTAACAAAACTGCTTAATCATGACAAATATTAACTGCAAAATTGGGAAAAAGTGCACAATCGCAAACTCCTTGCGCGTTTTTCAGAATAGCACATACACATAAACTATTTACACGTTGACCTATTTTTACTTAAAAAAACATCCCAGAATTGCACAAAAATGGCATTGCACACACTCTTAACTTTATCCATCTACACTGTTATTTTCTCATAAATTACAAAAATTTGCATGAAAATGCAAAAAAATTCTGTGAATCTTTAAACTCGGTAAAAAGCACATATGAAATTACCTGATCGCGAAAAAGTATATACCCTTTCCAAGAATGAACATTTCCACGTATAAAATAAATAAAATATCCAAAAACTTTTACCTCTAAATTACCTATTATATTATAAACGTCACCAACGAATTCATACCGCAAACATTACAAATGGTTACAAATACTTAGTGTCAAATATTTAAATTATTTCCATACACGTTTAGTTCAACTGAAATGTATACCAAATCCCTACAAACATAAAATTCACAAAATAACTATCATTTAATTAACATATCACTAAACCATGTACACGTCGACTTATTTTTACTTAAAAAAACATCCCAGAATTGCACAAAAATGGCATTGCGCACACTCTTCACTATATCCATGTACACTGCTTTTTTCTCATAAATTAGAAAAATTTCACGAAAATGCATGAAAATACTCAACGTATTCTAAAATACTACAAACATATAACTCACAAAATCACGATCATTAAATTAAAATATAATTAAATTAAAAAACACTACTTAAAATATAAATAAGCACATACATTAAATTAATAAAAATTAGATTACAATCCTAATTACTTTAAACTAAATCATTGCTAATAACAATTTTTCAATAATACCATATAAATTTATTTACTCCTTACATTTAGAATAATGCATAAAAATAATATCCTCAAATGATTAAAAATTAATTATATTTTTCAATAATACCATATAAATTTATTTACTCCTTACATTTAGAATAATGCATAAAAATAATATCCTCAAATGATTAAAAATACTAACTTACCTAATCTTTATAATCTTCATTACGTGGCACGCACACCTCCACTATTTCATACAACACACAATGAAGCTTAACCCTTTGCGACACGCATATTTAAAATATATTTTAATCTTTAAAAAAATGCCTTAGAATAAGTCAGATGGACTTACTTAAGTGCCTTTAAGGCTTGAAAAAAATTCTGCGCTTTTATTTTTTACGGTGGAAGGTGGGATACCGTTTGTCCCACCATGCAACTAGCACATGTCTTATAGCATATTGGTGTACAGCAGGAAAAAAAAATCCTATGTGGAATGAATAAACAAAATAAAGCGTGCATTCTAAAATATTCATAATAAACACACTAAAATGCATTTTGTACTTTTTGCATATATGCATGACTTGTAAAATTTTGCATATGCACATTTTGCATATAGTATATATTTAATATTTTTAAATTTTAGGAACAAAAGAAAATATTTTCTTGAATATTATTTTAAGATTAAAATTTGATACTCGTACATATGATACTAAATAAAATATTAAAATTGGCACTTGATTCAAAAACATTTATATATGATTAAAATTGAAAAAAAATCATTTTTCATGAAACTTTGAAAAACATGTTGTTTCATTCTTTTGTTCTTCACATGTTTCACAGATCCAAAATGCTCGTCGTTCTTCTTTCGATATGCTGCAATATGCACTTCTTCTCCTGCTCGTTCTCTTTGGCGTTTTACCTACATTTTTTAGTCTTTTTTCTGGTTGTATGAACGGGATTTTAGTTTTTATTTGAACTGGGGATTTCAGTTTTCTTTTCAGCTCTTTCTTGCCTGCAAGTGCCATTAGACCTTCTATAACTGAGGGAAGAAAATCTTTCATTGTTTTTACATCATGATCAGGCTCGCGAACAAACTTGACTAAATGTGTTTACTATACTCGCATCTAAAAAGTAAAAAAAAAATCGTGTGCCACCATTTCTTGCTTTTGCGGTCTATTTCATATAGTCTGTCAGTTGATCAAACAAACTTGACTAAATGTGTTTACTATACTTGCATCTAAAAAGTAAAAAAAAAATCATGTGCCACCATTTCTTGCTTTTGCGGTCTATTTCATATAGTCTGTCAGTTGATCAATCAGTCGACATATCCCATATTCTTATTGTATGGATTAATGCTGTTTGGGCACAGTACTTTTTTCTCTTTTTTTTTTTTTGTCTTTCCATCTCGCTCTTTTCTATTAATTTCTTTCATTTCAGTTGCCTTTTCCAAGCAAGACAGGATAGAAACGGATCTTTTATCCTTCCATTTTATGCAATAAATTGAATCATCGCTAACTGAAAAGTCTATATATTCTCTTGACATAAATTTGTCTTTTAAAATTTGGGTAGATATTTCCGATCCATATTTACAGTGCCACATGCATAGATGGGTCTGTGTCTTTAAAAAGCGAAACAAATTATAACTACTTCCGTTTCTTCTTCAGCAATAACTTCAACCTCAGTTATTCTCTCCTGGATTTCAATTTCATCTAAATCAGAACTGACATCTGAAGTATTTGAGTCACAATCGGATGGCAATTCAGCAAAAAGATCCAAAGCTTCCTGAGTTGTTAATTTTTTTGTAGACATTTTAGCACATCAGAGCATACAACGGATGTAAAAGCGCGCACAATCACGAAAAAAGTAGATGCGAAAAAGAAAAGAAAAAATAATCGTGAGTGCTGCCATCTATTGAGCGGAAATTCAAGTGTGTGGTGGGACAAATTTTAACCCACTTATTTCAACTGCAAAATTAATGTTATAAAATATTGAATCCAATTAAGATTTTTGAAAATAAAATACCTTTGAATATTAAAAAGAATCATACATATCATAAATTGTATACCAAAATTTTTAAAATATGGAAAAATGCGAGATACATGGATATCACTCTTGTGATCCTATTTTGAATATTTTTTGCTTATAAACTTAATCCCTGGTATAGTAGTAACATATACTGAGAAAAATAATAACTAAAATAGATTATTTTTAAAAGATTAGAAAATTTCTAACGGAAATTGCTAAGTGAGAAAATAAATATTAGTCAGATGGGACATATATTGACCCACCATGCTGCAAAGGGTTAATACAAAATAATATAGTACTACAGTTTTCCAAATTCCCCCTTTTCCGATTAAAGAACTGTAATTCATCCATTAATGTCACATGACGTATCTCATGATCTCTCATTTCCCTCACACAAAATAATGTGTAATCGGAACTGAGTACTTCTCACATTATTCCCAAAGTCCTAGGTAGTAACCTTTATCGCCTCCAAAATGTCGCCAAACTACCAGTTACCATATTCAAAAGATCAGCCCAATTATGATCTAAAAGGTATCAAAATTTGAAAAAAAAAAAAAAAAAAAAAAAAAAAAAGAACCTTAATATTTATTTGTTTACTTTATTAAACATTTCTATCAATGTAAGTTGTTTAAGTTGCTTCGTTTTATGTGATAATACTTTCTCTTTAATTCTATTAAACAGACATAATTTCTTGTTCAGTTACAAAGTTCTGCTGTTCAAGTCATATAACTGCCGTGTCGAGAGTACCGACTAATTTGTCAATCGAAATTTTTTGGTTTTCAATAACCTCTGTGTCACTCTCTTCACTATCGGAAGCGAATTATAATGACGAGGAATTTCATTTAATTCACATCAGAGACGGAGTACATCGAGATGAAATACTACATTTAGTAAGGAATTATAAGCCAAATAAAATAAAAACATCTTCCCTGAAGATAAGGATAGTGCTGACAGATCAAATTCCAATTCATTGTGCGTTGCGACATTCCCCATAATTGAAGGGGTATCAGGTTTATAAAGTACAAGCTGATAATACATGATAAGGGGGAAGAAATTCGTAAATTACAAAATTGAATATTATATTTTAGTAAAGTAAAATGATATATATATAATATATATATCTGGAAAAAACAATATACAATATTTATGTATTTACATGTACATATAGTATATAGCACCATAACTATCAATTGATCACAATTTTTATTTTGCCAGGATATGGAATTTGTTTAGGAAAAACAATAAAACCACTTTTCAACCTGAAGAAAATTACTTTAATATATTTTTTACAGAATAAATTTTTACGTGACGAGTTTTTTCCTTCCTAATTTAAGTGACATTTAACATGTAATGACAGTGTAAAAACCACAAAAGAAAAGTATTCCTTATAATTCTGCTGAAGTTATTCATGAAAATGCTTTCAGTTTATTTATACAAAGCATATTTTCCTTCTACTTTACTTTTAAATATATAATATGGCTATTCGAAAATTGACTTATTAGCTTTATTAGTTTAAAAATTGAACCAATTTAGATTCTTCCAGTTAGAGATTTTCAAAATAAGATGAAGACCGTTAACTATATGGGTGAGATTGTTTTCATAAAATAAATTAAACTTTTTAAAGCTTCCAGAGAGGAAAAACTTCAATCACAAAAATATTATGCACTAATCTGCCAAAAATTCCATTCTATTTATGTCCAAACTTAGAAAATGCTATTGCTCAATTATTACAAAATGACATGAGGATTATCTACTTAAATAGATGAATGCTTTTATGGAGGACTTTCAGTGACATTGGTTCGTATTTTTATAATATGTGGGCCAAGCTAAGGAAGTGGTATACTTTTCATCAGAAATCAAATCTTTGTTGAGCTATAAAAGTTTAGCTGTTTTAGTCATTTGGCAACAGGTGACTATTATATTATGATAGGGTAAATTATCTGCAAGGTGTTTGCGATAATTCTCATGCTTTTTTCGTAATCAATTAAGTGACTATTTGGAAAGTTTGCATTAATAAAAAAGCAATTATTACAAATTTATTTCAAACGAACATTCATCTTTCATGAAATTCGAATTTCTTGAACTCAAATTTTCTGGCAAGTTGTTCCTTTCTTGAATTTTTTAAAGAATATTTTCTTAACATTCCTTTATTGATAAGTCAAAATCAGGAATTTCCCCCCCCCCCATGGAAATCATACTTCTAATGTCTTTTGTGAAATTTTGAATATGAAATAATTTACTTCTTTTAAGAGAAACTACCTGCTTTCATGTGAAGTGTAAAAAATGTACTTGAGAAAAAGTAAGATATTTTATTAATAAAATGTACAATTTTTCCCTTTGAAAAAACCGAAAGATACACTGCTTCCCATTCTCCACTTTTATTCTTTGCTTTAAAGCATCTAATCAATTATTGATAAATTTTTCATCATTTTGTTGAGGCCATAAAAGTCCGGAGATATCTTCCACTGCAATCTGCTTTCTAAATACCATTTAAATTTATTTTACAAACGTTTCTGAATACACTCGTTATTTATATGCGAATCAGTTATGGGGAAATGTGCAGAATCATCCATTGCATCACGTGTTTCTCAAAATTACGCGCCATATAAGTGGGCGATTCTACATCAACTTGAAAATAACAAGTCAAAGAATTGCACAAACTCGGTATTCACGTACACATCGACCTATTTTCACTTAAAAAAATATCACAGAATTGCACAAACTTGGCATTGTGCATCCCCTTGTCCATGTACACATCGATACATGACATATAAGTGGGGCAATTCTGCACTTTATCTCAGTTATTCTTTACCAGTTTTAACTATGTAATGATGATTTGAGATGATACAAAAAAGCAAGCAGCATGTCTTCCAGTTTACATGCTTTAACTAAGTGCATAAAAAAAAAAAAAAAAAAAAAAAAAAAAAAAAAACTGATTATTAATTCTGAAATTTTTAAGCTAATACTAAAGTAAATACCAATGCAATATGCAATGAAGTTTGACCATTAAAAAAAGGCTGCCTTATATGTCGCACAGTGAAAATATAAAAACAAATGATCAGCTAGCTTGTTTTGATTCATGACATATTTTCTGTGGTTAAAAACTGAAATAAAAAGAGTTTGTATAAATGAAAGATTTTCTTCCATAGAAGTACCACTAAATTTGAAGGAAAAATATTTCTTCAAATTTAAAATTTCGGACTTTCTACATCTCCAAGCATACAAAACAGTTATTAATATGTAGAACGGCTACTAATTATGGAATTCAATATTTTGAGTATTACATTATTTATTTTATCATCATCCAATCAAACTGTACTTTGCTTGCTAATTGATACTAACCGTGTCTTTGGATACTTTAGCACCCCTAGGTGGACGCACTGGTGTGTAATAATCTTTTGCAGACATTGTTTAATAAAAATAAATTTCGTGCAAATATTCTGCTAATATTTTATATAGCTGATAAATTTTGTTAGAAAAGCAGAATATCCATAGTAATTTTAAATGTACAAATACCACGTCCCTTTAATGAAACCATGAATAGTTAAAACAGAAACAAGTCGCACGGGCGTTTTTAAAATCTACTGTTCATTTAAGAGATGAGTTGAAGAATTTCCTTCCTTCTTAATTGTTCCTCAGTTTTGAGTTTATTTCCTAAGTCGAAAATACGAATTAAACAATTTAATCGAAAACAGATGAATGGATCAATTTATAACGTAAAGATTTCTAAAAATTTATCTGAAAATGCTTTCGGTAAATGCGCTTCAATATCTATCCTTTTATTAGGACAGGGTAAACCTTCCATTACGTAAAATTATAATGTTGCATAGCTTATTTTGTTTTATAACTTGAATGTCATGACATTCCTGATGAGGTTTATTTTAATTTTAATACCTTCAAAGAGCAAAATATTTGTTAAAATAACCATAGAATTCAAGGAATCTTCTGGAGGTTGAAGTTCTTGTGGATGAATATGTGGGATCATTCCTATCAAAATATAACCATTATTTGTTGATGGCGGTTTATTTGTTCACTTCTTAATTTTACTTTAAATTTACTTTACAAGTTAGGAGGTAAATCCTAAAAGATATTGCATTCATATTTAGCATTTAAATCCTTTCGATGTTTTACTGCAATTTCAAAGCACCGAATTCATTACAGTCTTTATTTTAAGCAAACATATTAACTAATCCTATTGACGTGATTTGAATATAAGTATTTGAAGGTTCGCAAACTGTCAAAATGAGAAACAGTAATTATTTTGCTACAAATTATGAAATAAGTGATCATCTCTATGATTTCATATCATTCGTTTGTGAAATTTTGTGTACGAAATTAATTTTTTATGAACGGTAATTTTATTTTTGCTATCAGCATATTATATTTTGCTATGAATTTGGTTTCGTTGATGGATTTGATATTAGCATGGAAAGTAAGTTGAACTTTATCTTTTAGTAATGCTTTTATTCATTTTCACAGTTTAACGAGAGATAATTTAAATACCTCCCTTGTGTATTACAGTATTTTCATTTTATGATCTGAACTTCAACTGCTGTATGCGAACATATTGCTTATCGTTTTTCATGTAATGCTATTTTTCAAGGATCGAAAAGTGATTCCCGAAATCGATAGGAATAGGCCATTGCAGGCCAGAAGCCCTTGGTCAGAACTGATTAGTTCAAGGATGATTTTTTGAACTGAATGTAAATGTTTGGGGGTTTAATCCTAGTAAAATCCTTGTATAGGGTGCAGCCTTGGCGTGATTTTGAAAATTATCGCCAACACCAAAAATGATCCAAAGAACGTCGCGATTTTGAAAATTATCGCCAACACCAAAAATGATTTAAAGAACGTCTATATGCTATACACTATATACTATATGTGTACATACATAATATATACTATATATAACTATATACAGGGGCATAGCTAGAGTTTCCAGCGCTCGGGGGCAACTGAAAAATTTGCGCCCCTTTCTGTGTGCCAAAAATGGAAAACATTTCATTAAAATATTTCGTAGCATGAATTTGACGCCCCTTGGATGCTGCGCCCGTTGACAGATGTCCCCCCTTGCCCCACCCTAGCTATGCCACTGACTATATATATTCTTTGAATGGCCTGTTTCCTCCTCATCGTACATGTCCCGTTTTTACTGCTCATCATAAAGTCGCCAAAAGTAGCCAAATCCCGTGTGCATCGGAGGGTAGAGTAGACTTTAAGGTATCCCTTGTATTATGGCGAAGTTGTTTGATTTATCGCCAAGTTGTTTCATTTATGGTAGCCTGAGTAGTTGAATGTTATAGAAACCCTACTGTGACGTAATCGGATGCATGATTCTGGGAAATTTTGAATCATGAGATGTTTTGTAAGCGTTTTTGTGGTGTGTGTTGCTTAAGAAGCAACTTTATTTTTGATTCTTTAGACGGTAGAATGGCCGAATGTAGTAAGATTAATTTGAAGTTTCTGTATGATTTGGAGTGAAAGGGGAAAAGAGCTTTAATTGACTGGTATGTAAATGAAGGGTACTAAGTAGCCAATATTAGTGTCCTGTATGTAGGAAGGATATGCGTCTAGTCGAAGGTAAAAACCGTTTAGATGGATTTGAAGGAAGAAAGGTTCAGATGGTCACTATGTGAAGCGTTCGATCAGAAAGAATACCTGGTTTAAAAAAAGTCATTTGAGTATGATTGATATTTTGATTTTTACGTGGCTCTGGATGTACGAATCGAACTCGAAAATCATGGTAAGTGAATATTTGCCTTTGGTAGTGCTTAAATGTATAACATGTTTTTATTTTGGTTGATCTTTACATTATGGTAACTTGGCGTTTTTTTGGCGAAAATTTGGCGACCAACTCTCCTACAGCAACCCTCTATTTTTTTCCTCGCCGCCATTTTGTCTTCACAAAGTAAAGACATGTTTCTTTTCTTTTTATCTACTGAACACTTCTTCCAACAATCTACTAGCCGAATTACACTTATGCTAGAAATTTTATCTAACAAAACTGCTTAATCATGACAAATATTCACTGCAAAATAGGGAAAAAGTGCACAATACCATACTCCTTACGCGTTTTTCAAAATAACACATACACATAAACCATGTACACGCCGACTTATTTTTACTTAAGAAAACATCCCAGAATTACACAAAAATGGCATTGCGCACACTCTTCACTATATCCATGTACACTGCTTTTTTCTCATAAATTAGAAAAATGTCACGAAAATACATGACAATTTTCTCAATCTTTAAACTCGGTAAAAAGAACATATATGAAATTACCTGATCTCGAAAAAGTATATACCCAAATATGAACATTTCCACATATAAAATAAATAAAATATCCAAAAACTTTTACCTCTAAATCATCTATTATATTATACACGTCACCAACGAATTCATACCGCAAGCATTACAAATACTTACAAATACGTGTGTTACAATTACGTGTTACACTGCTTTTTTCTCATAAATTAGAAAAATTTCACGAAAATGCATAACAATTTTCTAAATCTTTAAACCCGGTAAAAAGAACATATATGAAATTACCTGATCGCGAAAAAGTATACAGTCAAAAGTCGTTAATCTGGACTCGTCGGGACTTCGGCGATTCCGGATTATAGATCATCAGTTTAAATCTCGTAAGATGGCATGCAGAAATTCTAAAATTAAAGATATGAAACCGTAATTTATGAAATAAAGAACAATTATGATCTAAAGGGTATCAAAATTTGCAAAAAGAAAAAGCTTCATATTTATTTGTTTACTTTATTAAACATTTCTTTCAATGTAAGTTGTTTAAGTTTTGCTTCGTTTCATGTGATAATACTTTCTCTTTAATTCTATTAAACAGACATAATTTCTTGTTCAGTTACAAAGTTCCGCTGTTCAAGTCCTATAATTGCTATATCGAGAACACCGACTAATTTGTCAATCGAAATTTTTTCGTTTTCAATAACCTCTGTCACTTTCTTTGCTATCGAAAGCGAACTATAATGACGAGGAACTTGTTTTAAATCATATGAAATACTACATTTGGTAAGGAATTATAAGCCAAATAAAATAAAAACATCTGCGCTGAAGATAAGGATAGTGCTGACATATCAACTTCCAATTCATTACGCGCCCGCCACGGCGAGCAGCGTGAAATTGATAAACAGATTTCGGATTTCAAAACATACTTTCGCTTTAGATCCTTTTCATATTAACAAATATATATTGGAAATTCTATTTGATATAATCGAAAGTTTAAGCTTACTTTTATAAAATTGCTCTTACAGTCTGCACAAAATAATAAGCCGGATCCAATTCGAAAATTAAGGAACAACGCAATCATCAACATTAACTGAAATAGATAATTAGATAATTTTAGCTTATACGTCCATTATACATAAAACGTGCATGCAAAAACGTATTCTGCACTTGCGCACACTCATATGCGCAGTCGTAAAAGGTCTTACGCGCACGCATAAACGCCTATGCGCACGTGTCAATGCGGCGCATGCGCAGAAAGTTCATACCGCAAACATTACAAATGGTTACAAATACTTAGTGTCAAATATTTAAATTATTTCCATGCACGTTTACGTAAATTACTTTACTTCCACCTTACATTTAGAACAATGCATAAAAATAATATCTTCAAATAATTAAAAATACTAACTTACCTATTCTTCTTCAGAATCTTGATTACGTGTCCGATAAACTTTTCTTATTTCTGTTTCAGGATCTTTAAAATCATACTTATAGTTCACACCAAGGTACCAGGTAAAATAAATAACTTAATAAAACATCTTTACTTCTATCTCGCACAACCTTAAAGAAACACTTATTACTACCCCTTTCAATCTCACTAAATACCCATTTTGAATTCACTTTAGTTAGGGCCAATGGATCCAAAAATTAACGAACACTGTTTCACACAACACAGAATAAAGCCAAATACAAAATTTCCAGATTTTTTCCCGATTTCCCCCCTTTTCCGATTAAAGAACCGTAATTCGTCCATTAATATCACATGACATATCACATGATCTCTCATTTCCCTCACACAAAATAATGTGTAATCGGAACTGAGTACTGCTCACATTATTACCAAAGTCCCATGTAGCCTCCGAAATGTCGCCAAACTACCAGTTACCATATTCTAAAGATCAGCCTTTATTTTCTTATGCTATCCCTTTGCTTGGTTTAAAATGTATTTTATTGACATTATGTATTTTTTGTTTGCCTATATTGTAGAATTTGGTGCTCCTTTGAATTTGTAAGTGAAAATATATCGATGTGTACGTGGACAAAGTAAAGGGAGTGCACAATGCAAGTTTGTGCAATTCTGGGATATTTTTTAAGTGAAAATAGGTCGTCGTGTACATGGATAAAGTCAAAGGAGTGCACAATGCCAATTTTGTGCAATTCGCGGATTTTTTTTAAAGTGAAAATAAGTCGATGTGTACATGGATACCAAGTTTGTGCAATTGTTTGTCTTGTTATTTTGGCTTTGTCTAGGGACGGATTTTTGGCGCAAAAATCGCCGCTTCGCAAGCCAAAGCAATGAGTTGGAGAATTCCAAATCGGTATCCATGTACCGCCAATAATCGCCAAGGGGTACCCTAAACTATACTTATACCAAATGTTTTACAGTAAAGAAGTTTGTGTAATTTACATTCACTGAATATATTTATGATTTGTATTTTTCCGCAGCGGATCCATTGGCGCCGATGCGTATTTATTTGCCAAGCTCACCAATGGCTAATCCAAAGAATATGTATTGACTTTCCGCTTATCTTTGGAATATGGTAACAGGTTGTTTGGCGACATTTTGGTAAGGCAATAAAGGTTACTAGCTAGGACTTTAGCAGTGTACATGAATAAAGTCAAGAGTGTGCGCAATGCCATTTTTGTGCAATTCTGAGATTTTTTTTTAAGTGAAAATAGGTTGATGTGTACATGGATGATACCGTGTATGTGCTAGTCTTAAAAACGCGGCAAGCAGTAGCCAATTCTGCACTTTCTCCCAATTTCGCACCTAATCTGATTAAGTATTTCATCATGATTAAGTATTTTTGTTCGATAAAAGTTCTAGTATAAGCGTAATTCGGCTAGCAGATTGTTGGAAAAAATGTTGAGTTAAAAAAAAAAAAAAAAGCCTTTACTTGTGAAAACAAAATGGCATCCAAAACAAAACTAGCAGGTTGCTATAGCAGGGTTAGTCGCCAAAAAATCGCCAAGTTACCATAATCCAAAGATTAACCTGTCTTTCTTTGGCTAATCGGCCACGATTTTATCGGTGTATAGTCAAAGAATATGTATTGTTAGACATTCTTTGATATATTTAAGTTGCAAGATATTTATCATATGGAAGCCATGATTTTAGCGGTGTACAAGTCAAGTTATAAGATATTTAACATATACAGTCAAAAGTCGTTAATTCGGGCACCCATAATCCGGAATGATCTATAATCCGGACCTCAAAGCTTCAAACTTTGTGCACATGCTTCACGTTGACGCATGCGCGTAAGGCCTTTACTGCTGAGAATATGCTTGTGCGCGTGCGCAAAATACGTTTACGAATGAGCGTTTAATGTATAACGGACAGTATAAGCTAAGCTAAAATTATTTAATTATCTATTTCAGTTAATGTTGCAGATTGCGTTGTTCCTTAATCTTCGAATTGGATCCGGCTTATTATTTTTTGCAGATTGTTAGAGCGATTTTATAAAAGTAAGCTTGAACTTTCGATTATGTCAAATAGAATTTCTGATATATATTTATTAATATGTAAAGGATCTACAAAGCGAAAGTATGTTTCAAAGTTCATTAAACAAAAAGTGGAATTGCTACAAAAAATGGATAAAGGCATATCCTTTGTTTATCTAAACTTTAACGTTTGTTTATCTAAACTTTGTTTATCTTTAACCCTGGGGCGTCGCGCAATGAATTGGAAGTTGATCTGTCAGCACTATCCTTATCTTCAGGGCAGATGTTTTTATTTTATTTGGCTTATAATTCCTTATTAAATGTAGTATTTTATCTTGATGTACTCCATCTTTGATATGATTTAAATCAAATTCCTCGTCATTATAATTCGCTTCCGATAGCGAAGAAAGTAACAGAGGTTATTGAAAACGAAAAAATTTTAATTGACAAATTAGTCGGTATTCTCGACACAGCAGTTATAGGACCCGAAGCGCCAACGGGTTCTTTGTGGATGAAAACCCGCCAAAAAACCTGAAAGCTTTCAGTTTTTATTTTATGCACAAATGGGTGTTTTTTTTTAACATTTCGTGTGTTACCTTTATTAAATATCATGTTCTTCGCACTTAAACCATAAAATTCGATTCAACAGCAATATCAAAAAGTGCATATCTTTAGAATTTCTGATACACAATCTCGCGGCTAGAGATAAAAAAAAAAAAATTTTTTTCTGAAGTGTTCCATTTTTCACTTTGAAATCGATTAATTTCTTAATCAAAAACTCATAAATGCTTTACAAAATATGAAAAAAATTTTCCAAATTTGGTCTTCCAGATGCCCATATTCGGATAGAGACATATGTTATTCAAAATTTGATGGCTCTAGGGACCGTTGTTTTATCACAATATAAGAAACATACATTCATTTATGCAGATTCTTCATTATTTAATTTCTTAAAATATAACACATGGCAATAATATTTGGTGGCAACAATTTGAAAAGTGAAACAGACATTTAAGTTTTCAACGCAAAATACCAAAACGAAATTGGACTAAATTTTTTTTTACTTTATAGGTGATAAAAATACATGAACTAAAAACAACATGAAATAGTTGTTTTTAGTTCTTGATCATTTTAAGTAAAAATAAGATTGTAGAGTTGTTTAACTATGAAAAATTTTAAATCAAAATTGCCAAACATAAATGCAAATAAATTCAACATAAACATTATTTTATGTATTATTTCCATGCTGAATTGTAGCTATGATTTTCAACACTGCATGGCCAACTGAAGATTTATGCCCCTTCATGTTTACCAAGAATATAAAACATTTAAGTTTAAAACTTCATAACATCCGAGGACATACCTGATTCCATGCTTAACTTCTAATATTATCCCTTGAAATTTTGGTAGTGTCTCCATGCAGATCTGTTTGCACTCCACAATTTTATATTTAGCCTGCGTGACCCAGAATATTGCAAGAGCTAAAAAATGTGTTACTTAGGGCTATTAGTTTCATTTTGGCATCTTGCATTGAAAACTTTGAATGCCAGTTCATTTTTCAAACTGTTGCCACCAAATATTATTGCCCTGTGTTATATTTAAAGAAATTAAATAATGAAGGATCTGCACAAATGTATGTATGTTTCTCGCATTGTGATAAAACAATGGTACCTACAGCCATCAAATTTTGAATAACATAATCTTCCACAAATATGGGCATCTATAAGCCTTAATTTGAAATTTATTTTATCCATTTCATATTTTGTAACACTTCAATGATTTATTGATTAACAAACTCAATGATTTCAAGGTGAGTAATGACAAAACTGTACGGGGGGGGAAGCTTTTATCTCCAGGGCGTAAGACTGTGTATCAGAAATTCTAAAGATATGCTCATTTTAAAATTATTTTGCGATATTGCTGTTGAATTGAATTTTATGGTTTAAGTGCAAAGAACATTTAATAACTAAATGTAACACACAAAAGGTTATAAAAACATCCTTTTGGGCGTGATGTAAAATTTGAAAGCTTATTGTTTTGTCTTTGTACTGTTTAGTTAAAGGAAGGGGAGGAGATAACAACGAAAGCTCCTGCTTCTGGGTGTAGGTATATGATTCTGGTTAGAGTAGAACGAAGGGTACCCTTTGTATTATCGCAAAGTTGTTTCATTTATGGTAGCCTGAGTAGTTGAATGTTATGGAAACCCTATTATGACATACCGTATTTGACGGCATATAAGATGCACTGGCATATAAGACGCACCCTTATTTAAAAGGCCACACACATGTAGATGTAGAAAAAGTTATGTGTGTCTAGACCTTTATCTGGGCTAAAAATAGCATTCAGTATTGAAAGTTAACCTGTGTCCTTCACATATAAGACACAAGTAACTTTTTTTTGAGACCAAATTTAGGAAAAAAAGTGCATCTTATATGACGTCAAATACGGTAATTGGTTTTATGCTTGCAGTAAATTCGTAAGGGCTTGTGGTGTGTGTGTGTGTTGGTTAGGAAGTATATTGCTTATTTTGTGGTTTAGATGGTAAAATGGCTGAATGTGGTAAGATTAATTTGAAGTTTCTGTATGATTTGTAAAGAAAGGGGGAAAGAGCATTACTTGACTGGTGTGTAAATGAAGGTTAGGTGCCTTCTTTGTAGGAAGGAAATGTGCATGGTGGAACGTCAGAAATGCATATGACCGTATGCATCAGAAATGCATACGGTCGAACGTTGCTACGGAGGAAATTTTTGACTCCTATTTTGTGAATTTATGTGGTGACGCCAGTATACAGATTCTACTTCAGATCATTTTAGGAGATTTTTAGATGCTGTTAAGGAATTTTGTTTGACTGAAGACATGTTAATTCGTAAATAAGGTAAATGGATATTTCCTTTGTGTAGTGCAAAGAGGAATTTCCTTTTTCATGTTATTTCATTGTTTGATTTAAAATGTAGTTTATTGAAATTATATATTTTTTTGCTGGCTGCTCCTTTGACTTTTTAAGTGAATATAGGTTGATGTATACATGGACAAAGTTTAGGGAAAGCGCAGAGCCTAGTTTGTGCAATTCTTTGAATTTGTTTAAGTGAAAATAAGTCGATATGTACATGGACAAAGTCAAGGG
Organism: Stegodyphus dumicola; assembly: GCF_044657685.1. Classification (NCBI taxonomy): domain Eukaryota; kingdom Metazoa; phylum Arthropoda; class Arachnida; order Araneae; family Eresidae; genus Stegodyphus; species Stegodyphus dumicola. The sequence goes on from NC_140770.1 coordinate 32,161,043, forward strand.
AGTGCGCGATGCCATTTTTGTGCAATTCTGTGATATTTTTTTTAAGTGAAAATAGGCTGATGTGTACATGGATACCGCGTTTGTGCAGTTCTTTGTCTTGTTATTTTGACTTTGTGTAGTGGTGACTTTTTGGCCCAAAAATCACCGCCACACAAGCCAAAATAACAAATCAAAGATTTGCACAAACTCGGTGTCTATATGCCGCCAAAAACTGCCAAGTTTCGTCAAGGGATACCCATGTTCTTTGTAATCAGCATTGCAGTGAAGTACATGATGTCACCTTTCTTTCAAGATCTTTTTATTTATCAGATGCTGTAAGGTTATGTTTGTTAAAATTTTTGTATAATTTAGAAATTTAATTTCAATATCACTTCAGACTGTATAGATGCTAACAGTGAAAGATTAAACCTTGTAAGATATTTTCTTGCTCCTTACTGCATGCTTTGCGATATAATCGGAAAGCACATCTGTCTAGCATTGGAAGATCTATAGTTTGAATCCTAGCTGGGTCTTAGCAGATTATCTCACTTTTCCTGATTCTGAAAATCTCTAAAAAAGACTACAAGTGGTGCCTGACCCTAAAAAGGTAATGGACAATAATTTTTCATTACCAGCATTTGGCATTTTTGGAGAGAATGTAAGGTTATTTTCTTTCTCTGTACCGTGTGCCTTAATGGTGTAGTTGGAATGCACGTCTCCCAGTGTTAGGTCTAGAGTTCAAATCTGGCTGAGGCAGTGCCAGATTTACGTATAAGCTGCACAAGCTGTAGCTTAGGCTCCCCACTTTCTTAGAGCTACCTCTAACAATTTTACCATATCTCATATAAAAAAATTGACTCATTTCCCTCACAAAGGGCCCCATATCTCGAATAGCTTAGGATATCGTCAAATCTGAATCCGGTCCTGGGCTTAGAGCGTAGTGGGTTATCTCACCCGACTTCAAACAATTATGGAAAAGACTCTACACCTTTAGGTTTAGAAATCTGTCATTGTTAATACATGCTAAAGAAATTAAATGCTCTCTGAAAAATTGGCAGAAGGAAATACTTTATGTTAAAAATTCTAAAAGAATATTTGAAATATTGTTTTCCAGTTTATTTTATGATCCAGTTTATTTGAAGTTAAAAATCCTACAATTATTAGTATCATCATTGAGGAAGGATATGTGTGGAAAATTCATCATTAAATAAAAAATAAAGTGTGCATCACATATATATAATTTCTCTTTGTAGATTAATTTGTAGTCATAAATGTGTATTTGTTCATGATTTCAAGACAATTGGGTTTGGAAAAGGGGCGCAAAAGTAATTTTAATATTTGATTTTTACAAACAAGTAATAAAACTATGTTAAAAAAACACTTTGCATAGCAATGGAGAATGTGGCACGCAGAACAAACGAATTCTCTTTTATATATAGTGCCTGAAAATTAAAAAATATATAAATAAATAAACTTGAAAGTACTGATGTATACTCCTGTCTTTCACATTAACATCAGTGTGAAATTAAACAAATATTTTAATGATATCTGAAAGTCTTAAACACTGCTTCTGTAGTAAATTTTGCTAATCCTTTTTTTGCAATCTAATATAATCAAATATGCACATTAAAATGGGAAAATAGTAGTATGCCATATTTAACAACTAATAATTTTTAATGTAAAAGTTTTTTTTTTTTTTAAGATACTATCAATATAAGAAGAAAAACTGATAATAAAAAGAAATAAACTTTAAATAAATAAGTTACAGAGAGAAATTTTATGTAAAATCTATTGCGAAAAAAGTATGCATATATAATATTTTTAGGTAAAAGTATATTTTAGGATACCCCTTGGCGAAACTTGGCGATTTTTGGCGGTACATGGATACTGAGTTTGTGCAATGCTTTGACTATTTTGGCCTGTGTAGCGGCGATTTTGGTGCTTAAAAATTGCCGCTACGCAAGCCAAAATAAGAAGTTAAAGAATCGCACAAAATCGGTATCCATGTACACATCGACCTATTTTCACATAAAAAAAAAATTTCCGCGAATTGCACAAAAATGGCATTGTGCACTCCCTTTATCCATGTATACATCGACCTATTTTCACATAAAAAAAAAATCCCCAAATTGCACAAACTATGCTTTACGCACTCCCTTGAGTTTGTCCATGTACACATCGATACATTTTCATTTAAAAAGTCAAAGGAGCACCCAATTCTACAGTAGAGGCAAACAAAAAATACATAATCTCAATAAGCTACATTTTAAACCAAACAATAAAATAACACAAAAAAGGAAAAACCTGTTATGTATTTTAGCACTACACAAAGCAAAAATCCCCTTATCTTATTTAGAAATTTGTTTGTCTTCAGTCTGTGGCACACAAAATTCCTTAACAGCATCCAAAAACTTCCCAAAATTATCTGAACTGCAACCCATATATCCGCGCCGCTACAGAAATTCACAAAAATAAAAGTCAAAATATATATTATGTAGTTTCGGACTATGGCTACTAAGTAAACCTTCATTTACACAATTAATTCACTTTTCCCCTTTCGTTCCAAATCGTACAGAAACTTTAAATTGATTCAGCCATTGTAATGTCTAAGCAATGTGCTTCTTAAGCAACACACACCACAAAAGCCTTTGAAAACATGCCATGATTCAAAATTTCCCAGAATAATGCAAACGATTACATCATAATAGGGTTTTCATAATGTTCAACTACTCAGGTTATCATAAATGATACAACAACTTGGTGAAAAACGAAACAACTTGGCGATAAATGAAACAACAACTTCGCGATAATACGAGGGGTACCTTAAAGTCACATCTACCCTATTTTTAATATTAATATTAGAAATGAACTTTTTAAAGAAATGCTGAGAAAATATTTATACAATGGAAAAATTTATGAATGGTGTTTAAAAATAATTCTAAATGCCAACTAATTCTAAGTTCTGTTAATTTATAAGCTAATATTTTGGAGAGGGCGGCAGGGATATGTGTATGGTGAAGCAAATATGATTTAAATATTAAGAAGTGAACACTAATCAAAAATAAAATGCTATGGGAAGGAATATAGAATAATAATGTTATGTACGATAAATTTAAGAAAGTCAATAGTTAAAATGAAATACTTGGAAAGGCTATGCATGAATGGCAAGTCTTATTTCTTTACAAATTATTTTTTGCTGCAAAAAAGATTGAACTATAAATTTTAATATTTCAAAATATATGTGAAAGAAGGGAATTATTTTTGTATATCATTATATGAACTTATTGAAATATTAGATTTTTTTCAAGCCAGGGAACATGATAAATCATCAGAGCGCTTGCTCGGATTGGAACCAAAGATCTTCCAACTGCGAGCTGGAAATGTCCATGACATATTTATACCATAGAGCATAAGGGAATGTGTTAAAATTGTTATTAAGTCATGTCACATATGAAAAATGAAACTTCTCTTTGTGTTAAAATTACTATAAGGTATTTCTCCCGCTTACCTAGTGTGCCGTCGTGGTGTAGTGGTTCTGCACGCTGGGTCGCATTCCAGAGGTCTGCAGTTGGATTCCCGGCAAAGGCGATTGATAATTTTTTATTTCTCTTGCTTCCAAACAAAACCTAATGTCTCTACAGTGGCGCCCGGACTAAAAAGGGTGTTGGATGAGGATTCTCCACACCCAGGATTTGGCAATTGTGTCCCCTAAAAACCCAGTTCCCCTTTAAAAAGGGGAGTATATAAGGTATCTCTTCCGCTTTCCTAGCGTGCCTTCTTGTTTTAAAAGAGGGCAAAGAGTTTGTTTATAATATGCAAAAATTTCCGAACTTTATGATAGGTACACTGTTGGATGTTTAAATTTTAAAATATAGATATACAATGGTTAAAAAAATACATATTATCCTGTGTAGTGGAGGTCATGCAAATCATTCCTGCAGAATTCTGAAAGAACTGAAATCTCTTGTTTAATAAACAATTGGCATTCAATCTGCTTCATTTATGTGTTTTATAAAATGGCTTTCATCAGTTTCTGCTATTTTGTTAAGCTTTCCAGTTCTACAGAAAGCTGTGTTTAGAATGCTATGAGTGCAAACGTCTGCAAGTAATTATTACAATCTGTTACTGTTTTGTTAGCTGAATTCAGCTGAACGTATTGTGTCTGTTAATTACACACTTTTTTTTATGGTAGAATCTCATAATTTTGAAAATAATCCACTGCTTGCTGTATATGAATAATTTTGAAAATAATTCACTGCTTGCTGTATATGAACATATTGTGTCTGTTAAATACACTTTTTTTTTATGGTAGAATCTCATAATTTTGAAAATAATCCACTGCTTGCTGTATAAGGCAGATCCCAAATTTTAATCATTTTATTCAAAACATAACAAAAATACAGCAATAATTGGTAAACTGGTAACTCTTAAATTAAATAATTAAGATTTTATTTTTACAATCTGGGCATAAGTCAAAACAGGCTTTCAAGTAGAAATTGTTTGCTTGTCTTTAAAAAGTATGTGGCATGAACTTTATGTGTGTATTTTCATTTCTGCAAAATTACTTAATTGTTAATAATTAATGATTTTTAGTTGAACAACACATTAAGGAAATAGAGAAAACAGCAGATTTCTATAAACTTCAGTTGCAAGAAGAAAAAAGGGAAATAGAAGACACACAGAAAAAATTCTCAAATTTATTACATGCTTTTGCTAGAAAGGTAGATTATTTCATTACTAAAATCTGATGTGTGTTTCTATTTTTATAAAGTATTTGGTCTTCTACATGTTGGTAATCTTTTGATCTTCATTGTAATTTTATTTTCTGCACCTTATTTAACGATTTTCAAATAATAAAAATAAATCGAACATTTATTGGTACTTTTCCCGTTTTGCCGGCGCAGGCGATAAACTTGCCAATAATATTAAAACTGATCCCAAACAGAATATCCTCATTGGTAACCTTTTACGCCTCATTTTCAAAACAAGCAGCAGCCATTACTCTTATCAGATTGATTGTTTCTTTTAATACTGGCATACAATTACATAGAATTTTTACCAGATAGTTCAATTTTATGCCCTAAGGCCATTTGCGGTAATTAAATCAGTTAGGATGCAATCACACCACTCACCCGAAGGCAAAAATATAGAAAAGGCAAAGTGAAGGGTCATCATTTCTAATGAGAATGCACTAGCGAAGTAAATCTCTGCTGTTATACATAATTTATGAGTATGCTATTTGTACGAATTGGAATAATTCTTGCATTTAAACTTGTATTCCAAATTAAGATTTAACTTGAAATTAATGTAGATAATTACTGAGAAAATTAGATTTTTGTAGCATAGTTTACGTGACACGAGATCACTTGGGATGAACCGACGAATCAGGATGTTGAACCGTGAAAGCATAGTAAATTCTTAAATTCTTTCTTTATTTATTGGCTTTTTACAAAATTTTAAACGATATTAAAATGTTTATGCCTTCAAAATAAAAAATTCTTATAACTAGCATTTGTTAACGTTTTTTGTGTGTATACTGTATGTTGTCGCCAATAAAGTCTGCTTGGCGAGATTTGTGCCGACGAAACGGAAAAGTACCTATTTATTTTGTATGCATAAGATTTTTTTCTTCTTTCTAAGTTAGAGAGGATGTGAACTTTACAGTGGGGTATACATGTGGTTGCTATTATATTATTGAAAATATTTTTTATTCTTTTTCATTGTATTTTTGATTTTCTATATTTTAGTAGTAATTTATATTGTTTTATTTTATTTATTGTTTTTAGAATGGTAATTTTATAGTTTATTTTGGGTTTAATCTGATTTATAGCCATATTTTGTATTTAAGTCTATGTTTGCATAGAATTGTAGATCTTTTAATTCTAAGTGCAATAGTTTTAGAATTGTAAAGATAGCTCAGTTAGAAGAGGAGATATAGGCAGTTTCATGCGTAAGAGCCCTGGTGAAACTTTTTGCCACCTAGTTGGTGACATTTGACATTTTTGCACCAAATTGGCTACTTTTTGGAAGATATGCAAAACCAAATTTTTGAAGTTTTACAACTGATTCTTCCGAAAGTTTCCAGAGCCCATGCAGCAGGGTGTAAACGTGAGTCATAAAACTAGGCAGTTCAGTTACAAACCAGTTGTGAGACTTAGCAGTTAGTTGAATTATGAGTTATTGTTTACCCTGAGAGTGATTTGAGGAATTTTACAATTTATGCCATGTGTTAAAGAGGAATTGCTAATTATCCACATTCTCCTTGAGGTATTTCCAGCTATTATTGTATTGTATGTATTATTTATTGTGCTTATTTTCCTAACAATTTATTCATTTTTTTCCTGCTTACCTGGACTTATTATTTAAAGCAACACCAATGATCCTATAGCTCACAACAATTTTCACACTTTCATGAATTTTATAAGAATATTTAACAAGGGGATGAATAAAATAGCACTGATTGGATATTAAGGTGAAGATTTTGCTATTTGGTTTATTTTTATGCTGTATAAAATATGTTAAAAGTAACTTTAGCTATATAATAATAATACAGTGGAACTTATTTATGGTGACTACTCCCAGCTGTAGATGATTTTGGTTTGCTGTAAATTGTCTTCTTAAAGAGGATTTTATATTGTTATATGCATTTTGTGATTGCAACTTGTCTTGAAGTTCAGTTTATTTCATATACTGGGATAGGAAAGCTTACTTTTTATATTTAATTGAAACCAAACTTTCAAATAATGCATTTTACTAAAACATATATACTATAATTTTTAATGTTTCACTTTTGTATGATAAGATTTAAAGAAATTTTATACTTTATGGTATGTAATTAAACTTAACTGGTATTCTTAAAATTATTTTAAACTAAAATAATTATAAAAATACCAACTAAATAATTGAAATTGTTTTAATTATCATAATACAGCTTTATTATCTTTCAAAACTTTATGTTTGACATAATTAATACATTTTAAATGTATAATTATGTAAAATTTAATTTACAATTTTGTATGATAAAATTTTAAGAAATTTTAAACTTTATGGTATGTAACTAAACTGTTAACCGGTCTTCTTAAAATTATTTTAAACTAAAATAATTATAAAAATACCAACTAAATAATTGAAATTGTTTTAATTATCATAATACAGTTTTACTATCTTTTCGAACTTTATATTTGATGTAATTAATAAATTTTAAAAGTATAATTATGTGAAGTCTAATTTATAATTTTGAGGATATTATTAAAAGTAAATGCTTTTTTTCTTTTATTTTCTTTTTTTAGCAAATGTATTTTTATGTAGATTCAGATTTATGTGATTTCAGATTAACAATCTTATTTGAATTTTTGTGTTCCAGCATTTGATAATGGGAAATATTTAAAAAAAAAAATGATCTAGGAGGAGTTTTAGTACTTGTAGTTTATGCAAAATTTGTTTTTTCCGCAATCTATTTCAAATAATGCATTTCTGTTTGCTTCTGCTTATCTAATTTGTTGCTATGGTTATTTTTGTTGATAGCATCTAAACATATCTTTTGTATCTGTTTGGTCACCAAAGAGATGAAATAACTTGAGAGTTATGCATAGTTTGTTAACAGGTGAAAGATTTTGAGTGTATTTTTAATTATTAATTAATACACTGTTAAAATTAACTAAATATGTAAAACTATTAAGATAATAAATAATTTGTATTTACTTGTGAATTCATATGATTTACAAGTCTAGTTTGTTTAGTTATTTATAAATTTGAATGAGATGAGAATGTTTATATTCTTTTACCTTCAATTTTATGTTGTAATTATATTAATCTCAAGCATTATATTAATATTTTATTATTATTATTATGTTGTACTTTTATGTATACTTTTTTATAAAATTATTTCCCATATTTTTTAAATTTGTTTTATATTTATATAGTATTCCTTTTTATTAAAACAGCAGGATTTATCATATGGACAATCAGATCCCATGAAATTTTCAGTATGTATATAAAGTCATCTAAAATTTTATTTTATATAAATTATATATATGTATACATCATTAATATATAATACATTCAATGTATTTTTTGTGAAATATAAAATTAAATATGTTTGTGTTTTACAGTATGCTATTTTTATTCATTATGCATTTATTTTAAATTTAAATACATATTTTGTGTCACTGAAGTCAAACAGCTATTAGCTTATCAAAATAAGAATATTCTCATTTAATTCAAATGTTTTATTATAGCTTTTCTTAGGTGTATCCATTACAAATTATGTTCATTCATGTTCCAATTAAATTTTACCTGTATTACTATTTAATTCAAATCATTATCACTAGATCATCAGTCTCAAAATTTAGTTTTATTTGTCTCAAGCAAAGCATTAAAAAAGGGGGGAAATGTAAATTGCAAATATTATGTATTTTATTTGTAACTAAATTTCTTAGCATCTTCTTCTTCTTTTTTTTGTGGGGGGAGACATATAAGTGTTGAAATAGAACAGCAAATGTAAACTTTGCATGTGGTAAAAAAAAAAAAAAAAAAAAAAAAAAAAAAAAAGAACACAAGGAAAAAATAATGTGTTATTTGTATAATTATTATAAAATACTTTTTACAGATGCGAGTACAAGAAAGATTTGTTTAATGTAAATTAGAGGGGATTTTTACTTAAAAATTTAAGAAAATGTTTATTAAAAAGTGTTTATGGATTTTTTTATAATGAAATGGGTACTTTCTGTTACCATACAATGCATTTTCTGCAGTATATTGACACATTTTGGTTTTCCACAGTTTTGTTGCATCTACCACTTTTAATTAGGACAAGATAATAAGGATCTGACATATATCTTCCCTCAGCAATTATATTGTGATTCTTCTGAAGCAAGCTTTATGTCGCAGAGCTCAGTAGACAACTCCTGATATTGTTAAATAAATTAATCTTATGACAGTAATGAAAAAATGCAGAATCTAGCAAATCACATTTGTGTTTGGATGCTTCCCCCCTGGCATATATGAAGGATGCGTAACCATTTCAGTTTTGAGTCTCAGTTTAATTTCATATGATAATTTTAAGTCTTTCTTTGTGCAGCATACCTTTTTTCTTGAAGAAACAGAACAGCTAGTTGTTTATCTCTTGACATATCCCAAATGATGAAATCCATTGCAGGGGAGTAAAAAAATAGGATTAGATGAAAAATGGTTATGAACAATGGTTATCAAGACTGGGAAAGAAGCCAAAATATACTAGCATTGGGAGGAGGAAATATGCCCTGCCAAACAAAAAAAAAGGGGGGGGGGATGGCTTGTAACAGAAAAGTACCACGAAATATCATCTTTTAATAATTCAATTTAAATCCGCTGTGAAATTACAAACCAGAATATGAGATGAAAATTAAATTTATTTCTTATTTTCATAGTATTGTGGTAAAAGTATATTTACCCCTTGGTGAAAATTGTTGATTTTTTTGCGGTACATGGATACCGAGTTTGCAATTCTTTGACTTGTTATTTTAACTTATATCCATGTAGATGTCAACTTATTTTCACTTAAAAAAAAATCAGAGAATTGCACAAACTTGTGCACTCCCTTGAATTTGCCCATGTACACATCGATATATTTTCACTTAAAAAGGCAAAGGAGCACATAATTCTAGGTAAAAGTATATTTATGGAACATTCAAAGTACTCAGGTTACCGTAAGTGAAACAACAACTTCGCAATAATGCAAGGGGGTACCCTTCAGTCTACTCTAATCGTAATTGTACTTCAAGAAAATTCCTGACCAATTTTGCATTTTTAAACATTACTTCAAAAATATTCCTTTATTAACACAATGCAATTTTTCAAAATTTTAAAGTGTTATTTTATTTGCAATTGAAGCTGAAATTTTATGTTTTGAAGTATTTATTCAGTGTGATAAAACTTCACAACCTTTTTTATCTACTTATATATTTAAGTTTCTTTTTTTTTTTTTTTTTAAATTGGCATACATAATTTTTTTTAATTAAATCAAAGATTTAGGAGCATTTTTTTACAAAAACATTGGCTTTTTCCCCTTTCGTTTTTCCTCCTCACTTTTTTTGTGTGCATGTGTGCATTAGATGAATTTATCATTAAAAATTTACAGTTAGCTTGCATAACATTTCAGAGCTAATTTATAATGAACTGCTAGCAAGTTAACTAAACTTTTTCCTCCTTCAATCTTATAATGCAAATTAGCTATGTTTTTCTGCTGTTATGTTTTTCTGTAAGAATTTTTGACAATTTATTTTGTAAAGAATCAGTTTTCATAGTAAAGAGCTTTTAAGATAATTTTATTCATGATTATTGCAATTTGGATCAGAAATCAGCAAATATTTAATTATTTAGAGATTGCGACATTTAAAAAGTGTTTTGTGAATTTTTTCTTTTAATTGATTTATTAATTTTATTTCAATATGCTTCCTAAATATAATATAAATTTCTTTAGGACCCTCAAAATAGTTTACTTAGTACTTTATTCAAAGATGATTTACCTAGTGGAATTATTTTCAATGACGATCAAGAAAAGAAAAGGAAACAACTTGCTGCTGAACGAAGAGCAGAGTATAATGCATTTTTAGAAAAGGTGAGTAGTATGCTTTGCTTTAAAGTATAAATTAGGCTTTATTTTTGTGTAACATTTTGCCATTTTATCATTTTGTTTATTTCATTGCAAAACTATATCAGAATATTAATTTATTTAATTTATTTGAATTTTGTTACATAATAAAATTAAATAAAAAAATAAAACCGTTTCTTTACTAATACTTCATTTACTAAATCTGTTTATTTCAGTTCAATGAAAATAATTAAAAATCCCCCCTTTTTATTTTAACTTGACATTTCTCAGAATATTGCATTTAATGAAATGTCATTGCTGTCATGTAGTTATACTGGAAGATCTTGCATAGTGTAGCTTCACTCACTGCAGACCCCACTATAGTATGGTTAGTAATTTGAGTAATAAATTTTAGTCAGTACTTTGTATCTTTTTATTATTTTTCATTAACATTGGGTAAATATGTAAATATTTTTGTTCTAACAAAATTTTATAGGAACAAGTTACTAATTTTCCTATAGAAATAATGTTTCAATGGTGCTGATTCATTTAGTGTACTGCCAATTAACAGTATTAAGCGAGGTATTCCTGTATATTATAATTTCATGTCGATCAACTTTTATTCACTGTTTATAATATTTATTCACTCTACTGCTATAGTTTTATGATTTTATTGATGCATATAATAGTTTTTTGATTTTAAGGTCTTATTTTTTCTGAAACACAGGGTGCAGCTGAAAGAACTCTCTGATTTTGGAAGCTAATAAAATCCAAACCAAACCAGGATATGAAAATTTCTTGTTATTACTTGAAAGTACACATACGGCCATTTTACATAATTTTTTCCCCTTTTAAATAAAACAGAACTCAGTGGGGCCTCTATTGTTTATGCATTGATTGAGTCTTTGTGGATAATTGTCCAAGAATTTGTGAGATATTTGAGGAATGATGGCAGCAACTTCCTGTTGTATCGCCTTCTTTACAGCTTTGAAACTGACACCTAACAGTACTTTTTTTTTTTTTTTTTTTTGGAGAATAGTATCTTGCCAGTCAAGTGCAAAATGAATGTGAAAGGGAAACTGAATTGCCATTGCGTTTTGTCAGCAACCTGCTATTATGAATAAACTGCTCTACAATGAAATCATGATGTTCTCATGACCAAGCTATGGCCTAGTCTAAAATGACATGTAAGTTGCTATTCAATGGTTGCTGTAAACCCTCCTGAATTGTAGCAGTGCTACTCCAAAATTGGGGAGTTCTTTCTGCTGTACCTTGTATTGTGATATTATCAAAGTTTCTGCTTAAAAATTGTATTTTGAGTGAGGGATAAAAGATATTAGTTAACTATCAGAAAAAAAGCTATGATTTTGAATGGTCATTTCATTTAGAAATTTAGACAAAGCCATTCTGTACAATTCTGCTTTATTGAGGAAGATGTAAATATTTTCTTTTCTTTAACTTTTATAGCCCATGCATATAAAAATAATAAGAGTGTTGATTTTTCAACTAATTAACTGTACCGGTTTGAAACTTTTCAGTCTTGTAATATCTCTGTTAGAATTATTGAACTTCTAACCTCTGGTTTTCTGTACTCTATCATAGTGAAAAGTGACTCATATATTGAACTGTTTGAAGGCATAATTGTTGTCTGAAATTAGCTAATCTAAAGTTTTTTAATTACATTATATCTAAAAAGAGATTTGAAATAGGATGCATTAATGAAATCTGTCTTTAGACAAGAGTGCCAAAAATAGTTTGTTACATTATTAAACAATTATTTATTTCTGTTCATGTGGTAAACTTTCATGCCATTTTATAAAAAATATAAAATATTAATTTTCAGTTTTAGGTATGTAAAGGATAATATTTTTAACACGAAATATGAATGTAAGATTGTACCAATACATATTTTTCTGCATTGACAACTGTGTAATTTCTGCCTCCTTTCCAACAGTTTTCCGATGCCACTGTTATAAGCAGTGTGTTCTTAAATATTATTTCTCATTAATCATTTTAAAGTTAGCATATATTTTATTTTTGTTAGTAAAGGTGGGAATTTATTATCTTGATGCACAGACATTGACTTCGAATTTGGTTCTGAGAAAATATGTTATGAATTAATGAGCTGTAATATAATTTATTAAATTTCAGTTTATTTTTAGGTGAAAGCATCATATATATATATATATATATATAATTCAGTTCTTAATGTATAGCTTAAATTAAAAGAATTTCTTATTCATTTTTATTTTAGATTTTATTTATGATAAAAATTTTTTTTTTGGCTTAAGTTAATAAAAGATAAAACACTCTCACTTTATTTGGTTATTTTTGATTGATAGTAGATTGGTTTGTTTTCCCTGTGAAGTCAATTAATCAGCAGTCAATAACAATAGCTACATTTTCAGTACTTTGGATTTTGAATTTAACGTTTGGAATTTTTATGGTCGAAGGATTTTTCTTTACAGATTCTAAATAATTTTTACTACAATAGATCTAGATAACTTTGGATACTGACTTGGAAAGCTACTTAAAAGTACTTACTGAAGTTTTTTCTAATAATTCATAACATTAATTAAATTTATTTTTCTTGGAGATGATATATAAATACATTTTCTAATAAAAAATTATCTATCTCTCTCTATCTATCTATATATATATATACACACACACACAAGAATTTTTTAGAATATTTTTAAAGCTTCAGTTTTATATAGTATCAAAAATAAATTTTCTCAATCATAAATTACATTTTTTCCTCAGCAGAACTCTAATAAAAACTAAATTTCTTAACCAGAACTTTACTATTATTAAAGTTGACAAAGCAAGTAACACTTTGAATGTAATTTGAAAAAAGAAATATGGTTTGCTTATTGAAAAAGAACTTCAGCAGACTATTATGTCTCCAGTGTTTCTTCTGTTATTAGCAAGATTAAAGCTTTTCAATGGGCACTAAAAATTCATCTTTTCTGACAACAATAAATTATCTTATCTTTATACCTTGCCTAAATTCCATAAAAATCTTATCAAATTTAGTTTTATTGCTAATGGTACTAAAAACTACAAAAGGCAGCAGACAATATTTTTGCTCTCAAGCTTAAAAAAAAAAAAAAAAAAAAAAAAAAAAAAAAAAAATGTACTATTATTTTTAAATCTATTAAGAAAGCACATCGTTAAATTCGATTATTAATAATAACATACCTGTTCTTTCTACGCTTAAAAATTTGAAAGGTAAAAGAAATCAGTTGTTACTAATTTGAAAATTTGGATTTTTCACCTCATTAACTGAAATGTACTTAAATGTCCATTAAATGTCTTTTAGCTCTTCCTAAACTTTTCCCTAAAATTCGTACATTTATTTTAGAAGATAATTGAAAAATTATCCTCAGTTGTACACTTTTTAATAACTGCATCCAATTTAGAGGCTATTTTTCAACCAGTTTATGGGATTCCTATGGGAACTTTCTATTCCACACATTTATGTAACCTTTACTTATTCACTAAAGAATATCACTTCAAAAAATCTCTTAATCAAAATGACAAAATTACTTCACTAATAGTTTTAGATATATTGATGATAGTTTTGCTATAAATAATTTTGAGAAAGTACAAGAACACTGTAGTTACCCATCTAATTTGGTACTAAATAAAACTAATACTGCTTGAAAAGAAATTAACTATTTTGATTTCAAATATATTAACTTAATGACAAAAGAAGAGACTTCAATTACAAGGCAATTTAATTAATACACTGGGAAACTAATATTTAAAAAAATTAAATAGCACTGTTCTCAATCAACTCCATGGAATTAAAAAGTATAGAACTGAAATTAATTACCTACAAGAAAAAATCATACTTTTCATTAAATAGAGAATAAAATTCATTAACAGAGATTAAAAAAAAAAGTATTTCATTAACCTTTCTTTGAAAAAAGCAGGCATTAACTACTGAATATATCTGATTTTATATTGCAATTTGATTGTATTATTTTAACCTAAACAAGAGAGTAATACAGGATCCTAACTAAAATTAGAAACTTGATTTATATGTAAGAATTTTAATAGGCACTGTGTTATACTATTTTATACTTCAAGCACTACACATCCTGTTCCACAACCTGTAAACCTCTGTATTGGGAGGAAGAGAGGTCAAAAAGCACCAATATAGAATGTAGGTTTTCCATTTACTTCCTCCAGTCCCACACTTACTGGCAAAAGATTTTTAGGTTTCATTAAATCTAACCAATGTGGCTGAGTCTGTAGACTTCTGGTTCTCAGTGTCATGGAAGGACATGGCTGTACTTTTAATCCTTACACTTTGACTGATCATTGGTAATACTTCCCACCATTGCATTGGTACTATGCAGACTGCCTAGCCCTAGGGGAATTATATGGAATTTGGTGAGCTATAGACCAGCAACTGTACCACTTTCAATACCTCTAGTTTGTGGACTTACCACCAATCCCTCCTCGTTCCAACCATATTAAATGATCTTTCCTCAAGGTTTTGAAATTGTCAGGCTCGTGTTATTATTCCTCCATAGTGCTATTGCCAGAATAAAATACTCAGTCGGTGTGTACACCTCAGGGGGCTTGTTTTATGTAAATAATTCTCTTGTCATGTACAGATTCTGTAGTATAATTTTGTCTCTTTCCTTTTACTAACTTAGCTTATTTACTTTCAAAGACCATCAAATGCTATATTTAGGTGAATATTATTGACTTTAAACTTGCTATCACCATTTTCCGTAACTTTTACCAGAATTTAAATTTTAATTTCACATTTAAATATTTTTAATTAATAAATTAAAATTTTTAGCCTTAAATATTTTTGCCATCAAATTAGTTTCTTCCCATAGTCCATCATTTCTTACTTTTTTGCAAATCTAATTTTTGCTGCTAGCTCAATAAATGTGATTTTGAGGATTCTTCTATATTGCTGCCAAAATTCTCAACTATACTAATATTTCAACAATCTTGGCATCCTATTTGTTTGAAGTGCATTATTGTCTAGTTTGAAATTCTACATTTGAAAGATTTTTACAATGGCAACCTTTCTGCATACTTTCCACACTCCTTGTTTGAATGTTAAAATACAACCACATTTTTTCCAAGATTTTAGGCAATATTGTTTCATTAAGCAACACTAGTAAGATTTCCTATTGTTTTATTTTTTATTTTAATTTCTGGGGGGTTTTCCAATCTTTTTATATACTTATAGTGCAGGTATGAGTAGTATAGTGTAGATATGAATGGAATGTAAAAGTTTTTGATTTTTTAGGGCTCTTAGCTAAAATGGTAGAATTTGTTACATAAAAATTTTTTGTAAGTTAAAATTTAACAGTTAACATGACCGTTGTATTCTTTTCATAATTAAAATGACCACTTTATTCATCGTAATTCCGTTTTTTTTTTTCTGCCATGGCTAAACGTAAATTGGGTTCATCTTCTCTAGACAGCTCTGTGCTAAATTCTATCAGCCTACCATGACTGTGAACCTCTAAAATATCACACACACACACACGCACATATATATATATACACACATCCTAGTATTGCCCATTGCAATAGCAAAGGGAGGTGCACAACTAGATGTTATAACAATCCATATACAAAATTTCAATGCTGCACGGCTAATCCTTTTGAGTTATGTGAGATACATGCATAAAGACATATGTATGTTGTACGTATGTACAGATGTTACAAAAAAATTCCTTTCAAATCCATTTTACAATCCATTTTTGAAAAAGAAGCTTTTATTCTTTGCTTATGTACAGATATGCAAAAAATTGTTCATATGGATTCGATAGTACTCAAAATGAATATTTCCATTAAAATATGATGCCCTAAATTTTGCACAGTTACAGTACTCCCTTTACTTTGTAGAAGGAAGTAAATATAGTGTCCTTATTTGTGTTCATGGGTGATATTTTATTCAGTTACTGAATGTGATTTCCCTGGCATTTATGACAGTTTACTAATGAAATAAAATCTTATTTTTATATGAAATGACAATTTTATTCTAAAGTTGAAAATATTATTCTAGAAAGAATTTGAATCATTAACAAAAAGAAAAGTACTTGATGAGAAGAGAAGTGTTACTCCCAAATCAATCCTGGATTCAGTAGATTATGAACAAGTTTTAGCCAAAAGGAAAGAAGAAGAAATAAAATTCAGGTATAACATTTAAATTTTTATTATTATTAAATATTTATTATTATCATTCTTATACACATCATTATTAAGCAATTTCAAATTATTTTCATTTTTGCTTTTTCTTTCTGTATAAGCCTTAGCCTTTATTATATTTTTTCAGAGGTTTAAGCCCCTGACTGGCACAACTGTTTTTATCTGGTCATGAGATTTTTTTTGTCATTTTGTATATATTACCTCAATATTTTCTTTTATTTTCTTTAATTGTAATGAATAGCTTAATGAGTGAAAGTGTATGAAAACGAAGACTAAAATAATTAATTTATACAAATTTAGCAAATGAAGGCGGATTAAATATAGTTCTTCATAAGCTGATAAAAAAAAAAAAAAAAAAAAAAAAAAAAAAAAACATGCCACTCAGGGAGTTAAGATTAGAGAAATGAAAATGTCTGTACACATACAAATTTGCATTTTGCTTCATTAGTTAATTTTTAATATGTGTACCCCTAATTAAAAATTGTTATTTGCAAATTTTTTGTTGATTTTTTTTTTTTTTTTAAACGATGTATTTAAAACAGATATGTGTTTTCCTTCAGTATGCCTTATGGTACAGATTATACTGTATTTGATGAAAACTAACATCTACAAGAAGAAAATTTGGTACTTTCCCAACAGGTGATCTACCATTCGTCTGCTGACCCACTGCATGTGAATCATGATTGAAACCAAAAAATGACAATAATGCTCTACTAAGCCACATATAAAGCAGCAGTAAATAAATAAAAAGTAAATATGTGAAGAAATTATGTATACTTTTATTGCATTACCAGATTATTACATTAAAGTATACAACATTACCTGAAGAATGCACTAATGTAGCCTTGTAGATGACTTATCATATCCATCAATTGTTATCATTGTACTTTAAGCATATTAAACACACAGTTCCAGTAATCCTATTTGGCATCTGTAATTTGAAACAGTCCTATTTCATATTTGTAAATAATCATTTTACTATTACAATTTTAGATATAAAACAACACTGATAGTCATCCCTATTTTTCATTTACACTTCTGATATTTCAAAGCATGGTCAAAAAGTTACCCCATTGTTGACAGATTCCCACCACATTTCAACAAGATGATAGGGCAGCATTATGGATATTGTTCCTCTTGTTTATATTATTATTTTGCTGGAAAGGTGGGAGTGTTGTGAGAATGTGGTTAGTCATCCTGACATAAGGAGGGCCAAAGAGGGAACCAATTAAGGTTAAATCATGTGATTCATTTTCGTAACTAAAGATAAATACAAGGTAAATCACATGTTGTGATAGATATGGTCGCAATAAGTCCTCTGTTGTAAAAATACCTAAAACTGGTACAGCTGCTTTAAGGAATAGAGAAGATGTTAACTGTAAAACACTGAACTGATATAATCTTCTTAGTTTTGTAATGCAAACAAAGTATTTCTGCAATCAAAACATCCAGCTCTAAAATTTATGAAACTAAGCATTTTGCTGCAGAAAACCTGTTATAAAATTTAATCCAAAAATAATCCTGTACATAAATCTCATTAATTTTTTTGGTTGTGATATAATTTATATTTATTACTGGGATGAAGGACTTTAAGTAGAAAAGAAATCTATGTAACAGTACTAAAATAAAAGCATCTGAAGATGATTACTTCCATTGAACACGTTTTTTATTTAGGTATGCGGAACTTAAATTTTTATTATTTTAGGTAATAACCAACTGTCTTGGTTACTTATATTGATTTCGACATTTCTTTTTTCACTTCCCATCTCACGTGTTTGTGTTCCAATCCTTCATTCACACGTATATCAATCATTTCTGCTTGTATAATTTTTATTTTGAACTCCTCTCTGTTTGGTATTTATTACTTAGTGTCTTCCTATTACAGTGGCTTGTGTTAAGTTACTGGCTAAAATTTTAGAAAAGCAGTTTTGCATGTGAATATTTAAAAAAAACCTTACCTAAATGACTTTAAGGGTCACAATACATTTCCATTTGTCTTCAGCCACATACTTTGGTGAACATAATTTTTTTTTTTTTTTAGCTTTTTAAAGTTGCCTAGTTTTTTTTACTAGGATTTACAACTTTGAAGTTTATGGATAAATTTAAATATTTTGCAATTGATTTCTCCATTGGAGAATTTTTTCTTGTTGCCGATGATTTAACTTAAGAAACATTAGAAACAAAGCATAGTTTTTTTTTTTTTTCAAATATTCATTTGGCATCTTCTTTCTTGTAGAAATGATGATTGTAAGTTTTTACTTTTCTATATAATAATGTTGCTCTTTGAAATGCTCAAAATCATATCCTGGAGTCTTTTTGCTTATGCCTGCCTGAATTTTTTTGGCATAATTCAACTTTTTTATTATTGATTTGAGCTTTACAGATACTTAATCTTACCTACTTAAAGTCTTAGAGTATGTTAAGGGCAAAAATTTTGCATAGAAGCTCAGACTTATTTTTATTGAACTTTTTCTCACCAGTGTATTTTATCTTAGTTAATACTAAGTGTATTTCAAATTATGCGTTTCCTATTTTAGTACCATATTATATCTGTCAAATGAGAGAGATTTTATTTAGTAAATATGTCATTTTAATTGATCTATTTTCATTTTGAAGTATTTTTATTTTATTGTAGGAATTTAAATCATGCTGAGCCTCTGTTGGAAGAAAATATTAGAAGAAATGTTGTAAGTATTCCTTGTTGAGAATGGTTTAGTCCTTTTTATTTATATTGGTTTATTTTCTGAGGATAAAATGTTAAATACCTTTAAACACTCCCAAATATATGTTTGTGCTGTTAAAGTTTCTCTCAAAATACAATACTGAGAAAATCTCATTGTGCAAGTAGTACATAATCTCAGAAAGTTTACTTTTTTGTTTGACGGTAATTAGCCACACAAGTGCCACAGCAATAGGTTTTTTTTGTATTGGTTATGCTAATCATTTCTTTTCATCCTTAACTCTTTTAGTGATGTTTGTCACTGATATAGTCTATGTGAAGAAGTGATAATATTATAGATAACTGACTCGTTTTGCTTAATAATAGAATCTGACACACACTTTTTTAATTTGATTGACTGACTAAGGAGCAGCAGCAGTGTTACAAATGCATTTTCTGCAATGCATGGATAAACAAATACTTAAATTCATGCTTTATAAACTAAGGTAAATAAATGTTATAAAGATTTAACTAACAAATTTTAAATGAAAGAACATATAAACTGTGTGCATGTTTTGCACATTGTGACCGCGTGCATGTATATTGCAGCAAATGAAATATTTCTGTATTTTTTATTTTTCATACTCTTGTATTCATGACATATTTTTAGAAAAAATTAATATCTGATTATTTTTCACATGAAAAAATACAAGATTAGAAGTAGTTTGTCCAACAAAAATAAGCAGGTATGGTAAGGCTTTAGAAGGCATAACTTCATTCTTTCAAGCACTTGATGTCTTGGTTAACGACCATGGCAAAGATAAAACTCAGTCTTTATGCAAAAGATGATGGCCAGCGATAATAACAGCTTAATACTTGGAAATACAACGATGAAGTTTGAAAATGATGTTTGATTGAGTCATAAAAACATGGATATTACTTTCTTTGGCGCCGCAGCGCGCAATGAATTGCAATGAGCGCGCAATGAATGCCGCAGCGCGCAATGAATTGGAATTGATCTGTCAGCACTATCCTTATCTTCAGGGCAGATGTTTTTATTTTATTTGGCTTAGAATTCCTTACTAAATGTAGTATTTCATCTTGATGTACTCCATCTTTGATGTGATTTAAATCAAATTCCTCGTCATTATAATTCGTTTCCGATAGTGAAGAAAGTGACACAGAGGTTATTGAAAACAAAAAAATTTCGATTGACAAATTAGTCGGTATTCTCGACACAGCAATTATAGGACTTGAACATCGGAACTTTGTAACTGAACAAGAAATTATGTCTGTTTATAGAATTAAAGAGAAAGTATTATCACATAAAACGAAGCAACTTAAACAACTTACATTGAAAGAAATGTTTAAATAAAGTAAACAAATAAATATTAAGTTTTTTTTTTCTTTCTTTCTTTCTTTTTTTTTTTTTTTAATTTAATACCCTTTAGATCATAATTGTTCTTTATTTCATACATTACAGTTTCATATTTTTAATTTTATAATTTCTTCATGCCATCTTACCAGATTTAAACTGATGATCTATAATCCGGAATCGCCGAAGTCCCGACGAGTCCGGATTAACGATTTTTGACTGTATCACATATGTTTAAATATCAGGAATGTTCAACTTAAGGAACATAATTAGGTTTACAGTTGCTTGGTGAGAAAAATTAGCACAGCTTTTAAAGTTTTTATTATTTTTACAAGCATATACATATTTACAATATTTTTACAGCAATCAAACTCACCATCACTCAGCAAAAAAAGGGGGATGGGAGAAAGAGCTGATTGCTGGAGAAACTATTTGGCACAAAATGTTTTCCCTTTTCTGATACTGCTAATAGGAGATCGACTAAGTTTCTATAGTCATTTTTGCAGTTCACAAATTTATTATTTACAAAATTGCTAAAAATTACGTAGTGATATTTGGGATGTTGTAGAACAGACACAAAAATCACAGATGTCTTAAAATATTACAAAATTCTAAATTATAATTTGTTTGATCCTATTCTGTAAAGTGTTACAGGAAATATTCTTGCTTTATTAATATGGTAATATTCAGTTTCTTTTTGTACAGATCATGAATTTATATGGTATGCTTAAATCATTTAAAGTTTACGATATATCTATCAAATACGCAAATATGTGCTGTGTATAATGTATATAATATGTTAATTCTGATTTTAAAAAAATATGAACTATATTGAAACTATATTCTGTTTTATTTTGTATCTATTTTTTTGTTTTGTTTATATTGATTTTTTAAAACTTTATTATGAATAATAATTTATAAACTATGTTAAAACTAATTATTTACTTTTGTTTTAGATGTCCACTGTTGGTGACACTTTAAGTGAATCTTCTAAAACGTTTCAAAGGTATTTAAAGATTGATTACCTCGGCACTTTTATTTTAAACAGACTTTGATTTTTCTTTAGATGACTGTTTTAAACATAGAAAAGCTAACCTTTTGTTAGAATTTTTTTCTCTTGTATGGGAAAATATTTTCTTAGATCAAATTGTAATTTTTGCTTAGTTAAAATAACATTAAAAAATTCATAATAGTACACCTGCTAATTAATTCATTTTATATAAAAATTTGCTATATTTTTAATTAAATAAATTAAACTTTAAACCTTATCTTAGTGTCTCTTTGTTTTTCACACAGTTGTTTCATAATTTGTTTTTATTTTTTCTTCTTTGCTTCCCACCCACTGTACAAATATTGAATATGATTGCTGAATATTTCCTTTTATTAGTGCAAAAGTCTATTGGGCTTCTCAAAATTTTTTGCAGTATGAATATACAAATGTATAATGTATGTTGTATATATTTATGTGCCCAGAACTATGTAAGTTTCATATTAAAAATAGATATGTGTTATATATTATTTCATATTATTCTGGTAGTTTGTTTAATTGTAATATGGTAATACTTGGATAATATATTAATATAATCAAATAAACTACTGCAATAATTTGAGAAAAAATAATTGAAAGCCAATATATTTGTATGCTCAGTGTTCTTTCTCTTCAGTCTTTGTCTTCTCTCTGTAATTATGATATTAGGTACTAAAATATCTTTCATCTTCCATGCTATTAACAATATTGAGAAGTCTTGAAGAATAGCTATAAATGGGACTACAAAGGTTGCTTTTACAAAGTTTTTATGACAGTATGTTGCTTTAAGTATCTGTATAACATCAATATAAGTATCTTGATTGATCACTGTAAGAAGTTGTTTATAAAAATAATTACTTTTAATCAATGAGCTTGTTTTTGTTTTGTGCGTGCCACTACTGTTAGACAAAATAATCTGCAAATATATTCTATGATTCATTTTTTATATTGGATGGCATACTTATGACCAATTTATTTCAATGCCTTTCTGCTGAAGCCATCAACAATATTTGTGCTTCTGATCAAGTTCACCATTTTTATTTGTCAAAACAGATTCTGTCTTATTCCCAAAGTAATACTTAGTTAGGCTTTTAAGAAAAGACTTTAAATCTTATGACAGACTGCATAAAATGTGAGTGAATGCATAGTATTTTTATGAAAAATATTTTAAAAATAATTATGCAAAATATTTTTAAAAAGCCCACATTGAAATTATGTGCAATGATTATTTCATGATTCAAAGTAAGCCATATGTTAGCAAGAAAAATCAACCATTTTCTGATGAATTTACAAAAGAAACTTCCGTCCTCACAAATTGAAACTATCATCTTTTCTTAAATTAGTTTCAAAAACAGATAGAGCAGGAGCAATGATATGCTGCATAAATGAAATTGTAATGCCGAATGATGACCAGCTCCCTAGTTTTTTCAGTTATCACTATATAATTCACCAAGAAATAGTAGCCAGCAAAAGAAACAACTAAATAATGTGCAAGGTATATTGTCATTGAACAAATTAAATGAATAAATGATAAAATAAAAAAGTGAAAGAATAAATAAACTTTTGAAAAGGTTGACATCTCAATTTTTGTTAAAGTAAGTTTAAACTGATTATTTATATACTGATTATTTACTGATTATTATAAACTGATTATTTATCATATGCATATCAAAACACCATTCTCATTTACTGAAAAGACATTTTACAAAAAAAAATTACTTTGAGATGAAACAATGTTATTACATTAAATTTTGTTACAAATAAGGTAAATCTGTTACCAAAATGTTCGAGATGACTCAATCAGTATATGGTGATGCATCGTTATCAAGAACACAAGTGTATGACTAGTACAACTGCTTTAAATGTGGACACAAAAGCATTAAAGATGAACCAAAGATAGGGTGCCCTTCAGCTTCAAAGAATGCGGAAAATGTGGAGAAAATATTTCTTCAGCAAAAACTGATAGGTAATAGATCAGCAACTTTCCGACATATTTGGAATAAGCAAAGCAATAGGTTAATTTCAGTTGAATATCTGAAAATGAGGAAAGTTTGTGCTCGGTTTCTGCCTCAGATTCTTGCAGAATGGCAAAAAAAAAAAAAAAAAAAAAAAAAAAAAAAAAAAAAAAAAAACAGTTCACAACTTATATAAGCATTTAGCTAGCTGTCATAGCATGACTTCAGGTTCTTGATACTGATTTCCTCTGTGTTCACATCAATACTTTGGTGCATCATCGTAATAAATGTTTGCATAAGCATGGTGATTATGTAAAAAAAAATATGCTGACCAGTGCTTTATTGCTTTGCATCCATATATCTACCACCGGTGGATTAAAGTATGTTTTTAGGAAGGCAGCACCTTCTTTTTGAATTGGTATTATAGCATACATACCTACATCTAGTTCTTTTTAAGTTTAGGTATCTAAAATGTGTACTTCTTTTGTTCTTGAATTTTAGTTTTTTTGTTTATTTATAAAAAAATATTGTACAATAGAATTTTTTCTTTCACTTTTTGTACAAGAGATACAAGAATAAAAAGTACTTTATGGTTATTTATGTTTAATAATGGCAACTTCTATAATTTGAATAATCTAACCTTGTTTTACTGCTCATATTTTTCAAGCAACACTTTTGTTTCTGTTAACTGTAGTAATACATTTATTTTGGTGTAATTTTTTCATTGTTTATAATGGAAGCATGTAATGTAAATATTTTGCATTCTTCTCATGTATGTTTTTAAAAATTTCATAGAAATCTCAGCAGTGCTGGAAGACTTAAAAGTTTGGAAAATAATCGAAATTTTGTATGTATACATGTTATTTTAATTCATTCTTCTTGTAGGCATTAAACAGTATTTTTTCCTATGGCATTCCTATGGTAATTCCATGAAGTGATATAAAGGATTCTATTAAAAAAATCCAATAATTACAGAAAATTTTACCTATTGAAATTTAAGAATGTGTTGGGTACACTTGTATTTCCTAGATAAGATATTTGAATCAGGTAGCTTTTAGTGTGGCAGCGTGTAGCAAACTTTTTAATTCCAAATCTGCAGATTACTTTAATTGTATATGCTGTACTTGACTACCTAAAATATAGAAAACAACATACTAATGGCTGTGTTTAGATAGAAATTTAACATAATGAACATCATTCTTAAACTATCAAATCAGCTGCAGTTTTTCTTTAAGAATGCTTGATGTGAATCCAGTTTGTACATTGATTCCTACAAACAATTTCTTATGTGAAGGGAATACCAATATTATTGTTCCATAAAATTTAAAAGGTTTCCACTACTAAATTTAATTACAGAATACTTTCATAATATATAAAATTATGGTATGTGAACATAATCATCAATAATTGTGCCCAAGTGTTTTCCTATTTTAAATCAGAATCATAATATCTTTCTTAATGATGTGTAAAGAAGGTGGGGGAGAATAAGTAATGCATTGTTATTTTAGAATAAAACAAAGTTTAAAAAAAAGTTCTGCAAGGTTAACAGTTGCTCAGAAGGCTTTTTAAAGTTTAACATAGTTTGCCAAGATTATCGATAGAGATGGTCCGGCAGGAAAAGTGAAACATTTTATAATACATTAGATTAATATACTTAGGCTAACATGGGAACATTATGTATCTTTTATACATTTGAAAAGTGAAAAAATATGTAACATAATTTTGTGGACATATTTAATGTTTTTAATTATATGCATTTAAATCAAATTGAACAGTAAAAAGATAATATTTTTAAGAATGGCATCTAACCCTGCTTTTAACCCTTTTGGGATGGGTATGCCATATATGCATTGGCTGCCAACTGTATCAGATCCAGACTGCTCTGTTCGGGAGGTTGAACCACATATGAATTTTTGGAAAGAATGTTTAATTAGCATCTTTTTTTGCCACTAAATGTAGTACAATGTCTTGGAGAATGATGATCTTCAATCCATTGTGGTATTTTTTATTTTGGTATTTTATTTCAGAATGAAAGTGGAAATCATGGATTGAGTAATGTAAATAAACAGAGCTCACTATTAGTTGTGTCAGTTGATAGAATACATGGGGGATGCACTTGATGTTTCTGAATACTTTTGTTTTTATTTTTGGTGATATAGGGATATATGTCCTGGTTTTTATTCATTCCTCATAGAGGTAGGGTATGGTTGAGATGAATATTTTGTGTATCATTTAGTAAAAAATTTCTTACACTTCAAATGGTTAGGAAAATATAATGAATGATAAAGTTTTCAAATAAATTCTGATAATGACCTGAGTGTTCTTCTCAAAATGTTGCAAAAAATTGGAGCTGTTTGACGGCAAATTTAATTTATGCAAATGATTTTCCAAAATTATTTTTACCCGCACAAATTTCCCATCCCAGCAAGACAATGAATGCATCCTGTCAATGCACTATCTCAAGAGTTCAGTGACTGAAACCCCCATCGTGACAGGGTTAAGTAGCTCAGTTTGTTAATCAGTAACAGACAGATTAAATGTGAAGAGAAATATCTTACATTTTGCCAAATAGCAACAAACTCGAATAAAAATTGAAGGAACGCAAATGTGTGTTTCAAGACTAATAGCCCTTTTAGGCTAATAATTATGTAAATGTTAATTATTTTATGATTTTTATCTTGAAAATAGATGCAAGGCTCCAAGTATCAAAATGTTAATTAATAGTTCATTTATTAAGACGCAAGAGAACACTCTGACATACTGAGAAAGTTTCCTTTTTGCTCCTGATGAAGGGGGGACCCATTTTGCCCTCGAAATCAATTGGAATTTTACAAACTCTACACCCGAGCTCATTTATTATGTGATGTTTCATGTGTCTTCAATTTTTATCATAATTAGTGTCAAGATTGGAAGTTAAGAGCATTGCTTATTTTTGGATTTAAGTAAATGCAAATTGGTAGTGTTTATATTCAAATTAAAGTTACTGTTTTAAAGAGTAAGGAATTGGGAAGAATTCAGAATTTTTACTTTACCTTCACTTAGTTTTCCTATTTTATTGAATAAATAATGAGTAAGATTTGGAATAGTTAATGAAAACGTTATTGCTGCTTAAAATTATGAGTTGAATTTTAATTAAGTATTTAATAAATGAAAATTTTATATTCTATTCTACTGAAGTGCAGCAATTTAAGTTCATTATTGTAAAATTTTTTTTTTTTAAATTTTCTTGTTGGGGGAGGACAATTTGTCATTCACTTGTAACTTTTCACAGAATTATTAAAAAATAAATAAATAAATAAATAAAAACATACATAGAACTGTCTTGTATTTGAATTTTAGGTCTTATTTCGTATTTTAATAATTTTTAGCTTTATACTTGATTTAGTGATTCTTGGCAATTAGCTATGTTTAGTTTTAGTGTTTAATTTTATTTTTTGCAATAAATTTTAATTAATTTGAATTTTAGATGGGTATTCATATTTACAGTTCTGTTTCTGAGTGTAACAACTTTTTGATTTAGAATAGAATATGTTTTTCTTTTTATTGTTTGCACATTCTACTTCATAAACAAAACTTTGAATTTTTTAAGGTATCTTGCGTATGTTTGCATAAATATAAAATGCCTAAAATTATATTTATTTCCAAATTATTGCTAGATTATAGTGCTGGCTTAAACTATGCCTTTAATTAGCTTTAATTCCAGTACAAAAGTGTTTTTAATTATAAGTGAAAATTGTTATAAAAAATTTTTGAACAATTTTTTCCATTTAAAAGTTTTTTATTTATTTAAAACTCTGTTCTTTAGTTCTTTTCATGAAATCCTATTCTGATCATAAACTTAACAATTTGTGAAATTTAGGATTTAAAAAAATATCAAATATGAAATATATTTCATGTCAACGCAATTTAGTTCCCATGAAATATATTTAATTATTCAATTTTCATTATTCTTCATTAGAAATCAATTTGGTGCATGCATACTTAATTTTTTTTCTTTTTTCCTAGGATGTTGTACAACATCATGATGTTCCTGAAAATGATTTTACTTCTAGGTAGGTTAAGAAGTTATGTATTTCTTCTATTTTCTAAACTTTATATTCTCACTGTTGTAAATCTTGCTATTGATTTCATAAAAAATGAGTTTATATTTTGAAGAACTTCAGCTGCCTTTCAATTTTCCCCCTTCCTCTTTTTTTTTTTTTTTTTTTTTCCAAATATTATTTGCGATTTTCATTTCGTTAATCAAAATATATATCTCCTTCAAAGAATGCACTTTGCTAAAATAAAATGAATTTTGTGAAGAATACATTATATTTCAAAAACTGTATGTTTTTGAGTAAGCAAATTTTATGCTTTGGTTGAAGGATTTTTGTAACTGTGAAAGGCCTTGAAAATTTATAAAATTGTTAATTATAGCATGTAATTAAAAAGAATTCAAGATTTCTTCAAGAGTTAACTGTTATGAAGCTATTGTTACTTCTTTTCAATAAACTAGTTTCAGTATCATAATATGATTCCATATTGTAAATGTCAGAGTAATTGTGCATTCAAAATATGTTCAGTTTTTGGTTAGTAGCAGAACTGCAAGCACTTTCATATTGTCAGTACTTAGATTTGTCTGATGTAAAATGTGTTTCATTGTGTGTTCAAAATATGTTCAGTTTTTGGTTAGTAGCAGAACTGCAAGCACTTTCATATTGTCAGTACTTAGATCTGTCTGATGTAAAATGTGTTTCATACTGCCATTCACATGTGTTCTTCACACCCATCTCAATTACCTAGTATAAGGTGTTAAGGTTAATACCACCAGCATCTAATTTTTCCCTAATCAGTATTTTTTGGTTCATGTTTGTTTTATCATTTGTTCTAACATTTCATTACTTGTTTTAGGCATGATGTGAATAGCTTGCAGCATCCTTCCATAAGAAGAACAGGTGGTGGTGGAGAGCCTGTGAGGGATTCATTTGGGAATTTGATTAGTAAGAATTTGACTTCAGTTTTTTGTTAAAATAAATTTAATTATATAAGCAGTTTCAGTTTTACTTTTAACATTTTATTTAAAATGAGTCTACTAGATTTCTGTTATTGAAAATTAGTTTAAAGTGTTTCATCATATTAGATTTCATGATTCCCATTCAAATCATCAAAAGAGTGCTAATTTAAATATTGCTTTAAAAGAAAAATGTATCAAGATAAATTTTAAAAGCATTTTGAGACTCATACTCATGAATCACTTATGGGAGTGTTCAGTGAGTGACACTTTTTAAATTTCAGTGCTCTGAATTTTCAGTAGAAGGTAACTGAACATTTTTTAGAATCAAATCTTTAATATTATTTTTTTGTTATTTGTATCAACTGCAATAGAGTATCAAACTTTTGTTACATTTTTCCCATTTATTCAGGAGATCTACACAAATTGTCAAATGTACAACAGTAAAGTAACTAATATCAGTTAACACTCTGGACTTCCTAAAAATATTTTAGCAGATGCTAATATTAAATTTATGTTCCTTAAATTTTGTTTTATTACCAACCTAAATTTCTGTAAACATGTTTAAAAAGCATAAAGTTCCCCCCCCCCCACTGTGTTGGCAGTGGTTGTTTTGCATACGAATTTCTTTTATTTTTCAAACTAAAATTACTTTAATTGCTTTGTTATAAGTTGATTTTCAAGGGTCTCATTTAAAGAAATGGTGATAAGTAGATTTTCCTTTATGCATCTTTTTAGCTCTCCATCAAGAAAACCCTGTTTTTAAATTTTTCATGACAATCCTTCCTTTTGAGTATTAGTTTTTCAAGAAATTCAGTGTTGACCGTGGTCTTTATAGCTCCTTCATCTTTTTTTCCTTGCTTATTATTATTCATATTCAAGGATGAATTCTTGTGTTAATTTATCTTTCATGCATGATTCACTTGTGCCTACGTACTTCTTTCTATGGTTCTGAATGGCAAAACAAGTTTCAAAATAAAAGAATATTGATGAGATCTAATAGAGGGTTGATTTGATTAAATAAAGCCACCCTTAACTTTATTTCAGTCTGTGTTTTCATTATTCTTTGTTCTGAAAGTATACAAGCAAAATTACTAGTTTCATTAAAAATAGAAGTGGTAAAAGTATCTCATCTTGCTTGTGTAAGTAGTAAGAGCTTTAGAAGTTCTACCTTGCTATTTTCAGCATGTTATTGCCAAATATTCGTTTTCATCAATCTTGAAAAGTCTGTTTTCAATGAAAGCACAAAGAATCATCGACTTTGCATGACTTTAAAAAACTGTAAACAAGATGTGTAATTAAAATTTTAATTGTTTAAGCTTATAAATATTTAATCTTGCATAGTCTCAGTAAAAATATAGTATATATCTATATATAAATCTCAATTATAATATATACTTTTTTTAGCAAAATGTGATGTATATCTCAGTAGAAATATAATCATTGTAATTTTCTTATTACATATAGTATTTTCACATCATTACCAATTATAAACTCAGTTTATATAATAAAGATAGAATTATGTCATGCAGTTATGTCTGAGTTAAAGAACATGAATTTTTACAGATAACTGAATGAGATGGATCATTAAAAAATAGTTTGTATGCCATAAAAAAGTCCTGAGTTTTATGAGACCTGGATATGCAGTATATTATTTAAAAATTTTCAAAAGTTTCTAGAAAAATATATTCTATATATTCTTTCATATAAAATTTATGCTTTATAATTGAATTGATTTGAGAGGGATTTCAATGGAGGGGCACTGCAGGCCACGTTATTTCAAGTGAACTGAAAAATTTTGTAAAATTTTACAAACATCATCTTCTAAAATTTATTTCATCCCTTTTTAGACTTGTCTTTTATCTTGGCATAAGAAGCAAAAACATAGTGTGTGTGTCTGTGTCTAAGGAAAAGGACGTAGCAAGCAATGGTGGCGTGGAAACAGGTGGTGATGTAGATGGAGAAATACAGCATTTCCTCGTTGTAATAAAGCAAGAGACTTAGAAGCATTTATGTTGTATAAATATTGATTGCACAGATACGTAGAAAATTTACTGCCGTAGAAATTAAAATTGTAAATCCATAATGAATAGGAAACTGTCAACTGAAGCAGGTTAAATCTTCATTTTTATTGTAAAAAAACATGGCACGATCACAAACAACTTAGCACACTACTTGTGCCTATTTAAAAATATTTACATTTTTAATAGTTTGCAGTAAGAAGATAGCAGCAGGCACAGTCCAGTTAGACTGAAGTGAAGCAACTGCGGTTGTGTTCAGGATGAAATCTTAATTCAGAATGAGTTAGTTTCGGTTCTCAATGCATTGGATAATCAATACTGCTGTAAAACTATTAC
This sequence comes from Stegodyphus dumicola, assembly GCF_044657685.1. NCBI lineage: Eukaryota > Metazoa > Arthropoda > Arachnida > Araneae > Eresidae > Stegodyphus > Stegodyphus dumicola. The sequence goes on from NC_140770.1 coordinate 32,192,144, forward strand.
TAGCTGTTTGAGATTTAGTTTTGAGTACATCATCAGCATTATGCAATAGTCTTGAAATGATACAGTGCATACAAAGATTACTATTTTTATATTACAGAGAGGATATAGCAAATTAAAATTAAACATCAAGAGACTATTGCAGATTTAAATTATAATTTATCTTTTACATATTTTTTTTTCCCTTATGCGTACCCCCTTTCCTCTGGGCCCTTCAAGGAAAAAAGGGCCTAGCTACAGAGAAACCTTTTTAAGGAAAAAGCATTAAAGTAGTAGCAAATGAAGAGAAATATAAATCATACAATTAAGATATAAATAATTAAATAATTGTAAATTTTATTATTTGAATATAAGATTCTTTAAAAACTATAAATTTTTTAAAGAACTAGATATATTAAAATATATAAGGATTCAGAGAATTAAATGGGTAGGACACCTGTGTAGAATGGATGAAAATCATGTAACTAAAAAGATCTTTTCGGCCAGATCATTTGGCATCCGAAAAAGAGGAAGATCTAAACTTAGGTGGCTCGATTGTTTGGAAACAGACTTGAGAATTTTAACATAACTATTAATTACAATATCTGCGCATGCCGCACAAAGGGTTTTTTTTTTTTTTTTTTTTTTTTTTTTTACAAGCGTAAAGCAAAGAAAATAAAAATGTTCACAAAACTGAGTGAAACGTTAAATTTGCTAACATCGTGCTTATTTATGGCAAAAATATCCCAGGCCTTTTTAGAACCTTTTCGGAACCTTCCCTTCTGATGAGTAAGTGATTTCTTACTCACCCTTGCAGTGCCCGCTCCACCGCCCTCTCTCGTCTTAATCTTACTGATATGTCCACTTCCTCCCACTCGCCATTGTTAGTTTAAGCCTGTTAGTGTTTGCGAACCGGTCGGAGTTCATTTTGTATCTTTTATTGTGTTCAGTGCTTGTGCTTTTTGGTTTTGTGTTTTTTGTTACAGATTTAAAATGTCAGGAAAACGAAAGAAGGTTGTGTTGACGATTGCACAAAAACTAGAATTAATTTCCAAAGTAGCAATACAAGGCAGCAGATGGAATTGGATTATGGAATCGCAGAAACAACAGTGCGTGACATTCTAAAGCAAAAAGCCAAACTGGTGAACTTTGCATCAATGTCGGACAGTGCTTCTGCAATGAAAACGTGAAAAACTATGAAGGGTTCTACCTTTGATGAGCTAGACACGGCATTGACAAAGTGGTTAGCTCAAGTTCGAAAAGAGGGTACTCCTGTAAATGGTCCTATTATTGCGGTGAAGGCAAAATCCTTTTTTGAGTTGTTAAGCCTGAAAGGAAATTTTGATGCGTCTTCTGGCTGGTTGACTCGTTTTAAGCAGCGATATGGAATTTGAGAAATTGGACTTCATGGGGAGAAACTTAGCGGTGACCAACAAGCAGCCAACGATTTCCACCATGAATTTGAAGAATTTGTTTTAAAAGAAGAGCTATCTTTTGAACAAATTTACAATGCCGACGAATCGGGACTTTTGTGGAAATGTCTTCTCACTCACACTTTAGCATTTGAAAGTGAAAGTAAAGCGGCAGGTCATAAAAGCAGCAAGCAAAGAATCACTACCATGTCTTGCAGTAATGCTACCGGTGGACATAAACTTAGACTTGTTGTCATGGGAAAGTTTAAAAAAAAAAAAAAAAAAAAAAAAAGATTTTTCAAAGGCACAAGGATAGAAAATTTGCCTGTTGATTTCTTTAACTTACAAAAAAAAAAAAAAAAAAAAAAAAAAAAAAGAGGATAGATGAACCGAAACATTTTCCAAGAATGGTTCGAAAAAATCTTTGTTCTTCAAGTGCGTAAACATCTTAAATCGAAAACCCTGCCTGAAAAAGCTGTGCTTTTGATCGACAACGCACCTTCTCTCACAGCAACAAGCGTGCTAAAGTCTTCTGATGGACAAATTTTTACAAAGGTTCTCCCCCCAAATGTTACTGCACTAATCCAACCCATGGACCAGGGAGTCAATGCAACAAGGAAGAGAACATACATAAGCGTTAGTTAAACATTTCCTGCTGTTTATTTTACGTTTTATTGTACATAAAACGATTTTTCAAAGTTGGAAATACTGTTTTCTCTTTTGCTATACCCGTTTTTAGCTTTTTCGGATTATCCACGATTTTGGTTATCCGTGGCGGCCGCGCCACCCAATTCTGCGGATAATCAGGAGTGTACTGTATTTTAATTAACTGCAACACATATAAAAAATTATGACAGTAATTTTCATAATGATATGTTTCAACTTCATAAAATATATGAGCAGTAATATTGCAGAAATTATGGTTTCACTGTTATTATCTTTCATTTATAATTCCTTACTGTACCAAACTGGAAGGTGCCATAGTACTTCCAGCATATTCACTTGAGCTAACTAATGTGTTTATTCTGCACCAGTAATTCTGGGGTTCTATAGCAGTTTGAAAAGATCACCATTTCTTGCATAAGGTAACCGGCCTTTGTAAACTGCAGTAATACATTCCATAATAAAAAAGTATAAAAATAATTATAACATGTAAAAAAATTATACTCAGTCATAAAATGAAAGCCCTTCAATGTTATCTTTTATGAGGCTGGTAAAAGGAATAATTATACAGAGGTAATACTAGGCCTCTGTTTTGGAACCAGTACTTCCTCAACATATTCTATGTTTAACATACAATCATCCTTAAATTTTAACATACATTTCCCATAATTTCATATTACTTATCTGCATTAATTTCACTTATTTTTTATATTCACTTGATTCTCAGAATACTTATAAAACTTTTAACGTTAATTCAAACATTTAAAAAATAACTCAAAATTGTGATGATTAATGCTATTACAATTTAATAATCTTTTCTGAAAAAATATTTATTCTTTACTTATTTTATTTAAAAATAGTTATTTAAATTTGTATTTCTAATACCATAAAATTTTAAATTAATGAGTTATTTAGTTCACGGTCATTAAAAAAATGTAAATATACTCTATTGGCAAAAAATATAAAATAAATGCCCCAACAAAAATTAATTAATACGAAACCCTTAAATGAAAACATCAGAAAACTAATGTGTTTTCATTCTTGAACACTATTTTTTTTTAATAATCTCAAAACAAATGAAATCAAATTGTAAAAGTTTTAATTAAAACACATCATGCAAAATTTAAAACCCATCACTTTTGTTTAACTGAAAAAAGTCATTTGATACATTTTGACCGAAAGAAAATGATTGTGGATAAAATATCTGTAAAGCTGAATATTAGAAACACAATAATCACAAGCAGATGGTAGAAATTTTCCCACTCATGTGCAAAATAAATGATACTAATACTTATGATCTAATGACTGGGATGCTAAATCATTTTTTAGTTGATTGTTTTTTGATTTCATGTAATTTTCATTAAAATAACATATATAAAACACCATATACTTATTTCACCAAAATTATAAGTATATTTTTGGAGGTATTCTGCCTCGGTTCTAGCCAGTCTTACCCATGAGTTTTCTATTATAATTTGAATCTACCAATCTAAAGTTAAAAAAAAAAATCCTCTTTTCTAATTTCTTGCTCTCTCAGACCTGCTGTAGATTTTTTGTTGCATTTATATATTTATTTGAAATTTATTAATTATGAATTTCAATTTCTGGTCTTTGTGAAATATTAGTTCTAAATTTCTTACTTTATGTCTTTAATGATAATTTTTCTGCAGCTTAATACATGAAAATACTAGACAAGTTTGTGTTTTGTTTTCAAAAGAATTGTTTTGTAATAATATATATATATAATGCTGTCCACTGATGCAAAGATTTTATTTCAACAATATTTACTTCAAAGTGAGGAAATGTGCAAAAAATTTGAATTATATGTTGAAAAAGTGTTCTTAAAATTCACATGAATAACCTCTAAAGAATTCATTGGCAAAATTTCATACATCTGAGTTTTTGCCTCTGTATTATGAGATGCACATATGCAGACAGATGAATACTTTCTTTTATTAGTAGATAAGACTGAATTTTGGAAAAGAGCTTCTTCCAACCTGCTGCGAGTTACTGTCTTGGTGGTATTAAATAATTAGGCTTTCATAGATCTTTCACATAATTAGTACATCTAGTAACATTTTATTTTGCATTTTTATTATTTCTGCTGCATGTATTTTTATAAACAGATATGTGGGCTGGCATTACGATTTTGTTTTGGATCTGATTAAACATGATACATAGCATCCAAAAACTTGTGCATATGCTATGCATTTTCCTTCCAGTACGCTCTAGGTATATTTTATCTCTACCTTGTTTTATTTTAGAGCAATTTTATTGCCAATTTTTGACAAGCACATTTTAAGTTCCATCGAAATTTGTCTGCAGAGAAATTAGTCTTTAAGTTGAAACATATTGTTAGTATATGTCATTAAATTATGTACTTTATAAGAGATCAATATAAAATGTGTTAATGTAGAATAAAATATTTTAATTCTTAACACGTTTAAAATATTTTTAAGCTGCCAGAGGTTTCAACAGTGCATCTCAGGGCTCTGCAAGTATTCTATCTTTTCCATCATTTGACAATCAGGCATCAAAAGACAGAAGAGCTTTTTACAGAGAAGAATTGCGTAAACAAGTGGGTGTATTTCGGATTTTCATTTTATGTGCATTTATGAAGTATTTCTCTATTAAAGCCTTCCCAGTAGATTTCAGTACTTAAATCACAAGAGAATGTTATAGTTAATTCACAAAACAAGAAATTATGCTATCTATGAAATAAAAAATGAAGTACACAAAAAACTAAAGAGTTCAAACAATTTACATTGAAAGATATGTTTACTAAAACAAATACCGAGTTTTATTAAAAATTGTTATTATTATTTTATTTTTTATTTTCTTAAGATCATAAATGATTTACTATTGCATATTTTTTAGTTTTAGAATTTCTGCTTGTCATCTTACTAGATCTAAACTGATAACCTAAAAGTGGGAAATTTCTAAAATCTGAAATCTGGGACCAAATTTTGTACTTTATTTCCTTTTTGTGCTTACTCCTATGGATGTGTGATATTTCTTCTTAGAAATACACATTCTCCTATTTAATATTTGAAAATAAATTGAACAAAATTTTCCTTTCTTATAGACAGTATTATTATTTTAGTGTTTGAAATAATACACAATAAATTGTATTCCATTTGATTTGACTTTATGTATATGCTATAACCTAAGAAATTATTTAACCACAATAATTGAGAATTTACTACTGTATTAAGTAAAGTCTAAAATCTGTTAATAATAAGCGAGAGAGAGCTAATATTAACTTCAGTAGCAGACTTTACAGCATATTTTATATGGTTTTAAAATTGAACGTGCGGATGTAGGATAACAACATTTTTAAAGTAATTCAACGAAACAGATTAAAGACAAAAGACTTGTTCTTCTATTTCAGTATTAAATAAAATCTTAGACGAATTCTGCAATTAGCTGCAACCTCCCTAGTTCAAAGAACTATAATTTGAACATAATGTGAAACAAAATGCTATGCATGTCATAAGTCTCATGCAGGATTCGCCACTGAATTTTGCTCACTTACTCATGACCAACCACACAGTTTTCTAGACCAAACATGGTGATCTAGTTATCAAATGAAATATCAGTAACTAACATTTTTAGGAATGAAATTATTAAGAACGGTGTAAAAGTTAAAACTTGTAACCTATTACAGGAAAGCAAATAAATGAAAAAATATATATATTTATAATAATTAAGATATTGACGATAAGTGGATGAAAAGAGCACTTGCAGAAGAAGTGTCCAATTTAAGATTTTTTTTTTTTTTTAATTCTTGAGAAATACATTCTTAATTTGAGCTACATAGTGCAATGACTGCATATCTGTTTTTTGATCACATTTGTAACTTTTCAACATCTTCATAACAACAAATTTTATTTATTAGATGGTGCCACTAAAACACTATTTACTTCCTTGTACGAAGTAAAAAGGAAGTATTGTAATTGCGAAAAGTTTCAGGCAGCATATTTCAACGAAAATATCCCATTTTGACCTCTTTCAAATGCAATTTAACAATGTATTTCTGTGATATCTATATGTAAGGACAGAATAAAACACTCTTTTCCTCCAAAAAAATTATAAAACAGCTTTAAAATGAATTCTGAAGATAATTTTTTGTGGTATCTGTACGAACGTATGTACGTACGTATCTCGCATAACTCAAAAACGAGTAGCCTGAGAACGTTGAAATTTTGTATATAGGACTGCTATAACATGTAGATGTGCACCTCATATTTTGGTTGCAATCGACCGCACCAAAGGTATATAAATATATTTATATATGTATATATCTACTCTATTACCCGGCTCAGTGATCTCAGTTTCTTTACTCTTATATGTTTGTAAATTGTACATTTTTTGCTTTAAAAATGATTGAATTATGTTGTTCTTATCTTCCGGTTAAGGTTTTTATGCCTTTAGTAAATCTGTATGCAATATTTTTAGAATTATCAACAGTTTTAAAATTGTTTTTAAGTGCCGCTAAGCCTAATAATTTTTTTGATGGCGGCCATTGCTCTTGTTTACATATGAAACAGCAGGATAGCGGATTTGTTACCAATCTAGAGAAACTTAGCTTCGCAACAACAAAGATAATGCCTTCATTTATTATTTAAATCATGCTTAATCCTTTCTGGAATTTTTTTGAGGAAATAAGCGTTTAAGATTTATTTCGTAATTTTTAATACAGATATTTTGAGTTTTTATGTATTTTTGCCTTGTCGCGAAGTGAAAACTGAATTAATTGAATGAGAAATACTCAATTGTCTGTGAAAAACTGTTTCTTTTTTGTTTTGTTTGCCTAATTTCTTTTATTCATCGTTCTAGCTTTATTATAGTATTTGAATAGAACATGTGGCAACAATTAGATAATTCTTTAAATTATATAAATTTTGTACATTCTGAGTTACAATATGAACGAAATATAATACCGTTAAGTGAACCTAGCGCCAGAGTGTCGCTATGGTAAACAAAGTGAATTTTAAAGAATGCATTAATTCTATTGTGGTTTATGCGGTGTCGCCGAAGTATGTTTAATTCAATCTAATAAGTTTAAATGAAATGCAAGAAAAAATGCATATAATTTGATATTCCGTACAAGGAAGTCATGTGGTGTAAACATCAGATTTTTTTTAAATATGAAATTGAATGTAAATAATTTTAAAATATGCAAGTGAAAATGATTCCATTAAGAAATTTAATAACCTCTTGAATTTTAATTCCATTAAATTCCTTCCAGTTTTACAAAACAAAAGCAGAAGTAGCCTTTAGAAGTACTCTTTTTACGAGTTGTTCTGCCATATACATTATGAATGTCACTTAGCATGCCCCAAAAATAGTAATCACTTTATTAATGGATCTCCAACATGCTTCTGCAAGATAATATTGAAGCATTTGCTGTCTAGTACGCTACATGCTGTAGGAAATTTTTAGTTTCAAAATCCCCCAGCACAGTTCAGTTGTTTGAGTATTAGTACGGTCTCCTTTCAGTTCTGTAGATTGTACTAACGATACCTGTAGATGGCAATGAAAGAAATGATTGAAATAACAAATTTTACTGGCATCATCTAAAAAATAAGTACTTAACTAAAAGTGGTAGATCACATACTACAATATTACCGATATTTTAGCACATATTTTTCAGTAACTTTAAGACATCCATAGGAGTAAGCACACAAAGGAAATAAAGTACAAAATTTGGTACCAGATTTTAGAAATTTCCCACTTTTAGGTTATCAATATAAATCTAGTAAGATGACAAGCAGAAATTCTAAAACTAAAAAAAATATGTAATAGTAAATCATTTATGATCCTAAGAAAATAAAAAATAAAATAATAATAATAATTTTAAAAAACTCAGTATTTGTTTTAGTAAACATATCTTTCAATGTAAATTGTTTGAACTCTTTAGTTTTTTGTGTACTTCATTTTTTATTTTATAGATAGCATAATTTCTTGTTTTGTGAATTTACTATAACAATCTGTGCTTTTTTCTCCCTCTAGTAACATTATTTAGCATTTATTTAAACAATTAACTGTGATTTTGAAAACACCACTTAATGTACTGCATTCATCATTGCTATTTATGAATTATGTGTGTTTAAAATTTCCTTCCTCCCATATATGCTTAAATTAGAAAATTTAATTTTTATAATTTAAGCACATATGGGAGAATAAATAAGATAGTCATATTTTGAATATCTATTTATTATCCTTGATTTAATGACAAAAATATTTATATTATTGAATGAATATTAAATATATAAATTTTTAATTTCCTAATATATATTTCTAAGATAGAAGAAAAGAAGAGATTAGAAGCTTTGGAAAAACAACGTGCACGTGAGCTTGAAGAAAAGATAGCTCAGAAAATTGAGGAGGACAGACTACGTATGCTGAGAGAATATGAAAAGGAAATGAAGAAAAATAACAAAATAGAAGAAGAAGTAAGTTTTATAATGTCTATAGGACTACTCAAACAGAATAAGATGGGGGATAATAATCATGATTATAAATGCAGCGTTTGAAATCTCGAACCTTTTTGTGAAATTTAATGTGATACAAAATAAGCAACACTTAATATGCATGAACTTCTTAAAAATTTAAATCCTCCCCCCCCCCACTAAGTAGAAAATTAGTAGAAAATGGGCAACAGTTTTTAATTGTCAAGTGTTGCAAAAATATATACAAAACTGTGGTGGCTTTGCCATCATCCCATCTGATTTTATTTCTTTTATATAATGCCTTTTTTCATATTTTTCCCTCTCTTTTTTCAAATTGCAATTGGTTTCGTATGATAATTCTTTTATGTAGTTATATTTCTGTGTTAAAATTACGTTCAAATTACTCTGATTTTATTTTGAAATCCATAGGTATTATTAAAAAGTTACCATCTATCTATTTTATATTTTCATAGGTTTGTAATGGTTCTTAGATTCATCTTGTCTAAATATATAGATATGTTTTAGTCTTAAAAATTTCTTATTTTGATAGTTTCGTCGTCAGCAAGAAAGGCTTCAAATGTTGGAAGAATTTCAAAGAAAAGATGCTGAAATGCGTAAGAAAAAATTTTCAGAACCAAAAGAATCAAGAAAAGAGATAGTAAATGTAAGTGTTTACTAGTAGGCTTTTAATAAATTATTTCGATAAGTCGTTAAAATTATTTAAAAATTTCTGTTGCATTTTGACTGTGTGTTAATATCAAACATATAAAATACTTTTATTAAAATATCAGAATATGCATTAATATAAATGCTTCTTATTATTATTTCTAATGGCAGGAAGACATAAGATTAAAAAATACATAAAAAGAAAAGAAAAGCAGCTTAACATAAAAAATGGCAGTTTAGAAAATCAGAACAACTCTGTCATGGAAAATGGAATGTGAAAGAATTAATGTGAATAAAACTTGTAATAAATGAGAATAAAACAGTATAAAATATCAGCAATTGTGCTTCTATGGTGTCCATGGGTGTAATTTTTGTTTTATAGTTTATGCACTTAACATAATTTATAGGCTGTACCTTTTCTGTGTGATGATTCTTGTATTTAATATGAAAATTCTGTATAGAAGGATTCTTGATGTTACACATGGGGAAAACCACGAAAACACACATGCAGCCAGCCCATTCGCGAAGATTCAAATCCCGGACCAAACTACCAGTGTTCAGCGACTTTTTCGCTTGGCCGCTGGTGGCTCCTTCTTAATAAATAGTAATTTTTGTTGTAAAAAAAATAATAATAATCTCCAGCAGCTTAGCAGTAAGATTTCTGAACACTGGTAGTTCGACCCTGGTTAAAATTTGAGTGAATGGCCTGGCTGTATGGGAGTTTTCGGGATTTTTTCCCGTATTTAAAATGAATATGATCAAGTTTCCTTGAAAAGGTTTAAAAGGCCTTAGGTTTCTTTAGGTAGATAGCCTTGATAATTTTTTTTTTTTTATAATCCAATAACCCTGCACATATAATACAGAATCTAAGTAATGCTTGGTGAAAAAAAGGGGGGATTGATTTATGTATTATAAAAGTAAAGGTACTTGAGTATTATCTTGTTGACCATGAAGGTGTAGCCAAACAGTGCAGTTTAGTACCAATTATGCATAAGCATATGGTAAAAACACACTTATAACATCTGCACTTTCACTGATGTAACCTTCATGGATTCTCTATAAGCTATGTATTGCTTTTATGAAGAAGGATGTAAATTAATTGTTACTGCTTATTAAAAAATTATTAAAATTTGGGACCTGCCTGCTTTATTTGGGGTATAAAATAGTAAATGTTACATTCTTTCCACAGTTATAGGATTCCTACCATCAAAAAAGTGTTTATTAATGAACATGATAAGGTCAGGCTGTTTAAAGCATGGTGTGAAAATGATATGATTATGGTCGACAAAAAAGTAATTGTTGAACAATCACCTGTGAGAAATTTTGTTCATAGCATTCTAAATAGAACTTTTGGTAAAATCTGAGGGCCTAACAAATTAGTAGAAATCAACATTTATGAAGTGCAAAAATGGTGTAGATCAAATGTTCATTGTTTCTAAAGAGATATCAGTTCCTTGAGAATCCCACAGGAACAAGAAATGAGAATTTTTTTTTTTTTTTTTAGAGTTAAAAATGAAATGTGAATTTTATAATTTTTTTGGCATTCTTTAAAAAAATAGAAGTCAGTTGAGTTTATTATTCTTTTCTCATAGTTACTTTTTTAAATCTATTTGCAAAATATGTTTTTATGGAAAGGTATGATTGCTAAAAGCATCAGCTACTTAAAATGTTAGAGCTATCTTATATATATTTGCATATTTATATGAATTGATAATTTTTCAGAGCTCTATAATGTTTTTGAATTTTTGTATGAATGAAATTGCAATTGCTATCAAATGTAATAAAGTTTTAGAATTTAACTTGCAAAAAATTTGGTAACCAGTTAATTGCATAAAATGCAAAAATTGAGTTTGATCTCATGTTTATTAGTCAATTATTTTATTTTTTGCAGCAGCAAATTTTTTATTTATTTATTTTAAAATTTTATTTATTTATTTATTTTGAAAAGGCATTCTTGCAGCAGCCTTCAAAATGAGAAATGTTTTCATTATTGCTACTGATGATCCAATTTTATATTTATTTTCATGAATTTTTTTCTAATGAACTAAAAATCAACTCATTTTACTCATGTCCAAAATTATCTTTACATACCCAAAAATGATGATATTCAATGAAATATCGAATCAATGTGATCCGTATTTGCAGGGAATGTGTGAAAACCAAGCCTAATTAGCATTATCCAATCAAAAGTAATCAAACGGTTTGTGATATGCAAATCTAGGCGTTACGTCATCCTAGGGTGAATCAAGCGCTTTGCGCAAACTAAATATTTGAGTGAATTTCTGCAACATAGCGTTTGATTTCAGTGTGTAGGGACTCAAAGCGGTTTGTTATGGCTTCGAAGTATCATTTGGAAGAATCTGTATAGTGGCAAATTATCGGCCGTTTAAAAGCAGGGCAGTCAATCATGGAAACAGCCACATGTTTGAATATTTCAAGACAGACAGTCTCTAAGCTATGGAAACAGTTTCAAAATGATGAAGTGTTGTAAGAAGGCCTGGACAAGGTCAGAAACGAATGACAACTTCTTCTGAAGATCGGTATCTGGCATTAACTGCCCGTCGTAACAGAAAGACTATTGCTCGCCAGTTAAATTCAGAGCTTGCAGCCGTCACTGGAACTCTTGCATCATGGCAAACAATATACAGAAGGCTTGATGAAAAAGGCCTGTATGCCAGAAAGCCAAGGGTATGTGTTTTACTGTCTTCACAGAAAAAGAGGGATCGCTTTAATTGGTGTAAAGAACATCAAAACTGGACTGAACATCAATGGTCCCATGTTCTCTTTACTCATGAGTCGTGGTTTAATTTAACTGGTGATTCTAAACGTGTTTACATCTGGAGGGAGTCAGGAACACGAAATGATCCCTCGAACGTTGTGGAACATGACCGTTTCGGTAGTGGAGGTGTCATGGTATGGGGTGGAATAATGATCGATGGACGTACGCCCCTACACGTGTTCAGCAGTGGATCTGTGACAGGCCAGATATATCGAGATGAGGTCTTAGATCCTTATGTAAGACTTTTCAGGGGTGCATATGGACCTGACTTTTTATTTATGGATGATAATGCCCGTCCACATCGAGAAAACCTCGTTGATGAATTCCTTGAAAGTGAAGACATTAAGCGAATACCTCGGCCACCAAACTCTCCTGACCTTAACCCGATAGAGAACTTATGGGACTACCTTGGAAGAGCAATTGCACGTATACATCCTCCTCCTAGAGATGTAAATGCTCTGAAGACTGCATTGCTGGAAAAGTGGAGATTAATTCCCCAAACTGTGGTTAACAACGTTATTTCCAGCTTTAAAACACGTTGTGATATGTGTGTACAAGTCAGGGGAGATCATATTCCATATTAAATTCGTAAGACTTAATTCTTTTTCTGAATCATTCCTTTTTTTCTTAACTCTCTTTGTCACACTTTATTACCATTTTTATTGTTTAATGCTACAATTTTATATTATATGAGGTGATCTTCAATTTTTTCTTTTGCATTTATGTGTCATCATGTTGTGTATGATTCCACGAAAATTCATTAAATTATAAGTCATAGTCTCTGAGAAATCCGTGAATTTATGCATGTAAACATAATTTTGGACATGAGTGTATAATAAAATTATACTGTTCTATCTCTTCTTGGCTCATGTGTATACTTTAAATGGCTTTAAAATGATTTGCACATGAAGAGACAAAAGTGTTTGGAGAATAATATATAGATCCTTTGTCACAGTAGGTTCATATGAATGCCTTCATTTTTCTTCACGCTGGCGCATTATTTTATGATATGCAAGAATGTGGCTACTAAATAAGGAGGCTCTTATTATGATTTAATTTTAATGTAGAATGTTTCCATCTAGTATATTCTTTTCATGCATTTATGTATCATTACACTTCCACTAAACAACCCAGTAGTCTTCCACTAAACAACCCAGTAGTCTAAGTTACTGTTTTCTTGTGTGTACAAGTCACACTTTTTTCACAAAAAAAGGCAGGCAAAATTCGGGTGGAGCTTATATAGGCAAATGCTAAAAAATAGGTAAACATGTGGCAACATAACATCGCATATTTAATAACTGAGTACGAAATCCATTATTGTTGGCTGAACGTCACATGGAATTGTACAAATTTAGTTATGGTTGTAGGTCATTTAAAGGAAAATGTTGGGCAAAGGATTTAGCTGCAAGTCTGCTAGATGATTAAGTTACTAATATGAAAATATTTTCTTTTGTTTAATGTCTAAATTAATTTTTATGCATGTTTATATAAAAAATTAAATTAATTAAATTTGTAAAATTTCTTATTCAAAAGGTCTATTTCCCAGTTTCTTTCCTTTTCTTTTTCTTTTTTTTTTTTTAAATTTGAAGAACATTTTTCTAAGTAGAGTTAGTTATCAAATAAAACTAAGACTATTGTTTTATAATCGATTTTAAAATATTAATAGTACACTCCTAAAACATTATTTTAATGAAAGAATTCATTTCAATTATCTTTATGATTTACATCAATATAATCTTCATCTTCATATAGTTATATCTAAATATGCATAAAATTTATTCAGTCATATATACATTTTATTTTTTCAAGTAACATATTAATTTTATGTGTGTGTGCATGTCTATGTGTACTTTTGAGTTTCCTTTTTATAATATGCATATAAATTGTTAGGAAGAGAAAAAAAGAAGTAATTCTCCTCCAGTACCCGCCGTTCGAACTAAAGAGTTACTAGAAAAAGCCGTTTCTCCTACTGCAGTAGTAACTTCACCTTTAACTGAAGGTAATATCTTTCTTCTTATCAGAGCTATTTATTATACACATGCAGCTGATCTCAATTATAGTAAGCATAGATATATAGTTGCCAACTTTCCCAGTTTTTTATAAAAGGAGGCTATAAGTTTTTTTATCACAACTCACATCTCTTGTTTTTTTATTTTCAGCTTTTCCTATTTTCGGCTTATTTAGGAAAATGTTTTTTTATTTTCAACTTATTGAGGAAAATGTTTCCCACCAATAAATGAAATTGTACAAATTCAGTTTTACCAGAACCAGTGATTTTCAGCATAATTTTTCTTTTTCAAATTTATTTAATTTGAATTTTCTTGATCTACTGTAGGTATTTGTAGGACTTCTTATGAAATTCAACCAATGCTTAATCAATATTAATATTTGTGTTTAGTTTTGCTTTGCATCAGTGTATGGCACATGACTATTAAGTTTATTTCCATCATACTTAAAAGTACTTTGATAAATAAAAGCTGCCTTTCCTACTCAGGTTCTTAGTATATAGTATAAGAGGGTAAAAAACCTACAAAATGAAATTAGCCAAAAAAGCATAAAATTTAAAATATCTAATTAAATATTAATATATTTTACATCATATTCATATTGTAAATAGTTCAGTCACCTGAATCACGCATTATTAAGTAAACTCAGTTTCAACTGCTTTTGAAATGGCATTAAGCAGCAGTTCAAAAACTCGCAGAATCTCATCCTTCAAGGTTGTCAGCTATGTAACTATGAAAAGTTCAGACTTTTTATATACTGATGAGAAAAAACATTATGACCATCCCTACATTTTTCAATGAACTTGTCTGAATGATGTGGAGGGCATATGATTAAGTGGAAATGGTATTTAACTGCTGCTGGAGAAGATAAGGAATTACTCTTGCATTTACATTTACTAGTGATGGAAAAGGCTGCTAATTTAAGTGTGTTTGATAGAGGCTGAGTCTTCAGGCCTGTAATGGCCTGAAGACTCAGAATGGGTATCTGTGAAACTGAATGACTGTTCACAAGCTGCCATTGTTAGTATTAATGCAAAGGGGATAAATGAAGGTGAAACCATCAGCAGATGCCAAAGTCTTGGATGTCCATCTGTTGTCAAAGCAAAAGGACTCTGTCTTCCCAACTCTAAATATAATCTTCCAGCAGGACAATACCCCATGTTACAAGGCTCGAATTGTGTTGGAGTGGTTCAAGGAACATAAGTATAAATTCCAGTCAATGTCCTGACCACCTAACTTGCCAGATTTTAATCCAATAGAGCATGTTTGGTATGTCATGGAGTGGCAGCTCAAAGTTCAAGCACCGTTATATGAGAATGTCTAGAATTTGTGTGGCGGAACTGCTTGTATTGCAGAATCAGTGTCAAGCAGTGGCTCAGCTGATAGCCCAGTAGAATGCAGGTCCAAGTGCAAGTGTTTTGGAATATACAGTTAATCAGACGCTGTTGGATATGGGACTGCGTACCAGACGTATCACTCGTCTGCCTCTGTTGACCAAGTGTCATTGTCAACTATGCCTACGGTAGGCCTGAGAACTTCTAGACTGGACCATAAATAAGTGAAAAACAGTTGCCTGTTTGGATGAATCATGATTTTTCATTCATCACATCAATGATCGTATGAAGGTACACCGTCTTCCAGGAGAACAGCCCCCATACAGCAGGTCATGCATAGGCTGAGGTGGCGGTATTATGCTTTGAGGAAAGTTCTCACAGGTGGCTCTCAGACCCTTAGTTGTGGTAGAACAGACCATGAAACCCGCAGAGTATTTGAGCATAACTGCAGATCAGTTACACCTTACTCTGTCTTCCCAACTCTAAATATAATCTTCCAGCAGGACAATACCCCATGTTACAAGGCTCGAATTGTGTTGGAGTGGTTCAAGGAACATAAGTATAAATTCCAGTCAATGTCCTGACCACCTAACTTGCCAGATTTTAATCCAATAGAGCATGTTTGGTATGTCATGGAGTGGCAGCTCAAAGTTCAAGCACCGTTATATGAGAATGTCTAGAATTTGTGTGGCGGAACCTGTCTCCAGTCATCTACCAAGAACTTGCGACTGTGTTCATATGGGTTTTTTCAGAAGCAGTGTAATACCACTGTTCAATTTCAGTAAGATTGTGTATTTCTGATATCCGGTTTGCAACAAGCATCTTGAGCAGATGAGGCTCTTTTTTAACCCATAAACAACATAATCATGGAATCACTCCAAAGGTAAATAATGGAAAGCATCAATTTCGATGATACTCTCAATGCATTAATTTAAATAGGAGAACTGCTGTGCAGAGCTAAAGTCTTAGGATTTTAATCTTCTTCTGGGGGAAACATGAGATTTACTATGCGCTCTTCTCTTTTCTCCTCTCATCTTGATGCAATATTTGATGCTGATGTGGTTTTGGAGGTTTCAGAGAAACCATGTAACTGTCTTGATTGTATCTGGAAGCATAATATATCTATTGACTTCAGTGTTATTATTTAACTGCAGGGTAATGGAAAATTCTTTCCATTCTTTAACCTCCTTTTCTGGCAGAATAGCATTCTAATTCAGTTTTAATAACATAATTTCTGCATGGATATCTCTGCTATAATTGTAGATGGGGATCATCTACAATTATAGATACGAGATATAAAGGATAACACTTACCATTTAGTGACATTTGTGTTTTATTGAGTTTAATATTTTTTAAATCTCTCCATAATTGAGAATAAGTCTTCTTGTATTACATTGCCATTTGTAAAAATCCCCATTAAATACTACTTTTATGCGAGTCAACTTTTTCTTCTTCTCTATGTACTCCAATATGAAGAATGTAATATGTATCTTGTTTTCCCTTGCTTTCACTAATCTCAAGCATGTGTCTTAGCTGTTGACATTCTTTTAGAAAACATGACTATATTTTCAATGCTCAGGATTCTTCACTAACCCCTTCCATAAGGAATTTCATTTACTGATCGCAGTCTGTTTGGAACTTTCTAAAGTAGCTTGAGTACTTCAAACTATCATACTGAATATTCTCCTAACAACAATTTAAGAAAATGTAACTTGAAATATATGAAAACAATATTAATTGACCAACAATCTTCGTTTACCAGCCAGTAAATACATCAAAAGCTGCTACTATTACTATGTTTAAGATTGCACATATACTTGCAATGTATAAAAAACCTTTACAGGATGGTAACATAAGTAAAGAATCAATGCTTACTGCATCAGAGGTATTATTTTAAGAATTTAAAAATAACAAGAAAATTATGTTAGCTATCCAGAAAGTTCAATTTCCAGAAATTCAGTAACTCGTAGAATAGAAGCAATGTTTGTGAATATCGGAGAACAAATAAAAGATGTTTTTCTAAGTTTACAGTGTGATGAATCAACAGATATCCGTAATGTAGCGCAAATCAATATATTTATAAGGATTATTTTCAACGATATACTGTCAATTTTGCCATTAAAGGGCATACACATGGATATGACATATACCAAGTTATTAAAAATCATATTATAGGAAATTAATATTCCTCTTTAAAAACTTGCAATCATAACAAAAGATGGCATGCCTGCCATGATTGGTTCTGTTGTTGGCTTCATCACTTTGGAAAAATGATGCTGAGTTTCCAAATTTTTTTCATTACTACTATATCATACATCAACAGGTATTATGTGCAAAAGTCCTGCATTGTGATCACATAATGAGAGTTGTTCTAAAAATTTTCAGTTCTATTCATGCCAGACCACTTCAGTGCAGATTATTTAAAAGAAAGAAAAAAAAAAAAAAACTGACCGATGAACTTGGTGCTAAGTATGGACTGTAATGTTACGTTCTGAAATTAGATGGCTTAGTAAAGGAAAAGCCCTGCAATACTTTTTAAAACTTCTTCCAGAGATAAAACAGTTTTTGAAAAATATGTAGAACTTAGTGATCATAGCTGGTTATGTGATTTAGCCTTTCCCACAGACATTGTAACTGAAATGAATATACTCACTCTTGAACTTCAGGGAAATTGAAAAACTATTATTGAATTAATAGGAAGTATCAATGCATTTAGATCAAAATAAAATTTGTGGATGGCCCAAATAAAGAGATGTAACTTTGGTCATTTTACTAAGCTGTAGTATTATGTTAAGAGATATGAGGTAATTGAAACCAATAAATACTTTGAATCTCGCTGAGGTCAAAGATGATTTTGAAATTAGATTTTTTGATTTTCATAAAATTGAGCTAATTGCTTTATTCATTTTAAATCCATTTGTTAATAGTAATATTCTGAAATATCACAGCAAATTTCAAAAATGGTAAATAAAAAAGCTACTAATTTGAGATGGAAATAACAGATTTTCAATCAGATTTGCAAATGATTGCAATTTGTTTTTCAACAATGAACTTGTTAAAATCTAAGTTGAGATCCAGGATAACTAATGAACATCTGAATGACTGTATGAATTTAGTTATAGCATTGTATGCACAAGAGTACAAGAAACTGTCAGAAGAAATGCAATGTCAAGTTTTACATTAATGGTTTCTTATATTTAATTTGTAATTGAATTCTTAATAAACTACACATTACAAAAACATACAGAAGAAGAAGATGAATTTTACTACTTTTTAATTATTTATATATAATCTGTTAAAGTAGCAGCTGCAATTTAAATAGCAGTTGACAGTGAAGAACCTGTGGGATTTTTTTTTTTTTTTTTACAAAGTGTTTTTTCTAGTTTGGATATTGATTTAATTTATGTAGCCAAATAAATTTATTCTCCAGCTTAAACTGCTTGAAAATACAGAAACTGCTAATAGTATTTTTCAATTAATTATAATACAAGTTATTCCTTTTTCCTGCATTTTTTAATTATCCTTAGATTTCCCATGGCTGTGGTCCTGGTATTTCCATGATTCATTTATATTTTGAATAAATTGTATTTTCTATTATCATCAAATTATTTAGCATAGCTGTTGAAAACTTGTGTTGTTTTCTCATTTATTTTTTATTTCTTTCAATGACTCAGTTAAACCTGGAAATGTGTATAGTTGTTTAGCTGAAATAAGGCGCTCTATAATGCAAGATCAGCAAAAGTTAAAGAAAGATTTCAAGGTAATTAATTTCCTTTTATTTCTAAAATATAATTATGGTTTTTTTTATTTATTATTATTTTTTTATGTAATTTGCTTATTCAGAACAAATCTCTTTTAGCTTTGAATTTGCTTCTTAATATATCTTTGCTGCATTGCTTTCATTACTTTTCTATAGCAATCAAAGCACTCTTTGAAATTTTAATTAAGAATAATGAACTTCAGATAGGTATACTAGTGTTTTGTAAAAAATATTGTATTTACTCGCATATTTTCTCTCTTTTCCTACTAATATTACTGCTTGAAAATCGGCGAAGAAAAACGTGTGTGCGTACTATATATGAAGAGATTCTTTTAATGATAAACATAAGACATTAAAAAACATACATAAAACCACACTAATATTATTACATTATGCATTTCAAAAGACTCACAAATTTAAATAATATTTTATTTTACTTATACAAAATACCTTCCTATTTGTGCATATATTTTACATTGTTACCCTAAATCAGAAGTTTCTAAAGTGTTCTGAAAGAACTGGGGAGGATATGCAAGTAAATAAGGTAATAATTTTGATCATTAGCCATTTTAAGATGTATTTAGATAAAATTATTCATTATTTCTTGAGAGCAACATTTTCTGTTTCCATGAACTGAAAGTTTTGTTTCATGTTTTCGCTATACCAAAAATTAAAATTAATTTATATATAATGTATATGCATTCCTTTAAAAAGTATAAGTATTATAAAAAGTATTCATTTAATTATTTACTGGTGTCTTCATTTTTATCTGTGTACATTTGGCTACTAGAAATATGAAAACATATTAAAATGCTAGGCATTGGGTAAACTTTAGTCATGTTATAGTAACTTAATTATTTTCAGATGCATGGCAAATGCAGCGTTTATCATTCTTAACAAAATGTACTCATTGTGATATTAGCTAGAAGTCATATAGTGCTTAATATTTTTTTTTTACTGTGTACTGTAAAACTGTTAAGTTTCTGAGTGTTTTTATTATAAGTGTATTAGTGTCTTGATTATTGTCTCAAGATAGCATTGCATCCTGCTTGTGTGAGCATATATGTTGAATCATATAAATCCTCTGTTGCCCAACACTGTTGGTCAGAAAAAACACATTTTGTATGTTTCTTCAGCCAGAATAATTCAAAAAGCATTTGTTGGTGAATTAGATTTTTTAAAGGTATTTCACATTCATAAAAATCTTTCAGTTCTAGTTAATGATTCTAATTCTAATCCATCTTTTCCCTCAGCTTTTAAGGAAAGTATTTCATAGCAGTTTTTAGTTTTGATCAATAGGCCCCATTCAGACGAGGCTGTAAAGGGCATAAGTGGTTAAAACCGAGCTCCGTTGCCAAGGCAACCAGTCACTGCTACGTCACAGAATCTGGTTTAGGGCTCCTGGCATAGGGTTCCAAGTTTTCAACTTTACGCTGAGTTTGGGATAAGCGTTGACCAATCAGAGCGAAGCGGCTATCTTTAGACGATTTCACTATCACATCGAAGGCGACGTTTTTTTTTAATATGGAACACATCGTATCCGAATGAGTTGTAATCGTATTCGAATAAAATAATGAGTTGTAACCGTATCCGAACGAAATAAAGAGTTGATCTCGCAAGATATATACGATGATGACATGCATTTTTTAATGAGTTTTAATGTATTTTTTAATGAGTTTTTCAATTTATATTGAAAAATATGGATGAAACTCGTAAAGCGAAAGTTAAGCTGATTATGCACGCTGTGTATGATCCTGTAGATGATTGATCCCATCCAGTATTTTTCATTTTATTATGAAAATTCTTTAAAAAATGCATGTTTGCAAAAATTTTATTTTTTCTGTGTAAATTATTATTATTACTTTCTTTCTGTCTATAATTTTTTTTAATTATTACTATAATTTTTTTCCTGTTTAATTATTTTTGTATTTAAGAATAAATTTATTAAAAAAGCTGGAAATATTGTATTGCTATTTGCCTCAAATGCTGATTTTCTTTCCAAACAAACTTCATGAATTAATTTTACTAAAACATCAAATCAATATAAAAAATCTGCTGTTTTTTTTTTTTTTTTTTTTTCTTTTCTTTTCTTTTTTAACAGTAAAAATATTACTATTTCTTAAAAAAAAGAAAAAATCATTTTCACTTATTTAAGAATAGTCACAATAGTCAATTCAATGGTGTAAGCTTTGTATAAGTAATAAAAGATTAATCTTTTTAAAAATTCTTTTATGAATTCCAAGAAAGAAAAAAAATGTAGTGAAATATCCTTAAAACAACAGTCAACAGTCTAGACCAAGGATGTCAAACTCCCGGGCCGCATGCGGCCCACAACAAATATTTTTGCGCCCCAGCCAAATATCGGCAAATAAATAATATATAATAATAAAATAACATATCGACGAAGAAAAAAATTAAATGTTTACTGCTAAGTAATTAACGATAATTTATTCAGTGTTGTTAGATTACTCACAGCGAGCTGACACACACACACTACTTAAATTACAAATGCGTGTGAGTAGCTTGCCTTCAGCTACCTTCGGATTTTGGGGGAGTAGTAGCTGTAGTTCTAGCGAATTGTTTGTTTACTTAATGCTGTGATTGATTTGTAGTGATTTCGCTGTGAGATAGAATTAGTTTCTCTGTTTTGAATTGATTTTTGCTAAACGTTTAACATTTTGTGATATTGTTAGAATATTTTTGAAGAAATATTTCAGCATTTTGATTTATCTCTTGTGGAAAGAATAAATTTTTGTTAACTTTTTAACGTTAACTGTGTTTATTGCAGCCCTTTGTATTCAGTATGTCTATATCAAAACCAAGTGGTAGTAAAATTAAATGAAAAATCGCTGACGAACATAGAATATTCCAAGTAAAATGGGAATTAGAATATTTTTGCTCTGAAATAAAAGATAAAATAATCTGCTTGATATGTATCAAAGTTATATAATATTAAATGTCATTACGAACAACACAAATTGAAATATAACAGTTACGAAGGATTAATGAGAGAAGAAAAGTTGAAAGAGCTCAAGTTAGGAGTGAAAAAGCAACAGTCCATGTTTAGTAAAGTATTGCAAGAAAGTGAAGCGGTGGTACATGCAAGCTACGTCTTGTTCGAGTTGATAGCTAAACATTCAAAGCCTTTTACTGACCGTGATTTCATCAAGGAATGCCTAATGAAAGCTGGAGAAATTGTTTGTCCTGGAAATGTGAAGGCTTTTCAATCAATTTCATTGTCTCGAAATACAGTTGCGGAAAGAGTTACTGATTTAGCCGCAAATTTAAGTGATCAGATCAAAGCAAAATCATCTAGTTTCAAAAGTTTCTCCATTGCCTGTGACGAGAGCACGGACATTAGTGGCAAAGCTCAATTAGCAGTGTTTCTTCGTTCTTGTGACAAGAATTTTAACATTTTTGAGGAATTACTGGAACTAATACCGATGCCTGGTACTACCACAGGAGAAGATATATTTACTTGTGTTTTTGGACTTCTGCAGAAATACAATCTACCTTTGGCAAAATTAAATTCTGTAGCTACAGATGGCGCTCCATCAATGACCGGGAAAAACAAGGGCTTCGTAGCATTACTAAGAAAAAAACTTAGTGAAATTCATGGTTCAAACATTCATCATATGCATTGTATTATACATCAAGAAGTTCTATGCACGAAAGTAATAAATATGGAGAATGTTTTGTCATATATAAAAAAAGTTATAAATTTTATAAGATCTCGAGGTTTAAATCAGCGTCAATTCACTGCTTTCTTAAGTGAGTTAGATAGTGAATATTCGGGTTTGTCCTACTATACCACGGTACGTTGGTTATCTTGCTCCAAGATTCTCAAACAATTCTGGGATTTGAAAGAAGAAATATGTCAGTTTTTAAAAACGAAAAATCAAGACGTAAGTTTGTTTTACAATCCAATATGGATACAAGATTTATCTTTCTTGGTTGATGTAACCAAACACTTAACCGATTTAAATTTATCGTTACAAGGAAAAGATCATGTCATTACGAACATGTTTGACATAATTAAAGCATTCAAATGTCAACTAGTCTTTGGGAAAACCAACTTAAAAATGAAGATTTGACGCACTTCCCGATGTGCAGCATGAATAAATCAAGTTTAGATGATACTTGTTCGTATCAAAAATACGCAGAAAAAATTGCAAATTTAACAACTGAATTTGAAACGAGGTTTAATGATTTTAGTTCCCTTGAAAACAATTTTTTTGTTTGTTTGTTTGTTTTCTTCGATTTTCTCAATAAGTATTGACTCAGTACCCAGCCATATGCAAATGGAGGTGATCGAGATTCAATGCAACTCAAATTTGAAAGCAAAATTCATTGAAGTGGACGTGCCTGAATTTTACAAATATTTACCAGCCAGGTTTGAAAATACTTGGAAAATTCGCATATGAAATTATTTCCACGTTTGGTAGCACTTATCGGTGCGAGCAGTTATTTTCAGTCATGAAAGGTAATAAGTCTCCTATTAGAAACCGTATTAATGATGCTCACCTTGGGTCAGCGTTGAAAGTTATCACTGCAAACAAAATTTCTCCCGATATAGGAAAGATAATAGCAGAGAAGAGATGTCAAGTATCAGGACGTAAACATTAAATTTTTCTTGTTCTTTTCTATATAAATATATATATATGTTTATTATTGTATTATTCGAAATAAATCTACGTTTCTATGAATATTGATTTTTTTTTTCGGCCCGCCTAAAGTTAAACCTTGTTTGTTTGGCCCAAGTGTACCTATGAGTTTGACATCCCTGGTCTAGAAAGTTTTGTCTCCTGTTGAAGTTCTGTTCTGTTTTTTAATTACATTCTCCATGAAAGGAATTTACTTTTAATGAAACTAAATAGCACACGTAATTCATAACATGGTCTATAATTTAATGAATAGTATTTGTTATTATTATCCACTCTTTATTACTATCATTTGAATGGAATTTTGATCATTAAATTCATGCTATTTCTCTGGTAGAAATTCCTGGATAAGGTATGAATGTTTATAATTTTGATGTATTTGAAGACTTGGGTACCTAAAATTTGTCGATGTGAAATTACTTTTGAGATTTGGTCGTAAATAGAAATGACAGCATATGTTGAAATTAAATTCAGAGGTGCGGCTTATACATGCAAATTATTAAAAATAGATGTATACAAACAGCTGGCAAGACAGTAAAATGTATTTAATGATTGAGCATAAAATACATTGTTGGGTGAACGTTTCCTAGTATTGTACTAGTTGTGGTTGCTGGTCATTGTGACCAGTGGTGGGATACTAGTACTAGTGATAATTGATACTGGTAGTGCAGCAAACTACTATAGTGATCGACAGGGACAGTGAATAAGGAGTGCTGAGCACACAATTTTCACTGTCACAGAAACATGTTCCTTTTGATTGAAAATTAAAAATAATAATAATAATAATGTATGGTAAGTACTGTTTTTAGCTTAACTGTGTTCACACCTGGAAAATGGAAAAATATTATATACAGGCTACTGTTAGTTATCCTCAAGATTTTTTTTAATTAGGCATATTTAGAATATGGTATTTCTCCTAAGAGGAATTATATATAAAAATTGAAGAAGGTTTTATATAGTATATAAATATGCTTGTGCATATTTATAGTATAGAGAATACTACGGTACAATGCAGAAATATTCCATACTGCTTTGCACACAAAGATATGTGCCAATCAAATATTGATCTTTCAAAAAAATATCTCTAGACCATTTCGTTATATTTCTTTTTTTACCTTCTTCCGTTGCCTCTTGGCTTATCAGAAGGGCAAATAAAAGAGCATTCTGTTGAACCAATAAAACTTTTTGTTGAGCTGAAAAAGCCATGACACAAAATAACGAAAGAGCGAGCGTGAGAAATCAATTGAGCTACAAAACAGCGCTCGAAAGGTGTAGATACATCCACGCATGCGCAAATTTAGCTTCTCTCATTGGCCACAGCTTAGACCCCTGTCTCGCAGGTGTGAACGAATGTCCCGTATTTTATGCCATTGTGACCATGCCTCTATGCGCTTTACGCTCACGTCTGAACGCAGCTATAGATGCTATTTTTCATCATAGCTTCTTCTCTCTAATTCGTATATCCTGGCTTCTCTTTCATCATTTGCACTTCTTCATCTGAAGAAGCGCATTCTGTGTTTAAACCTTCGAAAATTTTCATGTAAATTTATGGATATTTTGCTGAATCTTGTTCGTCTTCCAATAGCAGTATGTTATGCTTCATAGTCTCTGTTTAAATTTTGCTTGTTTAGAGTAAAATGTATTAGAAAAGCTAAGCAGAATTTAATTTGCTGTATTGCCTGAATTCTTAGTTATTCTTAGTTATATATTGTTACACATTTTGTACATATGTAAATAATTTTAGTAAAATTATATGTGAAATAGTAGGTTTATATATATATATATATAATGTAACATGAAATGTTTGAAAGGAGATGACTTGCTGGAAAAAATAAGAATACTGTGATAAGTCTATTTAACCTTGAGTAAATGGCTATCTTGCCTGAGTCTAGCATATGAAGTAAATACCCTTTCTCTTCCCCCCTTTACACCTCACTGTTACTGAAAGTATCTGTAAAAGAGCGAAAAAGAAGTTTCAGAGGTTTGCATTTATTTTGTCTGATCGGAGGTATCTGCCTTTAAATCTTTCGATGCAGCATCACATATTAATGAATTATATAATCCCTGGACATTGCACTGCCTGCACTTTTTATCTTGAAGTCCACAGAAATGCCTGGATGCTATTTTGAAAAGCAAATAAAGCATGAACCTTGATCATTTAATGCCTTTCGGTGAGCCTTTACATCAAGTGAGCAGTCATGATTCATGTGACAAGAAGATAAACAAAGAATGCAGACATTTTGATTCTCCTTCTTTGGCAAGCTAGAAAAAATTTTTCAGTTTTGAATAAATGCAATTTTTGCCTGTATTTGGAGGGAATTTTACTCTGACTAGTTAAAACTGCAGCGCCTTGCTAATACATAAAGTTATCATTATTTTTAGAATGCATTTGAGATTTATTTTCAAAACCTTGATGGGAACTTGTGTTTCATAATAATGGCTCATTTACATCAAAATTTTTAAAACACGCTAACATCATTGGTGCTCCACTGCATTCTGCTTCTGTTTTTAAGAATCTTAGTCGCTGTTTGATAACCTTGATAGAAACTAGTGTTTCATAATGATGGCTCATTTATGTCAAAATTTTTAAAATGCGCTAACATCATTTGTGCTTCACTGCATTCTACTGTTTTTAAGATTGTTAGTAATTCATTAACATTGAATTTTTGTTTATCACTTTTTTTTCTATTGAATTTTAAATTCCGTATTTAATTTTAAATTAAAATAGGGAATAATAAATGTCTATAAGAACCATTTGTAATATTTAAAGAATTTAAATTTCTTATTTGTATTTCTATATCGTCATAAAGCTTCCTCAAGAACCTTTTCCAGAACATTGTAGTTATAAACTCAACAATTTATTTATATGCGGATTAATTAGCAGGTCATCTATGTCGAAACGGTTTTTTAGTATATCAGCAGCCTCCGTATAGTTTTCACTAGTAAATGATAATCCACTGATAGCATTTAAAACTAAATCGAGCTGAGACTTTTGTTTTGGTGCCTAGAATTACAAAACAGATTCCAGAATTCAAGCCAAGAACAAGGATCACTGTAATATTTTGTAATCATTAATTTCAGCAATTTTTAAGTATTCACTTCAGAAGTTTTCAACTTCACAAATACATTTTCTTCACTAAAATTATTAATTTCAACTTTCAACTGTTTTTCCTTATTTTTTCCTGAATTTTATATTTAAACTTTATAATTCTTTCTTGATATTTCTGTGTGGAAATTATTACCGTTTCTAACTCCTGTTCCATAGCTATGAGGTTTTCGATCTCGGAATCATAAAATATTTATCCATAGCCTCCATTTTACCATTAAATTCCATCATTTGTAATAATCAAGTACAGTTAAAAGTTGTTAATCCGGACTCGTTGGGACTTCGGCGATTCCGGATTATCGATTTTTCCGGATTATAGATCATCAGTTTAAATCTCGTAAGATGGCATGCAGAAATTCTAAAATTAAAAATATGAAACCGTAATTTATGAAATAAAGAACAATTATGATCTAAAGGGTATCAAAATTTGCAAAAAGAAAAAGCTTAATATTTATTTGTTTACTTTATTAAACATTTCTTTCAATGTAAGTTGTTTAAGTTTTGCTTCGTTTCATGTGATAATACTTTCTCTTTAATTCTATTAAACAGACATAATTTCTTGTTCAGTTACAAAGTTCCGCTGTTCAAGTCCTATAATTGCTGTGTCGAGAACACCGACTAATTTGTCAATCGAAATTTTTTCGTTTTCAATAACCTCTGTTACTTTCTTCGCTATCGAAAGCGAATTATAATGACGAGGAACTTGTTTTAAATCATATCAAAGACGGAGCATATCGAGATGAAAACTACATTTGGTAAGGAATTATAAGCCAAATAAAATAAAAACATCTGCGCTGAAGATAAGGATAGTGCTGACAGATCAACTTCCAATTCATTACGCGCCCCCCCCCCCCCCCGCGCCGAGCAGCATGAAATTGATAAACAGATTTCGGATTTCAAAACATACTTTCGCTTTAGATCCTTTACATATTAACAAATATATATCGGAAATTCTATTTGATATAATCGAAAGCTTAAGCTTACTTTTATAAAATTGCTCTTACGGTCTGGAAAAAATAATAAGCCGGATCCAATTCGAAAATTAAGGAACAACGCAATCATCAACATTAACTGAAATAGATAATTAGATAATTTTAGCTTATACGTCCATTATACATAAAACGCGCACGCGAAAACGTATTCTGCACCTGCGCACACTCATATGCGCAGTCGTAAAAGGTCTTACGCGCACGCGTAAACGCCTATGCGCATGTGTCAACGCGGCGCATGCGCAGAAAGTTTTTAGTTTTGAAGTCCGGATTATAGATCATTCCGAATTATGGGTGTCCGAATTAACGACTTTTGACTGTAGTAATAAATTTCTTTTTATTCAACAATTCAGTTCTCTTCAAAACTGGAAAAGTCAAAAAGAGTTTAGCTTGAATTTCTTTCCATTTAAATCTAAGCCTTCCAATAATTTTCTTCGGCTATTTTTGACCTCCATTGATCAGTCTGCATTCACCAGAAAAATGTAGTGACTAATTGATCTGTATAATAGCGTGTTATAATTCCACTGAGATCTTTTACTGTACATTTATTTCCAGTTATATACAAGTCTTCTGCCACCTAGCAGGTACAATGCATTATATCATTAGTGTAAGGCAGCTGACATTTTGGTGTATTTGCTCGTTCCATTAACTGTCTACAATGCTACAGATTCTTTACTTAATGCACCTTCTGGTAAAAATCACTGCAATCAGAGGAGCTCAAAATACATTTTATGACAAAAAATATTATAAAATAGATGTTTTAGAATAATTATATAATTCACCATTACATGTTCATAATTGCTGACTTTGTGTTTATGGCCTAAAATTACTAGAATTCTGGTTCTTTCAAGGAATATTAGAAGAAAATTTAAAAAGTTTTCCAGCTTAAATGTACCTATGAAGCCTACAATTTTGAATCTTATAAAGAAATTTGAAACAACAGGCTTGTAAAGAAAACCAAAAAGCCTTGTTGATATACATTAAGAGAATGCTTTCTTAAGTCAGAAAAACACTAGGCATTGTGTGAAATTGAAAATTTATTATCTATTTCATACCTTTTAAGCATTCCATATTTAGCGTGTAGAAAGAGCAGATACTGTAAATCTTTACTAGAATAACTGAATAAATTTTAAAATGGAAAAACATCCAGTTTTTTCCAGTACTTTGGCACCAATGAACTGCAGTCTGTTAGAATTTTGAAAGTCACGGTCCATTAAAATTGTGAAAAAAATTTAATAAATGAATTTTGATAAAGCATAATGAAGTTGAAATCAAATGTTAGTAATGGTTATGTAATTAACATTTATTCTGTATGATAACATTTTCTTGCCTGTGAAAGCAAAATTACTCATTCAGTTTTATTTCAAGGTGTTGTTATGCAAGAATCTATGTACAGTAAGACCCCGCTTAATGCGGGGGATACGTTCCATCAAAGTAGAGCGTAATGCGAAACAGCGCTAAACGAGGCTATCTTTACATGTAAATATTGGGGTTAGGGGAAGATGGCTAGGAAATTGGTTAGGTATTAAATTTAAAAAGTATGTTTTTTTAATAAAAATAAAACCAAACATTTATTTCTTAAAGCTCAAATTAATACCACATTATTATTTCTTGCAAAAATAAAAACAAAATATAAATAACAAAACGAATATTCTTAAAAAAAAACAAATAAAATTCTCAGTCAGTCATATTTAGTTAGCCTTCCGCGTTTTCAGTGTTCTGCCTTTTTGTGACAAAAGCATCTAATGTTGTTTGCCTTTCTCTTAAAAGTTCTTCATAAACGGATAGAGCATCTCTAACACCACGCCTTACTTTTGAGCTCCTGTCAAAATTCGGATCATTTTCAATGAATTGATCCATTATTTCAGTTATGGTAGACAAACTCCTTTTTACAAACGCCATCGAAAGTTCTTTTTGCTCTTCTGAATCACTGCTGTCAACATTTTTGTTTTCTTCTTGTTCAGTTAATTCCTTTAGCTCATCATTAGAAAGACTAGCCGCTGCTTCTTGAATTATTTCTTCGACATCTTCCACATTTACCCCTTCAAAATATGTCTGTACAATACCGCACCGAACAAGAAATACAAGTACACTCTTTCGGATATGTATTTGAAACCTATCGCTGCATAATATTTCGGGGAATGCCCGTATGCTGCGAGCGATTTCGTGGAATCCCCGGGTTGAAATAAAAGAGCGCTAAACCGAAACAGCGCTAAACGAAACAGCGTTAAGCGGGGTCTTACTGTATTTGTTGTTCCTTTGTTATATCTTTAAATAACATCTGTTTAATAAAATCAGTGACAGAATAAAAATTCTGATGTATTTAATTTATTAAAAGCTAATACAGTTTTCTTTGTTTATGCATTAATTTGGACAAACTGAGAATGTTTGTAGACAGTGCTTCTTTAGGGAACATTCACATTCTAGTTTGCAGTCAGAAATGGCAAAAGCTGAATTTCATTGGAGCAGGATCTTGCTATATTACAAAAACTGTTATAAGGATTTAGTCTAAATGTTCTAACCTTTCAACTCTTAGTTCAGATGATGTGAGAATCAACAAGTCACAGCTAAGAAAGGAAGGGGAAGCTTTGAGGACACATACATGCTCAGGTGTGATGTTTGAGCCAATAGTGTGAATACTTCTTTACATACTAATGTGCTACCCTTTTTGTTTCATAAGTTTTTTGCTCTCTCTGCAAGAAATGAAATCATCTGTGCAAAGTTAAAATTCTGGTATCTATTAGGTAATGAAGCCTACTGAAATCAGTCCTGCTGAATTCCAAACGAAAATGAGGAAATTGACATCCAGTTTTTTTACAAACAAATATGACACTACAAAAATTTATTGAAAATAAGGTTAGGGCAACCATGCTAAGTAATTAAAAAAAAAAAAAAAAAAAAATGGTGTTTCACTTATAGTAATTCAAAAATCATTGAGGAGATATTCATTCTAAGCTGAATATAAAATTAGTATTTAAAAGTTCTAGATAGGAATGAAGACTGAAAAGTTTCAAAATTTTTGCAACTACTGATGTCAAAATTATTTTTTCAGATGATAAAAAATCTTTTACTTTAATTGAAAATTCCTCCAAAAGTAGAAATGCTTAAGTAATATTAATAATCATTAAATGCCACAGATCAACAAATCAAATCACATCTTCGTCAATAATTTGCATTGTTTAATACAATTCATTTTTAATACAATTTTCTATCTTCATGTGCAGTTTATATTAAATAAGAAACATACCATCGTTGTTTTCCTTGCTGTAGAAAACTGATACAGTCCCCTTTTTTCTTTTTTTAAATTTTAGCAGAAGATATGTTTCATTCAGCAATTTATAGAGCAATATTAAATCATTTATTGTTTTTATATAAGAAATGGAAAATTATTCTTTGAGAGCTTATAATATGAGTAATTAAAAGCATCTTAGTTAAAATTGCTATTGTGTGATGATATAATTTTTACAGAATTATTCGAAAATCTTCTGTTTTCTTTAAAAAAATTACATAGTTCATCCAGAATTTTACAGCTTGTTAACATCAAATTGCAGTTGTGTTCCTATATTTAGGAAAACAGGATAATTAATGAAGATCCTTCATTTGTGGAGGTTGATTTTATTACCATTTATTCATAAATATTCCCTATTTTATTCTTACAGATTTTAATGCTTACAAGAAAATAAAATCAAATAAAATTATTTGAAAAATGAATTCTGCTCTGTAGTGGATAATCTACAGATATTATTGAGAAATTTGATTTTATATGATAAAATATATTTAAATTCATTGTTGCTGTGAAAATAGATACTTTCATAATTATTAATACCAAATTTCAGTCATATATACAATCTTTTCTTATAGAATTCCTATGAAGTAATGGATCGCCGAACAGTACAAGATCTCTATGATGATGAGGAATAATACTGAGAGAAATTTAGAGCTGCAAAGAATCCAGGATTTAAAAGAAAAGTAAATATGTATTCCTTAATATTATATTTTCTTCTTAAGCGATTTCAACCAGATGCAAAGTGAAAAATAAAGTATTTTAAAAGAAACCTATAGTTAAGATTAATGCTAAGACTGGAATATGTGTTGTGTAGCTTTTCAAAAAGCATGTGTGGACGAATATTTTATTCTAATGTGTCTTGCTTAAATAAAATAAAAGTGGTAAAAATAATTGCATTCATATTTGTTAGATCAGTGATAGAAAAGCCATGCTTCATGGCAAAAATTTAACTTGCTTCGGCAGCAATGTGAAAAAAACAAGTGCCGTTTATATTATACTGCTTTCGAGAAATTAAGCATGCACTGTAAATTCTGTGCTTTGAAATGAATGCCACAATTCCATGGAATAAAACTCACCATGGTCATAGAAGGAAATATGAAAATATTATATAAGGTGACCAATTAGGATTTATCACATCTGCCAGTATAAAAACCAGGCATTGGCTAGTACAATGTCTTTAAATGAGCTGCTAGCTGAAACTTTATTGACAGACTATTCTGTTATTAAGTAAGATTAATTATCGCTCAAAAAAGAACAATTGGAGGGTTCTTATCACAGGTATCCTGTTTACTGTTTGAAGCAGTGGTCAATAAAGATACTGTATTCTTTGATATTAGCCACTGTATAATTTCTTGCCTGTGAGAAAATATTCAAACAAGTAGGTCAGTTGCTGGAGACCTGTTCCTGGTCACCTAAGGATTATTTCGTCCTCTGTTGATATTTATGTGGCAGATTAGCACAGCTGATGAAAAACTACATTATTTATAAGAGTAGAGGCTACTACAATTAGATCATCAGTATGTGTGACTACTGTCTCAAAAAGGCTACACATGAAAGACCTCTTCATGGCAAAAATTATATATATATGTATTCCTTATGACTAGGCCAGGATAGAATATCACTAGGCCAGGATATCACAAGTTCGTGCCTCCTCTCACCAACCTGAAACATCAAAGCCAAAAGAACAAGTTTGAAGTAAAGTTGGCAGTATACAAATTGAAAAGCAGCTGAATAAGAAAACAAATTGTTTGTGGATGAATTAAGATGCACACTGGAACCCACTAATAAATTTATAAACATCTAGAAAAGAAGAATGTATATGAAATCACTGAAAATATTGTGCCACATGTTTTCAGTGCTGGAAGTTATGGACTAGCTTTTCTTTAAGTGGTTGCACTTACCTGCCTGTCTACATAAGAGGTACTGCAACTGCCGAGAGATGCTAAGTTGAATTCTTAATCCCATTGTGAAATTTAATACTGTAACTGTTGGTCTAGTATTTGTTCTAATGAATGGTAATATTGATCCACACAGAGCAAACCTAATGGATGAGTATCTGGAGAAAGAAGGCAGTGTCTGCATGGAATGGTCATTTTCACCCAAATCATTTTGTTGAAAATCTATAGGATGCACCTTTATATGCGTCTTTCTTACCAATTATTCTCAAAAAGCTGAAAATTTTTCTGTTAGGGAAATAGTAGTTATTGCCTTCTGATGCTCCTGACCATTTAATTAAAGGTGTGAAATGTCACTATAAAGTTCATACAAAAATCAAAGATGGTTGCATCCTTTATTAAAGTCTGTATATTTGCCTGGCTTATAATTTAGTTTACAAAATATGATGTACATATCTAAATAGTTGCAATTTTTTTTTTTATTATTTTTAGTTCTAATAATGTAACCCAACTGCTTACCTTCATCTGAAATTTTAAGTCAATCTCTAGTTTTGTTGAATTTAGTGTCGTATGCTTAACTTTTGAGAAGTAATCTATGATTTTAGTCTTGAAACAACAAGCATTACAAATTAACTTCAGTAAATTTGTTTATTTTTAAGGACTATATATATTTTACTAGCGTTTATTTTTTTGGGAGTAATCTTGAACATTTAAAAAAAATTCTTTAATATTCTAGATTCTAAATCTCTTTTCAACTTCATCTTATTTCTTCATCTGAAGTAAAGAAATAGTAAAAATTTATTGGAGGTAAATTAAAATGTATGGGATCTTCAATGTTGCCTTATTGTATTTTATTGGATACTGCTTAACTAAACTATTATTTTGCATTCTGTAAAAAATACATGTGCATTTCAGAGTGAAGGAAAAAATGCTTATGTTGCAGCTGCTAGAAAAGGAATGATGTGATCATTTCATCTTAATGTGATTTTATTGATGTTTTTCCATTCTGATAATGCAGTATTTTATCTTTTTCTGCTTTTTCATAAAGTTGCAGTTGATCTAGAACCTCAGATTAAGTCCTACAATCCTGTTAGACAGGTTAGCGAGCTACAGCTATGTCTGAAATAGTATGGCAAATTTTTATATATTTAAGTCTTGAATTAGCATAAAATTATTTAATCTTGAACACAAAAGGCATGACTTGTGCTACAGACAAGAACCACTACTTGTGCCAATGTATGAAGGCATTTCGAAAAAAGTAAAGATACACTGAATGCCAGAGGAAAAGAAAAGTTTTGGTGAGCAAGTTGGCAACACAGGTGTTAACCTTGAACCGTTAGCTTTCTCCTCGCAGCATTTCAACGTTGATTCTGGTTGGAGTAAGTCGTGTTTAAAATGGCTGTGCCAATTCAAAATCCCACCAAATGCGAAGTGCACTCTGTCATACGTTTTCTTCATGCAAAAGGTCAGCGACCAGCGGATATTCACAAGGGAACATTAATGAATCGACAAAATGTAACGAAATGGTGTCGTCATTTTCATTTCTCTAAAGGTAGGACCGATGTTCATGACGAACAAAGAACAGGTCGGCCATCTGTGATCTCTGATGCCCTTCTTCAGAGAACAGAGGAAGCAATTCGTGCGAATAGACATCTCAAATTGAAAGAATTGCATCATATTATACCGGAAGTGTCAATGACAACTCTTTATGAAGTTGTGACTGTCAAGTTAGGGTACAGGAAATTGTGTGCGCGCTGGGTTCCAACAGGTGGCAACCTTCTATGACTGTGGGATGCAAAAGCTTGTGCACCGATTTAACAAATGTTTGGATAATGGGGGTGATTATGTCGAAAAATAATAAATAATCCAGCTAATAAGATGTAACTGACATTTTCTAAATAATTTTTTTTTTTTTTTTTTTTTTTTGAGAAATGCGGTCCATTGTATCTTTACTTTTCGAAATGCCCTCATGAATTACACAACACTCAAATTTAAACATTGATAAAAAAGTAGGCAAAGATTAGACAGTCAAATAGCCAAGCTATAAGCTGGCTCAGTATCTTACTGGTGTATAAGTTTAGCTGCTTAAAGACCATGTTATTTAGCTATCTGATAAAAATTTCTTCCTCTTTTTTTTTTTTTTTTTTTTTTTTTTTTTCTAATTGATTTGGAAATAAATGTGCTTAATTATAATCCAAAAATATTTTTCCCATCAAGGACCAAATTATGGCTTACTCCTAAATTACTAAAGGAATATTAAGCATACTTGTTTGCTTCACACATTATCATATCAATAAGTTTGTCATGCAAAAATAGATTGAAATAGTCTAGAACAGTCGTACTGTCTTCTTTTTGAAAATGCAGATATGCCACCATGCATAAATCATTGAAGAGCAGAAGCTATATCTGGTTATAATTCATTGTAGAAGCTAGATGATTCACTCTCACTTGCATCTAAATATTACTCAGTATCTGACCTACCAGAATATTCATACACTTTCATCATCCAACATTTTGAACATATACAGTGTAAAATATCATTAAAGAACATATAAATAATGTGAACTGGTATCTGATAACCTAAACAATATATATAGTTTAGTGGTATCATCTATTGACCAGTAAAATAACTAAAGTATCTTGCAAACTTTAAATAATTCAGGATTGTGAGGAAAAATGAGCCCATAACGAGTCATAGAATATTATTCTAGTTTAAAATGTTCTGTCATGTGCAAGAACAGCCCTCAAATTATTTTCAAGTATAGTCGGTTATGCACAGTAATTGAATATGTCTGAATATATACAGGTTTGATGAGATTGATACAGTCAGTCCGAGTTATCTCGGGGTAAAGGAAGTTGCATACATGCCCTTGCATGTTGTGTCCTAAAGTGGTTAAAATATCAGCTGTGAGAGAATGCTGAGATAATTACATTTAGATAGAGCTACCAGAATTCTAACAGTGCTATGTGAGTGCCAGAAGTTCTCTGTCTAAGATTCAAAAACCCTTAGCTTATATATATTAAAAAAGTCTGTTTTGAATTCTAGTGAGAAGTACAGATGGAAGGAGTCGTAATAAAAATAAAAATCATAATAGCTGGTTAAATAATATAAGGTATGTTACAAAGTCTAATATGTTTCATAGCCATCTTGTATTTTCTGTTTGTTTAAAATGTTCAACTACCTTTAAAAGCCTGTTTTGCAGCTTTAAAAAAAATATTTAAACAGATAAATGGAAATTCAGAATACTAGTAGGGAAATATTTATAACTTCAGTTGCTTTTAAATACTTATCACAAAGCATTATAGTAAATTTACTGACTTAAATCACTTTTCTGTGTAAATCTTCAACTGAAATGAAATAAGCCCGCCCTAATTTTAGGCAGTAATTATGAATTAAAAGTGTTTTTTGTTTAAACAACTAATGGTTCTGTACGAGGTAAAACAACATCAGTTATCAACCAGATCGCTTCCAAGCAGTGTGTTTATGTTATTCAGATTTCATGTTGAAAAGACTCACAACATTTGATTATTGTTACTTTCGTCATGTAAGTGATAAATAATAAATTTTATCTTTAGTTTTCATAAGTTTGCTATTTTTATTCAATAAAGCAACTTGCTGTATATTGAATTTGTGAAAAATCACTCACTTATTGAAATAATAAAAATGCATTTTCTTTTCCTCTTAATGAATTAAAAAAAAGAAAGACATCAGTAGCATTGTTTGTCACCTGGACAACTTAAGGATGCTAAATTTTTTGGCCACGTTTTTAATCCATCTTTTTTCCAAGCCATTATGATTTTAAAAAAATATAGTATATGGTTAATAAAAGTAAATCTAAAGTACTGCAATTATTCCCACATTAATGAATCCAGTAAGCCTTATAATATACCAGCAGTTGTCAACCGGTGGTCCGTGAAAACTTCTTGATGGTCCACAGAAAAATTGGGAGATTATTTATATTTTTATCAAGATTCAGTTTAAAAATGACGAGTAACAAAACCTATTATGGAATACGGATTATACTTTTTTAATTTTAGCTACTGCTTTTAGCAAAATTCCTTCTGAATTTAGCTACTTTTGCAGACGTATTGAGCACCATTTGAAAGTGAGAGTTGGCATCCATGGATATGCTGCTGTTATCAATAATATTGTGAACTGGAATTCTCTTTTCTTTTGAATTACAGACATATACTATTGTAGTTATTAGTAATACAGTTTTTCTCCATGTCAATGGACAACTTGATAGATTTTCATGAAAACCATCTGCATTCTTGTTTATAATTGCATCACTGGAAATTTCCGTTTTGTTTTGTGTAACTGTTGATCGATGGTGCCATTGCTGAGTAAGTGATGATTATTATGTTTACAATAATTAAAATTTGGCGGCATAACACTTTGTTTATTGCTCTTGCTTTTCACGAAGTTCCTTTTCAGTGATATGGAAATGTGAAGCATTCTGTACAAGGTAAGATTTTTGTATTTTTCATATAATTTTTCAAAGTGAACGAAATATGTGTATCAGTGAGATGTTAATAGTGTTTTAATCAGGGGCATATCCTGATTTTCCATAATGGCATGCTGCTGAATACCAAATGTTTCAAAAATTATATTAACGAATGAAAATTAGAACTACATGTATTGGAAAGTTGAATAATGTTTTTGCGTATTAATATGTTGTTTTTAAAATCTGATTTAAGGAGTTTTTTAAAATTCATATTAGTGGTCTGCCAAATATAAAATTATATATGTAGTGGTCCATGAAGTTCTAAGGGTTGGCGACCACTGTAATATACAATTAATTCTTCTGCAAAGGTAGCATGTCATTTCTTACTGTAAATAAAATTACCCCCACTGCACTACTTGATGTTTTTTTATTTGAACTGAAACAAGCATTGTCATCCTGTTTGATTATGTTTGACAACACATTTTTAATGCCCCAAGGACTCAAAAGACTAACTTTAAAGCTGAATTTAAGAAAATATTAACTATAAACATGCCACTTCTTTTCTATATAGAGGTATGTAACTTTATGCATTCAATAAAGAGTTTGATTCTTTTCGACAACATGTTTTTAACACTTCAAGGACTCAAAAGATTAATTTTATAGCTGAATTCAAGGAAATATTAACTATAAATGTACCATCTCTTTTCAATATAAAGGTATGTAACTTTATGCATTTATAAAGAACATTTCTGTACTTGGGCTTTTTGCTCTATGAGGGTCAGATAAAAGTTTAAATTTTGTATTTATAAAATTGTTCTAAAATTATTCTCATGAAATTTTCCTTCATATTTTAAAGAACTTTGTAACTGGAAATACATATCTAGAATAAATATTTAAGCAACAAGCCACTTTTCCCAAACCTACTGAATAAGATATTATCTTTATATAATATATTTTTATGTCTATATGATTCATCTTGCTAATGTAAAATTTTCTCTTATTTTAGGAGTAAAGAAATAAACTATACATAAGGAAAATTAAATCATCAAATTTTATATCAATATTTTGTGTGGAGATACTTTTGCTCAATCTATAGTTTGCTCAAAACTCTTTTTTGTGTGAATTTTATCCTCAGAAAGCTCTCACATATTAACAAGTGGAAAATTGCTTGAATATGTGATATGTAATATATTCATATCTATACTAGGATATTTCTGATCAAAAGGAAATACCTTTTATTCCGTTTGGAGATGCCAAAAATAAGTTACATTTTTAACTGAAAATAACCAGATTTAATTAGCAAATAAACTTATTATTCTGGCAGATGGCTTATGATATATTATTTATTTATTAGATATAGTAATTTGTTTCCTTCATTATGTATCTTATTTTAGATATGGTGTGTTTTAATTTAGATTTATGCATATGTTAATAAAAAAGTTGTTACTATGCAAATTTTTACTTTTTAATGGGAAGTAACTGCTGTTTTTAAACTAACAAATTCTGAAACTACTTTTATGCAGGTACACCTAAAAATTGTGTTTGATTTGTGTATTTTCAAAGCTTTTTATATAAGTTACATAAAAAATTGAATATATTTTTTTAAATACCGTATTTACGCGAATCTAATGCGTATCGTTTTTGGCCAAATGTAGTATTCAAAATTGGGGTGCGCATTAGATTCGATGGCGTATTAGATTCGCATAAATACGGTAAGTTTCAGACAACTTACCGTATTGCTAATGCGACATCGAATCTAATGCGCACCCCAATTTTGAATACTACATTTGGCCAAAAACGATGCGCATTAGATTCGCGTAAATACGGTATGTTATACTAAAGTATTTTAACCATACCTTCTCTATAGAAGATGTATAAATACTGTATACTTTGTTAAAGTTTCTTTTGGCATCTTTTTTCAGATACTAATTTGTGAATAATCTATCGTGCTAATTTAAATGACATTGGATTTCTGTAACTTTATAAAATATAATTGGTATTGATGCATGAAATAAAGCACTAATCAAAAGCGAAATTTGAATTTCTTGATTTTATATATAAAGCATGATTATTTTAGGTGAATGCTTTATATATAAAATCAAGAAATTCAAATTTCAGTTTGCTATGTATTTACTTTGTATTTAAAAGAGTTTTTAAAATTCTTAACGTTTTAACTATTTAATAATAATTATTATTTTAATTATATATCATTCCATCATGTTCTGAAAGTTCTAATTATGTAATAAAAATTTTTAAAACTTGTTATGAAGAATTTGACTCATTTCAAATATTTACATTTTAGACTATTTTTTTATTCAGCAGATATATTTCGTATGAAATATTCCTAATGAAATTAATATGAAGTGCATTGAATATGTTAAAATCACAAAAAAGCAACATTTAAAAAAATATTTCAAAATTCTAAAACAACCTTTGCCTAAAGGGGCAAATTTCGTTTCGACATTTTGCATTGTCCACTATAAAACGGAATTTCACTTTTCAAATTGTTGCTACCAAGTATTAGAGCCCTGCACTATATCTAAAAAAATTAAATAATGAAGAAATTGCATGAATGTATGTATGTTTCTCACATTGTGAAAAAACAACGGTACCTAGACATGAAATTTTGAATAACATAGTCCTCCACTCGAATATGGGCATCTAGAAGACCAAATTTGGAATTTGTTTTATTATCTATTTCATATTTTGTAACACTTTAAAGAATTTTTTATTAACAAACTCGACAATTTCGAAGCAAGTAATGGCAATAGT
Organism: Stegodyphus dumicola; assembly: GCF_044657685.1. Lineage (NCBI taxonomy): Eukaryota > Metazoa > Arthropoda > Arachnida > Araneae > Eresidae > Stegodyphus > Stegodyphus dumicola. The sequence continues at coordinate 32,232,349 of NC_140770.1, forward strand.
GTAGAGAAGAAAATATATATAGATATACAGTCAGCACACAAAACCTTGTATCAGAAATTCTAAAGATATGCTCTTTTCAAACATTTTGTGATATTGCTGTTGAACTGAATTTTATGATTTAAGTGCAAAGAACATGATATTTAATAAATAAAGGTAACACACAAAATGTTAAAAAGTGCTCCTTTGGGCGTAATATAAAATCTGAAAGCTTTGACTTTTTACTTTTGTATTATTATTATGGATGTTACAAAAAACCTAAAAGAGCTCCACAATTTGAATTATTGCTTTTGCACTTAAACAATATTTTTCTGAAAATTTAATTTACTATTTAGTGTAAAATTTTGCAGAATACTTGAATGATTAAAAAAATGTAATCTGTGTCATATAAAATTTTAAATATTTCTTAAGTATCTTTAAATGGCTCTGGAGGAAAATAATTCAGATGAATTATACAGATACGTATTTGTTAATGACTCTCTTATGATCTATCTTATGACATATATGACTTTACAACATGCAAAAAGTAAGGAACAATTTTATTTTTAAAAGCTACAGCTTCCCAGTTAAATAGAAAAACATGTGCCAATTGCAAAACTACATGCTTTCAATAAACAGTTGATGCATACTGAATGGAATTGTAATGTCAGAGTCACCTCTGACTATAGCACAAAATGATACAGACAGGAATTCTGCAACAATTTAAAACCCAATGAGCCTTCAGACATACAATCAGTTTCATTTTATACTGCAAGCAACAAAATGGCTATTGCAAACATGATTTCATATTAGGTAGAATAGTTGTAAAGTTGAAGGGAAGGGTTTAGGATATTGGTAATGAATATTTTTATTGTTTCCGGCATTACATTCAGGTATGAGTGGCTTTCAGAACTATAATGCAATTCATGGGCAATTATTTTGAAGGATTACTGGTAGTTAACTGTGAATAAAAATGCACAGTTATAATATTTTATCTTACAGACATAAAGAAGCCTAGTGCTTGACAATTGAAGCCATTACAAGCTACATTACTGGCCACAGTAAACTATGCATGTATTCTTATACATGCATAGTTTACTGTGGCCAGTTATTGCTGCAGATAATATCCCATTTCTCTTTAACACCTGTTTATTATTGTATCTATAGTATTGCAAAGAATTCAAGGAAAGGAGTCAGGTCAATGCAATAAGGTGCTTTTCATTGACGAAAGAAGATTCAGCAGTGATTCTGGATATTGAGTTAATGCATATATCACCTCTAGAGTTGCACAGATTGATGTACAGAACTGCAAAATATGGAAGAGAAAATGCTATATTATAATGAGAAACCTTGCCTTATATGTACTGTTCTGGGTATCTTGGAGTAGAAAATTTTGCTGAAATGAATTTACCTGCTCATCTCTAAGCCTAAATCTCACTCAGCATATCAGGTACACAGACATCCTTATGTTTTGGTATATTTTATGGAATGTGAAAGATGACCTTTAATAATTCAGATATAAGACTTTTATCCAGCTTTATATTAGGCAGTTAACTAATTTACAGTGGTGGCCAAAATTGTGGACACTTTTGGAAATTTTTATGTTTTTGAACTTTGTATGCTTGTAGAAAATGTTACGTTTCATAAAATGCAAATTTGTATATATCATTTTAAAGAGAATTTATTACTGAATTCAATAAAAAACACAAAATTCAAATATTTGCAATACAAAAAAGTTATATGTACTTTAATATAAATAAAAAACACAGTTATGAAGTGGTTTGTAAGGTCTAGCTTTCCTGGCCAATCACTGTTCTTGTTCTGAGAACCAATCAAATGTTAGTAACTGCCAGTAGAAGCTGACATCATGTTTACACTTGAAACAATTCATTATTTTGCTTTGTTCTGTAGAAAGAGGACCTGTTTCTTATACACTGCAATTACAAGTAGGAATTTTTGTAAAAATTTTTAATATTTAGTCAAGAAGCAATGACATCAAATAAAAGAGTAGATTGGACACCTAGAAAGAGATGTAATATTATTGTGTTACGGGAAAGTGGTCTTTCCTATGCTGAAATTGCAAGACAGGTGGGTGGTTCAGTGACTACATCTGGAGTCCGAAAGTTTTGTTTACGATATCAGGAGACAAATTCAATAAAAAAACAAAGAAGGAAAAGGCCAAAAAAGGTGCACCACATGTATTGATGACAGAAGAATAAAAGGACTATGTCTCCAAGATAGAAAAATGTCATCAGCGGCCATCAGAAGTGATCTGAATGATGCTAGTGTTTCTGTCAGTTCAAGAACAATCAGGAGAAGATTAACAGATGTTGGACTGAGAGGTAGAATTCCACGAAAAAAGCCTTATCTTAATTTTCAGCAACGAAAAAAAAAAAAAAAAAACTACAGTTGGCAAAGGAACACATTAATTGGCCAGATGATCAGTGATCACAAGTTATATGGAGTGATGAAACTAAGATATCGTTATTCGGTAGTGATGGGCGAAAATATGTAAGACGTAGAATAGGAGAAGAGCTACATCCTGACTGCATTCAAGAAACTGTGAAGAACCCAGTTAGTGTTATGATTTGGTCATGAATGTCAGCAGATGGTATTGGTCGCCTTCATGTCATCGATGGGACACTGAATGCCAGAAAATACATTAATACTATTCTAGAACCAAAACTTCTAGCTTCCATCAGAGATCTCTTTCCCAACAATGCTTCGTTTATTTTTCAGCAGGATTTTGCTCCCTGCCACACAGCCAAAATATCGAAAGAGTGGTTTCGTACAAAGAGCATTAAATTGTTGTCATGGCCAGGAAACAGTCCTGACCTCAATCCTATCGAAAATTTGTGGCACCGTTTGAAAACTCTTGTCCGAATGAGGCGCTCATCAAATACAAGGGAACTAATTGATGCTATAATTGTTTCCTGGCATCATATGATAACGAAAGAAGAGCTTAAAACTCTTGTCAGCTCAATGAAATGTCGATGTGAAGCTGTAATAAAAAATAAAGGGTACCCTACTAAGTACTGATAACTCACTGCAATCATCACTATCTAATGTATATCGATAACTATTATCGTTTAACTTTTTTTGTACTGCAAATAATTGAATTTTGTGTTTTGTATTGAATTCAGTAATAAATTCTCTTTAAAATGATATATACAAGTTTGCATTTTGTGAAACATAACGTTCACAAACAAAGTTCAAAAACATAAAAATTTCCGAAAGTGTATACAATTTTGGCCACCACTTTACATCACTCTTTGGCTAATATAGAATGAATCCTCTTTCTAGCAAACCATGCAAAAACTGAAGTCATAAACTGACTTAAATTAAGAACTGTGAAAGTCCAACAAGTGGCAAAACAGGGAATAAATAAATGTAATCAAATTTGCTATATATGGAAACTTAAAATTAGTAAAAGTAGTCACACAAGGAACTTGTCATAAAAGACATGAAGACTGTTTGGAAAAAAAGAAAGAATTTCAAAAAATATACAGAAAGGAAGCTGAATACGATGAAAATTCTGATTTTAATTTTTGATTTATTTAAGTTATATTCTAAGGTTTTTATATATATCCCAAAACGACATTAGCCTGAATGGACTATTAGTCTTGAAATATTTTGTGTCATCTACTATAAATGGCTGTATCACTTTTCAAATTGTTGCCACCAAGTATTATCACCCTGTACTATGTTTAAATAAATTAAATAATGAAGAATCTCCATGTATGCATTTTCCTCGATTGTGAAAAAGAGACAGTATCCTCAGCCATCAAATTTTGAATAATGTAGTCTTCCACTAGAACATGTGCACCTGGAAACCTGAATTTTATATTTCATATTTTGTAAAAACTTTAATGAATTTTTGATTATCAAACTCAACAATGTGAAAGCACATAATGGCATCACCCTATAGAATGAAACATTTTAATTTCCAGCACGTGAGACTGCCTATTAGAAATTCTAAAGATATGGCTGTTTTAAAATATTTGCTGATTTTGCTATTGAATTGAATTGCATTCGGTGTAAGTGCGAAGAACATGATATTTGATTATCAAACTCAACAATGTGAAAGCACATAATGGCATTATCCTATAGAATGAAACATTTTAATTTCCAGCACGTGAGACTGCCTATTAGAAATTCTAAAGATATGGCTGTTTTAAAATATTTGGTGATTTTGCTATTGAATTGAATTGCATTCAGTGTAAGTGCGAAGAACATATTTAATTGATAAATTTAACAGACAAAACATAAATAATGAAAAGCCAAAAAAGGAGCTTTGCAAGCCGTCTTCCTAACAAAGCTGAATATTGATATGACGAAGTGAGGAAAGATTGAAAATATATATGAAAATGCATGCCATCACTTAAACTGCATCAAGAATTCTACACACATGCTGCTTTTAAAATTTTTGCAATTTTGTTGTTGATTTGTATTTGGCATAAGTGCAAAGGAAATTATGCTTAATAATAAAGATAAAAAGAAGTGGGTTAGCAAGAGTAAGTGCAACAGCGGACTGGTAGACTGTGTTAAAATCTGAACCCTTGGGGGGGGGAAATAATAATAATAATAGTCTCCCCCTCCCCCTGAAAAATTCTGCTTTTTTGCCACATTATTCACTACTCATCTTTATAGATAATCCATAACATTATGAGCTAACCCATATGTAATGCTTCTGTATTTTTCTGATGCTAAGACCCATGTTGAACAGGATAAGGCTATTATGCAACAAAACAATTACCATTACTAGTCATAATTTCTAATACAATAACCTTCACGGAAGACCAAAATTGTCTAATCATGAGTGATTGTCTTAGAAAAGTTTCATTACAACTGTAAATACTGGACTTAACTCTCTGAAATCCAGACCCTTTGCTAACTTGTATCCTCAAAATACCGAAATGCCCGAAATAGTTGTCCAGTTTCACAGCAATTTCCTCCCCTCCCCGTCCATTAACGCAGAAAATAGGTGTGAAGATTTACAATGACATCCTTTGTACTTTCTAACAAAGATTCCATTAGCCTTTGACTCCGTTCTTTATAAAAGTATTCTGAAGGTCAGACCAACAAGCCTTTCTGGCTTTGTTATGATCACGACTGAGATTTTATTTATTTTCATTATTTTTATAGGAAGGAATAAATTGTTTTAAAATAAATATAATCCTTAAATTTTTAAGCTGCTCTCTTATTGCTGTTTAAAGCTTAAAAGCACACTGTACCACAAAAGAATAACAGCGAAATGTCATGATCAACCAAAAGATAAGAAATTTCTTAGGACAAGCTGTCTGCAGTAAACTGACACAATGCATTTGGGGAAACTGAACCTGCTACTGCATATCTTAGGAGGAGGGAAGAAAACAAGATTACAATCTTGGCCGTTTTCGGGCGGTTCTGGTTGTTTCAATGTAGGGCCGTGTGGGGCAGATTGGATGTGAAGGAGTTAAATTTGATTATGGGAAAGTATCAAAGCATATCTGTCTCGGGAGATGCCTTTATGGAAGTATTTCTAAGGAAAATTGATCCATATTAATATAACACATAATAATAACAAACATTTTGTAGCCAGTCAAAAATAGAAGCCATGAACTAATTGGTGCTTTTTTGCTTTACAGGATTTACCCATAATTGACATCACAGAAATATATTGGTTTATTGTCTACAGTAAACACAGATTATTTCTAAAGTTAAGCAAAAAAGCAACCTTTTGTTAAAACTTTATTGATGCCATAGGTGATCAGATACAAGTTCCTTTTCTTCAGAAGTTTAAAATAAAATTTTAAAAAAGTCAAGAATTAAAAAACTGCTTTTTTACCTAATTTTAAATTCATGTGGTAGTTCTGTTTCTCAAACACTTATGTACAGTATTCAAACAAAAAATTGCAAATTACTAAAGAGAAGATATCATATATCGCCTACCTGATTGCTAACTGCCTCATACCTACAGATTTGCTCATTTAAAAATAATTGCAAAACAAGATTCTTTCTCTGTTATGTTGATAATATCGGGTAATATTACATATGCACCAAGAAAATTTTATGTGATTATTTTGGTCATTTAGAATTCATGTTACTTAAATACAATCTTTTGTCATAAGAATGATTTTTTTAATACACATGTATAAATTTTACAATGAATATTTAAAAATTACATGGAAAGGTTAAAAGTAATTCTCCATTGGCAGCTGAGGAAACTTTTGTTACTTAAGAGTAACTAAAATTTTAAAATGCTTGAACTTGATTCTATACTTAATTTGAACTATCACTATCCACATCCATTTCCTCTTTACCTATTGTATCAATAAGAGACAACTTACTAAGATCAATATCTTCAGGAATCTTTAGAGCTGTTAAAACAACACGAGGTGTGCTAGACATCATCATTTCTTGTATTTCATTATCTGACATTTCTGGAATTTCACGCTGACTCGAGCATGAAGGCATACTACTCTGAACATTTGTTTTATTTGTGTCACTATGTCTTGAACTACTTTTACGAACAGGAATTCTTGGAATGAGACGCACAGACCCATCTAGCTGTTCACCATTAACCTCAGGCCTACTATCCTCTAAGACACTGTTCATTATATAACTAGTTCTCTCCTTTACCATTTTTGAAAACTGATCAGCTCGTGGTGGCCCAGGAATCTGATCCATATCCTTTTCAGCATCTTTTTTTGTATCTTTAGATTCTTTTTCCATATGCATCATTTCATTTTTTAACTCAATCTGAACCTGTCTTTCCAGCATTTTATCTGCAGCAAGTATACTAGATATTTCTGTTTTGTAATCTCGCAAAAGATCTCTCAAAAATAATATTAAATCAGAAATCAATTCAGATTTAGCATGCATAACACAGTTTTTAAGTGAAATTATTACAGGAATAATAGGATCTATGATGATCACTCTTCTAGTTTGCAATTCTGTTTTGGCTGCACCCTCTTCATCTGCTGGTTCATCTGCATCTTCAGTAATAGCTTTTATCTCTTCAATTGTATTTTCATCGAAACGAATCTCTTTTGAATTTAAGATCATAAAACAATCCTTAACCATCGATTCTGTTGTATCGATTAATGGGTAAACAGCTTCAGCTACAGAACTTAATATTTCTTCACATAGTTGATTAACCAAAAGTGCCCGCCCCGCAACAAACATATTATCTAACATAAATTTATAAAGCAAAAGTCTAGTTTCACTATTTTTATCTCCTTTTAAAGCAAACTGCTTTAAAGTTGTCACTGTCTGTGCCAGTGCCTCATTATCTGGTGGAGCATAGTTATTGAGCACAAAAATGCTTTCTACAAAATGTTCAGAAAATATCGATTTCTTTTTTGACTGCAGAAGTTGACATAAACAGTATCTTCCAAGCTCTTGAATAGTCTTGTATTTATCTATAATTGCAGATAATATGCAGACGAACAGAGATCCTTTCCATTTGATATAGTCTTCTTGGAAAAGATTTACAAGAAGAGCTATTGTTTGACAACGAACCAAATAAAGTTTATCTTTAAAACATAAACTGAGTATCTGAATGTACTGATCAGCATAACATGTATAACGTTTGCACATTTCAATCAAAATCATCACTATGTTATTCCTTATCATGCCTTCTCTTGAAATTATAAGTTCGTTTGCAATCATAGGAAGTATTTCTTTTGCAAGTTTTTCATCTTGAAGTAAAATTTTTCCCAAAGTAGCAAAGGCATGTGCTTTTAAAGTTGGAGTTATTCTTCGAGGAACAGGTGAAGAACCTGCAAAACAGTAACTTTAATATTTTGTGTAAATATTTGGATATATACACAAAAATTTATGAAAAGTATGTACTTATTGACCACAATCTGAGAAAACAAAAACACACAAAATAAATTAAATGAATAATTAAAAGTGTAATTCGTGAATATTTGATCAAAAATCTAGTTATTTAATCAGATAAAAGTCTATTTGACTTCATGTCACAATCAGTATTGCCTAAGGTACAAATAAAAAAAGATCTTGAAACTTAATGTTGTTGAAAACAAACCTTAACAATACTCAAAAATTTACAGTAGGTAATTACATATCCTGTCAAGTGTGAAATTGTCGCCAAATAGAACAAATTATCCCAATATTATAGATCAGCAAGACTCGCTCATAATATATGTGCTTTTAACTGATGTAGCCCCAATTAATTCTCGATAAGCCACTAATGAATGAAATATGAATGAACTGCTATTGCTGGAATTTTTATCTTGCATATGGGGGGGGGGATAATCCGAGACCAGCCTTCTATAGATAGTAAGAAGTGGATTATTTTCAAAGCTATGGTAGCCTATCATCAAGAAAGGAACATATTAAATATTAATAGACATGATAAAGTCAGCTGTATATAAGTAAAAAACAGTAACAGACTGGAACAATTATCAGCAGGAAATTTTTACCCACAGCACTCTAAACTGAGCTTCCAGTAAAGAGCCTAACAAAGCAATAGAAATCTAAAAAAGCCTTTTCTATGAAGTGCAAAAATGAAATGAGGCAAATACTGTTTGTTTATTTTGAAAGAAGTATCAGTTCTTCAGAATTCTGAAGGAATGATTGATGTACCTGCAGAAATAATTGATGAGACAACTTTCATAGTTAACAGGTTTACATATAAGTACTTAAAAAATATTTTTTTTAATTAAATGCAATTAACCACCTGAATAACATAACCTCTTTTATCCATCAGATTTTTTGGTCACTTGGTATATATTATCTTATAATTTAAAATATCTTATCTTTAATAATGTAATTAATGAATGCAAGTTTATGAAAACACACTAACCTAGGAAGTTATACAAATTTAGCTAACAAATGCTGTTTAAATTCAAATTCTTCATGAGAAGATTTAAAAAACTGTACGACTCAGGGAGTTAAAGAGATAAACTTTTAGCCTGAAAAATCAAAAGTGAATTTTTTCTAAAATTTTTACTTTTTTCTCATTATAGAAATATTTGTTCACAATGCTGACATCTGTATGGACAACTCTTCACTAAATTGTGGTTTTTTTCAACTACCAAATCTGAATTAAAAGCTTTAATGGATATATGTTTATTATTATACGAATAAAGACACACTAAAGCTCCTGAGATTATCATTTGATCTGGATGAAATTTCATATGTAAAACTTAAGAATAAAATACCCAAATGATTAAAAAAATCAATAATTCTGGAAAGGCTTATCACTGGGCTGAAAGAAGTTGATTCAGTTAACATCAATTTAGATATGGACTGGAGTAACATGGCAATCTAAAGCTGCTGGTATCAGTATCTCTTATAAGTATTTATTAGATAACCAGAAAAAACTTAAAAGTAATACTGATTACACAACCGCTAGATATGCTGGGGATTGTAGATTTATCAGTTATCGTTAATTCAATAAAACTGACAACTAAAATTAGTTTACAGGTAAATTTCTTTTCAAAGAATTTATTGAAAATATATGGAAATAATGCAGAAAATAGGCAATTTGTAACTCTATTTAACTTAATCTAATTTTCTTAGACTGAAATATGAAATATTATTCAGTCTTTACCTTTCAGTACCAAAACACTTAATATTTATGACAGTATAAAAACAACAAAAAAAAATTTATTTGCATTTCAAAGCACAGAAATGAAACCGAAGTTAAAGAAACTAAAACAATTATTAAAATTAATTTCTGATTTTTGCAGGCTAAGACAAACAATAATTAGCAGATCAAAATTTAAGTTGAAAGCTTAACCAACTGAATTATTCCATTACCTCTAACACAATCACAATCAAACTCATCAGCTTGTAATATAGTAAAAGTAGGCAGCAGCAGAAGAGATTCAGTTTCACTACAGCAGATTAAGATTGACACCTTTTTTCCTAATTCTACTCAACACACTTTTATTTACACTTTTTTTGGTAGAGCGAATGAAACAACAGAAGTACATGAAAGATTCAACATAAGAAATAACATGTCCATTAAAATAAGCCTTACAATTTTATTCAATATTTATTGGACATAAATGAGTTATTATACATACATAACCAAACAGACATATGTAACATATAAAATAGGTTAGACAAAATACTAACTTTAATTTGCAACAGTCTCTTAACTCTTCATTTAAATTTGGTTATTCCTCTTTTCCATACTAAAACTAGCAAATGCTTATAAAAAACCACTCTCTGAACTACGTCATTTCAAAATTAATCCTCACAACATGAATCTTACATAATGCTCATGCTGTCCAACCTGTATAGTGGTTAGCGTCGCTGACTGCCATGCTGAGGGGCCTTGGTTTGAATCCCGGAAAAGGCACGGATATCTGTGATTTGGCGAAAGGGGTGGGAGGCCCTCGGACCCCCCTCCCCCAGGGTTCTCTCCATCAAAATTGGGGGCGGAACAGCCAAATCGCACTGTCACTGGTTAGATGCTCAAGGTTGTTGCCACTGACAGGCATAATCTAGCACTTCTTGGCATGAGGAATTTGTGGACTTGGGCTGACTACATCAGACAAGTGAGTATAAGCAACACCAACATAATGCAGATACTTACATAATGTTTCAAAAAATAATTATTCCAAATACGAGAATCAAAACTTTTTTTTTAACAAACAGGAATAAATTTTAACTGAAACTGATTTATTCTGAATAAAACTTTAATCTTAAGCATGTTATTTTCTGCTCACTTGTCTTGCAAACATGTTGCCGCTTACCTTTCTTTAGAAAATATATGTAGGTTGTTTCCTTTTTCAACCTCCGCACAGAATGATGGCCAGGTATGTGGCAGGTGGTTGGTGCGCGTAGTAGGCAACTGCGCATCTCCCCCTCCACATGCTCTGTCACTGGAGTATTCAACACGCCATTTTCTGTTGAGTTGCAGTCACATAAACATAGCTGTCGCTATTGATTCTCCCGCCAAGTGTGAATTCCAAGCTGTTATTCGTTTCTTGCAGGCAGAAGGGAAACAGTGCAGCAGAAATTCATCGAAAAATGAGTCTAGTTTATGGAAACAGCTTTTTGAGTAATGGCGTTGTTCGTGAATGGTGTCGAAAGTTTAAAGATGACCGAACTAATGTGCATGATGAAGGGGGTCAAGGACGCAAGTCTGTCGCTACAGACGACATTGTTCAATGAGTTGACCAAGCGGTTAAGCAAAATCGAAGGTTCACCATAAGTGAATTATCATGAAATTTCCGGAAGTTTCAAGATCTTCCCTGTACACTGTCGTTACTGAACAGTTGCGCTACAGAAAAGTTCGCGCTTGCTGGATCCCACAGATGTTGACTGACGACCATAAAACTCGCCGAATGGTTGCACCGTTTGAGTTTCTTGACCGTTACAATACTGACGGAGAAGAGTTTTTGAAATTCATTGTGACAGGTGATGAGACATGGGTTCAATATGACACGCCCAAAATGAAACGACAATCACAACTATGGATGCATACAAATTCTCCAAAGAGACCCACAAAATTCAAATGAACCTTTAACAACCGTAAGGTTATGGCAACTATTTTTTGGGACCAAAAAGGTGTGTTGCTTGTGAAGTTTATGCAGCCTGGAACAACAATTAATGCAGATTCATATTGTGAAACTTTGCGATGCTTACGGAGAGCTATTCAAAACAAACGAAGAGGCATGCTGACTTCTGGAATTGTTCTGATCCATGACAATGCTCATCCTCACAGCGCTCGTGTAACCCAATGGCTCCTTCAGCAATTTCAATGGGACATTTTCGAACATATAGTCCCGACCTAGCGCCGAGTGACTTTCATCTGTTCCCTGAACTGAAGGCAGTGGCTTGGCAGGAAGCGCTTCCAAAATGACGTGGAGCTGAAAGAAACCGTCACAACTCACTTCCAATCATTGGCGGGGACATTTTATGAAGAAGGTATTGCAAAGCTAGTTCACAGATATAACAAATGCCTCAATGGAAAGGTGATTATGTAGAGAATTAACCTGTACTGTACATTACTTTTGATAATAAAATCTTTTTTGTATATTCACCCGTCTTTTCTTTATAGTCCATTGGAGGCTGAAAAAAAAAAAAAAAAATAGCCCTCGTAATTGGCAATTTCAGTGACACGTCCTTCTTACAGAACTGCTGTGGGAAAAGCTGTTGATTTCCCAGTAGATATTTTCAGCTTCTTTCTGAGATTTAGCAGTAAATCAATAAGCTGGTTTACTGTTGTTATAATCACAAGGACGTATTATCTTCCTCTTAAAAACATCACTAAGTAACTATTCATATTATCTGGCATGATAAACCTCAAATTTTTATTCATTAAACTGTTTTTTTTTTTTTTTTAATAATTGCTTGTATCTAAATCGGATATGCCATTGCAGCATACTGATACATATTTTCTTAGCTGTTTGATCCAAGCAAATGACCCCATTGCTTTGGAATCATAATTATTCCTTATTTATTTACATTTCTTGTTACATTTTTATGCATCTTTTAAATGTATATTGCCCTACATAAGCATGATATAACTATTTATATTTAACCTCGTATCACGCACTGTAATATGATAGAAGTGTATAACAAACTTGTGCCATACATATTAAATGACAGGAATTTAAACATATAATTCTTAGACTTACACAACTAAAACTGTATAGATGTTTCCTCTATTTTGTCAACTTTTAAAATATTTTTCAAATAATAATTATTAAAAGTTTACTTACCATTAGTGTTTGAAGAAATGAATGTTTTCAAAATTAAGATAAATTCATCTGAAATGTATGATGGAGATATTTGACAAAATTCTTTTACCACACTCAAATGTTTGACAATTAGTTCTTCAGATGGAGTATTTTTTAGATGCCTTTCAAACACAAACTGAGACAAACAGTCTACAGATACCTGAAATGAAATTGCAGGATTATTTACTAAAAGATATTTTTAAAATATTCTTAAAGCTACATATTTGAAGAGATACATATATATAAAATAAAGCCAAATAACTTAACGGAAAAATTAAGTTCTTATATATTAATTTAACTTATTTTTTCCTAATTTACAATTAATTTTAGATCTGCTAACAGGCCTTTTCTTTAATGTCTGTCAATGCACAACTTCCCTGATGAAGATGCATTAGGAGATGTAAAATCTATTTGCCTTAATTATTTTTTCTTTTACCTAGTATTTGTGGTATTTTTGTATTTGAACAACATTTATCTGTTTGAGAACAGCTTCTTTTTTTCTTCTAGCAAAATTTTTGCATTTGAAATGGTTTTCTGGGAAATTCAAATATTAAGGTTTGAATTATATTTGGAACATTTTGGGAGAACAAAAGATAAGGGTTTGTAAAAAATTAGTTGCAACAGAAAGCATTTTTGGTTTCATGATTCAAAGTAAGAAAGGATGAAGGACCAAACTGTAAGGAAGTACGAGTTAATCACATAACCATCACAAATGAGGACTTAGATTATGAAAGCACTAAAAATTTATGGGTGTTAGAGGCAACTGGTATGAGTTCAAATAAAGAAATATTTCGATCACATAAAGAAATTTTAGAATCATTTGAATGAAATATGACCTACAAGAGTGGAAGATGGTATTGAAGGTTTAAATAATAATTATGAAATTACAAAATAGAGTTTGCTAAGTTTAAATAATAAAGTTCAGAAAAATAAAGAGCGGTATTTAAAACATAATGAAATTATTAAGGAACATTTGAGAGAATATAGTTGACAGGGCAGATATGTGTTCAAATGAAAATGTGAAAGGGGGTTAATTAAATGCCCCATTTTACGAAGATTAGAATAGTTTCTGATGTTTCTTCTAAAAGAAAGGCAAATTTGTCACTTAATTATCGTTTGGAAAGCGGACCAACCAACGACTTCATATAACAGGTAGACGGCTCACCCACAGAGAATTCGTCTGCTAGGGTGTCTCCAACATATACCACGTGACTTATGCTCTTGGCGCTCTCGGGGAATGATAGCTTAGGCTGCTTATCGCCAGTTTGGCACGCTTTTGATATGGCAGATAGTGCTTTTTATTTCCGTTTGCTGGCAGTCGGCAAACAACGGCCTCGAATTAGGTTATTCGATTTTTTACAATTATTTTTAGATATAACTTAACCCCTTTTTTCCTGAATATTTTATCTATATTTTTAATAATCGCTTTAAATTATTTGTGCCATTGTTTAAGATGTTTGGGTTAAATAATTTTAGGAAGAAAATCTAAAATAAATAATAAAAAATTGAGAGGAAACTTTAATTTTGAATAATGTTTAAAAATTAATTGCACTACTGTTATAATATTTGAGAAGGGAAAAAATCTCGTTTATTTTTAATGCATTGCATCTTAAAGAGAAAAGAAAATCACATTGTAATCTATATATTTATGCTATTCATGAAATATATACTTACAGACTGTTGACTTTCAGCTGAAACTATAAACTATTACTATCCAAACTTATAATATAGTTTATGATACAAAAAGATAAATTATACTGAAATCTTATAAAAGAAAAATATTTTACTTTCTTATATTTAAGTAAACATAATTTTACTTCATTTAAAGTCAGAAATAGTTTTTGGAACAATTTCATTTACCTTTGACCTTTCAGTGTTACCAATAGTACTTGCATTTTGGAAATTTACGATAGTAAATAAAATTTTTAGTTTTAAAAAGATCTTTCACTGATTGTAAATGCCCATTTTTTTCAGTTACTTGCATATTAAAGTGCTTATAAACTTAGCAATGTCCAGAAAATAATTTCATGCAAACTTGGAAGCTACTGCCTTAAAACTGTATGCTGTTATACATTAAATTTAGTAAGATTTCATATTTTGCACATCAGCTGTAAAATTTACATTTCCAAAATAAAATTTTCTTTCTGAATTATGAATTCAAACATGACAATACATATTCTATTTTATTCCTATATCCCAATTAAATAAACACATTACGAAAATGTGCATTTAAATATAGTATTTACTATAAAGTGGATTAATGCTATTTTCTATTTATTTAAATTATTTTTTCTGAAGTATATCAGGAACAAATACCAAAAACCACCTACTCAAATTGGTAGTCAAGTATATTCCAAATTTTTTATTTTTGATATGTGAATAAATAATGAGCTTTTTAAAACAAAAACACACAATTTGGCTGAAATATAGAAACTACACATTATTATATACTACATGAATAACTTTATGAAATACAATACCCTATATAAGGCTCTGATATGGGAAATTTGATTTATGAAACTTTTTTTTTTAAATAATATAAATTTTAAAAAAAATTTAGCTTGTAAAACCATGGAAATCTTTATAGATATATAAAGAATGTGATATTTACTTTTAAAAAATCAATACATAAGGCAGTGTAAATAAAATACAAACTACAAATTAAAAATACATGCTTTTATTTTAACAAATACAGGGCTTAAATAAAACTGACTGTTTCACAGAAAAGAAAAAAAAAGTTTTTGTGAATAGAAATGATGTACGTGTGAGTAACACGTGCATAAGAAAATATCCCTAACATTAACTAGGAAAGCCGAAATCTTAGTTAAGATAGACACGTTACAATTAATAATCAAATTTAATAAGGAAAAGTAACAGTTGCCGGGTACATTATAACGGCTTAAGAAATTCAGAGCACAGTACACAAGTTCACATATCTCGGCGAAGCAGAGACACACACATTTGTTGAAGTAGTTCCACTTGACTGTCGGGGAAAATTCTTCTCTCCCCGTCAGCCTGTAGGTTTGCCAAACAGGTTTACTGTTTCGCCAATTGGCGCTTTTCTGTACAGTTTTTACGTCCGTATCGCCTGTTTGGTGCTGCCGCTGCAGAAAGTAAAAACTAGTAAAGATAAATTGATGAAAGCCTCATTCAAACCTGCAAAAGTTCACTAAGATATAGTTTTGATGGGTTTTTTTGACAAACTATACATATATATATATATACTGTTTGTATGCAACAAAAAGTTAAGGCCTGTTTTCAAGAATTTTTTTTTTAATTGAACTCCTACTAAAAATCTTAATACACACTTAATCCTCATTATAAATTAAAGAAAATTCTATAATTATGATATATTTATGTTGCTAAAAAATAGTTTAAAAGGAAAAGGTTTTTAAAAAATCTTAAACAAATATTACTATGAAAGCAAAAACTCTGCAATCAAATATTGAGGTGATTAATTTATAAATAGGTGGCACTTTTAAGTATAGGCAATCTGTTGGCATTAACGAGTTAATACCATTTTATTTCTTATACTTATAATGTTTGGTAAGTTCGAATTCACTGCCACTTTATTCCTGCTTTACCAGATCATTCTTATGCATTAGCTTAAATTAAAAAAATTTAGGATTTATTCATGCATTATTAGCTAAGATATACTAGTATACAAATTTTCAGCTCATTTATAGATTTTGAATTTAGCTTTTTTTTTAACAAAGTAAACATATCACACAATCTTATCTCAATAATTTAATATTTAATAATAATAGCATTTTTCTTTCTTTCTTTCTTTCTTTTATCATTGCAGGCAGTATTTGTTTATAAAACCAAAACGTGTACGATTTGGCGAAAAAAGGTTAGCGCCAACTGCCGCAGCTTTCTATTTCGATGGAGTACACGGAAAAAGAACATAAAATGCAATTATTTGTAAAAGGTGGTTCCAGTAAATAATGTCACAGTATTTATTACATTTTGATGCTATTAATACATGCTGAAAATGTCACATACAGCGGCAATTTTCTTATACAATATGGCTGAAACTTTCCAACCAATTCAACAGAGATAGTAAAGTGACAAAAATACTGGAAATAAAATAATAAATCACGCAGTTTTAACTTAGCTATGAAAGGTTACAGGTCCCCCTTTTACAAAACTTTCTTTACATCCATAGGCGCTGCAGCGGATAACCATTTTTTCTTAAATTTTATGTGACCAAGCAGAGCAGGCGTCTTTCGTCCCATAGAAATGAATGTAAAGTATTTCCAGACTTTCGGAATTCGCCCAGCAGTCATGCGACACTAATGTTGGAACCGGTTGGAAGTTGCAATAAGCTCTCTACCAGTATATATCTCGTTGGGACCAACCTAATTTAAATCTTTACTTAGTGAAGATCACAAAATTCAGAATAGGATACATCCAATTGCAATTTGTGCCGATATTCAACGAGCATTTTTAGAGGAAAGAATAACTAAAAAACATATGGATTTTATAAAGTTTTTATTGATAAATATAGAAAGACCCAATCTAGATAACAGTTACAAAATCTTAAAATAACAAAACACATCATTTTAGCCATATGTGGCATGCTATTTGATCTTTTAGGAATCTCGAATCTGTTCATGGTTCAGATTAAACTTTTAATGCAAACTATGCAGGAAAAAAGTATTCAGTCGGAAGAGAGTGTTCCCCCGATACAGAATCCACCTTTCAGGAAAGGTTAAAAGAAGTTGAAAAAATAAAAAATTTTTGAAATTTTCAGACTTCTTCAGTGATATGCGTTGGAAGTTTTTAGAAGTTCACATATTTTCAGATGCTAGCTCCAAATGTTATGGCACCGTAGCATACTTTAGATTTATTTGAAAAGACAGACGAATGTAAAACAAGTTTCATAACAACAAAAAATCATTTAACTTAGTTCAAGCTTAGAAAGTATTACATTTTTTATTTTATTACAAAACATAACACTTTCTAAGCTTGAGCTACTAGGAACATTAATATCTGCAAGATTAGGTTCATGTTCTCAATTGATATTTCCAATGTTGAATTAGGGAAACACATTTTACTGGACTGACTCCCAGATTTGTATCCATTGGATCAAGGGGCTTGCCAATAAGTAGAAACAATTTGCAGGAAATCATGTGATAGGGATCAAGGAAAAAAGTTAATTTAAACAACTTGTACTTCTACAATGGGAAAGACAATGCTGCTGATAAACTCGTGAGTGGAATGGTGATGTGTGTGGTGTATTTAATTATGCAAAGCACACTAGGGCTATCTGCCTAAGGGGAGGGATGCCTTCGTGGAGGACTTTCTAAGGGAAACTGGCTCATATACACATTACACATGGGGAAAACCACTCATGAGACCACCGCTCGGCCGCTGGTGGGCCTCATGAGTGGAATGAGTGCCGAAGCTCTGATTTAATTATAGTGTTTGGCTTTCGGAACTGTCTTGGCTTTCAGAGGTAGATGTTCCTTGTCACATTATGCTATTACTTTAAGTTTTTAACCAGTTATTTTATGTTAATTTTCTGTCCTATTGCTCTAATTTCCATTTTCCTTCCAGAATGTAAATTTTTAGTTTGTGGGGTATTCAAATGAGGTAGAAACAAGAGACCATTTAAAGGAAGGTTTTAGAGCAGGGGTAGACAACGCAGCGCCCGCGGGCGCCCCTGATCGATTTTTAATGCGCCCTCATTGGACTAATGTAAATGTATGATAGCCAGAGCGATTTACTTACTCTTGTCAAACAACGATATACAGCAAGTACTGTCTGACCACGTATTCCAGATCTATGTAAACATCCGGTTTGGGGCGGAAGTGGGCACATCTATCAGTTATGTAGGGGTGAGTGCAGTAGCCCGGTAGACACTAAATGTCCCCTGACCTTCGATTTCACCCACACCCCTTCGACCTTCGAGGGGGAAAAATACCCTCGCTTTTCGCCCACACACCCCTTCAATTAAACTGACCCATCTTGGCCCTCAGCCAAACTGCTCTCGCTAGCGCGGTTAGACAGTAGTCAGTTGAGTTTAGAATTGTGCATAGATTAACAGTTTGCTAACCTTGAGCGTATCTAATAACATGCACATATTTTTTGTTAGTGTGTGATCGTATTTCGAATAGACCACACGTAGACCGTGCATTTAAAACTACCAAGTAATCCAAAATAATTCTTTTCTTTCAAAACCCTTCATGGATAAATGATAAAGAAAAAGAACATATTATTTTAACGATGAATGGGAACATCGATATTGTTTCGTTGTTTACAAAGTTTTTTGTGTAATAATAGTGTTGCGATTCCCAAGAAAAGTAATATTGAACGATATTTTAAGACCGTTCATACCAATACCAAGTTCATACCAACCAGACCAAACCGTTCATACCTTCTAATTTCAGAGTTCATTGGATAGTCACTACCAAACTTTTCAATTTTGATAGTGACTATCCAATGAACTCTGAAATTAGAAGAAAAAAAAAAAAATTTCTTTAAAATCTTCAATAACTAACCAGCAAAGTTTTTTTACTAAACCACTGCAACAACATAAAGCAGAAACGATCACGTCATATAAAATATCGCATTTGCTAGCTAAGAATAAAAAACCATTTACAGATGGAGAATTAGTGAAAGAAGCCATGTTAGAAGCTGCTGATTCACTTTTTGAAGAATTTAAAAATAAAAAGGAAATAGTTTCAGCTATAAACACGTTGCAATTATCAGCACGAACTGTTACTAGAAGAATTGAAGTAATTGCGGAGAATTTGGAGGCAGAATTAGCAAATGATATGGAAAATTGCATTTTCTTTTCGCTACACAGATGGATGAATCGGCAGACGTGACAAATATATCACAATTAGCAACTTGCGTGAAGATGGTATTTTCTGATTTTACAACAAAAGAAGAATTCCTTAAAGTTCTGCCATTAAAGGGAAGCACCAGAGGAGAAGATATCTTTTCTACTTTTAAAAAGTATATAACAGATGTACACTTACCTGTACAAAAGTTATCGTCAATTACAACAGACGGGGCACCAGCGATGATTGGTAAGAAAAAAGGATTTACTGCCTTATGTAGACAGGATTCCTTATTCCCGAAATTTATTTCTTATCATTGCCTCATACATCAGGAAATGTTATGCGCAAAACAATCGGTTTTCAACACGTATTTACGATAGTAAAAATTATTAATTCCATAAGATCGGGAGCTATGCAACACAGATTGTTTAAATTACTTTTAGAAGATGAGGACGTTCAGTTCACAGATCTTTTACATACTGAAGTGAGGTGGCTGAGCAGAGGTAAAATACTTGAGCCGTTTATCATGCTTTTGCCACAAATAAAGGAATTTATTGCAGCAAGAGGTGAATTTTACGAGCAATTAGAAAATAGGGATTGGCTAATCGACTTCGGATTTCTGACAGATATAACAGCAAAGTTGAATGAATTAAATTTAAAACTACAAGGGAAAAATCAGCATATCGCTGACATGATTAGTGCAGTAAATGCAGTCAAATGCAAATTAGTGTTGTTGAAATCCCATCTACTGAAAAAATCATTATCACATTTCCCAAATATAAAATATACTGTTGAGAGTTTAAATTTGAATAATGAAAATTTTACTGCTACATCATATTTAGAAATTATAGATAAGCTAATAGAAGAGTTTTCTTCTAGATTTGAAGATTTTGCAGCATTAGAACCCGTTCTAAGATTTTTCATAAATCCATTCAATGTTACTGAAGATGATGTCCTTGAAATAGTTTCAGTGTATTTCGAGCTTCATAATATCGAAGACCTAGAATTAGAAATAATAAACTTGCAAAGTGATATTATTTTAAAAGCGCATAGTAATGATAAAATGTTTTGGAACTTAGTCGATGAAAATAAGTATCCTATTTTACGGAAATGTGCGCTAAAAATTTATTCATATTGTGCAACAACATACAATTGTGAGTCTTTGTTCTCAAATATGAAATATTTGAAATCAAAATACTGAACAAAGCTTAATGACTCACATTTAGATAACTGTTTAAGGACCGGGAACTCTAAATATATCCCCAATTATAAAAAATTAGCTGAAAATATGGACACCCAAATTTCACACTGAATTATATGTATCATTATGTATGACACCAACAAAATAAAGTTATAAAAAATCTGTTTTTTTTTTAATGCCTATTTATACCTGTTGATTATCTGTAAAATATGTGCCCTCGGTGATTTTCAAATTTAGTATTGTGCCCTTAAGGACAAACAGGTTGCCGACCCCTGTTTTAGAGAGTAGAATTAGAGCATGTTCTTCATGCTTGAAAGCCACGTTGCTAAATTTTATTCTTTTGTGAATAGTATTCTGCAGTGTTGAGTTATTCTTGTCATTAGGCTTGTGATGCCAACCTTAGGTCAGAGACAGCTTGCGCGCTATTCAAATTGTGAAGCCGTTACGCTATACATATTTTCATTAGCTTTAGCTAATCAATTATCTTAAATTTAAGCCATAATTGTTGGCTTCTGTAAGCATGAGTTGGGCCAATTGTTAAACTTTATGACTTAATATAAGGATCCTTTACACCCTTCCCTGTCTCTGTAGTATTTACAAGGCATAGTGATAATTTGCATGTCGCCTTTTAGAGTTTTGAATCTAGTTTATGTTACCTAAGAAGACCAAACTCTATAACATAACCGGAATGAATGCCGAAGTCATCTTGCAAAACCTTAGTGATGAAAATGTATTACTTTGAAAACATATGTAGAATCTGCAGAACCATTCAAAATTAAATCTTGAAGTGTAAATTTAAAAAGGTTCTGGGAATAATGGCATATATTCTGTGCTTTGTGAACAACTGTAAATCGGCTTGTGAAAGAAATCTAGAGCGTTAACTATGTAAGTTATGGAAAAACTTCAGAATTTATCATAAAAAATGCAAAATTACAAGTAATAATAATAAAAAAAGCAAAAAAAAAAAAAAATTTTTTTTTTGCACTTAATCAAAATTTAGATGAAAATGAAATTTTAAGATTAGGTAGGTAGGTTAAAAAACACTGAAATCTTCAGAGAAAGCTAATATCCAATTTATCCATGAACAATTACTTTATGTAGCTGATAATACTGAATTATTACAAAAAACATCTACACAAAGGATAACAATTATTATTATCCTCACTAAGGCTAAAATTTGGATAATAAGTGGAAAAGATTAAATTTAAAAAAATGCATCTGGGAATGCATACAATGCTGCAAAGTAAGAGCAGCAACATCTATCTAATTTGAGACCCTCTAACAGATTGATTCCAAGCAGAATCCTCCTAAAGTAGGGCATAGATTATGCTGGTTCATTTGTTGTGAAGATGAAAAGGAGAACAGGAATAAGGCGGATTAAATGTTACTGCTGTATTTTTGTTTGCTTAGATAGAAACAACATCCATTGTCAGCGACTTATCAAGTGAAGCATTCCTAGCTGCTCTGAAAAGAGGAGAGGAAAAATATAACAAATAAGAAGTAACTGCGGAACTAATTTTATGGGTTCAAATAAAATCCTCAAAGAAGAAGTTTATTTTATCCAGTTACTCAGAGTTTCAAAGGTGGTTATCTGGTTAGGTGAAAACACAAAAGTTGGCATTCAACCCACCAGCTTCTCCACATCATGGTGGTATATGGGAGGCAGCTGTTACATCCATGAAGCTGCATGCAAAAAAAAAAAAAAAAAAAAGTGCTAGAATTCAAATTTCTACTTACAAAGAATTTCTAACTTCACTTCTAATGTTTCTAATCACACAAACTGAGGTATATCTAACTTGAGGCCAATAACACTGGTCTATAATGATACCAATGACCTAAGAGCTTTGACTCCTGGACACTTTATTATAGGGACTCCTTTAACAGCTATGCCAAAACAAGATTTAACTGAAATACAATTGACTCCATTGAAGAGATAGCAACACAGCTGATATAACCAGGGTTTTGGAAGCAGTGGTCTAAAAAATACCTACACGAACTACAGCAGCACAACAAATGAAGACAGCCTAGCAGAAATATTCATGTAAATGACCTAGTTCTCATTAAAGAAAATAATACACCTTTGGTATGTTGGAAACTTGGACAAGTAATAGAAGTGTTTCCTGAAAGAGGCAATAATGCTCGAATGGTAAGATTAAACACTGTGCATGGGGGTCTTAAACATCCTATTACAAGCTATGTCTTTTGCCAATCAAATAAGAAGACTATTAACCTTTAAGTGCCAGATTTATGTTGAACATGATTTATTATTTTTTTATTGCTTTGTGCTAATATTTTCATTTGTTTTAGTTTAACCCTTATAGTTAATTGTTAAATACAGATAGCTATAACTTGTTTTGCAAGAAGATTGGTAAGTATGATATACAATTTTGCATTTTTATAAAGATTTATGTATGTTATTCAATTTCTATATTTTTCACATAATTCTTTGCATTGGGAGGGATTTCTCGCCTCAGAATTATGGTGGTTTCCTGTAGATCAGCAGTCGCTAACCGGTGGTCCATAAAAACTTTTTGATAGTCTGCAGAAAAATTGGGATGTTATTTATATTTTTATGAAGATTCAGTTTAAAAAATGACGAATAATAAAACCTATTATGGAATATAGATTATACTTTTTTAAATTTTAGCTACTACTTTTAGCGAAATTCCTTCTGATTTTAGTGACTTTTTAGCTATTTTTGCAGGTGTATGTAGCAACATTTGAAAGGGAGTGTTGGCATCCATGGATATGCTGCTGTTATCAGTAATGTACTTTTCTTTCCTTTTGAATTACAAACATATGCTATCACACATTCAGTTTATTAATATTGCTTTGTGTTTGCCGGTTTGTTCTTGCTTTTCGTGAAGTTCCTTTACAGAGATATGGAAATGTGAAGCTTTCTGTACAAGACTTTGTATACTTTTCATATAATTTTTCAATGTAAAAGAAATATGTGTATCAGTGAGATGTTAAATAGTGTTTTAATTGTGACTCATAATCAGGAGCGTAGCCTGAATTTCCATAAAGGCATGCTGCTGAACACCAAATGTTTTGAAAATTATATTAACACATGAAAATTAGAATTACATGCATTGGAAAGTTGAATATTGTTTTTATGTATTAATATGTTGTTTTTAAGGTCTGATTTAAGGGGTTTTTTAATAATTCATATTAGTGGTCTGCCAAATATAAAACTATATATGTAGTGGTCTGTGAAGTTCTAAGGGTTGACGACCGCTGATGTAGATAGTACACCAAGCATAAAAGTAGTTTGGTTGCATTACAAAACTTGGAGGAAGCAGACACACCAGTATCTCAGATATCTCACTGTTAACAGCACTAGAATTAGACATTTAATAATATAATGGAATGCATTAGTCGAGTGGCAGAAAAACTGTTAAATTTGTAATTAAAACTAGAATAGAAGAATCATCATCATAGGGTCAAACTTACAAGACAGTTTAATATGCCAAAAGTGGGGGATCTTGATTTTTAATTTTACTTCAGCAATAAATAAAATGTCTCTATATTTACTTCAGAAACACAATCATTTACTAGTATAAATCTGTATGATCAATAATCTAGATTTGTAGCTGCCATTTTGCTTGGCATACATCTCAAAACCAAAACATTCTACTTGTCATCACTGATTTTGCACCTGCTTTGTAATTTGTATCCTTAACAACAACCCAATGAATCATTTTTTGGCTTTCAACATCCCACGACTGTCAACTCATGGCAGCTTGAGAAATAACCCCCATAAGAATGTCTAAAATAATTTTTCTTTATCAGCAGCATGGTAAACTTTTATGTTGACATTAAGCTTGGTGACAATTACAAACTTCAGCCAACTCCACTGCAAAATGTAGAGGTGTCGATGAGAAGAAATCAAACAGAAATTTCTTTCCATACACAAAAAGACAAATTTTGTCAATGATATCACCAAAAGATTATGTTTAGTGCTGTTTGACTTAACAGTAATTGATTTGTTGTTCAGATAAGCTTTAAGTATATGTAGGAAATATAAACAAGTATAATAAATAATTAAACTAATACTATAATTCAGGCTTAATTTCCTCAGAATGTGGCAGAAGCAAAACAGAATATCTTTAATAACCAATTCCATGATACATTGCCAATAATGTATAGCAAACAATTGTTAAAGCTTTATGATGACAGCCTCAAATTTGAAAGCTTTTGAATATCAAAAAAACAAAAAGCAAAATTTTCTAATTAATGGAATTCGTGAAGGTATAAGAAAAAATAGTAATAAATGGAAATTATACAGTACAAAGTCCGAGATCCAGATGTCCAATATCCAGAATTATCTAAAATCTGGATCTCAAAGGCCACTACCAACTTTTTAAAAGATTTTATTATATTTTTTTCTGTGCTGTACGTATGCACATTTGATCCCCGCCATCCCCACACATAATAAAACATGTAAAGAGTCATAATTCTTAATTTCACTTCGGCACTAAATAAAATACCTTGTTATTGAAGAAAAATAATTTTAGCATAAATTTTTATGATCAATAATTTCGCTCCGCTGCTGCCAGTCATACATCTCAAACTGAAACATTCTACCAATACATCATTGATTTTACACCTACCAATATTTTATACCCCTGATAACAACCTGGCGAATCATTATTTATTATATTTTGCTTTCATAACTGCATGTTTATCAACTCATGACAACTTGAGTAATGACTCATGGAGAGATACCTAAACAATGTTTTTTATATTAGTAATTGAGATACAGCATGGTAATCTTTTATGTTGACATTACGCTTGGCAATGATTACAGATTTAAGTTAAATGCACTACAAAATGTTCATATGAAAAATTTGACAAAAATTTCTTTCCATACGCTAAAAGTAGATTTTGTTAATGATACTCATAGGCTAAAAGATTACATTTAGTGCTATTTGAATAAAGAATAACTGATTTGTTATTCACATAAACCCAGAACAAGGGTCAGAGTTCATATGGCCACATCGGGCAGCAGAATTTAGGGAAGACAAAGGGAGGGTCTTGGTAGCAGAATTTAGGACCCAAATAGACTGCATCAGGTGGCGGCCGTCAATAAGCCTTAAGTATATATGGGAATTTATTTATTCAGAACTCAGATAAGCATTAAGCATGTGCAAGAAATAGGCGTAAGTATAATAAATAACTAAACTAATAGAATTCAGGCTTAATTGTCTCAGTGTGCGATAGAAGCAAGATAAAATTTAGCGGAACAAATTGTCTTTAATTGCCAATCTCATAATATATAGCTAAATATGTATAGTGAACGACAACTAAATTTTATGATGATAGCCACGAATCTGAAGGTTTTCCTGAAGATTTCCGATATCACAAACCAAAAGTGAAATTTTCCAATTAGCGGATTTTGTAAAGAAATGTGGAGAAGTGGTAATAAACGAAGAGGATATAAAAGAAGTTTTTCACTGTGATGACAATGCTCCTCAATCATCAATCAATTACTGGATGTCAAAATATGTAGTACGATTCTTAATCCGGAAAATACCGCTACAGACGGAGAGAAGAAAAAATTTCGATTGACAAGATAGTCCGAATTCTAGACACAGCAATTACAGGACTTAAACAATGGAACTTTGTAACTGAATAAGAAATTATGTCTGTCTATAGAATTAAAAAGAAAGTATAAGTACAAAAAATTAAGCAACTTAAACAACTTGAAAGAAATGTTTAATAAAGTAAAAAAATAAATATCAAGGTTTTTTTTTTTTTTTTTTTTTCTTTTGTAAATTTTGATACTCTTTAGGTCATAAATGCTTCATTATTTCATAAATCATGATTTCATATCTTTAATTTTATTATTTTTACATGCCATCTTACTAGATTTAAACTGATGATCTAATATCCGGAAAAATTCCAAATCTGGAATTGTGGAAGTCTGACGAAGTCCAGATCTGGAACTGCAAATAGTTGTATAACAGAAATTTGCCACTGCGATCACAATGCCCCAATCATCAAACTAACGATAAGCGAAATTTGTAGTATGGGTGTTAATCCAGAAAATAGCGCTACAAATACAGTCAAAAGTCGTTAATCCGGACTCATCGGGACTTTGGCAATTCCGGATTATAGATAATCAGTTTAAATCTGGTAGGATGGCATAAAATAAATAATTATAAAATTAAAAATATGAAACCATAATTTATGAAATAAAGAACAATTATGATCTAAAGGGTATCAAAATTTACAAAAAAAAAAAAAAAAAAAACTTAATATTTATTTGTTTACTTTATTAAACATTTCTTTCAATGTAAGTTGTTTAAGTTGCTTCGTTTTATGTGATAATACTTTCTCTCTAATTCTATAAACAGACATAATTTCTTCTTTAGTTACAAAGTTCTGCTGTTCAAGTCCTATAATTGCTGTGTCGAGAATACTGACTAATTTGTCAATCGAAATTTTTTCGTTTTTAATAACCTCTGTGTCACTTTCTACTTTATCGGAAGTGAATTATAATGACGAGGAATTTGATTTAAATCATATCAAAGACGGAGTAAATCGAGATGAAATACTACATTTAGTAAGGAATTATAAGCCAAATAAAATAAAAACATCTGCCCTGAAGATAAGGATAGTGCTGACAGATTAACTTCCAATTCATTGTGCGCCCGCGGCCTTGAAAACATCTACCCTGAAGATAAGGATAGTGCTGACGGATCAACTTCCAATTCATTGCACGCCACGTCGTCCCCCCCCCCCCGTATTCGGAATGGTTAGATCATTTTTTGCAGCAATTCCACTTTTGTTTAATGGACTTCGAAACATACTTTCGCTTTGTAGATCCTTTACATATTAGTAAATATATATCGGAAATTCTATTTGACATAATCGAAAGTTCAAGCTTACTTCTATAAAATTGCTCTAACAGTCTGCAAAAAATAATAAGTCGGATCCAATTCGAAGATTAAGGAACAACGCAATCTGCAACATTAAATAATTAGATAATTTTAGCTTAGCGTATACCGTCCGTTATACATTAAACGTGCATGCGCACACTCGCAGCCGTAAAGGTCTTATGCGCATGCGAAGAAAGTTTGTAGCTTTGAGGTCCGGATTATAGATCATTCCGGATTATGGGTGTCTGAATTAACGACTTTTGACTGTACTGAAGAAAATGATAGAGAGATTGTTGAGAATGAAGAAATGCCATTTGACAATTTAGTGGGAATTCTCAACACGCCAATTAAAGGATTTGAACTCTAGAACTCTGTAACTGAACAGGAAATTATGACTATCTATAAAATTAAAGAGAAAATATTAGAACAAAAAGTGAAGAAACTTACACTGAAAGAAATGTTTAATAAAACAAGCAAATGAATAGATGTTGAGTTTTTTTTTTTTTTTTTTAAACCTCTGTATTCCTTAAAGTCATAAAGGTTTCATTATTTCATAAACAACTATTTCATACTTTCAATTTTATAATTTCTGCATGTCATCTTGCTAGATTTAAACGGATGCTCTAAAATCCGGAATTGTCAAAGTACCAATGAGTCCGGATCTCGGACTTTGCACTGTATAACAACATTTTCATTTGGAGATTTTTAATTTTCTGCTAGATCATTCTAGACTAAACATTAACTCTTTTAAGATCTCAAGAAAAAAATTTAAGTTCAAAGAAGTACTAACGTAGTGATTCACTGTCCAAGGTACCACAGTTTATAAAATAGGTATTGAGGAATTTCAGTACCTATTGAAACATTTATGACCCATCATAAATGTGCAATATCCTTGATGACTACATGAAAAAATGAGGTGTTTGTCACAATGCACAATTGCAAATAATAGCCAAACAAAACAACAACAATTTTACTCAATATTCCAAGTGTTCAAAAGTAACATTTTGTACTGCTTATTAGCTAATCAAAAGGATGACGTTATAGAATTCTTACAAGAATATATTGTTCGTACCAATTTGTTAAATCAGTTAGTCAGATTTGCATTTTTATCCTAATTCTTCAATAACACACTGATCAATGAAATGGAGGGGAGGGGGACTTACATACAATGACTACACAAAAGAAAATTCATATAGCTTAAAAAAAGAAAAATGTTACTTCGGAAGGGGATTTAGTGCCCAAAAAAAGTAGAGATCTTCAGCAAAAAATGCAACATAAAATTCTTTATAAATTTTACTAAAAAATACATTACAAGTTCCAACTTGTTTCATGAAGTTAGTAAATTATTGGCTACAGTGAGAATGTATATTTTAAGATATCCTATAAATCAGGATTGGACAATTAGTTAATCACAAAGCAATTTTTGGTTGATCACAGCCAATGGATGATGATTTACAATGAAACTTAACATCATCCATAAAATAAAAAATTAGGAATTTTATAAAATTCATGTAAAATCAACATTTTACAGGGTTCCTACACATATCTGCACACGGAAATTAATTACTTTTAAGGAATTTTAAGGACTACTAATGAAAAAAATTAAGGGCCTATAAGCGAATGGGAACTGAATAAATTCAATTAAAAATATTATCTATGCCTGAACTTCACTTTTGTAATACCATCCTATAAATAAAAAGATCCGTAAGTAGAATGCATTATTATTAAACATGACTTAATTAAGTCTGAGAATAAAATACATGAAATTTATCAAGGAGTATTATATATTTTACAACTATAACAGCTGAACATATTTGAAAGGAGATAAGTGATATTTTATTTGCGTTTTACTAACAGTTAGTTTTATGTTGATTTTATTTTATATCTCATTTTGCCACATACTTGCTCAGTCTAGAGCTTTAGTAAATATCAGTATTTATGTCAAGCGGCACAGGTTAAATTGAGAAGTAAAATCATAATAAGCATGATTCACAACAGACTGGCTGTTGTCACTGCTGCTGCTTACATAGAGAAAGACCTGCTAATCAGAATAAACCTGAAAGGCCTGATGTAGGCATGGTTGACAAGTTCTGAAAGTTAGCTGGGCTCTGTCTGATGCCGTTAGTCAGATTTAGCTATTTACTTATGTCACACATAGACTCTCAGACTTTTATGCAATCACTGGCATTTTTTTTATGCTTTGCACTGTACCGCTATCTCCTTACTTGCACTTCACTCCGCCTGATTTGGTCGATCGGCTACAGCAGTAACACACTGGTATCTGTCGACACTCCAATTTATTCGCCATAGACATTCCTACTGGACATGCCCATCATTGCCTCATCGTGCTTATCATATGCAACTACTTTTTCGAGCTTCACCCACCTTTGAAACATCATAAAATCGAAAATCGGCACATAGATACTCCACGATAGCGCCGAGAGCGCGGAAACCTATGTGCAAACAACAATGTTTGCCTCAGCCGACGCCGTTAGTGTTGTAGCTTTGTGTAGAGTTCCAGGGGTTGTGACTCAGTTAATATACATTAAGGTTTTAATAAGCCACTAAAGCAGCAGAGGTGATAAGTTGTTTTGCATTATTTTAAGTCTCACTAGATGAGAAGAATAAGTTTTACATGAAATTTTACATTTTTGTGTTTTATCTTGTGACTATGATAAGGGTTAATGAAAGGCAATAACACCCTTTAATATGCAGAGATAATTTTTAAGGGGAAGCAGTTAGTTATAAGCAATTAAATTAGGTATAAGATAACCTAGTCATTATGGATTTACATGGCTGCTATTAAATTTTATTTTTTAACAATATTTGTTAAAAAAGGCCCTATGAAAATCTCAATCTATAATAATAAAATTTCACTGTTTAAAATACATGTAATTTATGACATTGATTCTTAAACTATATTTGGATAATTACACATTAAAAGTTATAAAACATTTATGTTTTGTAGCAACAATAATCAACAAAATATTTATGCGTCTTTTTAATTTGAAGCCTTCCCAGACATTTTGGTTAACTTATATCAATAGGCTTATGCTAATAAAATCAATTACAGCTCGAAGTGATGTAATGACAAGAAGAGTCAAATTCAAACTAAAAACATGGATTAGTAGTCAAAGACTATACACTTTAATTTCATTTTCATAGAATTCAATTCATACACTTCCTATCAATTCTGTAACAGAATTAAGCCAGAAATATTTTGACCCCCCCCCCAAAAAAAATCGGAGGAAAAAGTGTAAAATTAATTTTATAGAGAAAAACAGGGCTTAATCTTTAAAATTAGATGTGCTGAAGCCCCGTGGAACACCGTCAGGAAAGAGGTACAAAAGTAAATAAATAAAAATGACTAATAAAATCACTTATAATTAAAATATTAAATATTAATTATTAAAATAATTCAATAATTAATACTTAAAGCAATTAAATAGTTTAAATAAAAATTTAAAATATAAGATAAATTAAAATTGAATAAGTGATTTTTAATACAATTTTATTACTAAAAATAAAATTTTCGATATCAAATTTCTACTGAAATTTTGTTCAGGTACAAAAAGAAGTGCCACAGCTTTCTTATTTAGGGCTCTGAGTAGAATTATGATATATCCCCAAAACTAAGAAGTTCAAGAGCAGGTCTAGGGTGCAATTTAAGCACTGGAGGAAACTGATGTAATATTTTGAGAATTCCAAATATTCTGAGACAATTACATGGGGAAAACTCTAACCATGAAAATACTAAAAAATCATTTTTAATTAATTACATAGCTAGTTTGCTTTTGCTAAGAACTGTTTCGTAAATGGTGCTTTATAGTATTACACCTCGCTTATTTGCCACATATAATAAAAGGCCGAAATGGAACTTTACAACATCACATCAAAAAATAAAAACTTATCTCTTAACTTATCTTTTAACTTATCTCATAAATATAATTCAAAAATATTACCATTATTTAAATGAAATTTATCAATGTCACAATGTTAAAAGAAAAACTGTCGAAAAATTCCTAGATCTCGGACTTAAAATTTTCTATAGAAACAGATCTTAAAATCGCCAAAATGTTGATAAGTCACCAAATTTAGAACAGTTTAATTAAAGAATTCCCATCCCAAATAGCGAAAAGTTGTTTAAGAGCTCTTCATTAGAAAAAGTGAAATAATTTTGAAATGCTTATGTTTCACTTCTTGCTCAGAAAATTGAGTATCCCACCATTTATATTAGAAATAGGATCAAATTATAACCCATGAACCCATTCAAAAGATAATCATATTTGTCAGCAAATCACCAAAAATATTACTCCAAAATGTTAATTCACACTCAAAATGGCAGTCCTAAAAATAGACAGAAATTTCAGATGATTAAAATGAAGGACCTTCTGAAAATTTTGGCCGAAATTACAGACTTTTAAGGGCCAAAAATCGTTTCCAAAAAACTTAAGGACTCTTAAGGACCGTACAAACCCTGTTTTAATATATTGACCTCAATTTCTGAAGTTATGTACTTAATATACTAAATATTAATA
Organism: Stegodyphus dumicola; assembly: GCF_044657685.1. Classification (NCBI taxonomy): domain Eukaryota; kingdom Metazoa; phylum Arthropoda; class Arachnida; order Araneae; family Eresidae; genus Stegodyphus; species Stegodyphus dumicola. The sequence goes on from NC_140770.1 coordinate 32,264,446, forward strand.
TAAAGAATATCGCATTAATAGAAATAAACGAAACATGCACAATACTAAAATTATTATTATAAGAATAAAAACAAATACTACACATAAGAAAACAAAATTACAAATACGAAATATAAAAGAAAATTAAGCAATAATTATCTGCAGGTAATTAAATTCCAATTTAATAATTCTGCTGTGTGTAGAGTAATTGAAAACAAGAATCGACACAGAGGACAATGACAGCTGCTTTTACCGAGCAAGTAAGATGTATCGTGCATCCGGAAAGCTGATATCTTCTCCCTTCTGTAATAATGTTGCAAAGTTACTTTTTAATTAACCACGATAGTCTATGTTAAGTTTTAAAATAAAAATAAAAAATGACAACTGGTCTGAGTTTTTCCATCATGGAAGTTCGGTGACATTACACCCGTTATAGTCAGCTAGATGCATTTTCCAACATTCTAAAAAAAAAAAAGCTGGATGCATTATCCCATATTCTAATAATGAAAAACACAAAGAATAAAAATTAAGGGGGAAAAAAAACTAATGAAATAAACAAACACATGCCAGTGTCCCTTTAATTTAAAAAACAGTTGGTTCATAGTTTGTTTACACCAATAAATCTATCAAAACCAGAAGCACAGAATAGAAATTGATGCTCATACATGAAGGTCAAAAGCTATATGACTTAACCTGATGTGAAAACTGTTACTATTTACCACTACCTACTAGCATTTAAAAAAAAAAAAAGTCCTGTTGTCAAGTTATATATATGTGACGATGGGCTGAAGAGACTGATCAGAGTTCTTCCTGTATACGTGATGCTGGGCTAGTTAAGAACGGAATCATTGCATCGCACATACGCGACGCTGGTCCTCAACAGGTTAAGAACTCAGCAAAATGTTTTCAAACAGCCCATGCTGAAGCCACTTGCAATGACTAATGCATTACTCAAAGAAAGCCATTTGTTAGCGAAAAGTAAACCATTTTCTGATGGGGAATTTATAAAGAAACTTTCTTGGAAATGTAATTCATTTTTTAATGATTTTAAGAAAAAGATTGAAATTAATGCTGTAATTAAAGATTTACAACTGTCTTGAAATACTGTGATGTAATGGGCCGGAAAAATGAATGAAAATACTAGAGAACTACTAATACTAGTTATACTAGAAAATACTAGTCATATAATGTCATCTAATTAACAGGTTTTCTTGCGAAGAATCAACAGATTAAGTGACAAACAGTTTATTTTTATTCACATCATTTTTAAAGATTATGCATCTACAGAAGAATTGTTAGTAATTTCTTTAGAAGAAAGGATATGTAGATATATTTAACCGTTTTAAAAAATTCCTTACTAATTTAAAATTACCACTTTTTAAATTAGTTTCAGTAACAACAGATGAAGCAGGAATAATAAGAGGCTGCGTAAATGGATTTAAACTTGATGCCAAAATGATAACATATTCCAAAGATTTTGAGCTACCACTAGACATTTCACCAACAAGTATTATCCAGTAAAAGATTAAATATTAGCGAAATAATCGACATTGCATTCAAAAGTGTTAATTTCATTTGAGACAGTTCCTTCAAATGGCATTTCTTTCAGCTGCAATATACTGAAGAAAAACCAGAATTATTATTCCATACCGATTTTAGGTGGCTGAGAAGAGGTAAATTTCTACAATGATTTCATGATTTATTTACTCAAATAAATAAATTAAACAGTAAGATCAAGAATGTATAAAAGGTGAAACTCAGGTCAGTGATTTAGTGTTTCTTACAGATTTTACGTCACAGTTAATTGATTTAAATTTAGAAATGCAAGGAGAAAACAGTGTAACAATTGAAATTATCAGTTGCATTAATGCATATAAAACAAAATTTACCATTTTAATAAGATGATTTTTAACAAAACAATTTGTATCACTTTTCAGATATGTTTGATCATCTGCAAAAGCATCAAAATTGTAATTATAACATTGAAAAATATACAGCAGTAATTAACTCTCTGACTGCTTATCCCGCATTTCTATGGGCAACATACATTGTCATACCTTTTTTCCTCTATTAAAAGTGTATCATGCTGTTTCAGTGTTTAACCGTCAGTAACACATTATGAGCAGTGTTTAGACTTTAAATTACCTCCCCCCCCCCAGACAGATGGGATTGATTGCCTGCAAAATTTCATATATTTGCATAAAGTTTTCCAATTCAATTGATATGTAGATTTCAAATATGAAACAAAAAATACACAATTTTTAAAGCGATTTTGTTTAAAAAATGAGTGGTCTGAGGGTTTAAAAGGTGACTGAAGATGTTGGGATCAAATATCATGATTATAAAAAAGTTAAGTTATTGTGCAGATGAGAACTTTAGAATGACCAAATATTTATGAAGGGAAAATATTTTTAATACCTTCTTCCAGTCTATTAAATATACTTGCAATAACTTTTTAACTAACACCAGAAAAAATATTTGCCATTAAAAGATAACTTTTATAACTAATATATCTAGAACACGTATATAAATATATTTGGCCCACCAGCAGTCAAGCAGTAAAGTCGCTGAACATTGGTAGTTCAATCCGATGTTTGAATTCCACAAATGAGCTGGCTGCATGGTTGTTTTCGAGGTTTCCCCAAGGCATCCCTCCCCTTAGGCAGATAGCCCTCGAAGCTTTGCCGTAATCGCATAAACCAAACCAACCTATAAATATATCTTAATATCTAGAATTAACAAAAATTCCTAAACTTACTGGCACTTTTCTGCAACTAATAGTAAAGTTGAGAAAACTCATTTTGCTCTCAATTTTTATCAGCATCAAAATAAAAATTCTAAGATATATTATACAAAGTGGATGTCAATGAATTTAGCATTTAAATAAGCTTCATATGAATTATTTTAGGTAGTTTTCTGTTGTCAATACCAGCTTCAGAAATGCGCATATTTGTGTTTGTATATATGTGTGCAAACACATACACATATATGTACACGCATACATAAATTTCTGAATTCAGTCATAATAACAGAAAAGTATCTTATTTTACTAAATTGATTAGTTTTTAAATTTAAAAAAAATAAAAATTTCTTATTATAATAAAAAAGTGTCAAATACCTCAGTAATTTCTGATGAAAATTTTGAAAATTCCTCTTGATTTTCAAGATGCTTTTCAATTTTATGCAGTACTTCAATTGTTATGGGTATCAGTTCCACAGGAACAACAAATTGCAACAAGTTTCTCTTAAATATATCTGAAAATTTTAATAACAAAATTAAAAGGCATAAAATATTAAACAAATATAAATTTATATTAAAAAAACATACATTATTCCTACCATGTATGTAATTACTTCATTAATACTTAAGTTACAATACATATTAAAAAAACTGCACATCCGATAGTGAAATAAAACAATAATGTGTATATCAGCAATATCTTATAATAAGGTATTACTACACAAATGTAAAAGAGTCAGCTCTAACTGACTGGGACATGTCAAAGCCATAACGTTTCAGGAGGGCATACTTACTTAGCATAAATAGTTATGTTTCAGCTTCACATCAAGATGGGCATGTAAAAAAAATAGAGAGTTAGGCCTTCTGTGCCATCAGTTAATGTTACAGTCTAAAATAAGAAATGGACAGAGATTGTAATACTCACGAAGTAGTAGTTAAAAATTTGTTTTTCCTTTACAGTGTCCCTTTTATGTGATGCAAAAATAAAAATGTAAAGTGTTGGAAAATTTAAATTGTGTTTTCATTTGAGACATAAAATTTTAGTCAACAGCCTCTGCCAAACAAGAAAACGTAGTAAGTTTTTCATTTTCTTACAAAATTAATAATAGAAACTGCATATGTCAATGGGTTCTGATAATGCTGATCAACAGTAGTCGATTGATTACAATAAGTAAAAGTAACAAATCTACAAAATACGTTCATTTCAATCATTTTAAAGAAAGAATTTAAAATATCCTTTCCTATTTAAATATTTGATTTACAGTAGCAATATATGTATTGTTCTCAGAGCTCATTATGGGTTTCATAAAAAATAGAGACGATTCAGCTAGTCATTGTTAAAATGCTATGTGATAATTTTTTATATGAGTTCCCAGAAACATGAATATTATTTGAAGATGTGAGGTTAACCCTTTGACGTGCAGTGGTCGCACCCTGAAACCACAATTTTTTTAATTTTTTTTTTTCAGTGAAAACCAATTGATTACTGATCTTTTACCTCTAAATAACAAAAAATGACTGCAGAATCATATATTTTTTAGATCTTAGTACTTCAAATTGGATGAATTTTAAAATTCATTTTCAATGAGACAAAATAACTTCCTTTTATTAATATAAACAATTTTAAATTTCAAGTTTTTCATAACACATCATGATTTCTATAATAAACAATAAAAATAGTAATAATTAAACTGCATACATAAAACACCAATGTATATTTATGGCATTTGCTTTGTGGTTTCAGGGTGCGACCACTGACTCACTAGAGTATTGTGTCACAATGCTCACAATCCTTTAGAGCAACGATAGGCAAACTTCTCTGGTAGCGGGCCAAAAAAAAAAAAAAGTTTGGCGAGCCAAGATAAATTTTTACAAAATTTTAAAAACAATATACAAGTATTACAAATGAAATATATTAATGAGATGAATGAAATTGCGATTTCATTTTTAAAAGTTCCTTATATTGAGGTTCGCAGTGAGATGTACTAATTCAAAGGAAAGAGGCGAAATGTACTTCTGTCAGTCTACTTCTGAAATAAGTCTTTCTAAGGTTCATAGTTAAAAACACTTGTTCACATACAGATAGAGGACAAATACGAACATCTATGAAATAATGGAAAATCTTTATTAATAAGGGGTTGGATCACCCTTTGACTGAAGTACAGCTTGAATGCAACGTGGGATAGATGCATAAAGGTCATGGACAATATTTAAAGGAATATTAAGCCATTCCTCCTGCAGAGAGGTCTCTAATTCCGAAAGTCTGGATGGAGATGGAAATCGAGAATGAAGTCTCCAAATATGCCCAAAAATGTTCAATAATATTAAAGTCCGAAGACTGCGGAAGCCAAGCGAGATGTTCAACTGCATCGTCATGCTCTTTGAACCATTCTTGAATACACCTAGCAGTGTGGATAGGGGCATTGTTGTCTTGAAAAAGCGGTCTCCCCAGGGAATACAATCTGGACAAAAGGATGGACATGATCCCCAAAAACCCTTCTATCCCTACCAGCCAGCTTAGACTTTCGGCCACTGTTGTGCTTTGATGATGTCATCTAACCCTCTTTCGTGTACGCTGTCATAACAGCTGATACACCTTACTCCTTGCAAACCCCACAAGGTTTGCTGTTTCTGTAACCGATGTTCACTTAAACATGCTCCAAATATCATTCCTCTTTGGAACTCTGACAGGTCTGACATTTCAACTTCTCACAGACAGTTCGATCAAAGCATGCAATGCAGTGTATATAAGATGAAGCAAACATAGCACTGATTTTCTCTTCGTGAGATATTAAATTTGGGAAACTTGCTTTTAATAATGATTTGTAAAACTTTAACTTTGGCATATTTAGAAACAATTGCTTAAGATGATTGTTAGATTACAACTGAGTTAATACAAGCTGCAAATCTGACCTCACTGCTTCCAATTTATGCTAAAAGGCATGGAAAAAATATCCAATTCTGTTTGAATGGCACTGAAATCTTGAAACCTGCGTTCGAAATCAGAATGCAGTTTTTTCAAGCCATATTCATAATTCTTAAGCTTCTCTTCATTTACTGAGGGTATTGAATTAAAGCTCGGGAAATGAGACAAGTCGTTCTTAACTAGCTGCCCAGCAAACAGAATAAGTTTCAGTTTGAAAGCTTTGAAATGGGCCCAGATATCGTTGATGAATTGATTTTTCCCTTGCATCTTGATATTCAAATTGCTCACATGACAAAGAAGATCTGTGAAAAATGCAAAGCCAAAAGCCATTCTGTATCTTCTAACATTTCACACTCCCCAGAACATTGTTTCTCATGGAACAATGACACAATGTCTTCGTTCAGCTGTTATACTCGCTCGAAAACACATCCTGCACTAAGCCACCTTACTTTCGTATAATAGAGTACATTAGAGTATTCAGATTGCACGGACTGAAGAAAATCTCGAAATTGCCTGTGAGTACGCCCACGAGTACAAGCTTCACAACTGCATCAAGCACGGGTTTAATAGTCAGTGCATATTTACAAAGAGCAACTTGATGTATAACACAATGTAGAAAAACAACACTGTTCGCGGGATAGTTTTGATTAAAGAGTCCAAGAAATCCAGATTTTTTTTCCCTGTCATATTTGGTGCTCCATCAGTCGTAATATTACATATATTTGTTACAGGCACTTTAAAAGTTAAAAGCTCTTCCTGGAATTCACGAAAAATATTGCATCCCGTTGTAGTTCTCTTTAAAGAATGCATGCCCGCCAGTTCTTCGGTAATTTCAAAGTTCTCATTAACACCTCTTATAAATAATACTAATTGAGCAGTATCATTTATATCAGTGCTTTCATCCATAGCTATGGAGGAAAATTTAAGATGTCTTCGATTCTAGAAGTCACCGTTTTTCAAGATAAGCTTACAGTCTCAAAATTATTTTTCTTGTCTGGACATAAAACACCACAAACTTTGAGCATGCATTGTTTAACCGACTCCCCATCACTGAGAGCTTTATTATTTTTAGCAGTATTCTATGCTACATTGTAACTTGCATATGTAGCTGCTTCCTAGATACTGTTTACCTTCGTGAAAACATTTTGACGGCTTAATAATTTTTTACACAAAGACCTTTTGTATTTTGTTTTCTTTCATATTCGGACATTGCTTCGTAATTGGAATTCTTATGCTTAGATGTGAAATGACAAAAAAAATGTTGTTATTTGAAGACTGCTACAGTTTCACTGCAGTTAAGACACATTGGTTTATTTTTTACAACTGTAAAAAAAATATTTCCAGGTCACTTTATCATTAAAAACACGGCACTCTGAATCAACTTTACGTGTCTTAGTAGCCATTTTGGGATTGAAATATTTTAGGAATAACGAATACGAATTTTATGAATACATTAGCTACACTATGCTTTTAATAATTTCACCACTATTCACAATGATGCTATATGTCCACAATATTTCCACACGCAATCAATAATATTAGAACTTGCTTCAAAAGAAAAAGCCGCTGGCTGGAGCTTAAAATGCTCAGTCTGCCACCTGTGAGGTCTAATTCACCTGTATTGGATTCCTATAGTCTGCTCACGGAGAAAGAGATAAGGCTTGTTGGCACCAGTCTATAGCTATAGCTAAAAAAGAACTTTGCTGGCTGAAGAAACTAAAAAAGAAAGGATTTGGCCCCCGGGCTGTAGTTTGCCCATCCCTGCTCTAGAGGCTCAGTGATCGCGCCTTGAAACCACTGCTCTTCAAAATGGCGTTTGCTGCTTTTCAAATAGGAATGTTTATTTTTACCCAGATATAGATAAGGGGCTTTGAAACCACAGGGTTATTTTATTACTAAACCATACATGCACTTGCCCAGTGAAAAGATCTTTCTTTTCCAAAGATTTTTTTCTCTGGCCTCAACACGCTTGCTTCCTATGCTAGTACTATGATTTTATAAATTATTTCGTGCGGTTTAAATATAATGTAAATATACTTTGCTATAATTAAAAATAGAAATTGTGTTAAAGTTTTATTTAAATTAAAAATATTTTCTAAATATTTTGGAACGAAATATGAATGAGTAACAAAAGATCTGTACCAAAGCAAAAAAGACCAAGCCCCCCCCCCATTAACATAAAAAGGAAACATTTCATGTGCCAGATGAAAAGAGACTAAATAACACTGGACTGGACATATACCAGTAAAATGCAGAGCCAGAAAGTGTATATTTTGTAGCACAAGGGAGAAACCTTATAGAACAAGATACATATGCGAAATGTGCAATGTGGGGTCTATGCATGTACCAGAAAGACAAAACATGCTTTGAACAGCGTCACAAAAAATTTTTCTTTGACATTTAAAAAAACACAGAGTTTTTTTATCCTTACTGAGTTTTTTATCCATTTATCTGAACATCTTTATTATGTAGATTCTTATGTTTTCACTGCTATAGAAAAATTACATAAATGCTTAGTTTTTAATTTTTTCTGACGATTTACTTTGTAAAATAATGTAAAAAAATTACATATAATGCAATTCTTACATACATTCTTCATTTTTTAAAAAATCTAATTTTAGGATGTTTACAATTATTAAAATTAATAAAAGAACTGCAAATTAAAAATGCTTACCTCCAATAACTCTAAGTTTTCCCTCTGGTAAACTATTGAGCGCATAGCCAAGAACTTTTAATACGAGATCCATGAAGTCAGGGAAATTTTCAGTATTTGTATATTTTTCAGTATCTTCAATATGTGAACAGATTTTTGGAGGTAGTTTAGAATATGCTGCAAAAATAGATAAGTAAAACCAAATGCACTTGTCCTTATCTTTTCCAAAATGCTTTTCCAGTTGCCCAACTACCTGATATCTAAGAGCAATTGAAAAACAAGAAAAAAAAAGTCAACTTTATAGTATGTAAATATATTTTAATAATTAATTTAAATATTATTATTTCCTAGGAGATGAAAAGAAAATATAAATGTAATGGAAAATTATTTAAAATAGGAGGTTTTTATAAGTGAAAATCTCAGCAAATTCTGTATGTAAAGCATAAGTTGAATTATGTCTTGAATTTAATGAATTTAAATTTAAGACTTCAGATTTATTAATATTATTATCTATTAAACAATATGTGCCAACTAATCTTTCCGTTCATTGGCACATCCACAATTACATGAATGTTAAAGATACTACAGCAAACAAGAATCAGCTGCAAGTTGTATAAATTTGCAAGACTACAGTTTCAAAGTATAAACATAACCTCTTTCTTCAGCTACCACAGAGAACAAGGCTTTGAGTATTTCATTGTCTCGTGTATTGAAATTGACGAGTTAATGTCACTTACTTGTCTAAAAAACAAACACATTTTGTTTTCTGTATTAAGTTGTAAAGTTTATTTAATTTTTTTAACCAGTTATTTTACATTCAGAATTTTCACTGTCACTTTTCTCTTTTTTTTTCCTTGCCAAAATGTAAATTATGTAGCTCATGTGTATTTAAGTAGAGGTTTGTAATTGCAGTCAGAGCGTGTTCTGCCTATTGAAGGCTACATTGCTAAGTGCATTATTCTAAGAGAAGCATTCCTGTCTTCGGCCATGCATTTATATAACTGCTGATAGCATTTCATACCAGTGAAGCTTTAAAAGCAACTTCATAGTTAGATTACTTTGCATACCCTTTGGCTATTTTCTGCTTAGATTTAGATTTACACTGAATTTCTATTTTGAGTTCTTGCCCTAAATGCTGGCAGATTTGTAAGCACCAAGTGTACCTTCTCTTCATCTTACTAAAGGGTCTTTTACAGCCTTCTCAAGTCTCTGTAATACTTTAAAGACATAGTGATAAATTGCTTACAGGCTTATTCAGGACTAGTCATAAGTTACACTTAGTAAAAGGCATTATTACAAAGTATTACCCGAGGGATTAATTATGGGAAGCCCTCTTAGTTCTGTTTTTTTCCCTGACATTTATAATAATTATTATGAATCCAAATTATTTGAAATATTAAATCTCCCAGTTTGATTCTGCTACACTGATGATCCTCTGTTTCATGGTATTGAAAAGGATTTAGAGTTTTCTCAATAATGAATTCCATTGATTTTGCTATTCAGTACATTTCTGAACTTAAGACATACAACTACTTTCCATTTTTCAACATCCTGGTCACATGTATACGTATAATTTTTGTACTACTGTGTATTGTAAACCACACTGTAAACCACACCTTCGACCACATTTCAAATTCTGCCATTTCACTAAACAGAAATAAATTTCATTTTTGGTACACTCCAAGTTTCCTCCTCATTAAGAACTCAATTACTTAGGAACAAAATTGCAACTGACAGCAGATTTTTCACTCTGTAATACTGGCCAAGCAGTTAGAAATATTTTCATCTCAGCACAATTAAAAGCATTATTTCATTTTCGAGCAATTTTAAGAATTTGATAGCAAGTGGTTTCTTTCCATCGAAAAGTTATAAAAATGTATGTATTTGGAAGTTTAACTTTATGCTTTTTTTTTTTTTTTTTTTTTTTTTTAATACCAGTAAAATTCCCAGTTTCTTACTTAGAGGCTTATTTCAGATATAAATTCTTGAGGTATATATAGTATTCCTTGCCAATGTGACATAATATACATTGTGGCAATCTGATGTTCGACTGCGTGTGCAGCCAATCCACATCATGTGGTTTATGTAAAAACTGCTAGTGTGGCAGTGAACTAGCTCACTTCACCCTTAGCTGGAGCATAGGATGCTTGAATTTTAGTTTAGTAGATTTTGTTATTTCATTCTGTTATTAAAAAGTTATCCGAAGCACAAATTCAAGACTCTGAAATTCAAAATTACTTATCTCAATCTTCACCAGCTTTTAAACTTGAGAAACATTACTTTCCTTTAGAAGATGTTACTCTTTAATGTAATACGGGCACAGCTTTACCTCGACCGTTCATACCTGAATCTTTTCGCTCTAAAATATTTCAGAAGATTCACTGTCTTTCTCATGCCAGTATTTCAGCTTCAACAAAGCTAATTACTAAGTGCTATTTTTGGCCTAATATGAAGAAATTTATTAAAACTGCAGCTCAATCATGTCTACAGTGCCAACGTTCTAAAATTCTTAGGCATACGAAATCACCGCTGGGTACCTTTTCCTTGCCTGATGCAAGATTTGCGCATATCCATATTGATTTCATAGGTCCTCTTCCACCGTCTGGAGGTAACGTTATTGTATGACAATTATTGATAGGTTTACCAGATGGCCAGAAGTCATACCTACTGTTGACATGTCAGCTCAGACGACTTGTAAAGTGTTAGTGCATAAATGGATAGCAAGATTTGGCTGCCCGGTATCAATAACAACTGATCAAGGCCGAAATTTTGAATCTCGCTTATTTAAGGATTTAACGAAAATTTTGGGTACACATCGCATTAGAACTACTGCTTATCATCCTCAGTCCAATGGACTGATTGAGAGATTTCATAGGCAACTTAAAAGTTCAATAATGGCTCAATAACAACCCAAAATGAACTGAAATCCTGCCTATTGTTCTGTTGGGTATTATATCTGCCATTAAGAAAGTTATAAATGCTACTTGTGCTGAACTTGTCTACGGTACTACACTTAGATTACCGTCAGATATGATGAATGCTACAAATATTGTATCGCCTACTGAATCTTATGTGTCACAACTTCGATCAGTCATGCATTTAGTTAGACCTATTATAATCTCTAGGCATATTCAATCACCAATTTATGTACATCCAGCACTTCAAACCTGTTCTCATGTATTTCTGTGTATCGATTCTGTTAAACCACCTCTAACTCCACCTTACACTGGTCCTCATACCGTGGTTAAACGAATGGATATAAATTTTATTATTGAGGTAAATAACAAAAAGATTACAGTTACAATCGATCGTTTGAAACCAGCATATATGTTGTTAGAATGTATAAATTCACTTGTAATTTCTCAGTTTCCACAAGAAGTCTGCAAAGACTCAAAAATTGTTCCAAAACAAGTAGTTACCCAAAGTGGACGTCGTGTTCATTTTCCTAAAAACTAATTACTGTAATATGATTAAAGTTTTCTCTTGTGGTTTGCTGCAAATGTTACAGTGTATAGATACTTGATTTTTTTTTCGCATACGTACTGAGAGTTATATAAAATGCTTATCAACTTTTCATTATTTTTGTTTAACTAAGTTATGCATTGTATGGGTATACATTCCAATCAGAATTGTAAATGTATTATTATTATTCATATATTTGTATTTCTTTTTGTACGTACAATTTTATAGTATAATTTTTCAGTATAACTGTTATTCAAATGTGCATATCTTAAACTGGAAATTTACAGCCAACCCCTTTTGTGTCGTGACTGTGTCACTGAGGGGATACTCAATGGCATTCTGATGTTCGACTGCATGCGCAGCTTATCCACGTCATGTGGTTTATGTAAAAACTGCTAGCGCGGCAGTGAACTAGATCCCTTCGCCCTTAGCTGGAGCATAGGATGTTTGAATTTTAGTTCAGTAGATTTTGTTATTTCGTTCTGTTATTTCAGTTGTGTTTAAAGTTATGGTGCGTGTGAATAAAGGTTATATTTAAGGAAAAGGAGTCATGTCAATTCAAGAATATACACCAAGTAATAATACAATATACACCAAGAATAACCACCATAAGAATATACACCAAGAATAACCACCACGACACTATAACATTGATCAAACTAGGAGAGCCTTGAAATTTTGCTTTAAAGTGCATGAAACATATGCCAAAACAAAGAAACATATAAATCCTCCATTTCTCAATCTGCTAGTCAAAAACACACATTTTCTACTTCTCTGCAACCAAAATTATTCAAAAAACATCTTTTGTCGGCAACTTTAGATTTCCTGGAAGTGTTTCACATTCCTATTTTTTCTTTTTAATTCAAGTTAATGATTCCAATATTAATTCATCTTTACCTCTAGCAAATTATTTCATAGCTACTTTCACTTTTTGTCAACAGATGCATCAATCCAAAACAGGATTTCCTCTTTTTTGGATGAACTTTATTGAATTTTTCACTTATTATTATCATATGAAAATATGCTTCCCCTTTGTCAGTTTTCATTCCTACAGATGATGGAGCTTCTATTTAATCTTCAAAAGTACACTGTTGCAAATTTATGTAGCTTATAGTGATTCTTGTTGCTACAGCATCTTTTGTTCTTCAGTATACTGTTTTTGTTATAATTACATGGATGATGTGCATCTACTGAGGCTGAACGAATACAGAGACTGGATAATGTAAAATTAATAAAATATTTGCTTTACTCAAAATAAATGGAACACACAACTCTAAATTTAGCAAACGGTGTTACAAACAAATAAAGAAAGCCAAGTTACAGTTATCCTTTTATTTTTTACTAGCCCATAAACCAACTCCAAAAGGTAACATTCTGGTATTGACATACTTGAATGAATAGATGCAACATAAAGCTTTCTAGCAACCTCTGTAAAGAGATCTTATTGCACAAAATACACTTCCTCGTATTACCAAAAATCATGAATATGAAGTTGAATAATGGAAGATCTCCAGCACTTTTCAAGATTATTTACTTAGCTGTGGATGTTTGATTTTTACACTCACATTATCACAGCAAGAGCAATTTTTCTAATCAAAGGCATAAACTTTTCCATATAGCAAACAGACATCTAAAAGAAAGACATATTTAACCTAGTTTGCCAATAAGACAACTAACTGCCTTAACACTGTGGAAAATTTTTCAAAATACAGTCAAAAGTCGTTAATTCGGACACCCATAATCCGGAATGATCTATAATCCGGACCTCAAAGCTACAAACTTTCTTAGCTACAAACGTCACTTAAGACGCATGCGCATAGGCATTTACGCGTGCGCGTTAAGACTTTTATGGCTGCGAATATGAGTGTGCGCATGCGCGTAATACGTTTACGCATGCACGTTTAATGTATAACGGATGGTATAAGCTAAGCTAAAATTATCTAATTTAGTTAATGTTGCAGATTGCGTTGTTCCTTAATCTTCGAATTGGATCCGACTTATTATTTTTTGCAGACTGTTTCAGCAATTTTATAAAAGTAAGCTTGAACTTTCGATTATGTCAAATAGAATTTCCGATATATATTTACTAATATGTAAAGGATCTACAAAACGAAAGTATGTTTCGAAGTCCATTAAACAGAAAGTGGAATTGCTGCAAAAAAATGGATAAAGGTATACCCTTTCATTATCTAATCATTCCGAAATATGTTTATCAAATTCACATTGCTCTGCGAGGGGAGGGAAACGACGCGGCGCGCAATGAATTGGAAATTGATCTGTCAGCACTATCCTTATCTTCAGGGCAGATGTTTTTATTTTATTTGGCTTATAATTCCTTACTAAATGTAGTATTTCATCTCGATGTACTCCGTCTTTGATATGATTTAAATCAAATTCCTCGTCATTATAATTTGCTTTCAATAGTGAAGAAAGAGACACAGATGTTATTGAAAATGAAAAAATTTCGATTGACAAATTAGTCGGTATTCTCGACACAGCAATTATAGGACTTGAACAGCGGAACTTTGTAACTAAACAAGAAATTATGTCTGTTTAATAGAATTAAAGAGAAAGTATTATCACATGAAACGAAGCAACTTAAACAACTTACATTGAAAGAACTGTTTAATAAAGTAAACAAATAAATATTAAGCTTTTTCTTTTTGTAAATTTTGATACCCTTTAGATCATAATTGTTCTTTATTTCATAAATTACGGTTTCATATTTTTAATTTTATAATTTCTGCATGTCATCTTACCAGATTTAAACTGATGATCTATAATCCGTAAAAATCGATAATCCAGAATCGCCGAAGTCCCGACGAGTCCGGATTAACGACTTTTGACTGTACAGTACAAAGTCCGAGATCCATACGTCCAGTATCCAGAATAATCTAAATTCCAGACCTCAAGGCCACAAACTTTTTTTTTTCTTTTTTGTGTGCTTTACGCATGCACATTTGATTTTTCCTTCCATAATAAAACATGTGAAGAGTCCCGATTCTAAATTTCACTTAGCCACTAAATAAAATATCTTGTTTCTGGAAACATCGTTAATTTTACACCTACTAGTATTTTATATCTCTGACGTCGACCTTTGAAATCATTATTTATTATATTTTGCTTTCATCACCGCATGATAACTTGAGTAATGATTCTCTTCTTGATCACTGCATAACCTTTGGTTATTTTTCAACTCTTTTCTAGCACGCAGTCATCTGTCCAATTCACTTTTTGGCTTTGGTCCTTCTAGGCCACCCTCCTTTTTCTTCTACTTTGCCTCTGACTTTTCATCTGAGATTCTCTCCACGACCAGTGCTCATTATGTCATGCACCTTTGGGCATCACTTTGTTGAATCGGCAATGTTGTACCTAGCAATAGCCCGGTCATAATATCGAGTCTAAGTTTAATAATGACTCAGTGATGTCTAAACATTTTTTTTTTTTTTGTTAGTAATTGAATAACAAGAGTATGGCAACCTTTCATGCTGACATTATGCTTGGTGATGATTACAGATTTTAAGTTAAATGCCCTAAGAAATGTTGATAAGGAAAAATTTCTTTTCCTATTCTAAAAATAGATTTTATTAATGAAACTCATAGGCCAAAGATTACATTTAATGATATTTGAATTAAGAATAACTCATTCTAATTAATAATAACTAATAATTGTTGTTTATGTTGTTCACATAAACCCACAACCGGTGTCAGAGCTCATATGGCCACACCAGGCAGCAGAACTTGGAGAAAACAAATTTTTTTGAATTTGGAGAAGCACTAAGAGGCAAAATTAAGGGATGACGATTTTTTTATAATTTAGGAAAAGCACTGGGATCCAAAGTTTAGGGGTGGCAAAAATTTAGAACTTAGTGAGGCGCTTTGTAGCAGAATTTAGGACCCACAGAGACTGCATCAGGCAGTATCTAGTGCCTGCCCTAGATAAGGCTTAAGTATATGTGGAAGTTTATTTATTCAGATCTCAGATTAGCCTTAAGCATGTGCAAGAAATAGATGTACGTTTAATAAATGACTAAACTAATACAATTCAGTACACGATAGAAGCAAGACAATTTTTTTTTTTTTTTTTTTTTTAGCCAATCTTAGATACATAGCCAATAATGTATAAGCTAGGCTAAAATTATCTTTACTGATTCTACGGAATTTCAGTTAATGCGGCAGACTGTGCAGTTCCTTAAGTTTTAATTTGATCCATCTTATTATTTTTTGCAGACTGTTATTATTACAACAATTTTATAAAAATTAAAACTTGAACTTTCGATTATGTGGAAGAGAGATTCTAATTCTGGAGCCGCAAAAGGATCTATAAAGCGAAAGCATGTTTTGATGTCCATTAAACAAAATGCGAAAACAAAATGCAAAAATTTTGCTGCACAAAAATTGATAAAGGCTTATCCTTCTCAAAATTATGTGAGGAGTATTGCATTGGAAAGTCAACTATATATGACATACAAAAAAAAAGGGGGGGGGGAACATTTTGAATTTTTTGTGGATTCCGACACCCCACTCGCAATGAATAACAAAAAAGTTGTCTGTTATGCTTAAAGTGAAGCTCATGACAGAGTGATGATTGAATGGGTCAGACAGCATCGTAGCGAAGGCATGCCATTGACGGGTCCAATGCTAATGTATCAAGCCAAAATATTTCACAAAGAAATTAACTTAAAAACTGAGTGCTCATATTCAACAGGTTGGTTAACCAATTTTAAAAATTGCCATGGTATAAGGCAATTAAAAATTTCAGGTGGAAACTATTATCAGATGAATTCATTGAACTCATTACTAGTAAAAAATTATCTCTAGGACAAATTTACATAGCTGATGAAATTAGTCTTTTCTGGCAGTATGTACCATGAAATACCTTGACAACCTCTACAGAAAAGGCATCAGTCTAGTGTCAAAGATTCCAAAGCAAGTCTAACAATTTTAGCATGTGCAAATGCTGCAGAAACACACTAGTGCAAACTTTTTGTAATTGGAAAATGTACATGACCTTGAGCATTTAAAGGAGTAACAATATCCCCTGTTATATGTATGGTGCAAATAAAACAGCATGGATGACACAAGCATTAATGAATGAATGGTTTAAAAATCATTTTATATCCAAGGCTCGGCAGCATTTGAATTCGGTTAGTTTACCTGATGAAGCAAAAATAGTTCTGACTGTAGATAACTGTTCGGCTCATACTTCACTTAAAGTTTTAGTGAAAGATAATTTATCTATATTATTCCTTCCTCCAAATTGTACATCCATCATTCAACCTATGGATATCGTAATAGTGTGTGCACTGAAATGCAAATATAAAGTAGATTTTTAAAATCCATGTTAAATTTCTTGAACAATGGCAAGACTATTCAAGAACTTTTGAAATATTTTAGCATAAAATCTGCTGTGTGCAGCATCACAATATCGTGGAAGGATGTGTCTCCAGATACTTTTAAAAATGCTTGGCATAATTTATGGCCAGCTACCATATTTCATGTGGAGGATAATGAAGATGATAGCTGCGAATTTGAAGGTTTTCGGATATCGCAAACCAAAGGTGAAATTTTCAAGTTCATGGATTTTGTAAAGTAATGTGGAGAAGCAATAATTAATGAAGATGATATAACAGAAGTTTTTCATTACAATGACAATGCCCCAATCATCAATCAATTAACGGATGGCGAAATCTGTAGTATGCTTCTAGATCCAGTAAATACCGCTTTTGATAGTGATGAGAGGTGACAGAGAGGTTATTGAAAATGAAAAAAAATTCGATTGACAAGTTAGTCGGAATTTTTGACACAACAATTACAGGACTTGAACAATGGAACTTTGTAACTCAATAAGAAATTATATCTGTCTACAGAATTCAGAGAGAAAATATTAGCACAAAAAAGAAACTTAAACAACTTACATTGAAAGAAATGTTTAATAAAGTAAACAAATAAAGATTACACCTTTTTTGTTTTTGTATATTTTAATAATCTTTAGTCATAAATGCTCTTTATTTCATAAATATGATTTCATATTTTTAATTGTATAATTTCTGCATGCCATCTTACTAGATTTAAATTAATGATCCAATATCTGGAAAAATCCCAAATTTGGAATCGAGGAAGTTTCAACAAGTCCGGATCTTGGACTTTGTAAATATTATATAATATTGATTGATTCTCACTACCTTTGACTGAAAACATTTTTTATCTCCCCTTACACTTTCAGTGAGAAAAATGGAAAAGTTTTGCATCTCTTCTGTTAAGGAATAACATGCATCAAATAATTTTCTACAGAAAAATACAAGCACCAATACTGCTTATAAGCCACCATAAAAATTAAATGTGTTGATTTAACCTTCCATATCAACATCATTGTTCTTCTCAAGTATTGCCAGTAAAAGTTTTTAAAATATATCATTCAACGTTGTTATTTGTTCTTTGAAATAACTAAACTAGCTACATCTCAGATGCTTTATGAACAAATAAAAACTTACCAGGTCCTACACGTGATAAATGTCATGGTCATGTAATGCAATATAAAAGGCTAAAAAATTTGGAAAGACTCCATTATATGAGAGGGTGACATGTATTTTATTTAATGGTCATCTGTGAGAACAACTTAATTTGCATCCATCAAAGCTGCCTATATAAACATTTTTAAAAATAGCAGCAGATCTATTTTATGTCCTAGCAATGCTCCATACCATAAAATTTATGTTATAATAGTTAGAAAATTCTAGGATAGTCTAACTGCTATATTGATTTTCAAAAGGCTACTTTATAACTGCCTTTCATGCATGCAAAATATGGATATTTTGCTTCAAGGTAAGAGTAAAATGGAAATATTAACTTTTATTAAAACTTTAAGTTTGATAAGAAAAAGGTAATAATAATAAAATGCATAAAATTAAACTGAATTAAAGTGGGAAGTCAAGGATAAGTGCAGTTTACAGCATTAGCTTAAATTTATCAAAACCCAACCATTTCTTCTTTTTCCTGTTACACTAACATACGGAATTTATATGGATTGGAACCTTGATTCACTTATTGTGTAAAAGGTTAGATAAGATAAAAAAAAAATGTCAACCTTCTGCACACATACACATAATTATTTGAGAGAAAAAAATGAAAATCTGATTTGGTAGCCAGCGGGTGTTTAAAGTTTAAAGCTTTCATTTTTCAAAATGATTTGCTCATGGATTTTGAGGGCATATGCTCTGAGCGATGACAATGGCACAGACTTCCAAGCTGTAGCAGAAAATGCAGCAATATTCTAGCAATTATAAATTATTTGAGCCACTTGGAATGCAGTAATAGCAGTGGAAAACAAAAACAGCAGGCAATGTTCAAGATACAGGAAGTAGAAATGAAGATATCATATTAGATACTGGTATTATTATTGACATGTATTCTTATTGGAATTATTCAACTGCAACTGAATCCTTTGAAATTAAGTTATTTTATTTACAAAATTTTTCCCTCCTGATTTTCATACCACAAAATAGAAACAAAGGGAAGGATATGCAAGTAAATACAGTATACGTTGGTACACTTAGTATCGGTGCATATTATGTACAGTGAGTTTATTCTTTGCATGAGGCTCTTGGGCCTGTCCTGCATATTTTTCTATCATTTAGTATTTTCAGATACTAAACATTTTCTAGTAGATACTGTTGTACACCATGGCCTTAGAATATCCTATACCAGAGGTGAGGAATGTGCAGCCTCTGTGAGTTTCTTGTACGGCCTCTAGCTCTTTTATTAATTAATATTTAGTTATATAAATTACGATAATTTGAATATTAAAGAATTAAATAATGTGAGCCTTTTGCATCAACAAAATCTTTGAGCAAAAATAACCATTTTGCAAGGCACTCTGGATAGAAATATTTCGATTTTCAACTATATTCACGTAAATGCAAGGTGTCATTGCGCAGATGATAAATTTAGACAAGAAAACATACGGTGTTGATGTATCATACTACTGCAAGGTTCGCTGGCTATCAACAGGACAGGTTTTGATAAGTTTTAACTTTATGGCAACATTATCAGGAACAGGAAACACTATGTGATCTTTCAGATGAAGCATTTTTCAGAAAGATTGCATTTTTGTCTGATATTATGACAAAACAAAACAATTTAAATATTTCCTGCAAGGTAAAACGAAGCATATTAATGAAATGTGTCAAAAGATACAAGCATTTAAAAAAAAAAAAAAAAAAAAAAAAACCTAACATTTTTCAAAACACTGCTCACTTGCTCTGATATATCTGCGGCACACTTTCCGAAACTAGCAAAAATGTAAAATAAAAACATTCGATGAATCTGTAGGTATCTTGGATTTTTTACTAGGAGAATATGCTGAAAGATTTTCAGATTTTGACAAGCACACGTCTGCTATGAAACTGGCATTTGAAGCACATTTAGTAGATATATCCAAAGCTCCTACAGAACTACAAATGGAGTTATTTGAGTTGCAGGAAGATAGTATTCTTAAATTCCTTTTTGACACTAAAAAATATTCCATAGAAATCAGAACAAGTGCTGTTCAACATCCGTGTCTATGAGAGCATGCAGGCTGTTTACTTTCCTGCTTTGGAAGTACTGCTGTGAGTCAACATTTTCTCTCATGACAAAATTAATACTAGTTTAAGAATGCAAATTACAGATCCTTATCTACTATTTAGGATCTACTGAGGCTGTGAGTCACAAAAAGTTGCTGCAAATATTTAGTTACTTTCAGGCAAGAAAGAAATGCAAGTATCCCACTAAATAAAATTTTCCATCGGATTTTAGCATTATTTTACATGCTGTTGCTATGCTGGTTTTTTATAACCATAGTGATGAAACTATACAAAAACTATAATAATTTCACAAAAGTTTCATTATAGGTATATGAACTTATGCAGCCTCCTAATTTAATGCCTAATTTAAATGTGGCCTCTCATGGTAAAAATGTTACCCACCTCTGTCCTATACATTTCTGGATTTGGTTCTAGACTATGCATGCCAATACATCTATTAAATACTCTAATCATCTGATAACTAAAATGCAGTAGAATGTACTTTTACCATCCACAGACAATAACCTGATGCAAGTGACATCTAATAAACGTTTTTATGTGATTATGGCAAAGAGTTGAGGGCTATCTGCCTAAGGGGAGAGATGCCTTTGTGGAGGACTTACTAAGGCTTGTATACACATTACACATGGAGAAAACCACGAAAATGCTTATGAAGCCAGCCTATTCGCAGGATTCAAACCTTGAAGCGATTTACCAGTGTTCAGCGACTTTACCGCTCGGCCACTAGTGGGCTATCTAATAAACGAATGAATCCCATAAGATGAAAACTCCATCATAGTAGTGCTAATTAGTTATAGTATTTATTTCATTATCTAGACCTATGCCTATCCAGTTCTATAATAGTTCCACAAAAATTACTAGAAAAATTATCAATATATCAATCCATTTTCATCAAATATTTTTGGCAAGATATGATGTTTCTGCTTTTTATCAGGTTAGTTTATATTTAGTATTACTGAAGACTAATTTCATTAGTAAACAGGATCTTATCCCAACTATTTAGTAATTCAAGTCTAGTAACTTCTGCATCAATGTAAACTATGTCTCTGATGAGATAATAATAAGACATAACTTACTGATATTCAAGCACTGGTCCATTGAGTCAGTATAGTATAGCATAGTATAGTATAGTATAGTATAGTTACTATAGTTGTTTTGCTGTTACGTAGACCAGAGGTGGCCAAACTTTATGTCAGTAAGAGACACTCAGAAATCTATAATGCCATATTTACATGATTTCAAAAGTAGTGAAATAGGCTTCAAGTGGAGAGGGGAAAAAAATAAAACATACGATTCTAAACTATCTTTCATTGCTTGCCTTATTTTCTTTTGGACAATGAGTAGTTTTGGTTTACCGTCTTTCCTACTTATACTTTATTTCCATAAAAGCTGCATCACTCGCCAGCAAGAGCCGCACAATGTGCACCCCTGTCATATATGAATGTCTTTTGTCCTGTCACAGCAGACTGAGCAACCCTCACTCTGCTGACAGTTGCTGGGAGATGACACATAGATCAGTGGCATCCCTTCTATCACTTACGTATTAGTAATATCTCTTCTTATTCATACACAAATAATTCTTTTATTTTGCGTCATTTTATTTGCGTAGAGCAGCAGGGTAACAGTAAACTAATTTCTATATAGTAAATTTTCAACATGCAGAGGATGCAAAATATGTTTGCCCAGTCAGTATGGCAAACTTTTTCCTACCTCTGTAACCATGACTTAACTTTAATAGACTCTAAGTTTTGAGTTCAAATGGTAGTTGCATAGACTATTTTAGTCCATACTATATTTTGTAAAAGGTGCTTGAAATTTTAATGCTTTATTATATGTTTTCAAAGTAGTATATCACTGCTGTGAATTCTAATGAATTTTAGATTTCAGCAAAGAAGGTATTTGCCATCTGCACACTCATTTACAGAAACGGTAGATGAAACTTCAAGTTGAGTATTCATTGTTCCTTTATTAAACATTTTGAAATAATTAGCATCACCTAGGAAGGTGCAATACTATTTTCCTATTATTGAAAAATCTAATGTGTTGATCAAATATATTAAGTATTGAATATTTTGAAACATTATGATTGGTTAAAAATGAGTGAAGAAATTATTTCTAAATTGAAAAAGAAATGCGGTACATCCCGATCAGCAGTTACTAAAATTCCTAATAAGATAAAGTCTTATCTTTCCAAAGATATAATTAATTTAAATGAATTGGAAGAAAATTTAGGACTACTGAACTTTAAGGCCAATATTTTAAAATGTGTTGAAAGTGACTTAGAAATGGTTTTCAAATCGGAAGAAATTGAATCTCACTTAGAAAATGTTGATCAATATCTAGATAAGATAATTTTATGCAAATTTAGAGACAACAAGAAAATTAGTGAAATTAAAAATCAAAATTTATTGATCAATTTACCTTTGAAAAGTTCACAAAATTTAAATGAAAAAACTCCTCTGAGGGAATACGCTTCTAAAGAAACTGTTTATGTGAAACTTCCTAAGCTCATGATTAATAAATTTCATAGTGACACAAGTATGTAACTCATATTTTGGAGCTCATGAATATGCGGTACATGAAAACGAGTCTCTAATGAAAGCTGATAAATTTAATTATCTGAAGGTTCATTTATGCAATTCTGCATTAAATGCCATTTATGGTTTCTCCATTACATCTGATAATTATGACAAGGCTGTCAAATTATTAACTGACCAATACGGAAGAAAAGATATCTTGATAAATGTTTATATAAGTAGCTTGTTAAGGATTTCAAACTCTTAAATGCTCTAATGATGTGAAAAGCTTTTGAAAGTTGCTAAATAATTATTGGACACAAATTCATAGTTTGGAATCTCTTGGAATTTCTTCACACACTTATGGAAATTTGTTATGCCCCGTGATTTTAAAATGTTTACCTTCAAATCTAGTTTTTGAATTTAATAAAGAAACTGGAAACTCCAAATATAAAGTTGACAATTAAATAAGCTTCTTTTAACTTTGCCAGGTGACACTCTCAATATTTTTAATTATTTCACAATTGAAAGGAGCATTAATGCTGATTCACTGAGAAAATCTAAACAAAAACTTAATCTTATCAGTAAAGAGAAGTTACCAACTTTTCCTGATCTCCTGAATTCAAAGGTAAATAAAACTTGTGTATTTTCTAATAAATTTCATGATTATGAAAGAAGTGATTATACATGTAACATTAATATTAAAGAAAGGAAATCTATTTTAATGAAAAAAGGAGTTTGTTTCGTATGTTTGAAACTAAACAAGCATTTATCAGGACAGTGTAAAATAAAAATAATTTGTTTGTTTTATAATGGGAGACATTTTGATATTATGTGTTTTTCAACTCAAAATATTTGCCTTAATAAAACAAAAGCTAAATGTGAAAATGAAATAAATGAAATATTGTTTTATCAAACTCTTGCAAAAAGAAGTGTACTTACAAACTTTAATTGCTAATATAATAGAAAATGAGAAAGAATATTATTTGGTGCACATTACATTAGATTCGGGAAGTCAGAGAGCTACATAAGCAAATTTATGGCTGATAAACTGGGTTTGAAATTCCTAAAAGAAACAGTGATACATGATTTGTTTGGGGTGATGAGAAAACATAAAAACATAAAAAGTAACTCGTGAAGCTACCTAGTATTAATAAAAAATATCAGGTATGATTTGAGGCCATGAATCAAAAGAAAATTTGCTTGAATATTCCTAGAGGTGGAGACAGCGACTGTATAAAAGATTTAACAGAACTTAGCATATTTGTACGCCATATTGCTTTAAATGGAAATTCATAATTCAAGTGAAATATATGTTCTTATCAGGGCTGTGGAGTCAAAATCGGGCAGATTTGGGGGTTAAAGGGGGTGAGTGAATGAGTGAGATTTTTGGTCCAAAACCAAAGTTGATTATAATGTGCCAAACACAAGGTAGGATGATCTAATTTGATGAAATCAAAAATTTATTAATAAATCAAAAAAGAAAGACAAATGTACCAAATCCAGAGGATGAAATCATATAAAAAACCAGGTAAAAGCACACATTAGAATATAATACACAATCTTCAGAATAGATTACATTAAGTAACTCAATCAAGATTACATTAAGTAACTTATCAATCTCTTTTAAAAACTCTCTCAGTCTCACCAATCTCTTTTAAATAATAAAATAAATTACAATTTACCTCTCTTCCGATTAAAGGGTCGAGAGGTAAGTTACAGCTATTAAAATATTTCTGATGAAGACTATTAAAACATGGACACTCAATTAAAATATGATGGACTGATAGACAAACATTACAATTTGAACAAACAGGCTCATTCTCAGCCTTCAAAAGGTAGTTATGTGTCACTCTAGTGTGACCAATTCTGAGGCGAGTCAAAAGAACTACCTCCTTATGATTTCTAGTAAAATACCAACGCACAATTCTAGGCTTTACATTTTTCAACTTGTTTTGAAGCTGAACATTCCAAAGTTGCTGCCATTTTTTCGGATCTTCTCTTTGCCAACACAACAGATGTCTCTAAAAGGGATGAGGCGATTGGACAGTTCAACAGCACATTTCGCTGTGATATCTGCCAGCTCTTTCCCTTTTATTCCTGCATGCCCAGAAACCCAGCAGTACAGGATTTCATATCCATGACTCATTAAGTTTATATGAATCTTGAGAACATCCACTATTACTGGATTTTGAGTGTTGGGGAAAGCTTCTTATGATTTAAGCCCACTATAGGAGTCCGTATTAACTTTTTGTGGCAGAACTTTGAGATGTAAAAAAAGACTATAACATATTGCAGTTAGTTCAGATGTTAAAACAGAGAAAGCATGGTGCAAGCGTCTGTCCTCTATGTGATCTTCAATTACATATGCTATCCCGACATGATCATTTGACTTGGATCCATCTGTATATACTGGAAGATAACTGCTATATTTATGCCTGTGCTCAGCAAAGAGTTGTCTGTATACCATATCATTAGTGCTTGCCTTCACATGATTGTTAAAACATTAAGAAGCTGGATACGTGCATTTTCCCAAGGTGTGATTTCTAAATTCTGCACTGCTTGGGGGCATATATCAGAGAGGGAGAGTTCCTCAATGATAGGGCGAATTCTTAAAGGAAAGGTACAATGATAGGGCGAATTCTTAAAGGAAAGGTAGGCACACAGGATGGATGTGTTTCAAATAAAGTGCTACACACATTATCAAGTAAGCACAGCTTATTAGGATGTTCAGGTTGAGATAAAATATTAAAATACTGCAAAGGGAGACCTGCTCACGCCTCAGAAAAGGTGATGGTTCATTAGAGTCAACATACAGGCTCTAGACAGATGTCTTGAAAGCTCCAGAACAAATCCGCAAAGCTTGATGGTGAACAAGATCTAGTTTTATCAATACATGACTGAGCGGATCTGTAAACAACTGAGCCAGTCTAGAGCGGACAAATGCTCTGTAAATGCGAAGCAGAGAGCAATGCTCTGCACTCCAGGAGGTGTTCACCAAGACTTTTAAAATATTTAGTGTTTTTAAACACTTTTTTTTTCTCAGGTTTAAAATATGAGAAAGGAAAGTCAATTTTTGGTTGAACGTCACTCCTAAAAATTTTACTTCAGGTGCAACTGGAATAATTGCATCATTCAGATATAACTCAGGCTCAGGATAGAGACCTCGCTTCCTACAAAAGTGCACGTACAAAGTTTTTTGTTTGGAAAATGCAAATCCCTGTTGGACCATTCTTGGATCTTATTCAGAGCAATCTGCAATTGCCTCTCTACGTATCTCCTGTTTGCCCCTCGACAGCTAATCAGTAGATCATCAACATACAGAGATCCCAAGATAATGGGAGGAAGTTCTTTTAATACAGAGTTTTTTTTTAAGCTGAACAGGGTTACACTAAGCACACAGCTTTCAGGCACACCCTCTTCCTGTTCAAAACATCCAACAAAACACAGCCAATCCTTACTTGAAAAGTTCTAGAATTCAACAAATTCTGAATTAAAATTGGTAAGCTGGCACACAAGCCACTGTCATGAAGATCCCGAAGTATACCGTATCTCCATGCCTTATCATAAGCTTTCTCAATGTCAAAGAATACTGAGACAAGGTAACCTCCTTACAAAAGCTTTTCGAATCGATGCCTCTAAAAAAGGAGCATATTACTTATGGTTGTTCTCCTCTTTCGAAAACTGTTTTGATAAGGCGATATAATATTATTATTTTCCAAGAAGTAGACTAGGTGGCTGGTTACCATTTTTTCAAACAGCTTGCATATGCTACTCGTAAGGGCATTTGGCCGATATTTGGAAAGATTCCGCTTCAGCATTTCATAATACGTCATCCAGACCCGGACAAGGTCTATGAGTCTGTAACAAAGCTCTCTTTAACTCTAGCAAAGTAAAGTCTCTATTATAAGGCTCAGTTTTGAAAGAGTTGAATGCGATGGGATGTCTTTCAGAGCACTGCTTGATAGAGAGAAATGCAGGTGAATAGTTTCTGCTGGAAGAAACGGCAGCAAATGTCTCAGCAATTGTATTTACAATTTCTTCTATGGAGCTAATCACTCGGCCATCTTTTCCCAAAAAGGAAAGTGAGTGGTCTTTATATATTCCACGTCCTTTTCTAACTCTTTCCCAAACTAGGCATACTAGGCATAGAGGATGTTATTGACGACTCATATGAAATCCAAGAATTCCTTTGGCTCTGCCTTCTTACTTTTCATGCATTTGCTTTGGCTCTTTTAAATGCTATGAGGTTTCGCAGAGTAGGATATCTACGAAAAATTCCCCATGCTTTTTTCTGTTTTTTCAGTGCTTCGTGACAGTCACGATTCCACCATTATTTAGAATATTTTAGTATTTTTCCTGGTGTTCTAGGGATGGAGAGTATAGCTGCCTGGTAATAGCAATTGTAACTGCTGCCACTGCATCATCGATAAGCACATCTTTTACAATTTTCTCTGTGAGCTCTGCAGAGCAAGAGAAGAGTTCCCAGTCTTCCCTATCCAGTATAAACCGAGGGAGTCTCAACATGGGGTTTGCTTCTCTTTATGCAAGAGATAAAAGAATGGGATAATGAGCGCTGTTGTAAAGATCACTTCCAACACTCAAATTTCAAAATGGCAATAGAGATGGTGAACAGATGGCTAGTTCAAGAGCGTGGAATGCCCTTGTAGTTTCATGGAAGTATGTGCCCTGCCTATTATTCAGGAAACAAAGGCAATTATCTTCAATTATCTGCTCAATTTGTCTTCCTTGTGAATTGGTGGCCTTGCTTCCCCACAAGGGACTATGGCCGTTAAAATCACCCATTATGATAAAAGGCTCAGGCAACTGCACTGCAAAGTCATTTAAAATCTTCTGATCAATGTGCTCATTAGGAGGCCAACAAAGAGAAACGATCGAAACTACCATATGAAAATTTACTTGTACAGTGACAACTTGGAGGGATGTTGTCAAAGGAAAGGAACTTGGTGGATAGTTCAGTGAGGTGAGGAGACCTACACGTCCACTGGAACGCTTACTGGCAAGGTTATCCTTCCTGATGAAATAAAACCTCCGAAGTTTTCCATGTTGATCTAGTTTCAGATTTGCCTCCTGTATTGTCAAGCACACAAAATGATAAGCATTGATCATAGCTTTGATGTCAAGGAAATTTCAGTGGAAACCATGACAGTTCCATGAGACAAGAGTGGCCATTATGATTGATGTATGTTCTTTCAATGTTGTTTTTTAGATTTGTGCGGAAGCAGATGTTTAAGAACTTCCAGTTCCTCCTCCACTTCCATTCTATCTGAATCTAGAGAGAAATAATTTCATCTACAGAACTACTGCTGGGGCTTGCAGGCTGCTGGGTTTTATTTTGTGGAGTCTGTGTACTTATTTAAGTTTGGGTGGCAATGGTACATGTTGATTTAACGGCACTGGCATATGATTTGTTTGATTGAAGCTGTATGCTTTGAACTAGTCTTCTGGCTTCAGCATATGAGATGTTCCGAGTGACTTTTACCGTCTGTACTTCCTTTTCTGTTTTCCATTTTGGGCATGATGGGGAAAATGCTGGATGGTCACCCTTACAATTTATACTCAGTGCAGCAATGGTGCAATTATCACAATCGTGGCCTACCGACGAACCTCGAGCGCACGTCATGTTCCCACGATAGGACATCTTGGAATAGCCGAAATGCTGGCACTGGAAGCATCACATAGGGTTTGGAATATAAGGTCTTATGGGGCAATTAAGATATCCAGCCTTGATATTCTTCAGCAGATCAGGCGGCTTGAAGGTCAGGATGACATGCTTCGTGTCAATCAACTGACCTTCCTTATGCATCTTGATCCGCTTTGCAGCACTAACCTTTTGGTCAGCTAACTCGGAAACAAACTCTTCTTCATGAACAGACATAAGGTCGACTTCCGAAATTACACTGCGAGAATAATTCAATGTCTTATGCCCTGTTACAGTGGCAGTTGCTTTCCCAACTTTGGTTATTTGAAGTAAGGAAGCAGGCTGGGTGACCGAAGTTGTGTCAATAAGCAAGTCTCCAGAGCAGAGACGCTTAATATTTCTGGGCTCACTAATACAAGAATGGATGCATTTATTTATCACAAAAGGAGACATCTTTTGCAGCTCGCCAGAAGGACTAGAGACAACAAGGAAATGGAGACTATTGTTACGATTATTTACATTTGCATCTGTACATACATTTTTTAGTTTAGAGGGACGGGCTTGACTTCAAAGTCTTTAATTACATATATTTTGGAATTAGCCATATTTAAGAAATTATTCAGACCCGGCAGCCCCACCCACCACGTAGTCCAACAAGGGGACACAAAAATCTGTGCGACAGTTAACCGGGTCTATACACAATCTGAAGCCCCACAGTCAGCTTTCCTAAAAGCAGGAACTCCCGAAAGCTTATCCCCAAGCCACTGACCCTAAGGTAGAGTTCCCAGTCTGCCCTATCCAGTATAAACCGAGAGAGTCTCAACATGGGGTTTGCTTCTCTTCGTGCAACAGATAAACAATAGCGGGATAACTAAGTGCTCCTTTTTCAATCTGAAGCACAGGCCAAAGCCGTGTGTTGGAGACAGTACCTCGCCCTTCAACTACCAGGACCCTCCTTTCCAGCCTTACGGGTCTCCACGCACGGCAAACACGTGGGCAGTTTTCTCAGCACTAAAAAACTAGAGACAAGGGTTGTTCCAGTTTCTCGTGACGAGCCCCAACTCCAAAGAGGAAAACCACAAGGGAGAACGGAAAGAAAAATGTGTCAGGTCAGAGGAGAGGAGATGGAAGTGAGGATAAAGCACTGGGGCTCCAGGATTGTGACACCCGCCTCACCAGGAAGATGATCCCCTGAAGGGTTAGGGTACCTCATGATTGCCACATCCATACTCACAAAAGTGAGCCCCTGAGGGGGGTACAAGAAGTCGGAGCTGGAGTCGCTAAAAACAAGTCGACTCCAGTGTTTGTTGGACACTTTGAATTTGAAATGAAATTAAAATGAATTGAAAAATATTAATGATGAGTTATTATTGTAAGTTATTATTTTTATTTACGAACTGTATACATTAATAAATAGTTATTTTCTATTTTACTGACATATTAATAAATAAATACAAGGATGGATGTGATATTTGCCATTAGCAATTAAACTGATTCATTTAGTTACAAATCTCACTGGTAAATTTAGGTAAGCAGCAATAGCAGCAAGAACTCCTAAAATTGATGCCATTCTTAGGAAGCAAGCAGGAAAAGGAGCAATTTCAAGCAACGCAATAAGGAAGTACATATTTGATGATAAAGAGCTTTTAGAATTAAGAACTTTTTTAGAAGAAGTAGATACTCCTAATGGTTCACTAACAGAAAGATTGTGGAATGATCTTGCAGAATTGGAAACTCTTCTTTCTACACCATATACAGCCACAAAAAAGCTGCAATCTGAAGAATTGACAGGAGGCAAGAATGGAAGAATGAGATGTTTGTTCTTTCTGAAATGGAGGGTTTATTGCAGAAGAAATCATTTCTTTATTGAAGAAATCATTTCTTCAATAAAGAAATGAGAAACTAGATTGCTAGACAATGAGATCTTGCTGGGTTCGATATATGTAGATCCGAAACACCGAATTTTCTTAGATGACGAACAAATTAAAAAGGCAAAGTAAACCATCTATGAACTTTCATTGAGAATGAAATTATTCTCAGAATAATTGGAGAATTCAAATCAGGTCATTCAAACTGCAGACATTGCAACTGAGTCTCTATCATCTTTTTCTAGTGATGAATTAACCTATTCAGTACAGGCATGTCATATGTGCATCAGCAGCGAACATTACCTCATGGCTGGGTGTATCATATTTGAATCGCCATTTAATGCTCTCTATGGCTGGGCTTACCACATTTGACTTTTTAGAGAGAACGTTGTCATTTGATATAAACCAATGCACATGCTCTCGATGCTTTGAGGTACTTTTTATTTTTATTTTTAAGATATAGAAATTAAAGATATATAGAAGAAATTAAAGATTTACCCCTGGATGAATAAAATAAATCACATTCTCTCCCCAACTGGTTTGGTTGGAACCAACTTTGGCCCTCCTGAACACTAATATGTTCCTTTGTTTTAGAATCAAGAGTTTCATACAACTTATCAGATACAATGAGATCACACAATTTCTTAAAGTCATCTACCTCTCTTAACTTGCAATAATAATTGAAAGTTGCACTGAGTCGAGACGCAAACTGAACATGTGATTCAGATGAATGTCTCTGAGCATTTTTAAAAATTGTTCAAACACTCACGCGGTGTTGGCTGAAATTCTTTCACGATTAGAGTTTTTAATTTATCATAATCCGCGATTTCTTGTTCAGAAACATATGTTAAAACATTATTACATTTATCGCCTAACAAATTAATCAACACTTCTGATTTTAACTCCACTGGTACACTTTTAGTAGTAAAAGCTTTCTCAAGTGACTGAAAAAATAAATGCAGAGCTTCCAGTTTCTGGGGTACAGCTATAGTTAGTCTTTTGACGCTTTTAATGATATCTTCAACACTAGTCTGAGCGTTTCCTCTATCACTCGATAATGATTGTGATTTTAAACTTTCTAACTCAATCTGCTTTTCAATCTGAGCTAATTTAAGACGTTCGATCTCTAAAAGATAGTGTTCATTACTTGTTTTGGGCGTCCGATCCTCTGCGATCGACTTGACGACGCCACGAACAAATTCAACGTTCGTTTTGAAAACATCTGAATTTTCGATAATTTTTCTAATGTCAGCTTTTTTAGCATTTTCTGGAACAGTCTGTCCAATTTGTTCCGCAATTACTATTAAATCTCTTTTCATTAAATTATTTAGGAAATTCATTTTAAAAACGAATATAGGTATCTGAACTTAGAAAAATATACACAAATGCTAATTCGTTAGTGTTGGGTAACGTGATGGCTCTTACTGTGTCATTTCATATAAACAAATGAACATGTTCTCAAGCTCTGGAATACTTTTTTTTAATTAAATTAATTTATTTTATTTTTTTATCCCCGTATAGTGGAGTAGATGTTCTAGCATTAGAGACTTTTTTATTACTCTTAGATATTTTTCCGGCACTGAGACGAATATTTTCGGCATTGTTCTATTTTTTTAATGACAAAACGAAAGTGCTACCTGACCGTAGCAGATGCACAAATGCTAAATAAGTCAAATTTGCTGATACAGTCAAAAGTCGTTAATCCGGACTCGTCAGGACTTCGGCGATTCCGGATTATCGATTTTTCCGGATTATAGATCATCAGTTTAAATCTCGTAAGATGGCATGCAGAAATTCTAAAATTAAAAATATGAAACCGTAATTTATGAAATAAAGAACAATTATGATCTAAAGGGTATCGAAATTTGCAAAAAAGCTTAATATTTATTTGTTTACTTTATTAAACATTTCTTTCAATGTAAATTGTTTAAGTTTTGCTTCGTTTCATGTGATAATACTTTCTCTTTAATTCTATTAAACAGACATAATTTCTTGTTCAGTTACAAAGTTCCGCCGTTCAAGTCCTATAATTGCTGTGTCAAGAACACCGACTAATTTGTCAATCGAAATTTTTTTGTTTTCAATAACCTCTGTCACTTTTCTTCGCTATCGGAAGCGAATTATAATGACGAAGAACTTGTTTTAAATCATATCAAAGACGGAGCATATCGAGATGAAATA
Organism: Stegodyphus dumicola; assembly: GCF_044657685.1. NCBI lineage: Eukaryota > Metazoa > Arthropoda > Arachnida > Araneae > Eresidae > Stegodyphus > Stegodyphus dumicola. The sequence goes on from NC_140770.1 coordinate 32,297,018, forward strand.
CTACATTTGGTAAGGAATTATAAGCCAAATAAAATAAAAACATCTGCGCTGAAGATAAGGATAGTGCTGACAAATCAACTTCCAATTCATTACGCGCCCGCCGCCGAGCAGCGTGAAATTGATAAACAGATTTCAGATTTCAAAACATACTTTCGCTTTAGATCCTTTACATATTAACAAATATATATCGGAAATTCTATTTGATATAATTGAAAGTTTAAGCTTACTTTTATAAAATTGCTCTTACAGTCTGCAAAAAATAATAAGCCGGATGCAATTCGAAAATTAAGGAACAACGCAATCATCAACATTAACTGAAATACATAATTAGATAATTTTAGCTTATACGTCCATTATACATAAAATGCGCACGCGAAAACGTATTCTGCACTTGCGCACACTCATATGCGCAGTCGTAAAAGGTCTTACGCCTCTGCGCATGTGTCAACGCGGCGCATGCGCAGAAAGTTTTTAGTTTTGATGTCCGGATTATAGATCATTCCGAATTATGGGTGTCCGAATTAACGACTTTTGACTGTATTCTATTCCTGTGACATTTGAAATGTTGGACTTTGCATACACCCATGTTTCAAAGAATATCATACACTGTCTCTTTTTTGAAATATTGCTTCCTTTTCGTTGTTTGCTCATTGAATTTTTATGAAAGACAGTTTTAATATTTTTTAAATTTTAATTATGTGTTGTGTTAAATAAAATCTGTGATTGTTTGGATATTTTTCCATATATATTTAATTGTGAGATAAAGGAAAAATTATATTATTCTACATAGAATGAGTATTTTACAAAATTTTTAAGGAAAATATAACAATAAAGGTTTAAATTAATTCTGACAACTACCTGAATGTTCTTCTCATAATATACCAAAAACTGGAACAATTGGATGACAAATTTAATTTAAACGAATTTTTTCCAAAGTTAGGCTTAGCAGCGCAAACTGCTCGTCCCCACAAGACGACGTATCCGGTTAACACACCGTCATAAGAGAATGCTTCAGTAACAGAGGTGCCCGTTGTGAACGGGTTAGGTTTTAAGAAATATTTTTGAATAATATTGAAGAGGCTAAGGCAAAAAGCGAATGAAAATAAAGAACCAAGAGCCTTTAGATAAAAAAAATGAAAAAATACAAACAAGATTTCTACACGACCTTTGATGAAATAGAGAAATATGATTGTGCTTGCAAGACACCTCTTTTAGAACTTATAAAAATGTGTCCTGAAAAGTTAAAAGAAGCAGCCCTAACAGTAATAGCTCTTCCTCCTACTCAAGCTAGTGTGGAAAAACTCTTCTCAGCTCTGAAGTTTATCAAATTGGATCTATGGGCCTCCCAAAGAAGATCTTGCCGAAGCTATAGTGTTTCTTAAAAATAACTAATGCCAGTTTTTCTATTTCCTAATAAACGTTAATTAATATAAATAATTTGCTATGCCATCAATTTTTTTTTTCTGTAACATTTATTACTTCTTTTACATTACTGGAAAATTATATATAAGGGTAATAAATCATCTACCTAAGGGTTTAGTAGCCTTGAATACCAATTTTGGCCAGACTATTTTGGGTAAGGGTGACAGCGAGAACAAAAATGACAGACCTTTGTTAGTTCTCACTCTTTATGTAAGCAATATTCACATACCAGATCTATAAAGTTTAGCTTCTTTGAGAATAACTAATTCTATTAAAAAGAAAACAAAAATGGAATTAGAAGAGCTTGCTTTTAAACATTTTCAGGAAACTTTTGATAGAGATAGATAAATATCAATTTAGTATTCTCGGATTAGAAGACCATCCTTCATCGTAAAGATTTATGTAGGAAAAGACTTAATAACACAGCGAATTTCTGCTTGTAAGCTAGAAGCCTATGAACAAGTATTTAATATGTGGGAAAAGGAAAATATTATTGAACAAGTTAATTCGAGTGAGGATTCAAAAAGGGTTGAGAGTTTATGTATTCATGTTTTGCTACATGGAGCTGTTATAAAAGGAAGTTGCACAACTAAAATAAGACCTGATTTCGAAGGCTCAGCTAAAACTCGTAATTCAGTATGTCTCAACAACTGTACGTAAAAAGAGACCTCATATGACCGAACTCATCCCTTTAATGTTGAACTATTTCAGATGGGGAAAGATAAAATTTATAGTGGATATCACAAAGGCCTTCTTTCAAATAGGCTTACATGAAAATGTCAAGAATTTTCTGAGGTTTTTATAGTGGCAAGATTGAAAAAACTTTTGAAATTTGTCATAGAACACCATGTAGTTTAACTTGTAGTTAGTTCTAGTTGCTATACTGACACACCATTTAGATCAAACACCTGAAAAGGAAGAACTGGCAAGAAAAATTAAGGATTCAATGTACGTCCACAATTCTGTGACTAGGGTAGATTTCTTTAAGGAGCTTAATCTTTTCCTTTCCGAATCTCAGATTGTTGAGTTCAGCTAAGTTTGATCAACAGTGGTGGAAGCACACTCGCCTACCTTCACCCACAAAAAATGCTTGCAAAGGAAAAGAATTTCCAGTTTTAGTACTATCTTGGAACATGCATGATGATACATTATTGATTGACTGAAGATATTGACTGATGAAAAAACAATTCCAATAATTAATTTTTTTTTCTCTCTTTGATTCATACGGTTTTCAATCCTATAAATTTCAGCTATCCCTTTATGTTAGTTACAAATTGGTTATTGTTACAAAAATGTTGTAAACTTAGTCTAGTGAGACTTGGAACTGCCATCAGAGATCACAAGAAAGTACGAGAAATGGAAAAATCAGAAATCAAGAGGATTAAAATTCCTTGAAGATTATCAGGTTTAGAACCTTTACAGTTAGAAAGGATTTGAAACTAGACAATACAGGAACATTCTTCTGGTCTGATTCAACAGATGCCTTCTATTGGATCAAAAAGAAAGATAACTGGGCCATATTTGTTTCTAATATTATGACAGAAATCATAAGTTTGATATCAACCCATCAATGGAACTATGTACCTGGAGTGCAAAATCCAGCTGATCTTCCATCTTGAGGATCTTTGGCAAAAAAATCAGCTGGAGGAAAATGATGATCCTATCTGGCTAAAATATTCAAGAGATGAATGGCCGAATTTTTAACTGATGCCAAATAAAGAAACTGTAAATTGAGAAAGGAAGAAGATTATAGTATCCTCTATAACTGAAGAGAAAGCAGATTTCTTCTATCAAATAATGTCATACACAAAGGTAATTAGAATCACAACATGGATTTATTGATTCTTCAAGAATACTAGAAAGCTACTGAGAAAAACCAAAGATCACTACTAACAGCAGGTGAAACAGTAAAAGCAGAAAAGATTATTTAAAAGAAAGGTCCAAGAAGACTCTTCACTTCGAAAAGATGACAAACAATTACAGTCTCTATCAATAATTACCAATTCAGAAGGATTATTAAGAGTGAAGACAAAGGTTTTTATGCTAAAAGATGAAAAAAAATTTAGACTTCCTTTAGTATTAGCTTCCAATCACCACATTATTAAAAGCTTAATTAAGAAACACCAAGAACTGGCACATGCCAATGTACAATATTTAATGTCAGCTTTATGAGAAGATTATTGGAAACTGAAGAGTAGGAAAACAGTCAACAAAATCATAAAGACAAACTATGTTTGTAAAAGGCATAATGTGAAACCTGTGAATGAATCTGCAGCATTTTTACCAGAAAACTGTTTAAAGAAGCTTTAGTTTTTGAAGTCATAGGAATAGATCTTTGTGGTCCCCTGCATTTAAAAAGTGGATCTAAGAGTTGGACAGCATTGTGTATTTGTGCTGTTTACTGAGCTATTCATACTGAACTAGTAACATCATTGTCTAGGGATAGTTTTGATCTAGCATCCAGAAGATATATTGAGAAAAGAGGCTACCCTATCGTTACCTATTCCAACAATGGAATCAATTTAGTGGGCTAATGAACTGAAATATATTGACTGATCTAGATTGCAAGAATTCACATTGTTTAAGAAAATTGCCTGCAAATTCAATCCATAATCAGCACCCTGGTTGGGTGGCTTTTGGAAGCATCTAATAGCATGTTAAAAAAAGATACCGAGGTGTGTTTTAGGAAACGCTCATCTGGATCATGAAGACCTGTACATAGTGCTCTGTGATGCTGAAAATATCATGAATAGCAGACCCTTTAAGATCTGAAGATAGCAATGATTTTAGACCCTTAACATTCTGCCCGCCGACAGCCTAGGAGTAAATTCACTGAACACTGGTAGTTCGGTCGGAGGTTCAAATGCTACAAATGGGCTGATTGCATGGGTGTTTTTGTGGTTTTCCCCATGTGTAATGTGTTTATGAGCCAGTTTCCCTTAGAAAGACCTCCACGAAGGCATCCTTCTCCTTAGGTAGATAGTTCTCGAGGCTTTGCAATAATCCTTGTAAGAAATAAAAGAAGCAGGTGTTTCAACAATTGGTGCTTAGTAAAATTGATTAAAATGTATCCTGGTAAAGACGGAAATGTAGGTGTGGCAAAAGTCAAGCCTAAATATGGGACCTGTTGAGAAATCATATCCATTAAAAGTCAAAGACAATGACAAACTGTTAAAGAGGAATGATCCCAGAGTAATAACCAGTGATTCTAGTTCAATGACTCTATGTCTTTTGAAAAAGAGACAATGAATGAGGCTGTGACTTTAAAAACTCTTAAACTTCAGTTATAAATCTCTGAATCTCAAAAGGCAGAGAATATTGTGAACGTTCTTCTACCACCTCTCTAACTGAGACTAAAACGGACTCTAAAGCTTTGGTTTAGGATTGTAGCTACATAAATTGAGCATATTTTGTACAATGCTGTAAAATTTGGTTATAACTTTAATGCTTTATTAAATGTTTTGAAAATACTAGATCACTGTTGTTAATTTTGATGAATCTGAGATTTTAACAAAGGAGATATTCACCATCTGCCAACTTGTTTACAGAAATGGCTGATGAAACCTCAAGGTGACTAACCACTGTTCCTTTATTGAACGTGTGGAACAGTCAGTCTTTCTCTAAATACTGAATGCAATATTTATCAAACAGATAAAATTCAAATATTATTACACCATGCATGTCTGATTTAATGCTTTACAAATTTTATACTTGAAAACACATGAGTCTTTTTTAAATCCCTTTAACTGCCAGCCTTGAAATATGAAAAACTGGAAGTTTCTTGTATCCCAAAATTAGAAGTTTCTGGGAGGCCTTTGTACTGCATGGTGGCAGTATTTCATATCAACTCCAAACTTTATTATGCTTAAATTTGCTTTATAACACATACCGTATTTGACAACATATAAGACGCACCCTTATTTAGAAGGCCACACACATGTAGATGTAGAAAAAGTTATGTGTGTCTAGACCTTTATACGGGCTAAAAATAGCATTCAGTATTGAAAATTAACCTGTGTCTTTCATGTATAAGATGCAGGTAACTTTTTTTGAGACCAAATTTAGGGAAAAAAGTGCATCTTATATGCCATCAAATACGGTAATTCAGATTATTTAACTACTTATGATTCTGACATAAAATATAAAAATAATATTGAAATATTAATATTTAATTATATGGTTTAAATATTTTACTCTTTGGCTAATTTCATTTTGTAATTTTCTTACAATTTTACACTGAGAAAATTTTGAGTAGAGAAGAAAGGTTTTAAATTATCAAAGTGCTGTAAACTTTTTTGCAATTTCCAACAAACTTTTCAAAGGCATATCTTATCGAAGCCAGTTTATTTATTTCCCTTCTAGAAAAGCGATCTCTTATGTCATCAAATCTCAAACATCTCATTAGAAATAAAAAAACGTTTGTTAGACATTGTTTGATGAAAAATGTTAAGCATTTCCGACAGTCACCCAAAGGTTGAGAACATTCATGTGAGAAACCTTGTGGAGTCCTTCAAAATAAAGAAGACCGATAAATGCTCTGATTTCTGTAATATTTGTGCATCGAGCATCTCTCTATCTTTAAAATTTGACGGCGATGGATTCGATATAAATGTTTGCACAATCTACTAGAATTTTTACTATTATTTTATTCATAAGCAGTTGCCAAGAATTCATAGGGGAGGACACAAATTTTGCTTCACAAACATTTCCGAGCAATTTTCGCACAATGCTGTGAGCAAGAGTTCTCACAGCAAGTCTTAGTTCTTCTTTATTCCATTTTGTCACATTATATTTGCCAAGATAACAATTCGCTGACGGACACAAAATTACTATATTTATGCTTGAGTCTAGCCTCTTCAGAATTCGATTGGTGATCACTAAACTGTTCTTCACCAACTATTTCTTCGTCCTCTTCATTAATTGTATCTTCGTCAGTCGACACTTCGGCTAATAGTTTCTGTATTCTTTTAATTTCATCGTCATAGCTCAAATAGCAAGACCTTTTCGCAACTGCCTGATCTCTTTCACAATTTTAAATGACAATGCGAGCGCACCTCGGGCCTGGGAAGCCCGTTTCTCAGTTTCTGAGAAAAGATGAAGGGTTAAATTCCGGAAATGCTTGTGAACGACAAGTACATGACCTTAAACGCAGCTACTGAGAAGATTTCATTCTTTGGTGAAATTTGTGTATTACATTTTTGTAAAGACCGGGCCTCGCATGCCCGACGCGTGTTTTCGCGGGTTAAATACAATGAAAATACAATTCCTAATTAATGTACATACTATTGTGTGGATAAACTTAATAATGTATCATACATTCATGTAAAACAAAATCAAATACAACTATTTACTGATTAAACACTGGTTGAATTTGCATATAAAGTTCTGTAAATATGTAGACTAGATTAAGACAATTCAGATTAAATCAAATTTAATATGAAAAATTACAGTGTAAATCACTAGGAGTAGGGAGTGTATGTATTAATATTAGCTGAGAAATACTAGCATCAGTCTGTCTCCGACAGAAGAGAATGTTGACTAACAGAACATGTGCACTAGAAGCAGCGCTGAATTATCATCTGTGAGAAACTGTTTATTTTGTTTAATTTCTTTTTAGATTTATTATAGTTTGAATAGAATGTGTGGTTTCTTCAAATAATACATAATTTGTACATTCCCAGTTACGATTCAGATGTGATGCTGTAAGAAAGGAGCCTAACGCCCGAGTGTCGCTATGGGAAATAAATATATTGAAATTTAGAGTGTGTTATTTCTACAATGTGTGTGGTATTATTTTATTGTGGTTTATAAGCTATCGATAAGAAATAAAATAATTCAATTCAGAAAGGAATGAAATTTGAACAATTCAGGACCCCCAGTGTTTAGTCCCCAAGCGAACTTGGTACTCATTTGATCGACCCAAGTGATGGAAACCAAGGGATGAAAGTCTGAGCCAACCTTGCCCAGCCCAGGAATTGAACCCCGGACCTGTGGTGCTGCTGTGCGATGTGCTAGCCACTGCACCACAAGGCCTCTCAGAATAGTATCTATGAGCTGTAAATATAGCCAAATATCTTTTGCCAATTCACAAAGTTGCCAAAGAGTTGCTTACTATTCATGTGTCTCCAGATAATCAGAAAGTATCAAATCTTTTTAAAATAAGATTTCAAATCAAATGAAATGATATATGAAACTTAGTTTAAGGTCACTTCTCATAAAAAAATACAAGCTTTTTCCAACAAAACAATTTGCAATAATATTAAAACATTTCAACAATAAAAAACTAGTAGAGAGGGATTATATATGAACAGTAAAATAAAAAATAGGTCCTCATAATTTAAACTTACCTTAGTCTGTTCTCTGATTTCCAACTATTAAAAGCTTTCTGAAGATATCTCTTGTATGATAGAAGTTGGCCATTTGATAGATGGTTTAATAAACTAAAAGCAATGTTTCTTTCTGTATGATCATTTGAAAAAATGTTCTGCAAAAATTGTTCTTCCATAGCCATCAGAGCTTTAACTTGGACACCAGTTTCCGGGTCCTTCACAAGTGGAAAGATACACTTTATCCAGTACATTTGAACCAAAGAATTATCATAGTAATTACCTAAAACTGCAGTTAATGACTGTATCATTTGCTTCCGAACTACTACATTTGAATCCATGGCTGCATTTAAAAATAACTACAAAGAAAAAAATAAAAGAATTTCAATTATACTATTTAACACATGATGCAAAAAACATGTTAATTTAGAGTTTGAAAAGATATCACCAATAAAAGAGAGATAATAAAATATATTAATAATACACTCTAAAATTCATAAAGAAAAAATTCAGCAAAATATTGAAAACACTACAAAATGCAAGATCCTGATTCATCGAGACTTTGGCGATTCCATATTTGGGATTTTTTGGATATTATATCATCAGTTTAAATCCAGTACGATGAAAAGTAGAAATTATGTAATTAAAAATATGAAATTGTGGTTTACGATATAATGCAACATTTAACCCCTTAAGGGAATCAAAATTTATAAAATATCTCAATACTATTTGTTTGCTTTATTGAATATTTTCTTCAATGTAAATTGTTTATGTTGCTTCATTTTTTGCTAATACAGTCAAAAGTCGTTAATCCGGACTCGTCAGACTTCGGCGATTCCGGATTATCGATTTTTCCGGATTATAGATCATCAGTTTAAATCTCGTAAGATGGCATGCACAAATTCTAAAATTAAAAATATGAAACCGTATTTTAGGAAATAAAGAACAATTATGATCTAAAGGGTATCAAAATTTACAAAAAAAGAACCTTAATATTTATTTGTTTACTTTATTAAACATTTCTTTCAATGCAAGTTGTTTCGTTTTATGTGATAATACTTTCTCTTTAATTCTATAAAGACATAATTTCTTGTTCAGTTAAAAAGCTCCACTGTTCAAGTCCCGTAATTGCTGTGCCGAGAATACCGACTAACTTGTCAATCGAAATTTTTTCGTTTTCACTAACCTCTCTGTCACCTTCTTCATGTCTTTATCCATTTTTTGCAGCAATTCCACTTTTTCTTTGACGGACATCGAGACATACTTTCGTTTTGTAGAACCTTTGGGAGCTCCAGAATCGGAAATTGACATAATCGAAAGTTCAAGTTTACTTTTATAAAACTTCTTACAGTCTTATTTTCTTACAGTCTGCAAAAAATAATAAGCTGCATCCAATTCGAAGATTAAGGAATAACGCAAGCATCAACATTAACTGAAATAGATAATTGTATAATTTCAGCTTATACCGTCCGTTATACATTAAACGCGAAAACGTATTCTGCACTTGCGCACACGCATATGCGCGTGCGCGTAAAGGTCTTACGCGCATGCGTAAACGCCTATGCGCATGTGTCAACGCGGCGCAGGCACAGAAAGTTTTTAGCTTTGAGGTCCGGATTATAGATCATGTGTCCGAATTAACGACTTTTGACTGTACTTTCTCTTTAATTCTATAGATGGACACAATTTTTTGTTCAGTTACAAAGTTCCATTTTCAAGTCTTGTAATATGCTATACTGAGAATTCCCACTAAATTATCAACTGAAATATCTAGTTTTCAACAGCTTATTTGATGCTTTCATCAATATCAGTAGTGATACTGTCTGGATTTACAACCATACTACAGATTTCACCGTCCATTTGTTGATTGGGGCATTGTCATTGCATTGAAAAACACCTGCTATCTTCGTTTATTACCACTTTTCCATATTTTTTTCACAAATTCCATTAACTGGAAAATTTCATTTTTTGTTTGCGATATCCAAAAACCTCAAATTTGCAGCTGTCATCATAAAGCTTAGCGAGCACACACTATACACCATTGGTAATGTATCATGAGATTGGTGACTAAAGACATGCTGTCCTACTGAATTTTGTCTTATTCTATCATAAGCTGACATAATCATGAATTAAATTAGTTTAGTTATTTATTATACAAATGCTTATTTCCTGCACATGCTTTTCTGATTCTCGAATAAATAAATTCCTACATAAACTTAAACCACAATGCCTTTAAATCAATTAAGATTTGTCCTTATGCTGCTATGACAACCTTTTACTGCTCACCCATTGGATATAAGTGGAATCAGTTCTCAAGACCTTTCAAAGTCAAAATACAATTTCTACCATTAAAACTGATGGGTACTTTCATCAAATATCAATGCTTGCATAGCATCTAGAGTATAACTAAATCATGACATCAGGTTTGCAGACATTCCACCAATTTGAAAACTTGCAGTTGAGAAACTTCGCAAGTTGAAAGTGGCTGAATCATGAGGCACCCTTTTTTACATTGAGCGCCAATATAGAGAATCAATAACTCATAGAATTAAACTTGGTTTCTTGAGAGACTGTCAGATGACTTATCACTCATTTAATAAAACAACTCCAATGTGGGCAAAAGTTTAAATAACCTTTTGTGTTAAATACTCAAACTTCATGGTGCACAGGTTGTGTTTCCAATTCAATCTAACATAAAAGTTTAAGTTAAAATAACATGCAGAATAAGGATTTTTGGAGGAGTTCAAGTAACAAGAATCGGCATAATATTCACCGATTTTCAGGACTAGTTTCAAAGATTCTATATTTAAACTTCTGAAACTGGTTTCCCAAATTTATGAATATTACGCTGATCTTTGCATGTACTCCTCAGGTGATGAAGGTGAATCCAGATGGTGACCAAACAAAAGGAGATCACAAAGCAGATGAAGGTCATGACCAAAAAGCATCTTGGATGGGAAATAGCCAGTAGTCTCGATGGCACTATGATAGACCAGTACAAACCAACATAACTTCTTGTCCCAGACCTGTTGGTTTTTGGAAACCACGAGCCAAAGGTTATTGAGGATGGTTCGATTAAAATTCTCTACCATTCCATCTGACTGGGGATGCAAAGGTGTCATTTGCGTTCTGTCGATCCTGAGTACTTTGCACAGTTCTTTAATTACAGTCGAGGCAAAATTTCTTCCTTGATCGGAATGTAATTGATGAGGCACTCCGAACCTAAAAATCCAATGGTGTATCATTATCTCTGCTAGCATGACAGCCTCTTGATCAGGAACAGGATATGCTTTAGGCCACTTGTGAAGTAATCAGTGATGACGAGGATGTGTTTTTTGGCATTTGCAGTTTGTGACAGAGGACCCAAAATGTCAAAGGCAATAAGTTTGAAAGGCGTTCAGCTGCATGTCTTCAGTCCTTTCTGACCCGCAGAGATATCACAAGATTGGCACCACTTTTGCACATCTTCCCTTGCATTATTCCAAAAGAATTGCTCTCCAATTCTATGCAAGGTTTTCATTATTCTGTAGTGGCCTCCTGTTGGACTGCTATGTAATTCTTTAACCCTTTCAGTCTCAATGAGCACATATGTCCCAGAGATTAGATTTCATTCCCTATTGGCTAAATGAAACCCACTTTTAAATGGGTTTTTACATTTGCAGTGTTTTTAAGAAATTAGGGAAAAAATTTATGACTAAAGAAAAATGGCCTATTTTGCCAAATGTGTCAGGTTGCCCTTTGTAAAGATTGCTTTACGCCATATCATACTTAACTTGCACTGTAAGAATAAAATATTCGGTACATTTCATTTAACTTTATTATTTATTCACATGCAGTGTAAGGTTATTATCACAATATCCTAGACAACTGGAACCAATATCCCAGTTGACAATACAATTGGGACATACTATCCCAGGAGATTTCCAAGAAACGAGAAAAGTTTAAAACTTTAAACTCATTACACTTTTTAGTATGTCAATATTAAATTTAACTACTTTTCATATTAAATTTTAATCATGTAAAAATTGGGTCAAAAGGGTTAAGGACCCCCCGGGATCTTGGAAGTATCAGGTGCTATCGGAATGCCTTCCCATCATCGGATTCAAACTTCCAGTACAAAATGATGTTTCAAATATGGAGCGAGTCCCAGGGAGTCCAATATAGTTCTGTTGTAGGACTACAGATCAAATTGTCCTGCCAAGTAGGTTTTCTGTTTGAAGACTCCATTAAGTCATTTATCGGTTTAATGTCACCATCTTACAACTGGTCTTTTCTGACTTCTTCGGCACTCCAAAGGTCTGGATCAGACAATGTTTAATTCATAACCTGATGTATGACCAGATTAAGCAGGTCTTATTTCGCTTCAACCCTGATGCAATATCAGCAGCTTTGTGGGTAGGGTCGTCTTCTAGACAAGGCTTTAACATTTCCATGTGATGATCCCTTTCTATGACCGGATAGTTATGTCATACTCCTGGAGTCTCTGTATCTATTTGACTATTTGGACTTATGGATTCTTGAAATTTAAAAGCCAGGTCAACAACACATGATATGGAATCAAGAATTTACTGCCATAGATAGAATGATGGAAATGTTCTACAGCTTTAACTATTTTGAGCAACTTTTTTCTGATGACACAGTAGTTCCTCTCCAGTTTACATAGACACTTGCTCTAGTATGCCACGACACGTATTTGACCGTTTATTTCTTGGGGCAAAACAGCACTGACTGTGTCATTGCTTGCATCCATGTCAAGAATAAATGGTTTGTCAAGATGAGGATACATCAGGACTAGAGCAAATGTTAAAGCCTCTTTCAGTTGTTTAAATGAATCCTCACATTCTTTAAGACTTTTGCTTGGTCTCTGGTAACTTGTGAAGGTGTCTTGCAATGGAAGAAAAGTCCTTCCCAAATCCCTTATAATAGGTGAAAGCCCAAAGAAACTTCTCAGCTAATGAACATTTTCGGGCGTCTCCAGTCTTTAACTGTGACACTTTTTCTGGATCTGTAAACACACCTTCAGCAGAGATGACACATCCGAGGTAAGTTACTTCCATCTGAATAGTTTAAATTTAGCTGTACTTAACTTTAGACCGGCTTCTTTCAGTTTCTCAAGCACCTAAGATTTTTTAAACTCTTCCCCAAGATGATGATGATGTCTTTCAGGTATATCAGACAGGCTTCGTAGGAAAGACCTCTCAACATGGTCTCCATGAGGCTTTCCAATGTTGCTGGCACATTACACAATCCAATCGCTATCACCTTGAACTGCCGAAGTCTTTCTTTGGTAGTAAATGTCGTCTTTTGGGGGGCATCGGGGTGTAATATCCACATACTAACCTCTTGTGAAGTTAGACCCCAGTTAGACTTTCCTTGTGCATGCCTACCTGCCTGCTAGACTTCTAGTAGAAGGATCAGCTAGACTTTCCTCATTAAAAACACTTCTTCATAATTTTACTTTCAGAGGCCCCCTGTTTGATTCTGTGGACTGTGCATGTGCCCCAGTTAGAAATGGATGATCCACTCCAGAACCAATTCACTTTACTGAATGAATGATCAGCGCTCTGAGGAAAATGAACAGCAGTTCTTTAACAGTTCACCGAGAGCTGTTGGGGAGTGTGCCAAAAAATTTCATTTCTCTTAATGTAAACACTAGCATTCTTTCCTTTATTATCTACTAAAACGTCTCTGATCTATTTTTTATGTGTACATGTATGTTATGTATGTACATAACATATTTTTGGTTTACTTCTGTTACATCTAGTATTTAAAAAACAAAGCATTAAATAAACCGACACATTTCAGCAAAACTGCCCACCCATGTTTGCAAATGGAGAGTTTCTGACAGTGTGAAGATCTATTTAAAGAAAGTAGATTATAGGAACAAGTTCCTTGGATTTCCAGCTGTTCAGCACTTCGATGCTGGTTGCAGATCTCGGTTCTTCAGAGTCGTGATTATTTATTTTTTCATCATTACTGCTTTAGCCACAATTCAGGCTCCTGCAGAGTCTTATTTGCTTTTTTCACTTCCTCAGAGCTGTTCCTTTGAGTTTCATTTCAATTCTTTGAATACTGTGTCACAGTATAACTATGTATATTAGGTAATACCTTTTTTATACAATATTACTGTAATATTTAAGTAAAATAATAAATTATATTTTTATTGATTTAACTAGTTTACTAACGTCTTGTAATCAAGAACAGTTAATTTCTCTTTAATCTTCTTTAGAATTAGTACATATTTACAAACATAAATTTTTCCATCTAATGTATTTTTTCAAGTTTGCAAAACAAAATGTGGACCCTACCAAACAGAAGAACCTCAAGTGATATTTGGTATCATTTTGTAAAATTATATAAAAAAAAAAAAGTATTACCAGTATTGTCAGCACACATTTTCCTGTTCTTTGGGATCTGCCCCCAATCTAAAAATTTATTCTTACACTGTGCTTTGTAGTAGCAACAAAATATCAATTACAGTAATAAAATAATGTAATTTTTAACAAAAGTAAGTTTAGTTTTCATTATTTTTTAACTTTTAGCATAGAAATTTGGGGGGGGAGCGGAGTCTCAAAAATACAGTTGAAAGAAATCAGTCAAGAGAGTGAGCAGTTTGGTTAATTCTAACGATCCCACTCCTTGTTCAATTCTTTCTGCTTTTTCCCCATCTTTGCACACAGACTGCTCTTGATCCTCGCCTGTTCTGAGCACATTCGTTGGGGTCGTTATTAGTGAGCGACGAATCTTGAAAAGAACTGATTCACTTCAGTGAGCAAACAGTTCAGGTCTGATCCCTTAAAGGAGAAGTTTTGCCCGTCTCTAGCCTGTTGCCAGATTAACAAAATTTGTGAAATGATTAGCAGTCTGATGCACATTATGGCTATTATAGCCATAATGTGCATCTGATGTGCCATAATGTGCAGTCTGATGCACATTATGGCTATTATAGCCATAATCCATTATGGCTATTATAGCCATGTGTGCCACTCATCAATCATAATAGTTATTTCTTTTTTGCTATATACTTCTTAATTAGCAGTATCAGAATCTCTGTTGATTTATTGTGTTAAATGAAAGCAATAATCCTTCTGAGATGTGCCACTACAGACAAGTATCTGTCTCTGAAAATAATTCCACCTATTTATTTTTTTTAATTAGATATTAGAGATATTTAGAGAATTTTTAATTAGAGAGATATTTTTTAATTAGATATTAGAGATATTAGAGATATTTAGATATATTTAGAGAAGATAATGCAAAAATTAGGCAAAATAAGAGTAAATAAATGAAGAATAAATTTACAACATGCAAAATTGTGGGTACTTATGTTTTACAGCAAATTTTAAAGAAGAAAATGTTGATTCAGTGAACTTTTGGCTTGCAGCTTGCAACAGATATGGTTACTGCAAGAACTGTTTGTGCAAGGTTTGGCTACTTCTATTGAAGTAGCTGTCATAATACTAAGTACCAAATTATGACCAGCAATGTAAGAAGTCAAAAAGAATATATATACCTCTGAACAAGCAAATACATGGCTTATCATGTTCGAACTATTATCTCCATTTTTACAGTGTTTACATTTATTGAGTTCTCTGCAGAAGTGCTTCCTTACTTTTATTTAAAGTAACCAAGTGTCTCCCCAAAAGTCTTAAAGGTATGGGTGATGATCTCGCAGTGAATTTCCTTTTGGCCCTGTAATCTTCATGTTTTTTAAATATTGATTCCACAACTCTCATTTCAGATTTCAGAAATGGTGTCTTTATTCTTTTTATATATATATATAAAGAATACTGGCATTGATGATTGTAATGCCCATCCATTCAAAAAACAGTTTTTTATACCACTTCATAGAATTTAAGAATAATGGATGATAAGTCATGATTGTGTCTCCGATGTTAGTACTACCTCGCATATGTCAATGTCAGAAAATGACTCATTTATCATACATCTACACTCTTCTGCTAAACACCTGTTTTGTTTTGCGATTTGATAAATTATTTTGCTAAACGATACACAAAATATTTACCTCAATGTTAGATAGACTCTAAGAGATATGAATAAAACCACAGAACATCTACCTCCTTGCCATGGGGAAAAAAAAAAAAAAATATTCAGAAGCAGGGCTTAATTTCTAAGATTAGAATTGCAGGAGCCCTATGGAAGACCGTCAGCATAGAGGAACAAGAGTAAATAAATAAATAATATGACTATTAAACTCATTAGTAATTTTTAAATTAAATAGTTAATTATTATCAAATTAATTAATAGATATTTAATTAATGTTTATAAATTGTTATTTAATCAATAATTATTCTATAATTAATTATATTTAACTGATAATTATTATTTATTGAAATAATTAAAGATTGAAGTAATTAACTAATTAAAATTAAATAAAATGTGAAGAGATAAACTGAAATTTAATACGCGATTTTTAATATAATTTTATTGTTAAAATAAAATTTTCGAGATAAAATTTCTACTAACATTTTTATTCAATTACATAAAAGAAGTGCCGCAGCCTTCTTATTCAGGGCTCCGGTGTGTTCTGGCTAGAATTACGATTTATTACAAAAACTAAGAAGCATCGGAGCCGAGATCCGGTGGGTTCCGGCCCAATTTAAGTTCTGATCGTAGGGGGAAGTTCTTTTATCATCACAAAAATTAAATATACTTTAAGTATAGCTGATGAAATTTCCAGGGCGAAACAGAATGAGGGTATGAGTGCGTGGAAACAAAAAATGAGGGAAATCTTGGCGAGAGAGAATGTTCTCTTTGACCGTGGCTCTCTGTTGATATAATTATAGCCATCAAGCAGATGGGTGTCAGGGGTAAATGAGTCCTGAATCGGACTCCTAAATGTAAAATTGCTGGTTATGCTTCCCCCCCCCATTAGTGGATACTGTGGGAAAGGCGATGTATAGGACGTGCTTGAGCAGTTTACCTCAGTATTTCACTCTTATTGTACTCCCTGTCACTTAACGCACATTTAAGAACACAAATTATCTTACAGTTAGTTCCTTCCTGCGAAGATAACTAATTGTACGCATTGATAACAATACACTAGATATAATGACATGGCACGAAATTTAGGCGTTCCTAAACAAACTCCCCCCAAATTTATTGCTTTTCTTAAAGGGAAAGGTTTCAGCATGTGAGTGAGGGGACTTTACTTGAATGTCTCATGAGTTTGTATTTCTAGGAAAATAGAGTATTGCAAGGTCTGCTTATTGTTAAAATAAAACGTTAGGAATTCTAAATTTTTTCCCCTTTAAATTGTGGTTCCCTTTTATAAAAAGAAGCACAGGAGCTCATCTTATTTAGGGCTCCGGTGCGCTCCGGCTATAATTGTAATTTATTTCAAAAATTGAGAAGCACCGGAGCCAGGCTCCGGTGTGCTCCAACGCAATTTAAGCACTGTTCAAAAGCATCGAGAACAAGTGCATGTGTTTATATCACCTGACACAGTTAATAGCCAGCTTTGTTTGTTTACATTAATTATCCCTAGAATTCCCTCTTTCATTCTCAAAGAAAATACCAAAAATAAAAAATACTGCAATGGAACAAAGGTCAACATTCTCCAGTCTCAATAACTTCCACTATAACAGAAATAGGGCTACATCTAGTAGCAACAAAAAATTCACATTATCCGTCAAGCCTTTTTATCTCCAGCACAGGGAACTGTGTATTGGAAATTCTAAAGATATGTTAATTTTAAAATTATTTTGCGACATTGCTATTGAACTGAATTTTATGGTTTAAGTGCAAAGAACATGATATTTGATAAATAAAGGTAACACACAAAACGTTAAAAAAATGTCCCTTTGAAACGTAATCTAAAATCTAAATATTTTTTTTTTTCCCTGTGTGTGTGTGTGTGTGTAATGTTACTTTCAGAGGATACCTGTTTGATTTTATGGACTGAGTATGCATACCAGTTGCTGGATTAATGAAATTTGTGGAATAATTAACAGTCCGATGCACATAATATCTGCACCTAGCTAAGAATAAATATTCTGACATCTATCATTCATAATAGTTGTTCCCTTGCCCTTGTTAATTAGTGGTATTAGATTTGTTGTTTGCTGTGTCAGAGCTTAAACTGTACCAGAGCCCAACACTGGTGCTTCTTAGCTTCTGAGATAATTTGCACCAGAGCCCTAAATAAAAACGCTTCTGCACTTCTTTCATGTATGTTTAAAACACAGTTTCAGAAGCCAAATATTATTTTAAAAACATATATGCCTTAAAAATCGCTTATAACTTTTGAATGCATGCCTGTCTTTCTCTGGGGAACAATGCTTTGTCGGAGGTTAAGATTTTTAAAGAAAGAAAAGCCTTCATCCACATGCTTCTTCTCCACATAGTGCCATGAATTTATGAGAACATTAATTTTTTTTCCTCTCGAAAGTATTAAAAGTAATTATTTTGGTCGTGTAAGTCCAGGGCTAATGATTTTTCACTGCAGAGCTCCAGCAGACTTAAACTTTATACAACCAAATATGGGTGACAAAAAATGCCACTCTTGTAGACTTTATGTTTGTTTTTCTGTTGCTATTGGATCAGATTCAGAAAAATTTTCTTAACCAGTCTCATTCTCCCTGCCAGCCAGAATTAAATCAATAGGGCACAGCAGTTAAAAAACAGTGTGGACTCTTCCCTCTTTGTTTTCGAAGCTACACTTCTCGATTAAAATTTCTTTTCATACTCTCGTATTGTTTCTACCATTTTATCTATTATTGTTAGTGACGCTTTAATCATTTTACTTTTTTTCCATTTGTATGCTAGAAGAATTTTTTTCTCTCATTTCTTGAAATAATACATTATACAGTACAAAGTCTGTAATCCGGACTCGTTGGGACTTCGGCGATTCGGGATTAAAGGTTTTTTCAGATTATAGATCATCAGTTCAAATCTGGTAAGATGGCACGCAGAAATTATACAATTAAAAATATGAAACTGTAATTTATGAAATAAAGAGCAATTATGATCTAAAAGGTATAAAAATTTACAAAAAAAAAAAAAAAAAAGCTTAATATTTATTTTTATTTGTTTACTTTATTAAACATTTCTTTCAATGTAAGTTGTTTAAGTTGCTTCGTTTTTGTGCTAATACTTTCTCTTTAATTCTATAAACAGACATAATTTCTTCTTCAGTTACAAAGTTCGACTGTTCAAGTCCTGTAATTGCTGTGTCGAGAATACTGACTAACTTGTCAAATGAAATTATTTCATTTTCAATAACCTCTATGTCACTTTCTTCTCTATCAGAGTGCGCATGGGTAAATGCTTTACGTGCATTAAAAGCGCATGCGTAAGTTTGTGGCTTTGAGGTCCGGATTATAGATCATTCCGGATAACGGACGTTTAGATTACGACACTTTGTACTGTACCATATATTCAGGGGCCTTAAATTCAGCCAGAAGCCAGCTAAGCTGTTTCTTAGTTTTTGAATGAAATTGCAGTCCAGCCGACGTTCCAAATAAGACAAGGTCCTACATTTTATTTCTTTAATTTGACTGCTTATTATGAATTCAATAATTTATTAATTTTTTAGTATATCTTTATATTCTTAGTTCAAGGGGGCTTTGTACCTGAAGGACTATTGTTTTCATTTTGTGATTTCATGTCGGAACTCTATAAATGGGATATCACTTTTCAGATCGTTGCCACCAAATACTATCGCCCTGTATTATATTTTTCGCATTGTGATACAACAACAGTACCTAGAGTCATCCAATTTTAAAATTTGGAATTTGTTTTATTATCAATCTCGTATTTTGTAAAGCTTTAAAGAATTTTTGATTAACAAACTCAATGATTTAAAAGTGAGTAATGGCAACACTCTACCGGGGGAGGGACCTTTTTATCTCCAGTGCGTGGAACTGTGTATCGGAAATTTTAAAGATATGCTCATTTTAAAATTATTTTGAGACATTGTTGAACTGAATTTTATGATTTAAGTGCAAAGAACATGATATTCAATAAATATAGGTAACACACAAAACGTTAAAAAAATGCCCCTTTGGACGTAATTTAAAATTTGATACCTTTCAGATTGTTTTAATTGTATTTTAATTTAGTTATTTAATTATTTTAATTATTAGTTATTTTATTAATAGGTATTCTTTTATTTATTTTTTCCCTTGTTCCTTTCCTATGGCTCCGGCACTTCTGATATTAAAAATTAAGGCCTGTGGTGTGAACATGTTTTCGATGAAAGCAATAATTCTTTTGAGACACACTACTACAGACAAGCATCTGTCTCGAACAACTTCCTTAATTAAATGAAAATAATTCCATCTATTCATTGTTAAAAAATTCAGGAAAGGTAGTATGGAAATCAGACAAAATAGGAGGGTCAGTCAAAAAAAAAAAAAAAAAAAAAAGAACAAAACAAGAAAGAAAAGAAAACAGCAGTAAAATTTTACAATAACTTTATTTATATCTTAACCTTTTGAGGTTGGGGCTTTGGTAGCAGTAAAAGCCTTAAAAGGACGGGGAATCTTGAGCCGAATGCTTTCCCCCCTTTAAGAAATCACCTCCTATTGGCAACAAAGATTCTTGTGTGTAGTTTAATGGACTCTCAGAGGGGTGCATCTATGTTGCAAAAGGAAGGGAAGTAGAATATAACTGGTTCAATTAAAAATAATTTTATTTTATTGTAGACTGTTAGTACCGCAATGTCCAACTATATAAGTGCTACTAATTAAAATTCAGTTCTTTTCCAAAATTAATGTATAATAAAACAGAAGCTCAAAAACTGTTTTTTAGAATATTTTAGTTTTAAAAATTTGAAAAAAAAAGATTGTTTATTCATGTACCGTTTTATACTGTTTATTGAAAATAAGTAAGTTATATATTTCAAGTATTAATAATAGAATGGATTTCAGTCATTAAAAACGTCAAATTATTTAGTATGCAAACCCATAATTCAAAGCATTAATTCCATTTGTCTAAAACTAAATTCCCAGCCTCACTAAAGGAACGTGTTCACTCAGGTATCAAAATTTAGGTAATTTCTTAGTGCAAAGAGTTTTTCAAATTGAAGGGAAAATTGTTTGTTATGCATAGTGTCTGCAAAAACTGTGGGACAAAAGTTACATGATAATTAGTTTAGTTTTCAATACTGTATTATGTTATTCTATATTCTGCTACATAATTTAGCACATTAAGAGAAAGGTGCCCGATCAGTAAACTTCTCTCCTGTTTGAAATTGTCGTCGCATGTGAATTTTTTTTTTTCCTCTATTGTTGAAACCTGTTCGTTTCAACTCCAGACTGTCTTTGCAGCAGCTTTGGCATCAATCATTTCAGAATATTTTATATGGCGGAATTTAAATTCTACGATATATTAGCGAGTATCTTTACTTGCAGTTACTCAAAAAATCTTCATTGTCAGGTCATGCAAAATCTATACTGACACAGTTGAATTAACTGTTTTTCTCATTTTTAGTGAAAATTTGGCTGCTATTCATTGGTTTCATTAACACTTCGGTCATTATGCTGTCGTATCGAAACTATTTCATAACTGAGTGCCCAAGGTATGCCCCCAGGAAATCGTTGTCCTTGAACGTAGTTGCTGAGATATATGTCTAATGAATGACAAAGGCATTCAATCCTTAAAAGGTCAAGGTTCAGAAATACAGATGGGGAACATGTGTTTCTTAGAACAATGATTTGTGCATTATTTGAGAGCTTTTACGTCCTATTTGTATTCTCGGAGCTCAACAGACAGTAAAATTTCACAAATGCTACTCTAATCCATTCTGAACATCTTACTTCAAAATTATTTGACCGTGAAACCGAGACACTGATACGGAGGTACTCTTTAAAATAACAGAACATCAGTACATCTGGAATCTAATGGCTAGAGATGACCTTTCAAACTAATTGACTAGTTTTAGTGTATTTACGATTTCCAGGTTTCAGACTGAAATTGTAAAACTATTGTTATTTCTTTGACACAAAATTTATATTTATGTTCTTGTGATTTGTTTGAATAACAATACCATCACAGTAAACTTCCGTGTGTGAAGGTCACTTCAGCATAAACAGATATATATGGAAATACAGACGGAACTGTTAAGAATGAACTGATAAGAATGTAAGAAAAAGTGCTTGTACATGTATACAAGTATGTGGGAATTTATATTTGTTTATGGAAATGTATACCTACATTTCCATTATGTATGTCTGCATTGATATCATATGGTATAAGTGCAGATATGCACATAAAGCGGAAAGCATGCATACCCTTAAATGGGAATAACGTATATACAGACACGTACATGTTCACACACATTTGCATTTATATATATGTGTTTTGCGTGCGGATTTATGCATACGTATATAAACATACAAATATATGTATGTGTATATATTTCATCATCAAACTCTTGAAGAAGTTTTCGTATTTCTTCTTCAGTCAGACCTCTTTTCCTTTTTGGCATATTGCTGGAAAAAAGTCAATTGCTAGAAAAACTTCAAATAATTCCTAAAAAACTTACGAAAATATGCAATATTCTAAAGCAACGCAAGGCTCTGTTTACAATTTACAAACGCAGTTATCGCGAATTCTGTAGCTATAAGAACTAAAAGGGAAAAATTGTGAAAAACCGGATTCTTAACACAAAGACCTTTGAAAGAGATAAGTGGTTAAAACCCCAGGGATGTCAAATTTGACACTTCATCCCACTCTTTCAGAATGGAAAATGGGGGAAAAAGACATGGACTAAAGTGGACAATCCCGTCCTTTCAAACAGAGGAATCTATGGCCACTATAATGGCCATCCTGTTCTCAAAAGGTTAAAGTTTCATTCATAATCTACTTTTCAACGTAATTACCTCTGTTATTTAAGCATTTGTCGAGATGTGGTACAAGTTTCTCGATGCCTTCTGCAAAAAAATCCCATCCAATGTCTGATAGCTGTTCCTCTCCAGTCACAATTTTGTCCAAAAACTCATTTCGGTACAACTCTGATATACGCCCTAATTTCACCAAATGTGGCGATATGTGTTCTGCGCTGGTTTTTGGAGTGATTGCGTGTTCTATGGCAACCCTGCTGACGTTGAAAAATCTTTCGCTGGAGCTCGTTCATTCGCATCTGTGTTTGAGAAAATGGGAGGGAAAGATAAAATGGTAGTTGTTGAACTGAAGTTCGGCAAAAGGAAATATCATTGTAGCCATCCTGTTGAGGGGTAGTGGGTATTTGGAGGTGTGGAAATAGGGTCTGGGAGATTATTTTTTTATGGCTGTGCATGATAGAAGTAGGGATTTGTGATTTTATTTATTTGTGAACCATAGTATGAAATTTCTCGAGTGTGTCTGGCTGTCATGTAAATACAATAGTGAATACGTGGCGGCATGTTAAAGGCGGTATGAAATTGGTATTTCTGCTGTTCGAAAAAGCATTAATTCATGGTAAATGCATTTTATATTATTCTTGTTCTTATTTTGTAGAATGTTATGTTCATTGGTTCTTTAGTATGAATTTCTGTCGTTATTGTTGTTTTTTGAAACAGAACGCTGTGTACACGGTATTATGTGAAATTTATTGTTGTTATTTTATTAAGCGAGGTGTGCGTAGATCGTAGATTCGTTCCTTGCCTAAATTGTGCAATTCGTAGATGTTTTTTTAAGTTTAAACAGGATGCTGGGTACATGGTATTCTTTGAAATTATTGTTGTTATGTTAATTTATTAAAGTGAGGTGTGCGTAGTTTGTAGATTCGTTCGTTGCCTAAATTGTGCAATTCGTAGATTTTTTTTTAAAATTTAAACAGGATGCTGTGTACATTGTATTCTTTGAAATTTACTGTTGTTATGTTAATTTATTAAAGCGAGGTGTGCGTAGTTCGTAGATTCGTTCGTTGCCTACATTGTGCCATTCGTAGATGTTTTTTTCAAGTTAAAACATGTCGCTGTGTACATGAATTCTTGCCAAATATTTTTAGTTAGAAACTTTACGTTTTTGCTATCTAAATTTTTTGTTTTTGTTTCGGATTTTTAGCTTAAATCGTGTGTTCAAAATGTAGTTTTTGCATGTGCGAAAACAGCGTTTTTGGAGACATTTTAGGCTTAAAGTTCGAAATGTAGACAAAAAATTTAGATAGTAATATGGCAGCGTGAAGTTTCTCGCCAAAAATGTTTGGCGAGAAATTTGGCTACTTGAGGGCCCATATCAGAGTAGTTCCCTCATTTCCTTCCGTTTGGTAGCGTTGCAAAACTTTTGTTGGATAATAGTCAGAACTTTTGTTGGATAATACCGGGATAGTGGTTAGTAAAAGTAAATAAATGAAGAATAAATTACAATACAAACATGAACAATGAGTGTGATGCCACAATAAGCAAAATTACGACCAGACCAAAAAGAACATTACAGAACGGCTGCTGCCTCCGAACAAGCAAATCTGTTGAATTACGAAGTTTGAACTATTTTTTGCAGTGTTTACATTTACCAGGTTCTTTGCAGAATTGCCTCTTAAAGTTTGCAACAAATGTATATGACAAACTCATGCTGAAAAGGTTAAGCAAAAACTGGTCACTGTGAACATGGGGAGAATAGTAGCACAAAAAAGTAAGATTTCTTGAAAAAAGGTGTTTTACTATCGATGTTTCTTGCATTCTTTCTTTATTTTATTGATTGATTGCTAGTGTATGAAATTCTTAGAAATCAGTAAATAAAACATCGGCAGGGAAAGCTTGATTGCCTGCAGATTGCTGTTGGTACCAACGAGCAAAGTTGAGACGTAGAACATAATCGTCAGGAGTCATTGCTTACACACTCTGTAAATGATACAGATGTATTCCATCTTCATGTAAAGTCCTCAAAACAGTTGCAAGGCTCACACCCAGTGCACGTTCTACTGCTCTAGAGCTTGATGAAGGATTATCCCCTACTGTGTTTAGTATCCTTTCTTTCACCTCAGGAATTCTGTGATGTCTTCCAATGCCAGTATCATGCCTGGACACATAAAATGATCCACCCATACTTAACTCTCGATGAAGTTGCTCAAATGTTCTACTATCCGGCTGATTCCACTCTGAGAATCGCTCCCTGTAAATTTTTGAGCAGCTAATCCACCTCCTTGTGCAGCCCTATACATGAGATGCATGTCAGTAAGCTCCGCATTGGTGTAATGAAGCATGCTGCTCAAGATCCGTGCGGGAAATGAAGAATCCAGCTAGCTGCGCTAGCTTTTATACAACGCACTCCTCAGAGCTCTCTACTGGCTCAATGCGGCATAACCACACGCACATTCCTACACGAAATCTGCTTATTTAGGTCCCTTTACCTGCCTTTACATTTTTGACATATAGTTTTGAACCACCTTGTATATTGTTGTAGAAAACATTTTCAAAATAACTCAAAATTTGATTGATTTTTTTGGACATCCTCTTCTACTTATAATTTCTAAGAATCAACATGTATTATTTAATACTTCCGATTCCTGGGCTCACACGCACTTTGTTGTAAATTGTATCTTTAGTCAAATATTTAATGTTATAAGATGGTTTCTCACTCCTTTCTGCACGCATTCACGGTGTATCGTAGTAGCACACTCAGTACGTATTCGAAAGGTCCAGGTGCGAGTCCC
This sequence comes from Stegodyphus dumicola, assembly GCF_044657685.1. Classification (NCBI taxonomy): domain Eukaryota; kingdom Metazoa; phylum Arthropoda; class Arachnida; order Araneae; family Eresidae; genus Stegodyphus; species Stegodyphus dumicola. The sequence continues at coordinate 32,322,365 of NC_140770.1, forward strand.
GGCGAGAGCACTGCTCATTTTTCATGTCCTCTGCTTCATAAAAACCTAATGACTCCATAAAGCGACACATTCATATTCAATTCACTTTGTATTAAAATGAGGTCAGTGCTATGAAATCTACTTGTTGAGATTTGTTTCATCAGTCATTAAGAATTGTCACAATGCTTTATAACTTAAAATATTCCACCATAAATGGGTAAAATTTTAAAACATGAAATATGATTAGGATATTTTCAGCTAAGTTTCGCATCATGAATCCTGATTTACCAGTTGATGTTAGTAGTGATACAATATATGTTATCATTAAAACATATAATTAAATTATTTAATAGAATAACTAGGTATTTCGTGAATTAACTAGCCAAGTCGATTAAAGTGTATAATAGATTAATAAGTCATCCAACTGGGATAGTGGTTAGTGAAGTTGACTGCTGTATCGAAGGGCCCATGTTCAAATCCCGGGAAAGGCATGGATGCTTGTAAATGTATAGTGTCTGTGCAGCATGGCTCTAAATTTGTGCGGATCTAAATTTGTGGCGAGCCAAAAGGCCTCTTGAGAGGTTAGTTGCAGAGGGGAAGTGGTGGGAGACCCTGAAATCCTTTTGACAGAGGGCACTCCATCTCAGGATGACCTCCTTCAAAATTTAGGGCGGAACTGAGCAAAGTCCTGCTGTCAACAGTACAGTGCGGAAGGCTCTTGACAACGACAGGCGCAGGCTTGATCTCCTTGCCACGATGAATTTCATGGGTTTGTTCTGATGTCACCGTCAGACAAGGAAGATAAGTCACGACAACAGTAACAATGGATTAATAATTTCACACTTTACGAATTGTTCTATAAAATACCTAGTTATTCTGTAAATTAACTAAAGATATATTGTTAAAGTAAAAAATAATCAATTTGGCTTTAAAAAAAATCATTTGTTTTACAAATCAACTGACGATAAATCGCTACTCTCTGGAAAAATACATTTCATATTACGGATAGATTATCTAAAAAAAAAAAAAATACAGTAAAACAGAATACATAATAATAAATATTTTTGCTAGATTAATTAAACAGCAATAAAAAATGACTAACTATACTACACCAAAAGTTATATTTTTACAACTTATAAAAATTATTAGGTTACTCAGTCCTGCTGGCAATAAAGCAGCTTTTGCATGCCATCTTTGCTAACGATCAGGCATTTTCTAATACAGTCAAAAGTCTTTAATCCGGAACGATCTATAATTCGGACCTGAAAGCTACAAACTTTCGGCGCATGCATAAATGCAATTGCGTTTACACATATATAGGACGGTATAAGCTAAGCTAAAATTATCTAATTATCTATTTCAGTTAATGTTGCAGATTGCGTTGTTCCTTAATCTTCTAATTGGATCCGGGCTATTATTTTTTCCAGACTGTTAGAGCAATTTTATAAAACTAAGCTTGAACTTTCGATTATGTCAAAAAGAATTTCCGAATCTGGAGCTGCCAAAGGATCTACAAAGCAAAAGCATGCTTCGATGTCCATCAAACAAAAAGTGGAATTGCTGCAAAAAATGGATAAAGGGATATCCTTTGTTTCTCTAACCATTCCGAATCTGTTTATCAATTTCGCGCTGCTCTCGGGAGGGGGGAGGGGAACGTCGCAACGAACTGGAAGTTGATCTGTCAGCACTAGCCTTATCTTCAAGGCAGATGTTTTTATTTTATTCGGCTTATAATTCCTTACTAAATGTAGTACAGTCAAAAGTCGTTAATCCGGACTCGTCGGGACTTCGGCGATTCCGGATTATCGATTTTTCCGGATTATAGATCATCAGTTTAAATCTCATAAGATGGCATGCAGAAATTCTAAAATTAAAAATATGAAACCGTAATTTATGAAATAAAGAACAATTATGATCTAAAGGGTATCAAAATTTACAAAAAAAAGAAGCTTAATATTTATTTGTTTACTTTATTAAACATTTCTCTCAATGTAAGTTGTTTAAGTTGCTTCATTTTATGTGATAATACTTTCTCTTTAATTCTATAAAAAGACATAATTTCTTGTTCAGTTACAAAGTTCCGCTGTTCAAGTCCCGTTAATTGCTGTGCCGAGAATACCGACTAACTTGTCAATCGAAATTTTTTCGTTTTCACTAACCTCTCTGTCACATTCTTCATGTCTTTATCCATTTTTTGCAGCAATTCGACTTTTTGTTTGTTGGACATCGAAACATACTTTCGTTTTGTAGATCCTTTGGAAGTTCCAGCATCGGAAATTCTATTTGACATAATCGAAAAGTTCAAGTTTACTTTTATAAAATTGCTCTTACAGTCTGCTAAAAATAATAAGCGGGATCCAATTCGAAGATTAAGGAACAATGCAATCATTAACATTAACTGAAATAGATAATTAGATAATTTTAGCTAACACCGTCTGTTATACATTAAACGCGCAGGCGAAAACGTATTCTGCAGTTGCGCACACGCATATGCGCAGTAGTCAAGGTCTTACGCGCTCGCGTAAAACGCCTGTGCGCATGTGCCACCGCGGCGCATGCGCAGAAAGTTTTTAGCTTTGAGGTCCGGATTATGGGTGTCCGAATTAACGACTTTTGACTGTATTTCATCTCGATGTACTCCGTCTTTGATATGATTTAAATCAAATTCCTCATCATTATAAATATCACGAATACACATAAAATAGTTTTCTGGTTGCAATTTTCTAATTTCAACTATGTGTAATGTATGCTTTAGGCATGTGCGCGTAGAAAGAAATGTTTAATAAAGTAAACAAATAAAAATTAAGCTTTTTTTTGTAAATTTCGATACTCTTTAGATCATAATTGTTCTTCATTTCATAAATTACGGTTTCATATTTTGAATTTTAAAATTTCTGCATGCTATCTTACCAGATTTAAACTGATTATCTATAATCCGGAAAAACAGATAATCCGGAATTGCTGAAGTCCCGATGAGTCCGGATTAAAGACTTTTGACTGTACAATAACAAAGATATTTACCAACACCTTGTAATGATTAGGCCATTGGTATTCTATAAAATAACTAGCTATATCACAGAATCCAATAATTTTATATACTTTAACTGATTCAATAAGGTAATTTATGAAATATAGTTATTTTATGAAACAGCAAATTCCAGGCCTTTAACGGCAACATAAATTAGGGACTAAATCGAGCTGTGAACAAACTGTTAGTTGTTAGTCAGGGACAGATGAAATCATTTAGTTCCACAGCCGATAATCATTAATACATTACAGCAGCAAAATTGCTTTCCAATTGATTCTTTTCTTCTGGGGAAACTACCCTAAACCTGGATCTCTTTCCAGAACAGTGAGAAACAAATCTGTTTTAAAACAAGCGAACAGAAATGAGATCATCCCAGAGGCATCTTGGAAAAAAAAACCTCTTTTTCAATAGGCCTTGGTAAGGTGCAGCTAGTTCAGTGTCTTACACTTAACACCTCTCTCAAGACATCTCGCTATAACCCTGCTGGTTAAATGAGAATCTGGCTGTTTTCCCAACTCGGATTGGCGAAATTTGCAAGTTCCTATTTCTTATTCTCAGGCGCCCTCCTTTCCTTTCCTTATTTTCCAGGGGTCTTCTTTCCATTTCCCGTTTTTCTGAGTTACTTTTTTCCCGCACACTTATGATATTAACCCTCTGAGCATTATGGGTTCAGCCCTGAAATTTCAAAGTTCCTCAAATTGTCATGAATGAATGGCATTTTCTTGATCATAATTAAAAAATGACTTTCTCATTTTGTATCTTGATTCTTTTTCTTCCAAAATTCATACAACCCAAAATCGGATACATTAAAAATTGGAAAAATTTTTAATGTGTAATGAATACGAAAGCCACCCTTTTATAACAAATTTTGGTTGATCTTTACAATATGGTAACTGGTAGTTTGGCGACATTTTGGAGGCGATAAAGGTTACTACCTGGGACTTTGGTAATAATGTGAGCAGTATTCCGATTACGCATTATTTTGTGTGAGGGAAATGAGAGATCATGGGATATGTCATGTGATATTAATGGACGAATTACGGTTCTTTAATCGGAAAAGGGGGGAAATCGGGGAAAAAATCTGGAAATTTTGTATTTGACTTTATTCTGTGTTGTGTGAAACAGTGTTCGTGAATTTTTGGATCCCATGGCCGTAACTAAAGTGAATTCGAAATGGGTATTTATGTATGTATTAATTTAATGTATGTGCTCATTTATATTTTAAGTAGTGTTTTTGAATTTAATTATATTTTAATTAAATGATAGTTATTTTGTGAATTTTATGTTTGTAGGAATTTGGTATGTTTTAGTTGAAGTAAACGTGCATGGAAATAATTTAAATATCTGACACTAAGTATTTGTAATGGTTGCGGTATGAATTCGTTGGAGACGTGTATAATGTAAGATGATTTAGAGGTAAAAGTTTTTGGATATTTTATTTATTTTATATGTGGAAATGTTCATATTTGGAAAGGGTAAATACTTTTTCGCGATCAGGTAACTTAAAAAACTTTACTTAAAAAAACATCCCAGAATTGCACAAAAATGGCATTGTGCACACTCTTCACTATATCCATGTACACTGCTTTTTTTCTCATAAATTAGAAAAATTTCACGAAAATAAATGACAATTTTCTCAATCTTTAAACCCGGTAAAAAGAACATATATGAAATTACCTGATCGCGAAAAAGTATTTACCCTTTACAAATATGAACATTTCCACATATAAAATAAATAAAATATCCAAAAACTTTTACCTCTAAATCATCTACAGTCAAAAGTCGTTAATCCGGACTCGTCGGGACTTCGGCGATTCCGGATTATAGATCATCAGTTTAAATCTGGTAAAATGGCATGCAGAAATTATAAAATTAAAAATATGAAACCGTAATTTACGAAATAAAGTACAATTATGATCTAAAGGGTATCAAAATTTACAAAAAAAAAAGCTTAATATTTATTTGTTTACTTTATTAAACATTTCTTTCAATGTAAGTTGTTTAAGTTGCTTCATTTTATGTGATAATACTTTCTCTTTAATTCTATAAAAAGACATAATTTCTTGTTCAGTTACAAAGTTCCGCTGTTCAAGTCTCGTTAATTGCTGTGCCGAGAATACCGACTAACTTGTCAATCGAAATTTTTTCGTTTTCACTAACCTCTCTGTCACATTCTTCATGTCTTTATCCATTTTTTGCAGCAATTCGACTTTTTGTTTGTTGGACATCGAAACATACTTTCGTTTTGTAGATCCTTTGGAAGTTCCAGCATCGGAAATTCTATTTGACATAATCGAAAAGTTCAAGTTTACTTTTATAAAATTGCTCTTACAGTCTGCTAAAAATAATAAGCGGGATCCAATTCGAAGATTAAGGAACAATGCAATCATTAACATTAACTGAAATAGATAATTAGATAATTTTAGCTAACACCGTCTGTTATACATTAAACGCGCAGGCGAAAACGTATTCTGCAGTTGCGCACACGCATATGCGCAGTAGTCAAGGTCTTACGCGCTCGCGTAAAACGCCTGTGCGCATGTGCCACCGCGGCGCATGCGCAGAAAGTTTTTAGCTTTGAGGTCCGGATTATGGGTGTCCGAATTAACGACTTTTGACTGTATTTCATCTCGATGTACTCCGTCTTTGATATGATTTAAATCAAATTCCTCATCATTATAAATATCACGAATACACATAAAATAGTTTTCTGGTTGCAATTTTCTAATTTCAACTATGTGTAATGTATGCTTTAGGCATGTGCGCGTAGAAAGAAATGTTTAATAAAGTAAACAAATAAAAATTAAGCTTTTTTTTGTAAATTTCGATACTCTTTAGATCATAATTGTTCTTCATTTCATAAATTACGGTTTCATATTTTGAATTTTAAAATTTCTGCATGCTATCTTACCAGATTTAAACTGATTATCTATAATCCGGAAAAACAGATAATCCGGAATTGCTGAAGTCCCGATGAGTCCGGATTAAAGACTTTTGACTGTACAATAACAAAGATATTTACCAACACCTTGTAATGATTAGGCCATTGGTATTCTATAAAATAACTAGCTATATCACAGAATCCAATAATTTTATATACTTTAACTGATTCAATAAGGTAATTTATGAAATATAGTTATTTTATGAAACAGCAAATTCCAGGCCTTTAACGGCAACATAAATTAGGGACTAAATCGAGCTGTGAACAAACTGTTAGTTGTTAGTCAGGGACAGATGAAATCATTTAGTTCCACAGCCGATAATCATTAATACATTACAGCAGCAAAATTGCTTTCCAATTGATTCTTTTCTTCTGGGGAAACTACCCTAAACCTGGATCTCTTTCCAGAACAGTGAGAAACAAATCTGTTTTAAAACAAGCGAACAGAAATGAGATCATCCCAGAGGCATCTTGGAAAAAAAAACCTCTTTTTCAATAGGCCTTGGTAAGGTGCAGCTAGTTCAGTGTCTTACACTTAACACCTCTCTCAAGACATCTCGCTATAACCCTGCTGGTTAAATGAGAATCTGGCTGTTTTCCCAACTCGGATTGGCGAAATTTGCAAGTTCCTATTTCTTATTCTCAGGCGCCCTCCTTTCCTTTCCTTATTTTCCAGGGGTCTTCTTTCCATTTCCCGTTTTTCTGAGTTACTTTTTTCCCGCACACTTATGATATTAACCCTCTGAGCATTATGGGTTCAGCCCTGAAATTTCAAAGTTCCTCAAATTGTCATGAATGAATGGCATTTTCTTGATCATAATTAAAAAATGACTTTCTCATTTTGTATCTTGATTCTTTTTCTTCCAAAATTCATACAACCCAAAATCGGATACATTAAAAATTGGAAAAATTTTTAATGTGTAATGAATACGAAAGCCACCCTTTTATAACAAATTTTGGTTGATCTTTACAATATGGTAACTGGTAGTTTGGCGACATTTTGGAGGCGATAAAGGTTACTACCTGGGACTTTGGTAATAATGTGAGCAGTATTCCGATTACGCATTATTTTGTGTGAGGGAAATGAGAGATCATGGGATATGTCATGTGATATTAATGGACGAATTACGGTTCTTTAATCGGAAAAGGGGGGAAATCGGGAAAAAATCTGGAAATTTTGTATTTGACTTTATTCTGTGTTGTGTGAAACAGTGTTCGTGAATTTTTGGATCCCATGGCCGTAACTAAAGTGAATTCGAAATGGGTATTTATGTATGTATTAATTTAATGTATGTGCTCATATATATTTTAAGTAGTGTTTTTGAATTTAATTATATTTTAATTAAATGATAGTTATTTTGTGAATTTTATGTTTGTAGGAATTTGGTATGTTTTAGTTGAAGTAAACGTGCATGGAAATAATTTAAATATCTGACACTAAGTATTTGTAATGGTTGCGGTATGAATTCGTTGGAGACGTGTATAATGTAAGATGATTTAGAGGTAAAAGTTTTTGGATATTTTATTTATTTTATATGTGGAAATGTTCATATTTGGAAAGGGTAAATACTTTTTCGCGATCAGGTAACTTAAAAAACTTTACTTAAAAAAACATCCCAGAATTGCACAAAAATGGCATTGTGCACACTCTTCACTATATCCATGTACACTGCTTTTTTTCTCATAAATTAGAAAAATTTCACGAAAATAAATGACAATTTTCTCAATCTTTAAACCCGGTAAAAAGAACATATATGAAATTACCTGATCGCGAAAAAGTATTTACCCTTTACAAATATGAACATTTCCACATATAAAATAAATAAAATATCCAAAAACTTTTACCTCTAAATCATCTACAGTCAAAAGTCGTTAATCCGGACTCGTCGGGACTTCGGCGATTCCGGATTATAGATCATCAGTTTAAATCTGGTAAAATGGCATGCAGAAATTATAAAATTAAAAATATGAAACCGTAATTTACGAAATAAAGTACAATTATGATCTAAAGGGTATCAAAATTTACAAAAAAAAAAGCTTAATATTTATTTGTTTACTTTATTAAACATTTCTTTCAATGTAAGTTGTTTAAGTTGCTTCATTTTATGTGATAATACTTTCTCTTTAATTCTATAAAAAGACATAATTTCTTGTTCAGTTACAAAGTTCTGCTGTTCAAGTCCCGTTAATTGCTGTGCCGAGAATACCGACTAACTTGTCAATCGAAATTTTTTCGTTTTCACTAACCTCTCTGTCACATTCTTCATGTCTTTATCCATTTTTTGCAGCAATTCGACTTTTTGTTTGTTGGACATCGAAACATACTTTCGTTTTGTAGATCCTTTGGAAGTTCCAGCATCGGAAATTCTATTTGACATAATCGAAAAGTTCAAGTTTACTTTTATAAAATTGCTCTTACAGTCTGCTAAAAATAATAAGCGGGATCCAATTCGAAGATTAAGGAACAATGCAATCATTAACATTAACTGAAATAGATAATTAGATAATTTTAGCTAACACCGTCTGTTATACATTAAACGCGCAGGCGAAAACGTATTCTGCAGTTGCGCACACGCATATGCGCAGTAGTCAAGGTCTTACGCGCTCGCGTAAAACGCCTGTGCGCATGTGCCACCGCGGCGCATGCGCAGAAAGTTTTTAGCTTTGAGGTCCGGATTATGGGTGTCCGAATTAACGACTTTTGACTGTATTTCATCTCGATGTACTCCGTCTTTGATATGATTTAAATCAAATTCCTCATCATTATAAATATCACGAATACACATAAAATAGTTTTCTGGTTGCAATTTTCTAATTTCAACTATGTGTAATGTATGCTTTAGGCATGTGCGCGTAGAAAGAAATGTTTAATAAAGTAAACAAATAAAAATTAAGCTTTTTTTTGTAAATTTCGATACTCTTTAGATCATAATTGTTCTTCATTTCATAAATTACGGTTTCATATTTTGAATTTTAAAATTTCTGCATGCTATCTTACCAGATTTAAACTGATTATCTATAATCCGGAAAAACAGATAATCCGGAATTGCTGAAGTCCCGATGAGTCCGGATTAAAGACTTTTGACTGTACAATAACAAAGATATTTACCAACACCTTGTAATGATTAGGCCATTGGTATTCTATAAAATAACTAGCTATATCACAGAATCCAATAATTTTATATACTTTAACTGATTCAATAAGGTAATTTATGAAATATAGTTATTTTATGAAACAGCAAATTCCAGGCCTTTAACGGCAACATAAATTAGGGACTAAATCGAGCTGTGAACAAACTGTTAGTTGTTAGTCAGGGACAGATGAAATCATTTAGTTCCACAGCCGATAATCATTAATACATTACAGCAGCAAAATTGCTTTCCAATTGATTCTTTTCTTCTGGGGAAACTACCCTAAACCTGGATCTCTTTCCAGAACAGTGAGAAACAAATCTGTTTTAAAACAAGCGAACAGAAATGAGATCATCCCAGAGGCATCTTGGAAAAAAAAACCTCTTTTTCAATAGGCCTTGGTAAGGTGCAGCTAGTTCAGTGTCTTACACTTAACACCTCTCTCAAGACATCTCGCTATAACCCTGCTGGTTAAATGAGAATCTGGCTGTTTTCCCAACTCGGATTGGCGAAATTTGCAAGTTCCTATTTCTTATTCTCAGGCGCCCTCCTTTCCTTTCCTTATTTTCCAGGGGTCTTCTTTCCATTTCCCGTTTTTCTGAGTTACTTTTTTCCCGCACACTTATGATATTAACCCTCTGAGCATTATGGGTTCAGCCCTGAAATTTCAAAGTTCCTCAAATTGTCATGAATGAATGGCATTTTCTTGATCATAATTAAAAAATGACTTTCTCATTTTGTATCTTGATTCTTTTTCTTCCAAAATTCATACAACCCAAAATCGGATACATTAAAAATTGGAAAAATTTTTAATGTGTAATGAATACGAAAGCCACCCTTTTATAACAAATTTTGGTTGATCTTTACAATATGGTAACTGGTAGTTTGGCGACATTTTGGAGGCGATAAAGGTTACTACCTGGGACTTTGGTAATAATGTGAGCAGTATTCCGATTACGCATTATTTTGTGTGAGGGAAATGAGAGATCATGGGATATGTCATGTGATATTAATGGACGAATTACGGTTCTTTAATCGGAAAAGGGGGGAAATCGGGAAAAAATCTGGAAATTTTGTATTTGACTTTATTCTGTGTTGTGTGAAACAGTGTTCGTGAATTTTTGGATCCCATGGCCGTAACTAAAGTGAATTCGAAATGGGTATTTATGTATGTATTAATTTAATGTATGTGCTCATATATATTTTAAGTAGTGTTTTTGAATTTAATTATATTTTAATTAAATGATAGTTATTTTGTGAATTTTATGTTTGTAGGAATTTGGTATGTTTTAGTTGAAGTAAACGTGCATGGAAATAATTTAAATATCTGACACTAAGTATTTGTAATGGTTGCGGTATGAATTCGTTGGAGACGTGTATAATGTAAGATGATTTAGAGGTAAAAGTTTTTGGATATTTTATTTATTTTATATGTGGAAATGTTCATATTTGGAAAGGGTAAATACTTTTTCGCGATCAGGTAACTTAAAAAACTTTACTTAAAAAAACATCCCAGAATTGCACAAAAATGGCATTGTGCACACTCTTCACTATATCCATGTACACTGCTTTTTTTCTCATAAATTAGAAAAATTTCACGAAAATAAATGACAATTTTCTCAATCTTTAAACCCGGTAAAAAGAACATATATGAAATTACCTGATCGCGAAAAAGTATTTACCCTTTACAAATATGAACATTTCCACATATAAAATAAATAAAATATCCAAAAACTTTTACCTCTAAATCATCTACAGTCAAAAGTCGTTAATCCGGACTCGTCGGGACTTCGGCGATTCCGGATTATAGATATCAGTTTAAATCTGGTAAAATGGCATGCAGAAATTATAAAATTAAAAATATGAAACCGTAATTTACGAAATAAAGTACAATTATGATCTAAAGGGTATCAAAATTTACAAAAAAAAAAGCTTAATATTTATTTGTTTACTTTATTAAACATTTCTTTCAATGTAAGTTGTTTAAGTTGCTTCGTTTTTTATGTGATAATACATTCTCTTTAATTCTATAAACAGACATAATTTCGTGTTCAGTTACAAAGTTCCGCTGTTCAAGTCCTATAATTGCTGTGTCAAGAATACCGACTAATTTGTCAATCGAAATTTTTTCGTTTTCAATAACCTCTATCACTTTCTTCGCTTATCCGCGAATTATAATGACGAGGCATTTGATTTAAATCATATCAAAGACACATCGAGATGAAATACTACATTGAGTAAGCAATTATAAGCCAAATAAAATAAAAACATCTGCTCTTAAGATAAGGATAGTGCTGGATCAACTTCCAATTCATTGCACGCCGCCCAGTGTTAAAGATAAACAAACGTTAAAGTTTACATAAACAAACGTTAAAGTTTACATAAACAAAGGATATGCCTTTATCCATTTTTTGCAGCAATTCTACTTTTTGTTTAATGGACTCCGAAAGATACTTTCGCTTTGTATATCCTTTACATATTAGTAAATATATATCGGAAATTCTATTTGACATAATCGAAAGTTCAAGCTTACTTTTATAAAATTGCTCTAACAGTCTGCAAAAAATAATAATCCGGATCCAATTCGAAGATTAAGGAACAACACAATCTGCAACACTAACTGAAATAGATAATTAGATAATTTTAGCTTAGCTTATCTTGTCCGTTATACATTAAACGCGCATTCGTAAATGTATTTTGCGCACGCGCACACGCAAATTCGCAGCGGTAAAGGTCTTATGCGCATGCGTCAAAGCGGCGCATGCGCAGAAAGTTTGTAGCTTTGAGGTCCGGATTATAGATCATTCCAGATTATGGGTGTCCGAATTAACGACTTTTGACTGTATTACATTATACACGTCACCAACGAATTCATACCGCAAGCATTACAAATACTTAGTATCAAATATTTAAATTATTTCCATGCACGTTTATTTCAACTTAAACGTATACCAAATTCCTACAAACATAAAATTCACAAAATAACTATCATTTCATTAAAATATAATTAAATTCAAAACCACTACTTAAAATATAAATGAGCACATACATTAAATTAATAAAAATTACCTTACAATTCTAATTACTTTAAACTAAATCATTGCTAATAACAATTTTCGCAATAATACCAAATTCCTTTCTACCTTACATTTAGAACAATGCATAAAAATAATATCCTCAAATAATTAAAAATACTAACTTACCTAATCTTCTTCAGAATCTTGATTATGTGGCGGATACACTTTTCTAATTCATTCAATAAAATTATTGAAAGATTTTTTCTGCGAATTTTTCCTCCATACTTCCTCCGCTAAATAAAAAGCAAACTTCTCTTTATCACAATGCCTAAATACCTATTTCGAATTAACTTTAGTTAGGGCCATGGGATCCAAAAATTAAACAACACTGTTTCACACAACACAGTATAAAGCTAAATACAAAATTTCCACATTTTTTCCTGATTTCCCCCCTTTTCCGATTAAAGAACCGTAATTTGTCCATTAATATCACATGACATTCTCTCATTTCCCTCACGCAAAATAATGCGTAATCGGAACCGAGTACTGCTCACATTATTACCAAAGTCCCAGGTAGTAAGTAACCTTTATCGCCTCCAAAATGTCGCCAAACTACCGGTTACCATATTGTAAAGATCAACCGAAACATGTCTTTACTTCGTGAAGACAAAATGGTGGCGGGAAAAAAAAATAGAGAGTTGCTGTAGGAGAGTTGGTCGCCAAATTTTCGCCAAAAAAACGCCAAGTTACCAAAATGTAAAGATCAACCCAAATTTTTCTTCCATTATACTGAGAGGGTTAATATGATGGAATAAAATCACAGCAATTTTTTTTTATTTATGATTGCAAGTTTGAATGGTTTGTTTTAAAATTATGATTTTAAGCTCTATACCTTAAACGAGTAGCTCTACTGTAACATTTAGCATATAACTTTCAGTATTAAACTGCAGTCTGAATATATTCGCTTTCAGGGCAATCTTTAAACACCTCGTCTGAAAAATTAGTTCCATCACACTTCCATGATAAATTTTAAAACATGTTCTGTATTCTATTCTGTGATAATAATCAATTTCTCAAAAATCTGAATTTCAATTTTGAATCACTAAAATTCTTTGCTACTTCCTTGCTAAAATAACCAAAACATACCACATTTTGGCAACTAACCATGGTAGCATAAAGGATTAAGTTTGCCTATTTTTGCAATTAAATGTGATGGCTGTTTTAACAAGGAAAGTACCACTTTTTAGCTCTCTTTAATTTTGCAATTTATCAGAAATAACTGTAAATTGTAACTAAAAATTTCAGTTACTCAGTTAAAATTGTAAATAAAAATTTCAGTTACTTTTCAGTTAAAATTGTAACTAAAAATTTGTAAATAACTGTGACACATCAGGTTAGAACATTTACTTCAAAAATTTCATCAAATTTCATCTAAAAAATTCTTTTAATACTTCACATAATTCAAACAGTGTTAAAATGATATAATTAAAAATTAAATACCTTTATATTTTTGACATTTAAATAAGTGAGATCAAACGTAATAAGCTTTTCTAATGCCTGAAGAGCTGCTCTCCTCGCTGTCACATTATTATCCTCAATCCGCCTGACCAAAATAGAAGCAATTTCATCTAATCTCTCTCTGAAAGAATTCAGTTCATACCAGAAAACTCGATGGTACCCATTGTCAGTATATTCTCTTTCAGGAATACGTTCAAATGTCTCTTCCGGGAAATCAGTTTTATCTCTTGTTTCCATGATGAATTTTAAAACATGTTCCATACTTTGTGATAATACACCAAGAGCTTTAGTCCTAACAGCTGGTGATGTATCATCACATCTCGTAAGAACAGCATATACTAAAGGCAAGGGAGTTAAGTAAATTTTCAGATCTTCAGCTAGCCCATCACAACTAATGTGCTTAAAATTTGTTAACAAAAGGTTTAGTATTTCCAGGGAAACTACTCTATCTTTTATTTCTGAAGAATCTACAAGTAACAAAAGCCAATAAATCATTTCTGCTGTATCTTCAGTATTTAAATTATATAAAATCGTAAACACAGAATCAGCAACAACTGATCTGAATTCAGTTTTATCATTAACTCTTATGCATAGTCTTTTTAATGATTCTTGAGATAACTTGGAATAAAAATCTCTGTCACAATTTAAATTGTAACAAATAAATGCAACTGCATTGTCTTTAATTACCAGAAATTTATGAGGTATAGGAGATGATGCAACTTTACAACATGAAATAAGGCGGTTCAAATGTGTTAAAATGATCGAATAATTATAATCTTTTTCTCCATTTAAATCGGATTGCATAAGTGAAGTAAAACCTTGATAAGCAAGAGAAGAGATAACAAATGCAAACTGATAATGTCTTCTACGTTCTCTTTTATTCATGTTCACAAAATCAGTTGAAAAATTAAGATCATTCTTTGAGACATCACTTGCAGCCAACTCTGATAATTTTTTAATAGTGTGTTCAACTGTCCCAGAATCACGATCAAAATGAAATTCACTCAGCAAAGGAACTAATACATCCAAAGCTTCAATAAAAAGAGGCAAAAGGCTTTCATATTCATTCCAAGCATCTTTACTTTCAGGTGGAATATAAAAACAATCAATGCACAAACGGTACAAGTTAGGATGGTAAACTGAATATGCAGCACTACCAGGAACTCTCAAGCAACTAAAATACCATTTAGCACTTCCTAAACCAAGTTCTTTTTCTTCAAGGGTTGAAGTGGGTTTTACAGCTTTTGAACACAATAAATATATTATTCCAAGAATCTGTTTTACATTAATGTCCATTCCATTGAGATATGCCCATAAAACATTCTCCTCTAAGCTTTTATTTTCATATAGCACTGATTCACCATCGTCAGAGAACTTTTCATACCAGGCTTGGCATACATCAGCAAGTTTACACAGAGTTTTCAATGCATCACGAACAAACAGAATACTAATTGTCATATTGTTCTCTTCGACATCAACGAAATCATTTTCTATCACTTCAATAACCCAACTATCGTTCAGTTCACTAAAATTTATATAATCAAAGTATTTATTTGTAAATGCCAAAATATCATCCACACCGTCATCCATTTTGTGTAGCTTTTCTAGGGCGACAGATTCAAAAACGGAAAATAATTAAAAATGCTTCCGATTTCCACATTAATAAATTTTATTTAAAAAATAAAATGACCGGTAAAGACATGCTTTAAATAACATAAAAATACATGTTATGAATAATAAACTTGCGTTTTTAAGACACGGAACCTACAATTTGCAATTGGCGGGAAAGGCGGTTCGTCTCATTTTTATAAACGAGTATCATACATGTAAAAAAAAAATTTCACTAATATTGAATATTTTCATTCTTAAAAACTGCTAATAAATGAAACCTTCCTTTCGTATAAAACGGCATTATTAAATTACAATCATTGGGTAAACAATAACCGAATATTTAACTTCAAAATTAAATTTCCTTCACTTCTTCTCATTCTCCTTTATTGTTGCCAGACGATTAATCAGGGATAAATAGAAGGGCTAGGTCATTCCTTTGTTCGACTCCTCGCCGACGCGAGTCTCATAGAAGGGGGGAACCGGGAGTAATCTGACGTATCTCTGTTGCACCTGCTCTGATTTCGCGCCTTTAAAACTGTAGTTTCATTCACTTGCGAGACGATTTTTTGGAGATCGCATATCCCAAATTCATTTTAATCATACATATTTGTTTTCTAATAATGCAAATATTTAAAATAATTTGTGTATATATAGTTTTAGTCAGTTTTCCTTTTAAATTCTATATTTAAAGTATCCTTTATGTAATATGGCTTCTTGTGCTGTAGCAACGTGCCGTAACACTTATAGAAATACGAAAGGAAGAGATATTGTATTTCATGCTTTCCCCAAGGACAATTTGCTTTTGACGAAAGAATGGATACATAAATGTCGAAGACAGGATTCTATTAATGTGAAAAAAGCAAGAATTTGCAGCGAACATTTTCTGTGCAGTGATTATGAAGATGACATGAGAAATCGCTTGCTTGGATTGCCGCAAAAGAAACTGTTGAAATGCAATGCTGTGCCGAAAGTAAATTTATCGTGTGCAGTAAACAAAATAACACCAAGAAATCGGAGAGATTTGAAAAAACTAATGCAGAGTGCTTTTGAAAGACTACAGGAATTAAGCCCAAAGAAAATTTATTTTGAGGCCGAGAACGAAATTGAAGCTGACAATAATAAATCAAATGTGAATGATTTTGAAATAAAACTCACAAGTGACAATGCCCTATGTGACAATATCCCTGAGTGCCCTAAGTGTAAAGATAAACAAGAATGTATTGATAATTTGAAGAACAAAATAATATCCTTAGAAATTTGTAATAAAATATTGACAAATAGAGAAAAGAAAGATTTTAGAATGTTTGCTCAGCGACAAAGAAGGTGGACGACATTTAGAAAGAAATTTGTATCGGAAATTCAGAAATTAAAATCCCAAACAGCGAAATTTAGGAAAAAACAGAACAGATCGGAGAATTTGGAAAAACGTCTAAAGCATATTTTTATAAAGACGCAGATTAACGCATTGCTAAAAAAGAAGGAAAAAATCCGGTGGACTAGTGAAGATATTTCACGTTGCATTGTCATAAGAGCTCTGTCATCTAAAAGCTACGATTTTTGGAAAGAAAAAATGGGAATTCCTTTACCTAGCACTAGCACATTTATATGCGGATATTTAGGACTGCACTAAATTTTCATGTAGTCCAGGAATTCAGAGTGATGTTCTTGCTGTAATGAAGGAAAGATGCCAATATTTGAATTCTGCAGAAAAAATATGCGTTCTCAGTTTCGACGAAATGCACATAGATTCTAAACTCTGCTATGACTCTAAACTGGACCAAAATCGGTCCTTTTCAAAAAGTGCAGTTTGTTTTTATAAGATGTCTCATTTCGCAGTGGAAACAACCAATATTTTTTGATTTTAACACTCCAATGAAGAAAAAACTTCTTTTTTCACTCATAAGACATATTCAATCATCTAGAGTAGAAGTGAAAGCAATAGTGTCTGATTTAGGAGGATCTACTACTTTGTGGAAAGAGTTACAGATTTCGATTAATAGTTCTCATTTTCCAAATCCAGTATTCCAAACGAAAAAATATGGGTTTTTTCAGATTTAGCGCACTGCCTCAAATTACTGAGTGTTGGTGTATTTAATTATGACAAAGCACACTAGGGCTATCTGCCTAAGGGGAGGGATGCCTTCGTGGAGGATTTCTAAGGGAAACTGGCTCGTATACACGTTACACATGGGGAAAACCACGAAAACGCCCATGCAGCCAGCCCGTTCGCGGGATTCGAAACTCGGACCGAACTACCAGTGTTCAGCGACTTTACCGCTCGGCCTCTGGTGGGCTCAAATTACTGAGAAACCACTTTTTAGATAAAGGATTTGTTTTAGAAGATGGAACTGTTTTAAATGTTGATATTATTAAAGAGAATTAAATTGTGTCACAAACTAAAACCAAATTATTTAATGGTCAAGGGAAACGAGAGACAAAAAGTAAGTATATATAATATGTTTTGATTTGAAATATTTCTAGAGTGCATCTTAGAAGTTAATAGCGTAAAGCATATTTCAAATGAGAACTAATTCTGTTAAGATATTGTTACAGTTATTTTTATTGTATCCTGTGTTATTATTGATTCAATTTTGTGCTAGCTTAGCATTCTAGATAAAATATATATAAAGTATAATATTAAAGTAATTGGCATAAGAAGACCTGCCCCCTTAACCCCCACTTTTGAAAAATTAAATAATTATTTTAGGTACTGTGAATAAAGTTGTTTTGTCTAAATTAAGATAACAATCTTACATGTATTTATTTAAATGAAATATTGCTGTAAGCCTAAGTTACAAAATTATTTTTTAAAAAATATATGTTATTATAATGAATCGGGAGAAAAATATGCTAATGTAAAATTTACAATTAGGCTGAAACTCAAACTTAGATTAGCAGAAATTTTGCCGTATATAACCATACACGTTTAAAACTATGCCAATTTAAGGTTATTATTTTGATTAATTTTAAATAGCTGTTATTATAGTTATCTTAGCAGTAGTACAGTTCTCTTAGTTAACATGCAGATAAAGAAATGATTAGAAACAAACAGGCATTTAAAGAAAAAAAAATCCCTGCAAATAAAAAAAGGAACTTTATGCAAAGAGTAGCGCATTTTATCTATTATTTTAAAATTGAGTAAGTACTATTAAATTTTGTAATGTTCAGTGTAAAATGCATACTGCAGTAACATTGTCTCTTCCAAATTATAGCTACCTTTCACACACAGCTCATTTTAAACGCTGATTCTTCAAATTTAAAACGCTAATTTCTATGTTGTCAATTGCATCTCCGCTCTCAGTGCCATCATTGCTACGTCATCACTCCTCACTGCCTGTTTCAGGGGGAAACGCTCTATGAGCTAGCCCTTCTCTTTAGTCCTGCGATTAATATCTAAAAATAAATACGCGCTCTTCTTGTGGAGCGGTGTTTCATACACATGGAAGTCTAGGCTGAAGCGACATAGTTGAAAGTTTCGAAATATTTTAGAAAGTAACTTGTTTAAAATACATACACACACACAAATCGTATTTTATTCTCGAGTCTCAAGATGTACAGTCGGTCACAAAAGTATTCGAACACCGGCACCCATTCAGAAAATTTACTTTTCCGTTGAGAAACAAAATTGTCACCAGAGTCCATCTTGGTTCGATAGAAAAAAAAACAAAAGGATGGCTCATGTCCAAAATTCGCTAGGTGCATGAAACAAAATACAACATGACCTATCTGGGTGAGATGGGAAACAAAATGGCTGCTCACGTGATCCATTATTGCGCTCAGAGAAAACGCAAACTGTGGCTGCGGCTCGTCTCGGTTCGCGAAGAGTGAAAACCCAAAACGGTCTGCAGTGTCTATCTTTGTTGGATGAGAAAACAAAAGGATGGCTCATGTCCACTTTATTTAGGTGTGGGAAAAAATATAACGTGACCTATCTGGATGAGATGTCTCCAGCGATCCAGTATAGACTTTTCCCCATCTGCAATAGGTGACATCTATAAACAATTTCATTGAAATCTCCTCGAAATATAAGAAACAGCTAGCTCGTGAAATTGTAAGGTATTCCCAAAAAATTCCACTTCTTGAAGAAGGAAAAACATACTAGATGCAGATGAGGTAGAGAGAGAAAAAGATGATAAAAATTAACCCTACCCCCCTTTTGTGTGGGAATGTTGTCTCACTGTTTCTAAAAATAGACCATGACTCATTCTAGGAATTATATGTTTTAGAAAGGATGAGTCATGGTCTTTGGGTTTCTCCATTCCAAAGTAAAAAAAGTGAAGACATCAAATTAATAGAAAAAAAGGAAGAGTTTTTTTTTTTTTTTTTTTTTTTTTTTTTCAGCTCTGGAAATATTTTTCCCATTCAACACCCAAGAAATATTTCCAGCCAATACAATTTCATTTTTACTTTCACTTTCAATTCATTTCTTATATCTATAAGAACATTTCATGTTTCTGTTCAGATCAGTCTGGGTTGTTCAAGATGCAGCAACTCTACTCCATCCCACAACCAGGAAAAAAAGATGTTCTTTCATGAGGAATTCTTTTGGCTTTCGAAAACAACGATGACATGATGATTGTAATATATTTCTGTTCTCAAGTCCGATGCTTGAACTCAGAATTATTTCCAGAGCTCTGAGAATTTTTCCTAGTCCACTTGATGATCCAAATTTCGTATATTTATTTTTTAAGCCACTCGAGTTTCGACTTCCCATCCATGTGTGCTGTGCATTCAACCTGGAGACACATTCCCTGAGCTCTAAGAAAATGTTTCCCAGCCCACTCAATCGCTGAAATGGATTAAAAATAAATTCTTTCATACATTTTTAAACTTCAAGTGTGTTAGCTGTCATGGAAACAGCCTTTTTTTCCCCTGAGCTCTAAGGAAATGTTTCCCAGCCCATTCAATCGCTGAAATGGATTAAAAATAAATTCTTTCATGCATTTTTAAACCTCAAGAGTGTTAGCTGTCATGGAAAGAGCCTTTTCTCCCCTGAGTTCTAGGAAAATGTTTCCCAGCAGACCCAATCGCTGAAATGGATTAAAAATAAATTCTTTCATACATTTTTAAACCTCAAGAGTGTTAGGTGTCATGGAAAGAGCCTTTCTTTCCCTGAGCTCTAAGAAAATGTTTCCCAGCAGAATCAATCGCTGAAATGGATTAAAAATAAATTCTTTCATACATTTTTAAACCTCAAGAGTGTTAGGTGTCATGGAAAGAGCCTTTTTTTCCCTGAGCTCTAAGAAAATGTTTCCCAGCAGACTCAATCGCTGAAATGGATTAAAAATAAAGCGTTTCATACATTTTTAAACCTCAAGAGTGTTAGGTGTCATGGAAAGAGCCTTTTTTCCCCTGAGCTCTAAGAAAATGTTTCCCAGCAGACTCAATCGCTGAAATGGATTAAAAATAAATTCTTTCATACATTTTTAAACCTCAAGAGTGTTAGCTGTCATGGAAAGGGCCTTTTTTTCCCCAGCCCACTCAATCGCTGAAATGGATTAAAAATAACTTCTTTCATACATTTTTAAAGCTCAAGCGTGTTAGCTGTCATAGAGCTGCAGATGAGGTAGAGAGAGAAAAAGCATGTTGCACCATGGAGAGCCCGCACGGTTCTGAACAGAAAACGTGGAATGCTTTTATAGAAAAGAGTTGAAAGTGAAAGTAAAAGCCGATTGGAAATTTTTCACTTGGTTGCCGACTGGGAAAAAATTTTCAGAGCTCAGAAAAAAATTATGAGATGTAAAAAAAAAAAACTTTTTGTTAATTTTTTATCATGTCTTCTAGACATGATAAAAATTAACCCTACCCCCCTTTTGTGTGGGAATGTTGTCTCACTGTTTCTAAAAATAGACCATGACTCATTCTAGGAATTATATGTTTTAGAAAGGATGAGTCATGGTCTTTGGGTTTCCCATTCCAAAGTAAACAAAGTGAAGACATCAAATTAATAGAAAAAAAGGAAGTTTTTTTTTTTTTTTTTTTTTTTTTTTTTTTTTTTTTCTCTTTGGAAATATTTTCCCCATTCAACAGCCAAGAAATATTTTCAGCCAATACAATTTCATTTTTACTTTCACTTTCAATTCATTTCTTATATCTATAAGAACATTTCATGTTTCTGTTCAGATCAGTGTGGGTTGTTCAAGATGCAGCAACTCTACTCCATCCCACAACCAGGAAAAAAAGATGTTCTTTCATGAGGAATTCTTTTGGCTTTCGAAAACAATGATGACATGATGATTGTAATACATTTCTGTTCTCATGTCCCATGATTGAACTCAGAATTATTTCCAGAACTCTGAGAATTTTTCCTAGTCAGCTTTATGAACCAAATTTCGTATATTTATTTTTTAAGCAACTCGAGTTTCGACTTCCCATCCGTGTGTGCTGTGCATTCAACCTAGACACACAATCCCTGAGCTCTAAGAAAATGTTTCCCAGCCCACTCAATAGCTGAAATGGATTAAAAAAATTCTTTCATGCATTTTTAAAGCTCAAGCGTGTTAGCTGTCATGGAAAGAGCCTTTTTTCGCCTGAGCTCTAAGAAAATGTTTCCCAGCCCCCCTCAATCGCTGAAATGGATTAAAAATAAATTCTTTCATACATTTTTAAAGCTCAAGCGTGTTAGGTATCATGGAAAGAGCCTTTTTTTCCCCTGAGCTCTAAGAAAATGTTTCCCAGCCCCCCTCAATCCCTGAAATGGATTAAAAATAAATTGTTTCATACATTTTTAAAGCTCAAGCGTGTTAGGTATCATGGAAAGAGCCTTTTTTTCCCCTGAGCTCTAAGAAAATGTTTCCCAGCCCCCTCAATCGCTGAAATGGATTAAAAATAAATTGTTTCATACATTTTTAAAGCTGGAGAGTGTTAGGTATCATGGAGAGAGCTTCTTATTTTCACAGCCCACTCAATCGCTGAAATCGATAAAAAACAAATTGTTTCATACATTTTTAAAGCTCAAGCGTGTTAGCTGTCATGGAGAGAGCTTTTTCTTTTCACAGCTCACTCAATCGCTGAAATGGATTAAAAATAAATTCTTTCATACATGTTTAAAGCTCAAGCGTGTTAGCTGTCATGGAAAGAGCCTTTTTTTTTCGCCAGCCCACTCAATCGCTGAAATGGATTAAAAATAAATTCTTTCATACATGTTTAAAGCTCAAGCGTGTTAGCTGTCATGGAAAGAGCCTTTTTTTCCCAGCCCACTCAATCGCTGAAACGGATCAAAAATAAATTCTTTCATACATTTGTTTAAACCTCAAGACTGTTAGCTGTCATGGAAATTGAAATTTATGTCACGGTTTGTGTGTCACACGTCGTCAACGGTATGATTTGAGGTGAAAATTAAAAACCCGGTATGAAAAATCTCTTTAACTTCACTTTAGAAGAAGGTGTGGGATAGAGAGATTTCGTCATGGGAAAATGTCTTTCAATGTCCGTCATGGGAAAATGTCTTTCAATGTCATGTCATCTCCTTTCAAATAGGATTGAAGGATTTTTCTTAAACAATGTTGAAATCTTGATGCATAAAAACCACGGATGGGAAATTTTGATCCATGGATGGATCATCCAATTTCGCTAGACCCTGATAAAAAGTTGCTGATGAAATCCAAACGAGGGGTCCTAGCTTTTCAAATGGGAAACATTTTCCCCTAAAAGGAAGAATGATTTCTATTCTGTGAGACGTGAAGAATTGGAAAAAAGCTTGTGTTCACAGAAGCTCTTTCTAGAAGAGTGGTCCTGGGTCCAGATGAGGTAGAGAGATAAAAAGCATGCTGCACCTTGGACAGCCCGCACAGTTCTGAACAGAAAACGTAGAATACTTTTATAGAAAAGTGTTGAAAGTGAAAGTAAAAGGCCAATCGTCTTGGCTGGAGAATTTTCACTTGGTTGCCGACTGGGAAAAATTTTTCAAAGCTCAGAAAAAAAATTTGAGATGTAAAAAAAAAAAAAAAAAAACTTTTTGTTAATTTTTATCATGTCTTCTAGACATGATAAAAATGAACCCTACCCCCCCTTTTGTGTGGGAATGTTGTCTCACTGTTTCTAAAAATAGACCATGACTCATTCTAGGAATTATATGTTTTAGAAAGGATGAGTCATGGTCTTTGGGTTTCTCCATTCCAAAGTAAACAAAGTGAAGACATCAAATTAATAGAAAAAAAGGAAGAGTTTTTTTTTTTTTTTTTTTAAGCTTTGGAAATTTTTTCCCATTCGACAGCCAAGAAATATTTCCAGCCAACACGATTTCATTTTTACTTTCACTTTCAGTTTATTTCTTATATCTATAAAAACATTCCACATTTCTGTTCAGATCAGTGTGGGTTGTTGACGATGCAACATCTCTACCTCATCCCACAACCAGGAAGAAAAGATGTTGTTTCATGAGGAATTGTTTTGGCTTTCGAAAACCACGATGGCGTCATGATTATAATATATTTCTGTTCTAATCCGTGGGGGGTTCTGGAAAATACATTCTCGGTACGTAATCCCCCACCCAGGAAAAACAGAAAATGTTTTAAAAGGAATACTTTGGCCTGACTTTTGAAAAAAACAATGATCACAGGGCTGTTGGGATAAGATTGAGAACCCATGATGATGTTGTGCAATGGGGCTAATCTTTTTTACTTAAACGGATCTTCTTCTGAACACCCAAGGTATGATTGTTTCCCTAGATGAAAGAAAACAATACTTTTTTCTTTTTTACAAGAAAAGTATCCTCAATAATGTTACTGAAAAGATTAAAGCGATATTTTGTCATAGAACTATTGGACCGCTCGTCTATGGTGTTGTCGGAAGGGATATCGCATTCAATCCCTTTTTACCGACTCACAAATCACGAAAGGAGTGGCTTTCCAGCATCCAGTGCATCCAGCTTCGCTTACAGAGTTCCGTGAAGGAGGATCGTGGGTATTGAATTCTATTTCTGTATGTTATTTCTCAAAGAACCACAGGATGAAATCCATCTTCCTCCCTCGCGATTGACTAAAAGAATTCCTCTTCTTGAGAAAGAACATCCTAGGTCTAGAGGAGGTAGAGAGAGAGAGAGGGAGAGAGAAAGAGCATGTTGCACCTTCGACAGCCCGCACGGTTCTGAACAGAAAACGTGGAATACTTATATAGAAAAGAGTTGAAAGTGAAAGTAAATCGCGTTGGCTGGAAACATTTCTGTTGGCTGTCGACTGGGAAAAAAATTCTCAGAGCTCAGAAAAAATTTCTGAGATAAAAAAAAAAATCTTTTTGTTAATTTTTATCATGTCTTCTAGACATGATAAAAATTAACTCTACCCCCTTTTGTCTGGGAATGTGTTCTCACCCTTTCTAAAAATAGACCATGTATACCAATATACTACAAACGGACTTGAACGCCTGTTCTCAGTATGTAGCTATACAAATTTGAAGGTAAAATTAAAAAAAAGACATCATTTTTGGGAAAAGGAAGTAAATTTGTATAGGAATATACTACAAACGGAATTTAAGGCCTGTTTTCAGTATATAGCTATACAAATTGGAAGGTAAAAAAATAAAAAAAGACATCTTTTTTTTCGGGGGGGAAGGCAGTGAATTTGTATAGGAATATACTACAAACGGACTTTAAAGCCTGTTTTCAGTATATAGCTCTACAAATTGGAAGGTAAAAAAAATAAAAAAAAGACATCTTTTTTTTCGGGGGGGAAGGCAGTGAATTTGTATAGGAATATACTACAAACGGACTTTAAAGCCTGTTTTCAGCATATAGTTATACAAATTGGAAGGTAAAAAAATAAAAAAGACATCTTTTTGCTGGGAAATTAAGTCAATTTGTATAGGAATATACTACAAACTGACTTTAATGCCTGTTTTCAGTATATAGCTATACAAATTGGAAGGTAAAAAAAATAAAAAAAAAGATATCTTTTTGGGGGAAAAGGAGTGAATTTGTATAGGAATATACTACAAGAACATCAAGAAAAGAACATCATGGGTCCAAGAATTGAAACTGAAAGTCCAAAAACGAAATGTTAACGACTGGGAAGAAAATTTTCAAAGCTAAAAAAAAAAAAAAAAAAAAAAAAAAAAAAAAAAAAAAAAATCCTTCCTTTTTCTTTCTTAATATGATGTCTTCATTCTTTTGACCTTGTAGAAATTAAAAAAGTGAAGACATAAAATTACGAAAGAAAAAAGGAAGTTTTTTTTTTTTTTTTTTTATGTGTGGAAATTTTTCCAGAGCTCTGAGAATTTTTCCCAGTCAGTTTCTAGAAGCAACTCGTTAATGTATTTAAACCACTCGCGTTTCGGCTTCAGATCAGTCTGTGCTGTGCACTCAGCGTGGATACACGCTTCTCACTCTCCTGGGAAGAGCTTCTGTGAAGGTATGTGAACATTTCTTTCTTACTCTTTTGTATTTCATAGACTACAAATATTTATTGAGTCCCCCATTTTATAGAAATGTATTCTTATTTCCTTTCAATACTTTGAGGTAGGGTAATATTTTTCCCCCTGCTACTGTTTTTGTTTTTCAAGGCTAGAAATGTTTTATTCAATAGCTGTTTTTATAGAAAACATGCTATTATTTCGTATACTGATATATTTTGTGAAACTTTAACAACTCCTTTTCGACAAGGCAAGATCATGTGATCCACAGCTGGCTAGACACGTCAGTGTAATCGGATCACGATTGTTCCATCATATACTGATATATTTTGTGAAACTTTAACAAATTCCTTTCAACAAGGCAAGATCATGTGATCCACAGCTGGCTAGACACGTCAGTGTAATCGGATCACGATTGTTCCATCATATACTGATATATTTTGTGAAACTTTAACAAATTCCTTTCAACAAGGCAAGATCATGTGATCCACAGCTGGCTAGACCCGTCAGTGTAATCGGATCACGATTGTTCCATCATATACTGATATATTTTGTGAAACTTTAACAAATTCCTTTCAAGAAGCCAACATCTCAAGATCCACAGCTGGTTGGACCCGTCAGTGTAATCGGATCACGATTGTTCCATCATATACTGATATATTTTGTGAAATTTTAACAAATGACTTTCAAGAAGGCAAGATCTCGTGATCCAGAACTGACTCAATCAGTCAGGATTAACGGATCACGATTGTTCCATTGTATACTGATATATTTTGTGAAACTTCTTTAACAAATGACTTTCAAGGAGGCAAGATCTCGTGATCCACAGCTGACTAGACCCGTCAGAATTAACGGATCACGATAGTTCCATTGTATACTAATATATTTTGTGGAACTTTAACAAATCCTTTTCAAAAAAGGCAAGGTCTTGTGATCCACAGCTGACTCCATCAGTCAGGATAACGGATCACGATGGTTCCATAGTATACTGATATATATTTTGTGAAACGTTAACAAATGACTTTCAAGAAGGCAAAATCATGTTATTCAATAGAATTGTTCAATCGTATACTGGCATATTCTGATAAAACAACAGAATGATCCAATTTTGAATACGATCCCAATATGTTTTTATAAAACCCATTTCATATTTTGTAAAACGTGAACGAGTGACTTTCAAGCTGTCTGCATGGGTGTTTTTTTCGTGGTTTTTCCCCATGTGTAACGTGAATACGAGCCAGTTTCCGTTCCAAAGTCCTTCACGAAGGCATTTCTTAAGGCAAATAGCCCTCAAATGCTTTACCGTCCTCCAAATCGACTTGACCTCTCTCCAACTTCCACGGTGTCATTTGAACGATCGAGTCGGCTGTTGGAAAAAAATGTCTGACAGCTGAAAACAATATCTCCACACACCTTCACAAAACCTCTTTCCAGGAGGAAGAAGCGTGTATTCAGCTCCAGTGCACAGCACAGACTGATTTAAAGCTGAAACGCGAGTGGTTTAAATAGATGAGAACCCTCTATAGAAATAATTTGAATATATCTGGTTTTGTGAATCAAGCCGACTGGGAAAAAATTCTCAGAGCTCAGAAAAAAATTCTGAGATGAAAAAAAAAAAAAAAAAAAAAATCTTTTTGTTAATTTTTATTGATAAAAATTAACTCCCTTCTCTTTTTGTCTGGGAATGTTGTCTCACTCTTTCTAAAAATAGACTATGACTCATTCTTGTGGAATTCTGTTGGGATTTTACTTTCGATTGGCTTTTGACTTTGTTTCAATTCCCCAGTTATCTATAAAAGCATTCCGCGTTTCACTTCAGATCCGTGTGGGCTGTGGAAGAGGCAACACGTCTCTCTCTTTACCCAATCTCATGATATTCTTTAAGAATTTCTTAGCCATTTGTCAAAGAAGGGGACTATAATTGAAGAATTTATGAATTTGGGAACATGTCACCCATGGCAAATCTAAAATCTTGGAAGTGGATACTGGAAAGCCCCGCTCTGATTATAATTCTGAGTTCTAGCATGGGACATTTTTTAAATCAATAAGCTAAACTATTTTTCTAGTCTCATATTCTCTCGTGACTAGGGTTCCAGATTTGGGTAGAGAGAGACATGTTGCCTCATCAACAGCCCGCACTGTTCTGAACAGAAACGTGGAATGCTTTTATAGAAAAGTGAAGAGTTCAAAGTGAAAGTCGAAAAACGAAATGGAATCGGCTAGGAAAAATTTCTCAGAGCTCAGAAAAAAAAAATCTTTTTGTTAATTTTTATCATGTCTTCTAGACATGATAAAAATTAACTCCCTTCTCTTTTTGTCTGGGAATGTTGTCTCCCACTTTCTAAAAATAGACCATGACTCATCCTTTCTAAAGAATAGAATTCCAAGAAAAGATTGGGTTCTGGTCTATTTTTAGAAACGGTAAGACAACATTCCCAGATAAAAGGGGGATGAGTTAATTTTTATCATGTCTAGAAGACATGATAAAAATTAACAAAAAGACTTTTTTTTTTTTTTTTTTACATCTCAGAATTTTTTTCTGAGCTCTGAAAATATTTTCACAGCCGATCTCATTTCGTTTTTCGACTTTCACTTTCAACTCTTCTCTTTTCTATAAAAGTATTTCGAGTTTCTGTTCAGAACACTGTGGGCTGTTGAAAAGGCAACACGTCTCCCTCTCTACATTAATTGGAAATCCAAGATGTTCTAAAGAAGAATTCTTTGAGAATCTCTTAACCTTTCTTAACTTTAGACGAGCTAGCTGGATATTTCTTCATTTCTTTTTCAAGTATGGGTTCAAAGGATTCTTTTAAATAGTTGCAAATAAGACGTTGTATTATTTTCTGTTGATCATGAATCTATTAAAAAATTTCAATGCCTAATTTTAGGGCTACCTATACCCGGCATGATTCATATGTTTTACTCTACGTTTTAGATGAGACCCTCTCTTAAAAACATGATTTTCCTATTCAAAGTTGAAATGAGTTTCCAAAAGCATGATCCTTTTAAAAAAACATGTGTGTTTGTGTAGGTGTGGTGGGACGGTTAGCTTTCTGTCTTACGAGATAGTCATCTCCACGAGATGTGTTTTGGATATCTTCTCCACCCTCTCGTGGTCGCTGAAATCTCGTGATGGCTCAAGTGAAAAGGGTTCGTTTATTTTGACTCACAACCACGTTATATTTTTTTGTATATCTCCTCCAACGACTCGTGGAACTCTTTTCCCTGAAATGAGGTATGTTTAGCAAGCCCTCTGAAGTGAAGTTCGGAATACTTTGACAAATCCTGTCGAGTGGATTCTGAAACCATTTTTAAAGGATTTCAGAGAAACACCCAAGACCATAGCAACGAGTCGTTTTTCGGAAAGGATGAAGCAGGCTCATGGTGAGAGATGTTGCTGTAAAATGTCTTTTTTTTCTTAGAAATTTGAAAAAAATAGAGAGTAGTAAGACACAGTCTCTTTTTTCGAAACTGAGTAGGAGGGTCATTTTGAGATGAGCTGGAAAATATTTTCTGAGGGATTTGAAAAAAATTTTTAAAAATAAAAAATATATATATTATATAATATATATATTATATAATATATATATTATAAATACTTTTTGTTCATTTTTATCATGTCTTCAGACATGATAAAAATGAACGACATATCTCTTTTCTCTTTGAAACCTCTTTCAACCTCTCTCGTCCTGTTTCTCAAGTAACATATCTTTCCTGAAAAGCTAATTTCTTTAGAAACCTAAGACAACTCTTTTCCTGAAAAGCTAATTTCTTTAGACACCTAAGACAACAGGTAGAGACATACTTCGAACCAAAAAGAGAGTAGAGATCCTTTTGAATAATGTCGAATAGACAAAACACGAGTAGCCATTTCCGTTCTATGCTTTTTTTCCTAGGGACGATCCACGAAGGTTCCTCTTTTGTTCACGACCCGTGGTTAACCCATGAATTAAACACGTAGGCTCGAAACTTTCTAACATCTCTACCTCCACGGTGCAGTTTGAAAGGAAGGTGACCCACCCATCACCCCAACTATGAAATGAAACGTCAAAACAGTGCACACGTTCTAGAATAAGAACCTTGTAGACATTTGGGGGCTCTACAGCACAGACTCAACAGAAACAAAACGATAAAAACTTTCATAGATCCCAGAGAGTGGATGCTTAAAAATAAGGTGATGTCTCGTCGATCAAATCAGCTGTAAATAAATGTCTAAGAGCTGTGAAGAATGGATGGCCTACTTTCACAAAAGCTCTTTCTAGGAGGGAAAAGTATGTATCCAAACAGAATACACAGCACAGGCTGATGTTAAGTCGAAACTGGAGTGATTTCAATACACAAGTATGAATTCGTTCTAATATCCCTTTAGATAGGTCTCGTTTGACTCATCGAGTCGAGGGGGAAAACATTGACGTGTTGCTTTTCCAACAGCCCACACTGTTCTGAACAGAAACGTAGAATGCTTTTATAGATAAAAGAAGAATTGAAAGTGAAAGTAAAAAAACGAAATCGGATCGGCTGGTAAAATTTCTGAGCCGAAAAAAAATTCTGAGTCAGGAAAAAAAAAAAAAAATAATAATAATAATAATAATAATAACGCTTCCTTTTTTTTTTAATTTGATGTCTTCACTTTTTGACTTTCTACAAGGTCAAAAGAGTGAAGACATCAAATTAATAAAGAAAAAGGAAGAGTTTTTTTTTTTTTTTTTTTTTCAATCTCATAATTTTTCCTGAGCTCTGAAAAATTTTTTCCCAGCCGATCCCATTTCGTTTTTTGACTTTCACTTTCAATTCTTCTCTTTTCTATAAAAGTATTCCGCGTTTTTGTTCAGAACAGTGTGGGCTGTTGAAAAGGTAACACGTCTCCCATTCTCTTTACCCAAATCTGGAACCCATGATGATCTTAAGAAGAATTCTTTAAGAATTTCTTACAATTCCTGAACCTTAGACAAGCTGAATGTTTCTTTTTCGTATTTCGAAGCTATTGATGGATCAAAGAAGAAGATTTCAATGGAATGACTTCATCGTTCTAGGATAGAATATTTTTTCGAAATCTCTTCCTACTTTCGTCTACACAGAAATGCTTTTCACGAAAGTTAGGTCCTCTTTTACATTTACTTTTTAAATAGTTGTTCAAAGGGATTTTCATTCTGCTGATTCAGGTTTCCCGCGCTTCACGCTACCCATCCTCACCCATTTCTAAAGGATCTCAGAGAAAATTAAAAGGGAAAGAAATAGCCTCCAGTGAACACAACTCCAACAACGACAGTGGATAGTTTTTTTCTGTCCTTCCAGAGATATCACCGGTGACCGATAGGTTGTTCAGCCACACGGGTGTCGTGAAAAGGCACACCATGCCTGTTTCCCTCCCAAAAATGTTTCTTCGGAAAAGGGAAAGTTTTTTTCCCACCCCTTTGGAGATTCCTTTTCCGCATCGATACCCAAACCCATCGGCCAGAAAAATAAATTTTTTTAAGAACATTAGGTTACTGAAATATATTACAAACATACGTATTCATTTTAATATTTTACCTTCATTGGATGAAATAGTCTGTAAACTCTAAATTTCTTAAATGATTCCAACAACATGAGATTTTAGTGTTATTTCATCAATCTTTTAAGTATATTGTGTCTCGTCAAATCCTTTTCATTTGAGATGGATGATTGCTAAACGAAATCGTTGAAATAGCATGATAAGAAGGAAAAATATGTTATGTTAGCAAATAATTTACGTGACATAAATATTATCTAACTATTTACACGGATCCAGCTAACTCAAACTGACTGTATATAAATTGTTTTGAGGGGGGGGGAATTAAATTCATCTTGTCACAGGTTTTAGCTAAATTGTATATACAATGTATTAGAAATTCCTTAGAAACTTTAAACAATATAGTTGTAAGAGGTTAGAAGAAAGAAATAATAATACGGTTCTTCCAAGCTACTTTACGTAAGATTGACGAAGCATTGTAAGAAATAATAGATAAGCTCGTAGAATACATGTATGCGTGATTTATTAAAAATATTAGACTGAATACGTATCTTATATTGAGTTTCAAGAATGGAAATGTTCTTAAAAAAATTATTTTTCTGGCCGATGGGTTTGGGTATCGATGCGGAAAAGGAATCTCCAAAGGGGTGGGAAAAAACTTTCCCTTTTCCGAAGAAACATTTTTGGGAGGGAAACAGGCATGGTGTGCCTTTTCACGACACCCGTGTGGCTGAACAACCTATCGGTCACCGGTGATATCTCTGGAAGGACAGAAAAAAACTATCCACTGTCGTTGTTGGAGTTGTGTTCACTGGAGGCTATTTCTTTCCCTTTTAATTTTCTCTGAGATCCTTTAGAAATGGGTGAGGATGGGTAGCGTGAAGCGCGGGAAACCTGAATCAGCAGAACGAAAATCCCTTTGAACAACTATTTAAAAAGTAAATGTAAAAGAGGACCTAACTTTCGTGAAAAGCATTTCTGTGTAGACGAAAGTAGGAAGAGATTTCGAAAAAATATTCTATCCTAGAACGATGAAGTCATTCCATTGAAATCTTCTTCTTTGATCCATCAATAGCTTCGAAATACGAAAAAGAAACATTCAGCTTGTCTAAGGTTCAGGAATTGTAAGAAATTCTTAAAGAATTCTTCTTAAGATCATCATGGGTTCCAGATTTGGGTAAAGAGAATGGGAGACGTGTTACCTTTTCAACAGCCCACACTGTTCTGAACAAAAACGCGGAATACTTTTATAGAAAAGAGAAGAATTGAAAGTGAAAGTCAAAAAACGAAATGGGATCGGCTGGGAAAAAATTTTTCAGAGCTCAGGAAAAATTATGAGATTGAAAAAAAAAAAAAAAAAAAAAAAAAACTCTTCCTTTTTCTTTATTAATTTGATGTCTTCACTCTTTTGACCTTGTAGAAAGTCAAAAAGTGAAGACATCAAATTAAAAAAAAAGGAAGCGTTATTATTATTATTATATTTTTTTTTTTTTTTCCTGACTCAGAATTTTTTTTCGGCTCAGAAATTTTACCAGCCGATCCTATTTCGTTTTTTTACTTTCACTTTCAATTCTTCTTTTATCTATAAAAGCATTCTACGTTTCTGTTCAGAACAGTGTGGGCTGTTGGAAAAGCAACACGTCAATGTTTTCCCCCCTCGACTCGATGAGTCAAACAAGACCTATCTAAAGGGTTATTAGAACGAATTCATACTTGTGTATTGAAATCACTCCAGTTTCGACTTAACATCAGTCTGTGCTGTGTATTCTGCTTGGATACATACTTTTCCCTCCTAGAAAGAGCTTTTGTGAAGGTAGGCCATCCATTCTTCACAGCTCTTAGACATTTATTTACAGCTGATTTGATCGACGAGACATCACCTTATTTTTAAGCATCCACTCTCTGGGATCTATGAAAGTTTTTATCGTTTTGTTTCTGTTGAGTCTGTGCTGTAGAGCCCCCCAAATGTCTACAAGGGTTCTTATTCTAGAACGTGTGCACTGTTTTGACGTTTCATTTCATAGCTGCGGTGATGGGTGGGTCACCTTCCTTTCAAACTGCACCGTGGAGGTAGAGATGTTAGAAAGTTTCGAGCCTACGGTGTTTAATTCATGGGTGAACCACGCTTCGTGAACAAAACAGGACCCTTCGTGGATCGTCCCTAGGAAAAAAAGCATAGAACGGAAATGGCTACTCGTGTTTTGTCTATTCGACATTATTCAAAAGAATCTCTACTCTCTTTTTGGTTCGAAGTATGTCTCTACCTGTTGTCTTAGGTGTCTAAAGAAATTAGCTTTTCAGGAAAAGAGTTGTCTTAGGTTTCTAAAGAAATTAGCTTTTCAGGAAAGGAATGTTACTTGAGAAACAGGACGAGATAGGTTGAGAGAGGTTTCAAAGAGAAAAGAGAGATGTCGTTCATTTTTATCATGTCTGAAGACATGATAAAAATGAACAAAAAGTATTTATAATATATATTATATAATATATATATTTTTTATTTTTAAAAAGTTTTTTCAAATCTCTCAGAAAATATTTTCCAGCTCATCTCAAAATGACCCTCCTACTCAGTTTCGAAAAAAGAGACTGTGTCTTACTACTCTCTAATTTTTTTCAAATTTCTAAGAAAAAAAACATTTTACAGCAACATCTCTCACCATGAGCCTGCTTCATCCTTTCCGAAAAAACGACACGTTGCTATTGTCTTCATGGGTGTTTCTCTGAGATCCTTTAAAAATGGTTTCAGAATCCACTCGACAGGATTTTTCAAAGTATTCCGAGCTTCACTTCAGAGGGCGTGCGCTGCTAAACATACCTCATTTCAGGGAAAAGAGTTCCACGAGTCGTTGGAGGAGATATCCAAAAAAATATAACGTGGTTGTGAGTCAAAATAAACGAACCCTTTTCACTTGAGGCATCACGAGATTTCAGTGACCACGAGAGGGTGGAGAAGATATCCAAAACACATCTCGTGGAGATGACTATCTCGTAAGAAAGAAAGCTAACCGTCCCACCACACCTACACAAACACACATGTTTTTTTAAAAGGATCAAGCTTTTGGAAAATCATTTAAATTTGAATAGGAAAATCATGTTTTTAAGAGAGGGTCACATCTAAAACGTAGAGTAAAACATATGAATCATGCCGGGTATAGGTAGCCCTAAAACTAGGCATTGAAATTTTTTAATAGATTCATGATCAACAGAAAATAATACAACGTCTTACTTGCAACTATTTAAAAGAATCCTTTGAACCCATACTTGAAAAAGAAATGAAGAAATATCCAGCTCGCTCGTCTAAAGTTCAGAAAGGTTAAGAGATTCTTCTTTAGAACATCTTGGATTCCCAATTAATGTAGAGAGGGAGACGTGTTGCCTTTTCAACAGCCCACAGTGTTCTGAACAGAAACTCGAAATACTTTTATAGAAAAGAGAAGAGTTGAAAGTGAAAGTCGAAAAACGAAATGAGATCGGCTGGGAAAATATTTTCAGAGCTCAGAAAAAAAATTCTGAGATGTAAAAAAAAAAAAAAAAGTCTTTTTGTTAATTTTTATCATGTCTTCTAGACATGATAAAAATTAACTCATCCCCCTTTTATCTGGGAATGTTGTCTTACCGTTTCTAAAAATAGACCAGAACCCAATCTTTTCTTGGAATTCTATTCTTTAGAAAGGATGAGTCATGGTCTATTTTTAGAAAGTGGGAGACAACATTCCCAGACAAAAAGAGAAGGGAGTTAATTTTTATCATGTCTAGAAGACATGATAAAAATTAACAAAAACATTTTTTTTTTCTGAGCTCTGAGAAATTTTTCCTAGCCGATCCCATTTCGTTTTTCGAATTTCACTTTCAACTCTTCACTTTTCTATAAAAGCATTCCACGTTTCTGTTCAGAACAGTGCGGGCTGTTGATGAGGCAACATGTCTCTCTCTACCCAAATCTGGAACCCTAGTCACGAGAGAATATGAGACTAGAAAAATAGTTTAGCTTATTGATTTAAAAAATGTCCCATGCTAGAACTCAGAATTATAATCAGAGCGGGGCTTTCCAGTATCCACTTCCAAGATTTTAGATTTGCCATGGGTGACATGTCCCCAAATTCATAAATTCTTCAATTATAGTCCCCTTCTTTGACAAATGGCTAAGAAATTCTTAAAGAATATCATGAGATTGGGTAAAGAGAGAGACGTGTTGCCTCTTCCACAGCCCACACGGATCTGAAGTGAAACGCGGAATGCTTTTATAGATAACTGGGGAATTGAAACAAAGTCAAAAGCCAATCGAAAGTAAAATCCCAACAGAATTCCACAAGAATGAGTCATAGTCTATTTTTAGAAAGAGTGAGACAACATTCCCAGACAAAAAGAGAAGGGAGTTAATTTTTATCAATAAAAATTAACAAAAAGATTTTTTTTTTTTTTTTTTTTTTTTTTTTTACATCTCAGAATTTTTTTCTGAGCTCTGAGAAATTTTTCCCAGTCGGCTTGATTCACAAAACCAGATATATTCAAATTATTTCTATAGAGGGTTCTCATCTATTTAAACCACTCGCGTTTCAGCTTTAAATCAGTCTGTGCTGTGCACTGGAGCTGAATACACGCTTCTTCCTCCTGGAAAGAGGTTTTGTGAAGGTGTGTGGAGATATTGTTTTCAGCTGTCAGACATTTTTTTCCAACAGCCGACTCGATCGTTCAAATGACACCGTGGAAGTTGGAGAGAGCTCAAGTCGATTCGGAGGACGGTAAAGCATTTGAGGGCTATTTGCCTTAAGAAATGCCTTCGTGGAGGACTTTGGAAGGGAAACTGGCTCGTATTCACGTTACACATGGGGAAAAACCACGAAAAAAACACCCATGCAGCCAGCTTGAAAGTCAGTCGTTCACGTTTTACAAAATATGAAATGGATTTTATAAAAACATATTGGGATCGTATTCAAAATTGGATCATTCTGTTGTTTTATCAGAATATGCCAGTATACGATTGAACAATTCTATTGAATCACATGATCTTGCCTTCTTGAAAGTCATTTGTTAACGTTTCACAAAATATATATCAGTATAAGATGGAACCATCGTGATCCGTTATCCTGACTGATGGAGTCAGCTGTGGATCACAAGACCTTGCCTTTTTTGAAAAGGATTTGTTAAAGTTTCACAAAATATACAAAATATATATCAGTATACGATTGAAAAAAATCATGATCCGTTATTCTGACTGATGGAGTCAGCTGTGGATCACAGGATCTTGCCTTGTTGAAAACAATTTGTTAAACTTCCACAAAATATATCAGTATACAATGGAACTATCGTGATCCGTTAATTCTGACAAGTCTAGTCAGCTGTGGATCACGAGATCTTGCCTTCTTGAAAGTCATTTGTTAAAGAAGTTTCACAAAATATATCAGTATACAATGGAATAATCGTGATCCGTTAATCCTGACTGATTGAGTCAGCTCTGGATCACGAGATCCTGCCTTCTTAAAAGTCATTTGTTAAAGAAGTTTCACAAAATATATCAGTATACAATGGAACAATCGTGATCCGTTAATCCTGACTGATTGAGTCAGTTGTGGATCACGAGATCTTGCCTTCTTGAAAGTAATTTGTTAAAATTTCACAAAATATATCAATATACGAGGGAACAGTCGTGATCCGATTATACTGACTGCTCTAGCCAGCTGTGGATCACGAGATCTTGCCTTCTTGAAAAGGATTTGTTAAAGTTTCACAAAATATATCAGTATACGATTGATAAAATCGTGATCCGTTAATCCTGACTAGTCTAGCCAGCTGTGGATCACGAGATCTTGCCTTGTTAAAGTTTCACAAAATATATCAGTATACGATGGGACAATCGTGATCCATTGATCCTGACTGCTCTAACCAGCTATGGATCACGAGATCTTGCCCTGTTGAAAGGGATTTGTTAAATTTTCACAAAATATATCAGTATACGATTGATAAAATCGTGATCCGTGAATCCTGACTAGTCTAGCCAGCTGTGGATCACGAGATCTTGGCTTCTTGAAAGGAATTTGTTAAAGTTTCACAAAATATATCAGTATATGATGGAACAATCGTGATCCGATTACACTGATGTGTCTAGCCAGCTGTGGATCACGAGATCTTGGCTTCTTGAAAGGAATTTGTTAAAGTTTCACAAAATATATCAGTATAGGATGGAACAATCGTGATCCGATTACACTGACGTGTCTAGCCAGCTGTGGATCACATGATCTTACCTTGTTGAAAAGGATTTGTTAAAGTTTCACAAAATATATCAGTATACGAAATAATAGTATGTTTTCTATAAAAACAGCTATTGAGTAAAACATTTCTAGCCTTGAAAAACAAAAACAGTAGCAGGGGGGAAAATATTACCCTACCTCAAAGTATTGAAAGGAAATAAGAATACATTTCTATAAAATGGGTGAGTCAATAAATATTTGTAGTCTATGAAATACAAAAGAGTAAGAAAAAAATGTTCACATACCTTCACAGAAGCTCTTCCCAGGAGAGTGAGAAGCGTGTATCCACGTTGAGTGCACAGCACAGACTGAACTGAAACTGAAACGCGAGTGGTTTAAATACATTAACGAGTTGCTTCTAGAAACCGACTGGGAAAAATTCTCAGAGCTCTGGAAAAGTTTAAAAAAAAAAAAAAAAAAAAAACTTTCCTTTTTTTCTTAATTTGATGTCTTCACTTTTTTACTTTTTACAAGGTCAAAAGAATGAAGACATCAAATTAAGAAAGAAATAGGAAGTGTTTTTTTTTTTTTTTTTAATCTTTTTTTTTTTTTTTGAGCTTTGAAAATTTTCTTCCGAGTCATTAACATTTCGTTCTTGGACTTTCAGTTTCAATTCTTGGACCCATGATGTTCTTTTCTTGATGTTCTTGTAGTATATTCCTATACAAATTCACCCCTTTTCCCCAAAAAAGATATCTTTTTTTTATTTTTTTTACCTTCCAATTAGTATAGCTATATACTGAAAACAGGCATTAAAGTCAGTTTGTAGTATATTCCTATACAAATTGACTTAATTTCCCAGCAAAAAGATGTCTTTTTTATTTTTTTACCTTCCAATTTGTATAACTATATGCTGAAAACAGGCTTTAAAGTCCGTTTGTAGTATATTCCTATACAAATTCACTGCCTTCCCCCCCGAAAAAAAAGATGTCTTTTTTTTATTTTTTTTTACCTTCCAATTTGTAGAGCTATATACTGAAAACAGGCCTTAAATTCCGTTTGTAGTATATTCCTATACAAATTTACTCCCTTTCCCCCAAAAAGATGTCTTTTTTTTTATTTTACCTTCAAATTTGTATAGCTACATACTGAGAACAGGCGTTCAAGTCCGTTTGTAGTATATTGGTATACATGGTCTATTTTTAGAAAGGGTGAGACAACATTCCCAGACAAAAGGGGGTAGAGTTAATTTTTATCATGTCTAGAAGACATGATAAAAATTAACAAAAAGATTTTTTTTTTTTTTTTCATCTCAGAATTTTTTTCTGAGCTCTGAGAATTTTTTTCCCAGTCGACAGCCAACAGAAATGTTTCCAGCCAACGCGATTTACTTTCACTTTCAACTCTTTTCTATATAAGTATTCCACGTTTTCTGTTCAGAACCGTGCGGGCTGTCCAAGGTGCAACATGCTCTTTTTCTCTCTCTCTACCTCCTCTAGACCTAGGATGTTCTTTCTCAAGAAGAGGAATTCTTTTAGTCAATCGCGAGGGAGGAAGAGGGATTTCATCCTGTGCGTCTTTGAGAAACAACACACAGAAATAGAATTGAATACCCACGAGCCTCCTTCACGGAACTCTGTAAGGGAAGCTGGGTGCACTGGATGCTGGAAAGCCACTCCTTTCGTGATTTGTGAGTCGGTAAAAAGGGATTGAATGTGATATCCCTTCCGACAACACCATAGACGAGCGGTCCAATAGTTCCATGAGGAAATATCGCTTTAATCTTTTCAGCAACATTATTGAGGATACTTTTCTTGTAAAAAAGAAAAAAAGGTATTGTTTTCTTTCATCTAGGGAAACAATCATACCTTGGATGTTTAGAAGAAGATCCGTTTAAGTAAAAGAGATTAGCCTCATCGCTCAACATCATCATGGGTTCTCAATCTTATCCCAACAGCCCTGTGATCATTGTTTTTTCAAACGTCAGGCCAAAGTATTCCTTTTAAAACATTTTCTGTTCTTCCTGGGTGGGGGATTACGTACCGAGAATGTATTTTCCACAAACCCCACGGATTAGAACAGAAATATATTATAATCATCACGCCATCGTGGTTTTCGAAAGCCAAAACAATTCCTCATGAAACAACATCTTTTCTTCCTGGTTGTGGGATGAGGTAGAGATGTTGCATCGTCAACAACCCACACTGAACTGAAGAGAAATGTGGAATGTTTTTATAGATATAAGAAATTAACTGAAAGTGAAAGTAAAAATGAAATTGTGTTGGCTGGAAATATTTCTTGGCTGTCGAATGGGAAAAATATTTCCAAAGCTTAAAAAAAAAAAAAAAAAAAAAAAACTCTTCCTTTTTTTCTATTAAATTGATGTCTTCACTTTGTTTACTTTGGAATGGAGAAACCCAAAGACCATGACTCATCCTTTCTAAAACATATAATTCCTAGAATGAGTCATGGTCTATTTTTAGAAACAGTGAGACAACATTCCCACACAAAAGGGGGGTAGGGTTAATTTTTATCATGTTTAGAAGACATGATAAAAACTAACAAAAAGTTTTTTTTTTTTTTTTTTTTTTTTTTTTTTTTTTTTCATCTCAGAATTTTTTTCTGAGCTCTGAGAATTTTTTTCCCAGTCGACAGCCAACAGAAATGTTTCCAGCCAACGCGATTTACTTTCACTTTCAACTCTTTTCTATATAAGTATTCCACGTTTTCTGTTCAGAACCGTGCGGGCTGTCCAAGGTGCAACATGCTCTTTTTCTCTCTCTACCTCATCTGGACCCAGGACCACTCTTCTAGAAAGAGCTTCTGTGAACACAAGCTTTTTTCCAATTTTTGACGTCTCACAGAATAGAAATCATTTCTCCGTTTAGGGGAAAATGTTTCCCATTTAAAAAGCTAGGACCCCTCGTTTGGATTTCATCAGCAACCGTTTATCAGGGTCTAGCGAAATTGGATGATCCATCCATGGATCATCCAATTTCCCATCCGTGGTTTTTATGCATCAAGATTTCAACATAGTTTAAGAAAAATCCTTCAATCCTACACTCACGTTTGTGAAAATTGCAACACCATGAAGGACTTACGCGAGTGAGCTGAAATTTTCAGGAAATGCAAAGTAGCGCATGATATGCAAATGATTAGAATTGCAAATCCGTAGCGCATGCGTATGCTGAGCAGCGCCCTCTGAACGGCTGATGGATCCGAATAAATAGACGGCTGTAGCGAGGCGTGTATGGTTATCGGTGGTTATCTGCTAGTGGTAAACGTTAACTCAATCTGTACTTATGCCTCGTCGACGAAAGAGAGCGAGATTTGAACATTTTACAGAGTTTGAACGAGGGAGAATCATCGGCCTTCGTGAAGCTGGATTGTCGTATCGTGCAGTAGCCTCTCGTGTGCAGCGTAACAGCAGCACAGTGATGCGCGTTTGGAAGCAGTGGACAGACGAGTGTCGGACAAGTCGGAAATCCGGGAGTGGACCCCGAAATGTGACGTCAGCTCGCGATGATAGACACCTGGTCCGCATGGCGCGGACGGACCGTACAGCTTCCTCTAGACAATTGGCAGCACTGTGGTCAATAGCTACAGGTGTTTCATTGTGTGCTTCATCAATTCGTAGACGTCTGCTGCAGTGTGGACTGCGCGCACGGACTCCTTTATACAGGATCCCCCTAACGCACGACCATCGCCGCCTGCGGCTACAATGGGCCAATCAGCATAGAGACTGGCGTGCTGATTGGCAGCATGTCGTGTTTTCTGACGAATCCCGCTTTAATTTGTGGTACCATGATGGCCGCATTCGTGTCAGACGCTATGCCGGTGAACGCCACCTTCCGGAGTGCATTATCGAACGCCACAGTGGACGAACACCCGGAGTTATGGTCTGGGGCGCCATAGCATATCATAGACGATCTTAATTGCTACGAATTGTGGGCAATCTGAACAGCAACCGGTATATCCGTGAAGTTCTACAGCCCGAAGCTGTTCCCTTCCTTCAAAGCTTGCCAGGCGCTGTATTTCAACAGGACAATGCCCGCCCTCATACTGCTCGGATTGTTAAATCCTTCTTTGCAGCGCAGCAGGTATAGCTTCTTCCTTGGCCTGCGTGTTCCCCGGATATGTCGCCAATTGAACATGTGTGGGATGTCATTGGTCGGCGTCTTGCTCGTGATCCTCGTCCTGTTGCGTCTGCAGACGAACTTTGGGTACGCGTAGAAACGATATGGAATGCTCTTCCTCAGTCAGACATTCAAACTTTGTTTGACTCCATGCCACGTCGTGTAGCAGCACTTATTGCGGCGCGTGGTGGCCACACAAAATACTGATTCTGATCTCTTGTTCTTGTTTGTTTGCTTTGAACATTTAATCATTTATTTGTACCACTACCACTCAACTGTGTATTAAATTGCATTCAATTATGACGATTCCTTCTTGGTGTTGCAATTTTCACAAACGTGAGTGTATTTGAAAGGAGATGACATTTTTCCATGACGGACATTGAAAGACATTTTCCTATGACGAAATCTCTCTATCCCACACCTTTTTCTAAAGTGAAGTTAAAGAGATTTTTCATACCGGGTTTTCAATTTTCGCCTCAAATCATACCGTTGCCGACGTGTGACACACAAACCGTGACATAAATTTCAGTTTTCATGACAGCTAACAGTCTTGAGGTTTAAACAAATGTATGAAACAATTTATTTTTAATCCATTTCAGCGATTGAGTGGGCTGGGAAAAAAAAGGCCCTTTCCATGACAGCTAACACGCTTGAGCTTTAAAAATGTATGAAACAATTTATTTTAAATCCATTTCATCCATGACAGCTAACACGCTTGAGCTTTAAAAATGTATGAAACAATTTATTTTAAATCCATTTCAGCGATTGAGTGGGCTGCGGAAAGAAAAAGCTCTTTCCATGATACCTAACACTCTTGAGCTTTAAAAATGTATGAAAGAATTTATTTTTAATCCATTTCAGCGATTGAGGGGGCTGGGAAACATTTTCTTAGAGCTCAGGAAAAAACAAGGCTCTTTCCATGACACCTAACACTCTTGAGCTTTAAAAATGTACGAAACAATTTATTTTAAATCCATTTCAGCGATTGAGTGGGCTCGGAAAATTTTCTTAGAGCTCAGGGAATGTGTGTCCAGGTTGAATGCACAGCACACACGGATGGGTAGTCGAAACTCGAGTAGCTTAAATAAATATACGAAATTTGGCTCATCGAGTGGACTAGGAAAAATTCTCAGAGCTCTGGAAATAATTCTGAGTTCAAGCATGGGACATGAGACCAGAAATGTATTACAATCATCATGTCATCATTGTTTTCGAAAGCCAAAAGAATTCCTCATGAAAGAACATCTTTTTTTCCTGGTTGTGG
This sequence comes from Stegodyphus dumicola, assembly GCF_044657685.1. Taxonomy (NCBI): domain Eukaryota; kingdom Metazoa; phylum Arthropoda; class Arachnida; order Araneae; family Eresidae; genus Stegodyphus; species Stegodyphus dumicola. The sequence goes on from NC_140770.1 coordinate 32,365,014, forward strand.
GATGGAGTAGAGTTGCTGCATCTTGAACAACCCACACTGATCTGAACAGAAATATGAAATGTCTTTATAGATATAAGAAATGAATTGAAAGTGAAAGTAAAAATGAAATTGTATTGGCTGGAAATATTTCTTGGCTGTTGAATGGGAAAAATATTTTCAGAGCTGAAAAAAAAAAAAAAAAAAACTCTTCCTTTTTTTCTTATAAATTGATGTCTTCACTTTGTTTACTTTGGAATGGAGAAACCCAAAGACCATGACTCATCCTTTCTAAAACATATAATTCCTAGAACGAGTCATGGTCTATTTTTAGAAACAGTGAGACAACATTCCCACACAAAAAGGGGGTAGGGTTAATTTTTATCATGTCTAGAAGACATGATAAAAATTAACAAAAAGTTTTTTTTTTAAATCTCAGAATTTTTTTCTGAGCTCTAAAAATTTTTTCCCAGTCGGCAACCAAGTCAAAATTTTCCAGCCAAGACGATTTGGGTTTTACTTTCACTTTCAACGCTTTTCTATAAAAGTATTCCACGTTTTCTATTCAGAACCGCGCGGGCTGTCCAAGGTGCAACATGCTTTTTCTCTTTCTCTATCTCATCTGGACCGAGGACCACTCTTCTATAAAGAGCTTCTGTGAACACAAGTTTCTTTCCACATTTTAATGTCTCACAGAATAGAAATCATTCTTCTGTTTAGGGGAAAATGTTTCCCTTTTGAAAAGCTACGGCCCCTCGTTTCGATTTCATCAGCAACCATTTATCAGGTTCTAGCGAAATTGGATGATCCATCCATGAATCAGAATTTCCCATCCGTGGTTTGGATGCATCAAGATTTCAACATGGTTTAAGAAAAATCCTTCAATCCTATTTGAAAGGAGATGTCATGATATTGAATGACATTTTTCCATGACGGACATTGAAAGACATTTTCCATGATATTGAAAGACATTTTCCCATGACGGAATCTCTCTATCCCACACCTTCTTCTAAAGTGAAGTTAAAGAGATTTTTCATACCGGGTTTTCAATTTTCACCTCAAATCATACCGTTCACGACGTGTGAGACACACACCATGACATAAATTTCAGTTTCCATGACAGCTAACACTCTTGAGGTTTAAACAAATGTATGAAAGAATTTATTTTTGATCCCTTTCAGCGATTGAGTGGGCTGGGAAAAAATGGCTCTTTCCATGACAACTACACGCTTGAGCTTTAAAAATGTATGAAAGAATTTATTTTTAATCCATTTCAGCGATTGAGTGGGCTGGGGAAAACAGGCCTTTTCCATGACACCTAACACGCTTGAGCTTTAAAAATGTATGAAAGAATTTGTTTTTAATCCATTTCAGCGATTGAGTACGCTGGGAAACATTTTCTTAGAGCTCAGGGGAAAAAAAGGCTCTTTCCATGACAGCTAACACTCTTGAGGTTTAAAAATGTATGAAAGAATTTGTTTTTAATCCGTTTCAGCGATTGAGTGGGCTGGGAAACATTTTCCTAGAGCTCAGGGGAAAAAAAGGCTCTTTCCATGACAGCTAACACACTTGAGCTTTAAAAATGTATGAAACAATTTATTTTTAATCCATTTCAGCGATTGAGTGGGCTGGGAAACATTTTCTTAGAGCTCAGGGAATGTGTGTCCAGGTTGAATGCACAGCACACATGGATGGGAAGTCGAAACTCGAGTGGCTTAAATAAATATACGAAATTTGGATCATAAAGTGGACTAGGAAAAATTCTCAGAGCTCTGGAAATAATTCTGAGTTCAAGCATCGGACTTGAGAACAGAAATATATTACAATCATCATGTCATCGTTGTTTTCGAAAGCCAAAAGAATTCCTCATGAAAGAACATCTTTTTTTCCTGGTTGTGGGATGGAGTAGAGTTGCTGCATCTTGAACAACCCACACTGATCTGAACAGAAATATGAAATGTCTTTATAGATATAAGAAATGAATTGAAAGTGAAAGTAAAAATGAAATTGTATTGGCTGGAAATATTTCTTGGCTGTTGAATGGGAAAAATATTTTCAGAGCTGAAAAAAAAAAAAAAAAAAAACTCTTCCTTTTTTTCTTATAAATTGATGTCTTCACTTTGTTTACTTTGGAATGGAGAAACCCAAAGACCATGACTCATCCTTTCTAAAACATATAATTCCTAGAACGAGTCATGGTCTATTTTTAGAAACAGTGAGACAACATTCCCACACAAAAAGGGGGTAGGGTTAATTTTTATCATGTCTAGAAGACATGATAAAAATTAACAAAAAGTTTTTTTTTAAATCTCAGAATTTTTTTCTGAGCTCTAAAAATTTTTTCCCAGTCGGCAACCAAGTGAAAAATTTTCAATCGGCTTTTACTTTCACTTTCAACTCTTTTCTATAAAAGCATTCCACGTTTTCTGTTCAGAAGCGTGCGGGCTCTCCATAGTGCAACATGCTTTTTCTCTCTCTACCTCATCTGCATCTAGGATGTTTTTCCTTCTTCAAGAAGTGGAATTCTTTGGGAATACCTTACAATTTCACGAGCTAGCTGTTTCTTATATTTCGAGGAGATTTCAATGAAATTGTTTATAGATGTCACCTATTGCAGATGGGGAAATAGTCTATACTGGATCGCTGGAGACATCTCACCCAGATAGGTCACGCTATATTTTTTCCCACACCTAAATAAACTGGACATGAGCCATCCTTTTGTTTTCTCATCCAACAAAGATAGACACTGCAGACCGTTTTGGGTTTTCACTCTTCGCGAACCGAGACGAGCCGCAGCCACACTTTGCGTTTTCTAAGAGCGCAATAATGGATCACGTGAGCAGCCATTTTGTTTCCCATCTCAGCCAGATAGGTCATGTTGTATTTTGTTTCATGCACCTAGCCAATTTTGGACATGAGCCATCCTTTTGTTTTTTTTTCTATCGAACCAAGATGGACTCTGGAGACAATTTTGTTTCTCAACGGAAAAGTAAATTTTCTGAATGGGTACCGGTGTTCGAATACTTTTGTGACCGACTGTCTGATTATACTGTTACAACCACGAAATCTCGAAATGTATGGGTTTTACAGTTGACTACGGTAAGACGCAGGGAGACCTGTCATCCCTAGCTCCTCCTAGGAATTCTGAAGATACTATTACAACCCCAAAATCTCAAAAATGATAGGCTTTACAATTGACATCGAGTCCCGAAACCAATCGAGCTGACCCTAGAGAGATTGGAAAGCAAGATGGATTCGATGGGAGGGAGATTATTCTTCTTTCGGGATGGAAACAATATTCGTACTACTTTTCTTTCATGAGGGAAAGGGGCATCCAATCCCACAACCTGTCGAGTGGACACTAGAGAGGTTGAAAAGGCAGACAGATTCGACTGGGGTCGGTTTCGGGTTAAAAAGAAGAGCCGTTCCTCTTTTCTTCCAACATAGAAAAGGGTATCTAGTCTCACAACCTACAAACGCATCTTCTTTCAAAAAGTTAGAAAGGATTTAAAAATAGGTTGGAATCTATTTTCTTCTTCAAAATTCGGAAAAACAACAACATACGCTTGGGTTCCAAAAATAGTTAAAGAAGGTTAAATGAACAGCCCGTCTAAAGTGAAATTCCGAAGAGAATAAATGGGTAAGGACTCATCCATCGAGTCGGCTGGGCAATGATTTTCTTAGAAATTGAAACGGTCCACAAATAAACAACGTGGTAAACAATATCAACAAAATGGTAAAGCAAATCTATTGAGCTGGTCTCTCAAATCTCACCCCGCAAAATATTTTAAACGTTAACAAATCAACAACATAGTAAATACCATCAATAGAATAGGATAACATCAGCTAGAAGGGAAAAAACCTGTCAGAGAAGCAAAAACACAAAAGAGTGGAAGAAAAAATGTTAACATACCTTCACAGAAGCTTTTCCAGGAGAGAGAGAAGCGTGTATCCACGTTGAGTGCCCCGCACAGAGTGATTGGAAGTTGAAACACGAGTGGTTTAAATAACTAAGTGAGAGTTCTCTCTAGAAACAATTTGGAAGTCTTGTTTTGATCATCGAGTGGACTGGGAAAAAATTCTCAGAGCTCAGAAAAAAATTCTGAGATGTAAAAAAAAAAAAAAAAAAAAAAAAAAAACTTCTTGTTAATTTTTATTGTCTTCTAGACATGATAAAAATTAACTACCCTCTTTTGTCTGGGAATGTTGTCTCCCACTTTCTAAAAATGGACCATGACTCATCCTTTCTTAAGAATACAATTCCAAGAAAACAATGGGTTGGGATCTATTTTTAGAAACGGTGAGACAACATTCCCAGACAAAAAAGGGGGTAGTTAATTTTTATCATGTCTAGAAGACATGATAAAAATTAACAAAAAGGTTTTTTTTTTTTTCTGAGCTCTGAGAATTTTTTCCCAGTCCACTCGATGATCAAAACAAGACTTCCAAATTGTTTCTAGAAAGAACTCTCACTTAGCTATTTAAACCACTCCAGTTTCAGCTTCAGATCAGTCTGTGCTGGGTAGTTTGCCTGGATATAGGCTTTTGGATACAAGAATGGTTTTTCTCAACTCGCAGAAATTTGTTTCCAGCCGACTCGTTTTCACTTTCCCATTCAACTCGTCTCTGATCTATAAAAACATTCCGAGTTTCAGTTCAGTTCGGAACGGGCTGTTGGACACGCAATACAACAAGATGCTTCTCCTCCAGACCTGGAAAATACTTCCCTATTAGGAAGATAGAGATACGTAAAAGATTTCAAAAGATATTCTTTAAAGTGATATTGGAAAAAGGAGAACGTTATCATCAACAATTTTGTTTTGCTATTGAAATGGGAGAAAGAAAAATCACTTCTAAACATGCAAGGAGTTTATATGGAGAAGGCTAAATGTTTCCAGCCGACGTGTGTCACTACTAGTTTTTTTTCAAAAAAAAAAAAAAAAAACAGTGGATTCATTGTTATCGATAGAAGTATTTAGATTTCCAATCTACAGTTCAAGGTGAAATATAATATCCGGAATCTCTTCCACTTAAAGAAGATAACATATTCTATCCTTTTCAAATCTTCAAATTGAAAAGGGTTAAGTTTATGTCTTTCATTCATACTGTCCAGCTTTACTGTTTATTTGTCATTACATTAGTGATTTGTTTGACCATTTACATGATTTATCAAACACAACAAGCTAGATATTAGGAAAAATTATGTTTTTTTTCCTCCCTTCATGATATTCATTTTTCAAACATATATATTATTGATAAAGTTATTTCTTTTTCAATATCGTCAGATCCTGACACCCATTCAAAAAATCATTAATAATAATTTAATATCATTAATAAAATTTTGAAATCCTTTAGTATAAATCTTTTTTATCAATTTATAGTGAAATAAAAAGGATCCTAAAGTCCTAACCCTTCTATCATTATCCCATTACTTGATCAAGGTGCCTTGAGCGAGAAATGGGGTAATATGAAGGGGGTTAGGTTTTTATTCTCTTTTCTATTTTACGGTTAAAGGATATTCAAAAGGTTTATAGAAGCCCTATATTTTTTTAATCAATTTAATTTTTAGGTACCAAAAAGGACTAGATTAAAAAAAAATATAAGAGGGAATCAAAAATAACATAGATAATAATGAATAATGAAGGGTTCGAATCAAGATGAATAATGAGGAATCCACAATTTTATCTGAAAGGAAAAGGAAAAGGAAGGCCTACATGAAACATTATTGGTCATTGGAAAGAGTAAAAGAAGCAAATCGATGGAGATTACGAGAAAGGAGAAGAGATCCAAATGTTCGATTCAAAGAGAGGGAATACCAACGAATGAGACGGTGGAAATGTTGGGAAAACTCTCTTCCTAAACATAGACACAAGCATGACAGTACAGTATTCATACCAAATCCGACAATGGAGGAATGTCAAATTATTATTAAACGTATGAATATTTCGGAAGCAACAAGAACTAACTATGAATTTTATTTTAATGAATTCTATGACTGGTATCGAAAACATGGTGATGGCATTAAATATCATTATAAGAGAGCATTAGAGGAATATGAAAAGTATCTGACTGAAGTAAAGAAGAAATCGCGCAATCAAGTGAAGAATAAACTCTGGTTTTTGTATCGCTTGTTAAGTGAGAAATGGGAACATCCAAAACAAACCAATATTAAAAGATGTCAAGGTCCTCTGCTTACATTAGATGACCTCAAAAAACTTAGAAAAATAGTTATAGATCGCTATGAATATGAAGAGATGGCTTTATTTATTCTTGTCATTCTTGAAACTGACTTAAAAGCAACTGAAATTTTAAAACTTCTGAACGAAACAGATCTTCGACGACATTATGCAGAAAAGAAATTGGCTTCGTCCAATATATGGGATCAACGTAATCGATTTTTGTATGAATTTCTTGCTTGGGTTATTCCGGCCCCCTTTTCCCTCGAAGATTAGATAGTTGCTCGAGAAGGTTAAAACGATTCTTTCGAAAGTATTTCCCGTATCGATCTTTTAATCCTTCCTATACCATCATTAACCGTTCTATGAAAATTACAAAGTATCGTAAACATATACGAGAAGAAGCTAAAAAGGAGATGGAATCAATAATAACGTAACAGCTTATTCTTTTACGTATCTCTATCTTCCTAATAGGGAAGTATTTTCCAGGTCTGGAGGAGAAGCATCTTGTTGTATTGCGTGTCCAACAGCCCGTTCCGAACTGAACTGAAACTCGGAATGTTTTTATAGATCAGAGACGAGTTGAATGGGAAAGTGAAAACGAGTCGGCTGGAAACAAATTTCTGCGAGTTGAGAAAAACCATTCTTGTATCCAAAAGCCTATATCCAGGTGAACTACCCAGCACAGACTGATCTGAAGCTGAAACTGGAGTGGTTTAAATAGCTAAGTGAGAGTTCTTTCTAGAAACAATTTCGAAGACTTGTTTTGATCATCGAGTGGACTGGGAAAAAATTCTCAGAGCTCAGAAAAAAAAAAAACCTTTTTGTTAATTTTTATCATGTCTTCTAGACATGATAAAAATTAACTACCCCCTTTTTTGTCTGGGAATGTTGTCTCACCGTTTCTAAAAATAGATCCCAACCCATTCTTTTCTTGGTATTGTATTCTTAAGAAAGGATGAGTCATGGTCTATTTTTAGAAAGTGGGAGACAACATTCCCAGACAAAAGAGGGTAGTTAATTTTTATCATGTCTAGAAGACATAATAAAAATTAACAAAAAGTTTTTTTTTTTTTTTTTTTTTTTTTTTTTTTTTTTTTTTTTTACATCTCAGAATTTTTTTCTGAGCTCTGAGAATTTTTTCCCAGTCCACTCGATGATCAAAACAAGACTTCCAAATTGTTTCTAGAAAGAACTCTCACTTAGCTATTTAAACCACTCGTGTTTCAGCTTCCAATCACTCTGTGCGGGGCACTCAACGTGGATACACGCTTCTCTCTGTCCTGGAAAAAGCTTCTGTGAAGGTATGTTAACATTTTTTCTTCCACTCTTTTGTGTTTTTGCTTCTCTGACAGGTTTTTCCCCTTCTAGCCGATGTTATTATCCTATTCTATTGATGGTATTTACTATGTTGTTGACTTGTTTACGTTTAAAATATTTTGCGGGGTGAGATTTGAGAGACCAGCTCAATAGATTTGCTTTACCATTTTGTTGATATTGTTTACCACGTTGTTTATTTGTGGACCGTTTCAATTTCTAAGAAAATCATTGCCCAGCCGACTCGATGGATGAGTCCTTACCCATTTATTCTCTTCGGAATTTCACTTTAGACGGGCTGTTCATTTAACCTTCTTTAACTATTTTTGGAACCCAAGCGTATGTTGTTGTTTTTCCGAATTTTGAAGAAGAAAATAGTTTCCAACCTATTTTAAAATCCTTTCTAACTTTTTGAAAGAAGATGCGTTTGTAGGTTGTGAGACTAGATACCCTTTTCTATGTTGGAAGAAAAGCGGAACGGTTCTTCGTTTTAACCCGAACCGACCCCAGTCGAATCTGTCTGCCTTTTCAACCTCTCTAGGGTCCACTCGACAGGTTGTGGGATTGGATGCCCCTTTCCCTCTTGAAAGAAAAGTAGTACGAATATTGTTTCCATCCCGAAAGAAGAATAATCTCCCTCCCATCGAATCCATCTCCCTTTCCAATCTCTCTAGGGTCAGCTCGATTGGTTTCGGGACTCGATGTCAATTGTAAAGCCTATCATTTTTGAGATTTTGGGGTTGTAATAGTATCTTCAGAATTCCTAGGAGGAGCTAGGGATGACAGGTCTCCCTGCGTCTTACCGTAGTCAACTGTAAAACCCATACATTTCGAGATTTCGTGGTTGTAACAGTATAATCAGACAGTCGGTCACAAAAGTATTCGAACACCGGTACCCATTCAGAAAATTTACTTTTCCGTTAAGAAACAAAATTGTCTCCAGAGTCCATCTTGGTTCGATAGAAAAAAAAACAAAAGGATGGCTCATGTCCAAAATTGGCTAGGTGCATGAAACAAAATACAACATGACCTATCTGGGTGAGATGGGAAACAAAATGGCTGCTCACGTGATCCATTATTGCGCTCAGAGAAAACGCAAAGTGTGGCTGCGGCTCGTCTCGGTTCGCGAAGAGTGAAAACCCAAAACGGTCTGCAGTGTCTATCTTTGTTGGATGAGAAAACAAAAGGATGGCTCATGTCCACTTTATTTAGGTGTGGGAAAAAATATAACGTGACCTATCTGGATGAGATGTCTCCAGCGATCCAGTATAGACTTTTCCCCATCTGCAATAGGTGACATCTATAAACAATTTCATTGAAATCTCCTCGAAATATAAGAAACAGCTAGCTCGTGAAATTGTAAGGTATTCCCAAAGAATTCCACTTCTTGAAGAAGGAAAAACATCCTAGATGCAGATGAGGTAGAGAGAGAAAAAGCACGTTGCACTATGGAGAGCCCGCACGCTTCTGAACAGAAAACGTGGAATGCTTTTATAGAAAAGAGTTGAAAGTGAAAGTAAAAGCCGATTGAAAATTTTTCACTTGGTTGCCGACTGGGAAAAAATTTTTAGAGGTCAGAAAAAATTCTGAGATTTAAAAAAAAAACTTTTTGTTAATTTTTATCATGTCTTCTAGACATGATAAAAATTAACCCTACCCCCTTTTTGTGTGGGAATGTTGTCTCACTGTTTCTAAAAATAGACCATGACTCGTTCTAGGAATTATATGTTTTAGAAAGGATGAGTCATGGTCTTTGGGTTTCTCCATTCCAAAGTAAACAAAGTGAAGACATCAATTTATAAGAAAAAAAGGAAGAGTTTTTTTTTTTTTTTTTTCAGCTCTGAAAATATTTTTCCCATTCAACAGCCAAGAAATATTTCCAGCCAATACAATTTCATTTTTACTTTCACTTTCAATTCATTTCTTATATCTATAAAGACATTTCATATTTCTGTTCAGATCAGTGTGGGTTGTTCAAGATGCAGCAACTCTACTCCATCCCACAACCAGGAAAAAAAGATGTTCTTTCATGAGGAATTCTTTTGGCTTTGGAAAACAACGATGACATGATGATTGTAATATATTTCTGTTCTCAAGTCCGATGCTTGAACTCAGAATTATTTCCAGAGCTCTGAGAATTTTTCCTAGTCCACTTGATGATCCAAATTTCGTATATTTATTTAAGCCACTCGAGTTTCGACTTCCCATCCGTGTCTGCTGTGCATTCAACCTGGACACACATTCCCTGAGCTCTAAGAAAATGTTTCCCAGCCCACTCAATCGCTGAAATGGATTAAAAATAAATTGTTTCATACATTTTTAAAGCTCAAGTGTGTTAGCTGTCATGGAAAGAGCCTTTTTTTCCCCTGAGCTCTAGGAAAATGTTTCCCAGCCCACTCAATCGCTGAAACGGATTAAAAACAAATTCTTTCATACATTTTTAAACCTCAAGAGTGTTAGCTGTCATGGAAAGAGCCTTTTTTCCCCTGAGCTCTAAGAAAATGTTTCCCAGCGTACTCAATCGCTGAAATGGATTAAAAACAAATTCTTTCATACATTTTTAAAGCTCAAGCGTGTTAGGTGTCATGGAAAAGGCCTGTTTTCCCCAGCCCACTCAATCGCTGAAATGGATTAAAAATAAATTCTTTCATACATTTTTAAAGCTCAAGCGTGTAGTTGTCATGGAAAGAGCCATTTTTTCCCAGCCCACTCAATCGCTGAAAGGGATCAAAAATAAATTCTTTCATACATTTGTTTAAACCTCAAGGGTGTTAGCTGTCATGGAAACTGAAATTTATGTCATGGTGTGTGTCTCACACGTCGTGAACGGTATGATTTGAGGTGAAAATTGAAAACCCGGTATGAAAAATCTCTTTAACTTCACTTTAGAAGAAGGTGTGGGATAGAGAGATTCCGTCATGGGAAAATGTCTTTCAATGTCCGTCATGGGAAAATGTCTTTCAATATCATGTCATCTCCTTTCAAATAGGATTGAAGGATTTTTCTTAAACCATGTTGAAATCTTGATGCATCCAAACCACGGATGGGAAATTCTGATTCATGGATGGATCATCCAATTTCGCTAGAACCTGATAAATGGTTGCTGATGAAATCGAAACGAGGGGCCGTAGCTTTTCAAAAGGGAAACATTTTCCCCTAAACAGAAGAATGATTTCTATTCTGTGAGACATTAAAATGTGGAAAGAAACTTGTGTTCACAGAAGCTCTTTATAGAAGAGTGGTCCTGGGTCCAGATGAGATAGAGAAAGAGAAAAAGCATGTTGCACCTTGGACAGCCCGCGCGGTTCTGAATAGAAAACGTGGAATACTTTTATAGAAAAGCGTTGAAAGTGAAAGTAAAACCCAAATCGTCTTGGCTGGAAAATTTTGACTTGGTTGCCGACTGGGAAAAAATTTTTAGAGCTCAGAAAAAAATTCTGAGATTTAAAAAAAAAAACTTTTTGTTAATTTTTATCATGTCTTCTAGACATGATAAAAATTAACCCTACCCCCTTTTTGTGTGGGAATGTTGTCTCACTGTTTCTAAAAATAGACCATGACTCGTTCTAGGAATTATATGTTTTAGAAAGGATGAGTCATGGTCTTTGGGTTTCTCCATTCCAAAGTAAACAAAGTGAAGACATCAATTTATAAGAAAAAAAGGAAGAGGTTTTTTTTTTTTTTTCAGCTCTGAAAATATTTTTCCCATTCAACAGCCAAGAAATATTTCCAGCCAATACAATTTCATTTTTACTTTTACTTTCAATTCATTTCTTATATCTATAAAGACATTTCATATTTCTGTTCAGATCAGTGTGGGTTGTTCAAGATGCAGCAACTCTACTCCATCCCACAACCAGGAAAAAAAGATGTTCTTTCATGAGGAATTCTTTTGGCTTTCGAAAACAATGATGACATGATGATTGTAATACATTTCTGTTCTCATGTTCCATGCTTGAACTCAGAATTATTTCCAGAGCTCTGAGAATTTTTCCTAGTCCACTCGATGAGCCAAATTTCGTATATTTATTTAAGCTACTCGAGTTTCGACTACCCATCCGTGTGTGCTGTGCATTCAACCTGGACACACATTCCCTGAGCTCTAAGAAAATTTTCCGAGCCCACTCAATCGCTGAAATGGATTTAAAATAAATTGTTTCATACATTTTTAAAGCTCAAGAGTGTTAGGTGTCATGGAATGAGCCTTGTTTTTTCCTGAGCTCTAAGAAAATGTTTCCCAGCCCCCTCAATCGCTGAAATGGATTAAAAATAAATTCTTTCATACATTTTTAAAGCTCAAGAGTGTTAGGTATCATGGAAAGAGCTTTTTCTTTCCGCAGCCCACTCAATCGCTGAAATGGATTTAAAATAAATTGTTTCATACATTTTTAAAGCTCAAGCGTGTTAGCTGTCATGGATGAAATGGATTTAAAATAAATTGTTTCATACATTTTTAAAGCTCAAGCGTGTTAGCTGTCATGGAAAGGGCCTTTTTTTTCCCAGCCCACTCAATCGCTGAAATGGATTAAAAATAAATTCTTTCATACATGTTTAAAGCTCAAGCGTGTTAGCTGTCATGGAAAGAACCTTTTTTTCCCCAGCCCACTCAATCGCTGAAATGGATTAAAAATAAATTCTTTCATACATTTTTAAAGCTCAAGCGTGTTAGCTGTCATGGAAAGGGCCTTTTTTTCCCAGCCCACTCAATCGCTGAAATGGATTAAAAATAAATTGTTTCATACATTTGTTTAAACCTCAAGACTGTTAGCTGTCATGAAAACTGAAATTTGTGTCACGGTTTGTGTGTCACACGTCGGCAACTGTATGATTTGAGGTGAAAATTGAAAACCCGGTATGAAAAATCTCTTTAACTTCAATTTAGAAAAAGGTGTGGGATAGAGAGATTTCGTCATAGGAAAATGTCTTTCAATGTCCGTCATGGGAAAATGTCATCTCCTTTCAAATACACTCACGTTTGTGAAAATTGCAACACCAAGAAGAAATCGTCATAATTGAATGCAATTTAATACACAGTTGAGTGGTAGTGGTACAAATAAATGATTAAATGTTCAAAGCAAACAAACAAGAACAAGAGATCAGAATCAGTATTTTGTGTGGCCACCACGCGCCGCAATAAGTGCTGCTACACGACGTGGCATGGAGTCAAACAAAGTTTGAATGTCTGACTGAGGAAGAGCATTCCATATCGTTTCTACGCGTACCCAAAGTTCGTCTGCAGACGCAACAGGACGAGGATCACGAGCAAGACGCCGACCAATGACATCCCACACATGTTCAATTGGCGACATATCCGGGGAACACGCAGGCCAAGGAAGAAGCTATACCTGCTGCGCTGCAAAGAAGGATTTAACAATCCGAGCAGTATGAGGGCGGGCATTGTCCTGTTGAAATACAGCGCCTGGCAAGCTTTGAAGGAAGGGAACAGCTTCGGGCTGTAGAACTTCACGGATATACCGGTTGCTGTTCAGATTGCCCACAATTCGTAGCAATTAAGATCGTCTATGATATGCTATGGCGCCCCAGACCATAACTCCGGGTGTTCGTCCACTGTGGCGTTCGATAATGCACTCCGGAAGGTGGCGTTCACCGGCATAGCGTCTGACACGAATGCGGCCATCATGGTACCACAAATTAAAGCGGGATTCGTCAGAAAACACGACATGCTGCCAATCAGCACGCCAGTCTCTATGCTGATTGGCCCATTGTAGCCGCAGGCGGCGATGGTCGTGCGTTAGGGGGATCCTGTATAAAGGAGTCCGTGCGCGCAGTCCACACTGCAGCAGACGTCTACGAATTGATGAAGCACACAATGAAACACCTGTAGCTATTGACCACAGTGCTGCCAATTGTCTAGAGGAAGCTGTACGGTCCGTCCGCGCCATGCGGACCAGGTGTCTATCATCGCGAGCTGACGTCACATTTCGGGGTCCACTCCCGGATTTCCGACTTGTCCGACACTCGTCTGTCCACTGCTTCCAAACGCGCATCACTGTGCTGCTGTTACGCTGCACACGAGAGGCTACTGCACGATACGACAATCCAGCTTCACGAAGGCCGATGATTCTCCCTCGTTCAAACTCTGTAAAATGTTCAAATCTCGCTCTCTTTCGTCGACGAGGCATAAGTACAGATTGAGTTAACGTTTACCACTAGCAGATAACCACCGATAACCATACACGCCTCGCTACAGCCGTCTATTTATTCGGATCCATCAGCCGTTCAGAGGGCGCTGCTCAGCATACGCATGCGCTACGGATTTGCAATTCTAATCATTTGCATATCATGCGCTACTTTGCATTTCCTGAAAATTTCAGCTCACTCGCGTAAGTCCTTCATGGTGTTGCAATTTTCACAAACGTGAGTGTAGGATTGAAGGATTTTTCTTAAACTATGTTGAAATCTTGATGCATAAAAACCACGGATGGGAAATTGGATGATCCATGGATGGATCATCCAATTTCGCTAGACCCTGATAAACGGTTGCTGATGAAATCCAAACGAGGGGTCCTAGCTTTTTAAATGGGAAACATTTTCCCCTAAACGGAGAAATGATTTCTATTCTGTGAGACGTCAAAAATTGGAAAAAAGCTTGTGTTCACAGAAGCTCTTTCTAGAAGAGTGGTCCTGGGTCCAGATGAGGTAGAGAGAGAAAAAAAGCATGTTGCACCTTGGACAGCCCGCGCAGTTCTGAACAGAAAACGTAGAATACTTTTATAGCAAAGAGTTGAAAGTGAAAGTAAAAGGCCAATCGTCTTGGTTGGAGAATTTTCGTTTGGTTGCCGACTGGGAAAAATTTTTCAGAGCTCAGAAAAAAATTTTGAGATTAAAAAAAAAAAAAAAAAAAACTTTTTGTTAGTTTTTATCATGTCTTCTAGACATGATAAAAATTAACCCTACCCCCCTTTTGTGTGGGAATGTTGTCTCACTGTTTCTAAAAATAGACCATGACTCATTCTAGGAATTATATGTTTTAGAAAGGATGAGTCATGGTCTTTGGGTTTCTCCATTCCAAAGTAAACAAAGTGAAGACATCAATTTAATAGAAAAAAAGGAAGAGTTTTTTTTTTTTTTTTTTTTTTTTTTTAAGCTTTGGAAATATTTTTCCCATTCGACAGCCAAGAAATATTTCCAGCCAACACAATTTCATTTTTACTTTCACTTTCAGTTAATTTCTTATATCTATAAAAACATTCCACATTTCTCTTCAGATCAGTGTGGGTTGTTGACGATGCAACATCTCTACCTCATCCCACAACCAGGAAGAAAAGATGTTGTTTCATGAGGAATTGTTTTGGCTTTCGAAAACCACGATGGCGTGATGATTATAATATATTTCTGTTCTAATCCGTGGGGTTTGTGGAAAATACATTCTCGGTACGTAATCCCCCACCCAGGAAGAACAGAAAATGTTTTAAAAGGAATACTTTGGCCTGACGTTTGAAAAAACAATGATCACAGGGCTGTTGGGATAGGATTGAGAACCCATGATGATGTTGAGCGATGAGGCTAATCTCTTTTACTTAAACGGATCTTCTTCTAAACATCCAAGGTATGATTGTTTCCCTAGATGAAAGAAAACAATACCTTTTTTTCTTTTTTACAAGAAAAGTATCCTCAATAATGTTGCTGAAAAGATTAAAGCGATATTTCCTCATGGAACTATTGGACCGCTCGTCTATGGTGTTGTCGGAAGGGATATCACATTCAATCCCTTTTTACCGACTCACAAATCACGAAAGGAGTGGCTTTCCAGCATCCAGTGCACCCAGCTTCCCTTACAGAGTTCCGTGAAGGAGGCTCGTGGGTATTGAATTCTATTTCTGTGTGTTGTTTCTCAAAGACGCACAGGATGAAATCCCTCTTCCTCCCTCGCGATTGACTAAAAGAATTCCTCTTCTTGAGAAAGAACATCCTAGGTCTAGAGGAGGTAGAGAGAGAGAAAAAGAGCATGTTGCACCTTGGACAGCCCGCACGGTTCTGAACAGAAAACGTGGAATACTTATATAGAAAAGAGTTGAAAGTGAAAGTAAATCGCGTTGGCTGGAAACATTTCTGTTGGCTGTCGACTGGGAAAAAAATTCTCAGAGCTCAGAAAAAAATTCTGAGATGAAAAAAAAAAAAAAAATCTTTTTCTTAATTTTTATCATGTCTTCTAGACATGATAAAAATTAACTCTACCTCCTTTTGTCTGGGAATGTTGTCTCACCCTTTCTAAAAATAGACCATGTATACCAATATACTACAAACGGACTTGAACGCCTGTTCTCAGTATGTAGCTATACAAATTTGAAGGTAAAATAAAAAAAAGACATCTTTTTGGGGGAAAGGGAGTAAATTTGTATAGGAATATACTACAAACGGAATTTAAGGCCTGTTTTCAGTATATAGCTATACAAATCGGAAGGAAAAAAAAATAAAAAAAGACATCTTTTTTTTCGGGGGGGAAGCCAGTGAATTTGTATAGGAATATACTACAAACGGACTTTAAAGCCTGTTTTCAGCATATAGCTATACAAATTGGAAGGTAAAAAAATAAAAAAGACATCTTTTTGCTGGGAAATTAAGTGAATTTGTATAGGAATATACTACAAACTCACTTTTATGCCTGTTTTCAGTATATAGCTATACAAATTGGCAGGTAAAAAAAATATAAAAAAGATATCTTTTTTGGGGAAAAGGAGTGAATTTGTATAGGAATATACTACAAGAACATCAAGAAAAGAACATCATGGGTCCAAGAATTGAAACTGAAAGTCCAAAAACGAAATGTTAATGACTGGGAAGAAAATTTTCAAAGCTCAAAAAAAAAAAAAAAAAAAAAAAAAAACTTCCTTTTTCTTTCTTAATTTGATGTCTTCATTCTTTTGACCTTGTAAAAAGTAAAAAAGTGAAGACATCAAATTAAGAAAAAAAGGAAGGTTTTTTTTTTTTTTTTTTAAAAACTTTTCCAGAGCTCTGAGAACTTTTCCCAGTTGATTCCTAGAAGCAACTCGTTAATGTATTTAAACCACTCGCGTTTCAGTTTCAGTTCAGTCTGTGCTGTGCACTCAACGTGGATACACGCTTCTCACTCTCCTGGGAAGAGCTTCTGTGAAGGTATGTGAACATTTTTTTCTTACTCTTTTGTATTTCATAGACTACAAATATTTATTGACTCACCCATTTTATAGAAATGTATTCTTATTTCCTTTCAATACTTTGAGGTAGTGTAATATTTTTCCCCTGCTACTGTTTTTGTTTTTCAAGGCTAGAAATGTTTTACTCAATAGCTGTTTTTATAGAAAACATACTATTATTTCGTATACTGATATATTTTGTGAAACTTTAACAAATTCCTTTCAAGAAGCCAAGATCTCGTGATCCACAGCTGGCTAGACACGTCAGTGTAATCGGATCACGATTGTTCCATCATACACTGATATATTTTGTGAAACTTTAACAAATTCCTTTCAAGAAGCCAAGATCTCGTGATCCACAGCTCACTCCATTAGTCAGGAAAAACGGATCACGATTTTATCAATCGTATACTGATATATTTTGTGAAACTTTAACAAATCCCTTTCAACAGGGCAAGATCTCGTGATCCATAGCTGGCTAGAGCAGTCAGGATCAATGGATCACGATTGTCCCATCGTATACTGATATATTTTGTGAAACTTTAACAAGGCAAGATCTCGTGATCCACAGCTGGCTAGACTAGTCAGGATTAACGGATCACGATTTTATCAATCGTATACTGATATATTTTGTGAAACTTCTTTAACAAATCCTTTTCAAGAAGGCAAGATCTCGTGATCCACAGCTGGCTAGAGCAGTCAGTATAATCGGATCACGACTGTTCCCTTGTATACTGATATATTTTGTGAAATTTTAACAAATTACTTTCAAGAAGGCAAGATCTCGTGATCCAGAACTGACTCAATCAGTCAGGATTAACGGATCACGATTATTCCATTGTATACTGATATATTTTGTGAAACTTCTTTAACAAATGACTTTCAAGAAGGCAAGATCTCGTGATCCGCAGCTGACTAGACTTGTCAGAATTAACGGATCACGATAGTTCCATTGTATACTGATATATTTTGTGGAAGTTTAACAAATTGTTTTCAACAAGGCAAGATCCTGTGATCCACAGCTGACTCCATCAGTCAGGATAACGGATCATGATTTTTTTCAATCGTATACTGATATATATTTTGTATATTTTGTGAAACTTTAACAAATCCTTTTCAAAAAAGGCACGGTCTTGTGATCCACAGCTGACTCCATCAGTCAGGATAACGGATCACGATGGTTCCATCTTATACTGATATATATTTTGTGAAACGTTAACAAATGACTTTCAAGAAGGCAAGATCATGTGATTCAATAGAATTGTTCAATCGTATAGTGGCATATTCTGATAAAACAACAGAATGATCCGATTTTGAATACGATCCCAATATGTTTTTATAAAATCCATTTCATATTTTGTAAGCTGGCTGCATGGGTGTTTTTTTCGTGGTTTTTCCCCATGTGTAACGTGAATACGAGCCAGTTTCCTTTCCAAAGTCCTCCACGAAGGCATTTCTTAAGGCAAATAGTCTCCCACTTTCTAAAAATAGACCATGACTCATCCTTTCTAAAGAATAGAATTCCAAGAAAAGATTGGGTTCTGGTCTATTTTTAGAAACGGTAAGACAACATTCCCAGATAAAAGGGGGATGAGTTAATTTTTATCATGTCTAGAAGACATGATAAAAATTAACAAAAAGATTTTTTTTTTTTTTTTTACATCTCAGAATTTTTTTCTGAGCTCTGAAAATATTTTCCCAGCCGATCTCATTTCGTTTTTCGACTTTCACTTTCAACTCTTCTCTTTTCTATAAAAGTATTTCGAGTTCCTGTTCAGAACACTGTGGGCTGTTGAAAAGGCAACACGTCTCCCTCTCTACATTAATTGGGAATCCAAGATGTTCTAAAGAAGAATCTCTTAACCTTTCTGAACTTTAGACGAGCTAGCTGGATATTTCTTCATTTCTTTTTCAAGTATGGGTTCAAAGGATTCTTTTAAATAGTTGCAAGTAAGACGTTGTATTATTTTCTGTTGATCATGAATCTATTAAAAAATTTCAATGCCTAGTTTTAGGGCTACCTATACCCGGCATGATTCATATGTTTTACTCTACGTTTTAGATGAGACCCTCTCTTAAAAACATGATTTTCCTATTCAAATTGAAATGATTTTCCAAAAGCTTGATCCTTTTAAAAAAACATGTGTGTTTGTGTAGGTGTGGTGGGACGGTTAGCTTTCTTTCTTACGAGATAGTCATCTCCACGAGATGTGTTTTGGATATCTTCTCCACCCTCTCGTGGTCACTGAAATCTCGTGATGGCTCAAGTGAAAAGGGTTCGTTTATTTTGACTCACAACCACGTTATATATTTTTGGATATCTCCTCCAACGACTCGTGGAACTCTTTTCCCTGAAATGAGGTATGTTTAGCAGTGCACGCCCTCTGAAGTGAAGCTCGGAATACTTTGACAAATCCTGTCGAGTGGATTCTGAAACCATTTTTAAAGGATCTCAGAGAAACACCCATGAAGACAATAGCAACGTGTCGTTTTTTCGGAAAGGATGAAGCAGGCTCATGGTGAGAGATGTTGCTGTAAAATGTTTTTTTTTCTTAGAAATTTGAAAAAAATTAGAGAGTAGTAAGACACAGTCTCTTTTTTCGAAACTGAGTAGGAGGGTCATTTTGAGATGAGCTGGAAAATATTTTCTGAGAGATTCGAAAAAACTTTTTAAAAATAAAAAAATATATATATTATATAATATATATATTATATAATATATATTATAAATACTTTTTGTTCATTTTTATCATGTCTTCAGACATGATAAAAATGAACGACATCTCTCTTTTCTCTTTGAAACCTCTCTCAACCTATCTCGTCCTGTTTTTCAAGTAACATTCCTTTCCTGAAAAGCTAATTTCTTTAGAAACCTAAGACAACTCTTTTCCTGAAAAGCTAATTTCTTTAGACACCTAAGACAACAGGTAGAGACATACTTCGAACCAAAAAGAGAGTAGAGATCCTTTTGAATAATGTCGAATAGACAAAACACGAGTAGCCATTTCCGTTCTATGCTTTTTTTCCTAGGGACGATCCACGAAGGGTCCTGTTTTGTTCACGAAGCGTGGTTCACCCATGAATTAAACACCGTAGGCTCGAAACTTTCTAACATCTCTACCTCCACGGTGCAGTTTGAAAGGAAGGTGACCCACCCATCACCCCAGCTATGAAATGAAACGTCAAAACAGTGCACACGTTCTAGAATAAGAACCCTTGTAGACATTTGGGGGGCTCTACAGCACAGACTCAACAGAAACAAAACGATAAAAACTTTCATAGATCCCAGAGAGTGGATGCTTAAAAATAAGGTGATGTCTCGTCGATCAAATCAGCTGTAAATAAATGTCTAAGAGCTGTGAAGAATGGATGGCCTACCTTCACAAAAGCTCTTTCTAGGAGGGAAAAGTATGTATCCAAGCAGAATACACAGCACAGACTGATGTTAAGTCGAAACTGGAGTGATTTCAATAAACAAGTATGAATTCGTTCTAATAACCCTTTAGATAGGTCTTGTTTGACTCTTCGAGTCGAGGGGGGAAAACATTGACGTGTTGCTTTTCCAACAGCCGACACTGTTCTGAACAGAAACGTAGAATGCTTTTATAGATAAAAGAAGAATTGAAAGTGAAAGTAAAAAAACGAAATCGGATCGGCTGGGAAAATTTTTGAGCCGAGAAAAAATTATGAGTCAAAATAATAATAATAATAATAATAATAATATTAATAATAATAACCCTTCCTTTTTTCTTTTTTAATTCGATGTCTTCACTTTTTGACATTCTACAAGGTCAAAAATGTGAAGACATCAAATTAATAAAGAAAAAGGAAGAGGTTTTTTTTTTTTTTTTTTTTTTTTTCAATCTCAGAATTTTTCCTGAGCTCTGAAAAATTTTTTCCCAGCCGATCCCATTTCGTTTTTTTGACTTTCATTTTCAATTCTTCTCTTTTCTATAAAAGTATTCCGCGTTTTTGTTCAGAACAGTGTGGGCTGTTGAAAAGGTAACACGTCTCCCTCTCTCTTTACCCAAATCTGGAACCCATGATGATCTTAAGAAGAATTCTTTAAGAATTTCTTACAATTCCTGAACCTTAGACAAGCTGAATGTTTCTTTTTCGTATTTCGAAGCTATTGATGGATCAAAGAAGAAGATTTCAATGAAATGACTTCATCGTTCTAGGATAGAATATTTTTTCGAAATCTCTTCCTACTTTCGTCTACACAGAAATGCTTTTCACGAAAGTTAGGTCCTCTTTTACATTTACTTTTTAAATAGTTGTTCAAAGGGATTTTCGTTCTGCTGATTCAGGTTTCCCGCGCTTCACGCTACCCATCCTCACCCATTTCTAAAGGATCTCAGAGAAAATTAAAAGGGAAAGAAATAGCCTCCAGTGAACACAACTCCAACAACGACAGTGGATAGTTTTTTTCTGTCCTTCCAGAGATATCACCGGTGACCGATAGGGTGTTCAGCCACACGGGTGTCGTGAAAAGGCACACCATGCCTGTTTCCCTCCCAAAAATGTTTCTTTGGAAAAGGGAAAGTTTTTTTCCCACCCCTTTGGAGAATTCTTTTCCGCATCGATACCCAAACCCATCGGCCAGAAAAATAATTTTTTTAAGAACATTTCCATTCTTGAAACTTAATATAAGATACGTATTCAGTCTAATATTTTTAATAAATCACGCATACATGTATTTTACGAGCTTATCTATTATTTCTTACAATGCTTCGTCAATCTTACGTAAAGTAGCTAGGAAGAACCGTATTATTATTTCTTTCTTCTAACCTCTTACAACTATATTGTTTAAAGTTTCTAAGGAATTTCTAATACATTGTATATACAATTTAGCTAAAACCTGTGACAAGATGAATTTAATTCCCCCCCTCAAAACAATTTATATACAGTCAGTTTGAGTTAGCTGGATCCGTGTAAATAGTTAGATAATATTTATGTCACGTAAATTATTTGCTAACATAACATATTTTTCCTTCTTATCATGCTATTTCAACAATTTTGTTTAGCAATCATCCATCTCAAATAAAAAGGATTTGACGAGACACAATATACTTAAAAGATTGATGAAATAACACTAAAATCTCATGTTGTTGGATTAAGAAATTTAGAGTTTACAGACTATTTCATCCAATGAAGGTAAAATATTAAAATGAATACGTATGTTTGTAATATATTTCAGAAACCTAATGTTCTTAAAAAAATTTATTTTTCTGGCCGATGGGTTTGGGTATCGATGCGGAAAAGGAATCTCCAAAGGTGTGGGAAAAAAACTTTCCCTTTTCCGAAGAAACATTTTTGGGAGGGAAACAGGCATGGTGTGCCTTTTCACGACACCCGTGTGGCTGAACAACCTATCGGTCACCGGTGATATGTCTGGAAGGACAGAAAAAAACTATCCACTGTCGTTGTTGGAGTTGTGTTCACTGGAGGCTATTTCTTTCCCTTTTAATTTTCTCTGAGATCCTTTAGAAATGGGTGAGGATGGGTAGCGTGAAGCGCGGGAAACCTGAATCAGCAGAACGAAAATCCCTTTGAACAACTATTTAAAAAGTAAATGTAAAAGAGGACCTAACTTTCGTGAAAAGCATTTCTGTGTAGACGAAAGTAGGAAGAGATTTCGAAAAAATATTCTATCCTAGAACGATGAAGTCATTCCATTGAAATCTTCTTCTTTGATCCATCAATAGCTTCGAAATACGAAAAAGAAACATTCAGCTTGTCTAAGGTTCAGGAATTGTAAGAAATTCTTAAAGAATTCTTCTTAAGATCATCATGGGTTCCAGATTTGGGTAAAGAGAGAGGGAGACGTGTTACCTTTTCAACAGTCCACACTGTTCTGAACAAAAACGCGGAATACTTTTATAGAAAAGAGAAGAATTGAAAATGAAAGTCAAAAAACGAAATGGGATCGGCTGGGAAAAAATTTTTCAGAGCTCAGGAAAAATTCTGAGATTGAAAAAAAAAAAAAAAAAAAAAAAAAAACCTCTTCCTTTTTCTTTATTAATTTGATGTCTTCACATTTTTGACCTTGTAGAATGTCAAAAAGTGAAGATATCCAATTAAAAAAGAAAAAAGGAAGGGTTATTATTATTAATATTATTATTATTATTATTATTATTTGACTCATAATTTTTTCTCGGCTCAGAAATTTTCCCAGCCGATCCGATTTCGTTTTTTTACTTTCACTTTCAATTCTTCTTTTATCTATAAAAGCATTCTACGTTTCTGTTCAGAACAGTGTCGGCTGTTGGAAAAGCAACACGTCAATGTTTTCCCCCCTCGACTCGATGAGTCAAACAAGACCTATCTAAAGGGTTATTAGAACGAATTCATACTTGTGTATTGAAATCACTCCAGTTTCGACTTAACATCAGTCTGTGCTGTGTATTCTGCTTGGATACATACTTTTCCCTCCTAGAAAGAGCTTTTTTGAAGGTAGGCCATCCATTCTTCACAGCTCTTAGACATTTATTTACAGCTGATTTGATCGACGAGACATCACCTTATTTTTAAGCATCCACTCTCTGGGATCTATGAAAGTTTTTCTCGTTTTGTTTCTGTTGAGTCTGTGCTGTAGAGCCCCCCAAATGTCTACAAGGGTTCTTATTCTAGAACGTGTGCACTGTTTTGACGTTTCATTTCATAGCTGGGGTGATGGGTGGGTCACCTTCCTTTCAAACTGCACCGTGGAGGTAGAGATGTTAGAAAGTTTCGAGCCTACGGTGTTTAATTCATGGGTGAACCACGCTTCGTGAACAAAACAGGACCCTTCGTGGATCGTCCCTAGGAAAAAAAGCATAGAACGGAAATGGCTACTCGTGTTTTGTCTATTCGACATTATTCAAAAGGATCTCTACTCTCTTTTTGGTTCGAAGTATGTCTCTACCTGTTGTCTTAGGTGTCTAAAGAAATTAGCTTTTCAGGAAAAGAGTTGTCTTAGGTTTCTAAAGAAATTAGCTTTTCAGGAAAGGAATGTTACTTGAGAAACAGGACGAGATAGGTTGAGAGAGGTTTCAAAGAGAAAAGAGAGATGTCGTTCATTTTTATCATGTCTGAAGACATGATAAAAATGAACAAAAAGTATTTATAATATATATTATATAATATATATATTATATAATATATATATTTTTTATTTTTAAAAAGTTTTTTCAAATCTCTCAGAAAATATTTTCCAGCTCATCTCAAAATGACCCTCCTACTCAGTTTCGAAAAAAGAGACTGTGTCTTACTACTCTCTAATTTTTTTCAAATTTCTAAGAAAAAAAAAACATTTTACAGCAACATTTCTCACCATGAGCCTGCTTCATCCTTTCCGAAAAAACGACACGTTGCTATTGTCTTCATGGGTGTTTCTCTGAGATCCTTTAAAAATGGTTTCAGAATCCACTCGACAGGATTTGTCAAAGTATTCCGAGCTTCACTTCAGAGGGCGTGCGCTGCTAAACATACCTCATTTCAGGAAAAAGAGTTCCACGAGTCGTTGGAGGAGATATCCAAAAAAATATAACGTGGTTGTGAGTCAAAATAAACGAACCCTTTTCACTTGAGCCATCACGAGATTTCAGTGACCACGAGAGGGTGGAGAAGATATCCAAAACACATCTCGTGGAGATGACTATCTCGTAAGAAAGAAAGCTAACCGTCCCACCACACCTACACAAACACACATGTTTTTTTAAAAGGATCAAGCTTTTGGAAAATCATTTCAATTTGAATAGGAAAATCATGTTTTTAAGAGAGGGTCTCATCTAAAACGTAGAGTAAAACATATGAATCATGCCGGGTATAGGTAGCCCTAAAACTAGGCATTGAAATTTTTTAATAGATTCATGATCAACAGAAAATAATACAACGTCTTACTTGCAACTATTTAAAAGAATCCTTTGAACCCATACTTGAAAAAGAAATGAAGAAATATCCAGCTAGCTCGTCTAAAGTTCAGAAAGGTTAAGAGATTCTTCTTTAGAACATCTTGGATTCCCAATTAATGTAGAGAGGGAGACGTGTTGCCTTTTCAACAGCCCACAGTGTTCTGAACAGAAACTCGAAATACTTTTATAGAAAAGAGAAGAGTTGAAAGTGAAAGTCGAAAAACGAAATGAGATCGGCTGGGAAAATATTTTCAGAGCTCAGAAAAAAATTGAGATGTAAAAAAAAAAAAATCTTTTTGTTAATTTTTATCATGTCTTCTAGACATGATAAAAATTAACTCATCCCCCTTTTATCTGGGAATGTTGTCTTACCGTTTCTAAAAATAGACCAGAACCCAATCTTTTCTTGGAATTCTATTCTTTAGAAAGGTTGAGTCATGGTCTATTTTTAGAAAGTGGGAGACAACATTCCCAGACAAAAAGAGAGGGGAGTTAATTTTTATCATGTCTAGAAGACATGATAAAAATTAACAAAAACATTTTTTTTTTCTGAGCTCTGAGAAATTTTTCCCAGCCGATCCCATTTCGTTTTTCGAATTTCACTTTCAACTCTTCACTTTTCTATAAAAGCATTCCACGTTTCTGTTCAGAACAGTGCGGGCTGTTGATGAGGCAACATGTCTCTCTCTACCCAAATCTGGAACCCTAGTCACGAGAGAATATGAGACTAGAAAAATAGTTTAGCTTATTGATTTAAAAAATGTCCCATTCTAGAACTCAGAATTATAATCAGAGCGGGGCTTTCCAGTATCCACTTCCAAGATTTTAGATTTGCCATGGGTGACATGTTCCCAAATTCATAAATTCTTCAATTATAGTCCCCTTCTTTGACAAATGGCTAAGAAATTCTTAAAGAATATCATGAGATTGGGTAAAGAGAGAGACGTGTTGCCTCTTCCACAGCTCACACGGATCTGAAGTGAAACGCGGAATGCTTTTATAGATAACTGGGGAATTGAAACAAAGTCAAAAGCCAATCGAAAGTAAAATCCCAACAGAATTCCACAAGAATGAGTCATAGTCTATTTTTAGAAAGAGTGAGACAACATTCCCAGACAAAAAGAGAAGGGAGTTAATTTTTATCATGTCTAGAAGACATGATAAAAATTAACAAAAGATTTTTTTTTTTTTTTTTTTTTTTTTTTTTTTTTACATCTCAGAATTTTTTCCCAGTCGGCTTGATTCACAAAACCAGATATATTCAAATTATTTCTATAGAGGGTTCTCATCTATTTAAACCACTCGCGTTTCAGCTTTAAATCAGTCTGTGCTGTGCACTGGAGCTGAATACACGCTTCTTCCTCCTGGAAAGAGGTTTTGTGAAGGTGTGTGGAGATATTGTTTTCAGCTGTCAGACATTTTTGTCCAACAGCCGACTCGATCGTTCAAATGACACCGTGGCAGTTGGAGAGAGCTCAAGTCGATTCGGAGGACGGTAAAGCATTTGAGGGCTATTTGCCTTAAGAAATGCCTTCGTGGAGGACTTTGGAAGGGAAACTGGCTCGTATTCACGTTACATATGGGGAAAAACCACGAAAAAAACACCCATGCAGCCAGCTTGAAAGTCAGTCGTTCACGTTTTACAAAATATGAAATGGATTTTATAAAAACATATTGGGATCGTATTCAAAATTGGATCACTCTGTTGTTTTATCAGAATATGCCAGTATACGATTGAACAATTCTATTGAATCACATGATCTTGCCTTCTTGAAAGTCATTTGTTAACGTTTCACAAAATATATATCAGTATAAGATGGAACCATCGTGATCCGTTATCCTGACTGATTGAGTCAGCTCTGGATCACGAGATCTTGCCTTCTTAAAAGTCATTTGTTAAAGAAGTTTCACAAAATATATCAGTATACAATGGAACAAAAATGATCCGTTAATCCTGACTGATTGAGTCAGTTCTGGATCACGAGATCTTGCCTTCTTGAAAGTAATTTGCTAAAATTTCACAAAATATATCAGTATACAAGGGAACAGTCGTGATCCGATTATACTGACTGCTCTAGCCAGCTGTGGATCACGATATCTTGCCTTCTTGAAAAGGATTTGTTAAAAAAGTTTCACAAAATATATCAGTATACGATTGATAAAATCGTGATCCGTTAATCCTGACTAGTCTAGCCAGCTGTGGATCACGAGATCTTGCCTTGTTAAAGTTTCACAAAATATATCAGTATACGATGGGACAATCGTGATCCATTGATCCTGACTGCTCTAGCCAGCTATGGATCACGAGATCTTGCCCTGTTGAAAGGGATTTGTTAAAGTTTCACAAAATATATCAGTATACGATTGATAAAATCGTGATCCGTTTTTCCTGACTAATGGAGTCAGCTGTGGATCACGAGATCTTGGCTTCTTGAAAGGAATTTGTTAAAGTTTCACAAAATATATCAGTATATGACGGAACAATCGTGATCCGATTACACTGACGTGTCTAGCCAGCTGTGGATCACGAGATCTTGGCTTCTTGAAAGGAATTTGTTAAAGTTTCACAAAATATATCAGTATAGGATGGAACAATCGTGATCCGATTACACTGACGTGTCTAGCCAGCTGTGGATCACATGATCTTGCCTTGTTGAAAAGGATTTGTTAAAGTTTCACAAAATATATCAGTATACGAAATAATAGTATGTTTTCTATAAAAACAGCTATTGAGTAAAACATTTCTAGCCTTGAAAAACAAAAACATTAGCAGGGGGGAAAATATTACCCTACCTCAAAGTATTGAAAGGAAATAAGAATACATTTCTATAAAATGGGTGAGTCAATAAATATTTGTAGTCTATGAAATACAAAAGAGTAAGAAAAAAATGTTCACATACCTTCACAGAAGCTCTTCCCAGGAGAGTGAGAAGCGTGTATCCACGTTGAGTGCACAGCACAGACTGAACTGAAACTGAAACGCGAGTGGTTTAAATACATTAACGAGTTGCTTCTAGAAATCGACTGGGAAAAATTCTCAGAGCTCTGGAAAAGTTAAAAAAAAAAAAAAAAAAAAAAAAAAAAACACCTTCCTTTTTTTCTTAATTTGATGTCTTCACTTTTTTACTTTTTACAAGGTCAAAAGAATGAAGACATCAAATTAAGAAAGAAAAAGGAAGTTTTTTTTTTTTTTTTTTTTTTTTTTTTTTTTGAGCTTTGAAAATTTTTTTCGCAGTCATTAACATTTCGTTTTTGGACTTTCAGTTTCAATTCTTGGACTCATGATGTTCTTTTCTTGAAGTTCTTGTAGTATATTCCTATACAAATTCACTCCTTTTCCCCAAAAAAGATATCTTTTTTTTATTTTTTTTACCTTCCAATTTGTATAGCTATATACTGAAAACAGGCATAAAAGTGAGTTTGTAGTATATTCCTATACAAATTCACTTAATTTCCCAGCAAAAAGATGTCTTTTTTATTTTTTTTACCTTCCAATTTGTATAGCTATATGCTGAAAACAGGCTTTAAAGTCCGTTTGTAGTATATTCCTATACAAATTTACTCCCTTTCCCCCAAAAAGATGTCTTTTTTTTTATTTTACCTTCAAATTTGTATAGCTACATACTGAGAACAGGCGTTCAAGTCCGTTTGTAGTATATTGGTATACATGGTTTATTTTTAGAAAGGGTGAGACAACATTCCCAGACAAAAGGGGGTAGAGTTAATTTTTATCATGTCTAGAAGACATGATAAAAATTAACAAAAAGATTTTTTTTTTTTTCATCTCAGAATTTTTTTCTGAGCTCTGAGAATTTTTTTCCCAGTCGACAGCCAACAGAAATGTTTCCAGCCAACGCGATTTACTTTCACTTTCAACTCTTTTCTATATAAGTATTCCACGTTTTCTGTTCAGAACCGTGCGGGCTGTCCAAGGTGCAACATGCTCTTTTTCTCTCTCTCTCTCTCTCTCTCTCTCTCTACCTCCTCTCGACCTAGGATGTTCTTTCTCAAGAAGAGGAATTCTTTTAGTCAATCGCGAGGGAGGAAGATGGATTTCATCCTGTGCGTCTTTGAGAAACAACACACAGAAATAGAATTCAATACCCACGAGCCTCCTTCACGGAACTCTGTACGGGAAGCTGGGTGCACTGGATGCTGGAAAGCCACTCCTTTCGTGATTTGTGAGTCGGTAAAAAGGGATTGAATGTGATATCCCTTCCGACCACACCATAGACGAGCGGTCCAATAGTTCCATGAGGAAATATCGCTTTAATCTTTTCAGCAACATTATTGAGGATACTTTTCTTGTAAAAAAGAAAAAAAGGTATTGTTTTCTTTCATCTAGGGAAACAATCATACCTTGGATGTTCAGAAGAAGATCCGTTTAAGTAAAAAAGATTAGCCCCATCGCACAACATCATCATGGGTTCTCAATCTTATCCCAACAGCCCTGTGATCATTGTTTTTTTCAAACGTCAGGCCAAAGTATTCCTTTTAAAATATTTTCTGTTTTTCCTGGGTGGGGGATTACGTACCGAGAATGTATTTTCCAGAACCCCCCCGGATTAGAACAGAAATATATTATAATCATCACGCCATCGTGGTTTTCGAAAGCCAAAACAATTCCTCATGAAACAACATCTTTTCTTCCTGGTTGTGGGATGAGGTAGAGATGTTGCATCGTCAACAACCCACACTGATCTGAACAGAAATGTGGAATGTTTTTATAGATATAAGAAATTAACTGAAAGTGAAAGTAAAAATGAAATTGTGTTGGCTGGAAATATTTCTTGGCTCTCGAATGGGAAAAATATTTCCAAATCTTAAAAAAAAAAAAAAAACTCTTCCTTTTTTTCTATTAAATTGATGTCTTCACTTTGTTTACTTTGGAATGGAGAAACCCAAAGACCATGACTCATCCTTTCTAAAACATATAATTCCTAGAATGAGTCATGGTCTATTTTTAGAAACAGTGAGACAACATTCCCACACAAAAGGGGGTAGGGTTAATTTTTATCATGTCTAGAAGACATGATAAAAATTAACAAAAAGTTTTTTTTTTTTTTTTTTTTTTTTTTTAATCTCAAAATTTTTTTCTGAGCTCTGAAAAATTTTTCCCAGTCGGCAACCAAATGAAAATTCTCCAACCAAGGCGATTGGCCTTTTACTTTCACTTTCAACTCATTTCTATAAAAGTATTCTACGTTTTCTGTTCAGAACTGCGCGGGCTGTCCAAGGTGCAGCATACTTTTTCTCTCTCTACCTCATCTGGACCCAGGACCACTCTTCTAGAAAGAGCTTCTGTGAACACAAGCTTTTTTCCAATTTTTGACGTCTCACAGAATAGAAATCATTTCTCCGTTTAGGGGAAAATGTTTCCCATTTAAAAAGCTAGGACCCCTCGTTTGGATTTCATCAGCAACCGTTTATCATACAATTTCCCATCCGTGGTTTTTATGCATCAAGATTTCTACATAGTTTAAGAAAAATCCTTCAATCCTATTTGAAAGGAGATGACATTTTCCCATGACGGACATTGAAAGACATTGAAAGACATTTTCCCATGACGAAATCCCTCTATCCCACACCTTCTTCTAAAGTGAAGTTAAAGAGATTTTTCATACCGGGTTTTCAATTTTCACCTCAAATCATACCGTTGACGACGTGTGACACACAAACCGTGACATAAATTTCAGTTTTCATGACAGCTAACAGTCTTGAGGTTTAAGCAAATGTATGAAAGAATTTATTTTTTATCCGTTTCAGCGATTGAGTGGGCTGGGAAAAAAAGGCTCTTTCCATGACAGCTAACACGCTTGAGCTTTAAACATGTATGAAAGAATTTATTTTTAATCCATTTCAGCGATTGAGTGGGCTGGGAAAAAAAAGGCCCTTTCCATGACAGCTAACACGCTTGAGCTTTAAAAATGTATGAAACAATTTATTTTATATCCATTTCATTCATGACAGCTAACACGCTTGAGCTTTAAAAATGTATGAAACAATTTATTTTAAATCCATTTCAGCGATTGAGTGGGCTGTGGAAAGAAAAAGCTCTTTCCATGATACCTAACACTCTTGAGCTTTAACAATGTATGAAAAAATTTATTTTCAATCCATTTCAGCGATTGAGGGGGCTGAGAAACATTTTCTTAGAGCTAAGGAAAAACAAGGCTCTTTCCATGACACCTAACACTCTTGAGCTTTAAAAATGTATGAAACAATTTATTTTAAATCCATTTCAGCGATTGAGTGGGCTCGGAAATTTTCTCAGAGCTCAGGGAATGTGTGTCCAGGTTGAATGCACAGCACACACGGATGGGTAGTCGAAACTCGAGTAGCTTAAATAAATATACGAAATTTGGATCATCGAGTGGACTAGGAAAAATTCTCAGAGCTCTGGAAATAATTCTGAGTTCAAGCATGGGACATGTGAACAGAAATGTATTACAATCATCATGTCATCATTGTTTTCGAAAGCCAAAGGAATTCCTCATGAAAGAACATCTTTTTTTCCTGGTTGTGGGATGGAGTAGAGTTGCTGCATCTTGAACAACCCACACTGATCTGAACAGAAATATGAAATGTTTTTATAGATATAAGAAATGAATTGAAAGTGAAAGTAAAAATGAAATTGTATTGGCTGGAAATATTTCTTGGCTGTTGAATGGGAAATATATTTCCAGAGCTAAAAAAAAAAAAAAAAAAAAAAAAAAAAAAACCTCTTCCTTTTTTTTCTATTAAATTGATGTCTTCACTTTGTTTACTTTGGAATGGAGAAACCCAAAGACCATGACTCATCCTTTCTAAAACATATAATTCCTAGAATGAGTCATGGTCTATTTTTAGAAACAGTGAGACAACATTCCCAGACAAAAAGAGAAGGGAACTTTTTGTTTTTTTATCATGTCTAGAAGACATGATAAAAAAAACAAAAAGTTTTTTTTTTTTTTTTTTTTTTTTTTTTTTTTTTTTTTTTTTTTTTCCATCTCAAAATTTCTTTCTGAGCTCTGAAAAATTTTCCCAGTCGGCAACCAAGTGAAAAATTTGCAATCGGCTTTTACTTTCACTTTCAACTCTTTTCTATAAAAGCATTCCACGTTTTCTGTTCAGAAGCGTGCGGGCTCTCCATAGTGCAACATGCTTTTTCTCTCTCTACCTCATCTGCATCTAGGATGTTTTTCCTTCTTCAAGAAGTGGAATTCTTTGGGAATACCTTACAATTTCACGAGCTAGCTGTTTCTTATATTTCGAGGAGATTTCAATGAAATTGTTTATAGATGTCACCTATTGCAGATGGGGAAAAGTCTATACTGGATCGCTGGAGACATCTCATCCAGATAGGTCACGTTATATTTTTTCCCACACCTAAATAAACTGGACATGAGCCATCCTTTTGTTTTCTCATCCAACAAAGATAGACACTGCAGACCGTTTTGGGTTTTCACTCTTCGCGAACCGAGACGAGCCGCAGCCACACTTTGCGTTTTCTATGAGCGCAATAATGGATCACGTGAGCAGCCATTTTGTTTCCCATCTCACCCAGATAGGTCATGTTGTATTTTGTTTCATGCACCTAGCCAATTTTGGACATGAGCCATCCTTTTGTTTTTTTTTTTTTTCTATCGAACCAAGATGGACTCTGGAGACAATTTTGTTTCTCAACGGAAAAGTAAATTTTCTGAATGGGTACCGGTGTTCGAATACTTTTGTGACCGACTGTACAAACATCTTTTAACTCGACTTCTGATAAAGATCGGATGGGGGTAAGGCTCCTCTAAAGGTATATAGGAGCCTTAGATCAAGGCCAACTAGATATCTAGTTGGCCTTGCTTAGATGGGGGGAGAAAGCATGGAGGTAGGAAGTAAGATGGAGTCGCCCTAAACAAGTTTCTCCCGTACCCTGCTCTGAAGCACCGGCGATTCCTACGTGGTGACCAAAACATTGGCTCATTTACCATTGAGTTCTATGGGATTTGACGCGTTCGGATATAAATATTTTGTAATTACGTCGTAAATATACATATAAATGTATGTATTTTCTTTTTCTACAACACTTCAGAGTCCTAAGTATGTGAAAACAACATATTTTTAAACAGCATTTCATACTATACTTTCCACAGGATAGTTTTCTCAGAATGGCTTAATTGGAATGAAATATTTTCACAAGTTTTCGTTAATTACATTAGAAAAAAAAATTAAGGTAATTCGATTTTATTCGGTTAAGGTACAAAAATTAAGATCAAAGTTTATTGTATTATTAATATTAAAATTATGCATTATTTCTTTTCAATTTATAGAGCTTCTTCCTAAAATACTTTCTTAAATATGACATGATTTTTTGGCTTCTGAGGCATCTTTTAAATCGAAAAATGTAAGTCAATTTATAATTAATGCTCTATTCGGTTCATTTTAAATTAGAGAATTATTAGGAATTAGCGAAATACTTTAAATAACTATTTCGCTAATTCCTAATAATTAAATAGGTATTAAATAGTACTTGACTTTCTCTGAACATTTCTGAAGGGAATAAAATAAGTTTTTTTTTTTTTTTTTTTTTTTTTTTTTAAGTATTATTTAAAACTTGTAACTGAGTTATTATAAAATGTAAGGGGAATAATTCTTTTAATTATACTTATCAGATTTTTTTTTACCCTTCATTTCAACAATACATATTCCAAAACTCTTTATTACGTTCTTAAATGCGCATCTCATAGCATTTGCTTTACAATACCTTTTAACAGATTGCTTTCCAATACGAACAATTCTTGCTTAAATAATTTTATATCGTATTTGTCAACGGGATTTCAATTTATGCTTACAATTCAATATTAAGTTTATTATATATTTAGATAACATTTATAATCATTATAAATTAGATTTACAATCTATATTTTTGTAGTTCCATAGCTTATAATTTTATAAAACAAATTCATAATCAAAATCGCTGGTGTTAGTTATCGAAAAATAACCAAGATGTGATTTTTGCGTAAATGTCACTAAACTATACAAATTACTATTATCCATCACACTATGAATGTTTCTTTCATGCGAAAGTGTCCCTTTTTCGATTTCTATGGAACTGTCGTGTGTCGAAATACCATCAGAATCTTGTCAAGCGAGCTTCTGAATGTAAATAAAGAACACCCCATCTGGTGACCACTGCTTCAAAGCAGTGCTTCACTTTTAGCGCGGGTTGGCCCCTCCTCCCTTTCCTACCTCCATGGGAGAAAGAGAAGGGTGAAAGGAGTGTGGGAGGCGGATGAAAGAGAGTGAGGCGGCGAAAAAAGGGGGGGTGTCAAGTTCGGTGTCGTTATAATATGTAGCCGCGGGTGGTAAAACCGCAGAGTCAGTTTTGCGTGAATGAGTCAATTAAGGTCCCCCCGGGGGGTTGACTCAGGCGAACGCCTGGGAAGTACTGGCTAGGATCTGTACGTAGGCAATCTCAACCACGGGGGTATACAAATTATCTTCACAGGACTAGAACCCGAGTATTGTATTCAGATTGGTTCAGGCTTGGCAGGGACGCGTATTTCCAAACCCTACCCCACTTTTCGAATTTTTGACGTCACGGAAATATCGACTAGTTTCACCTGGCAAGACAGCGTAGCCCACTTTTGACTACTACGGCGCGCTTTCGAAAGAATTGGTGTGCTGAATAGAATGTTTAGGTAGTAATTGTGAGATTTTCGCAATTTAAATTATTAGGAGTTGAAATTTACGCAAAATCTTTAGTGAATGGTTATTGTTTATCGCCGTAGTATATCTGAGGAAAGAGGAGAATAATTCACTGCTAATGTATACATTAACAGTATGAAAAATTTGGAAGGTGATACTCGGCAATATATGTGATGCATTCATCGCAAAATTCAGCTACGCCAGTAAAACAAACGAGAGTGTTCGAAAAATTTATCCACATCTGAAGTCACTATAAAAAAATTGTATGTGTGTCAACACATATTTTAATAATAATAATAATAAACACTTGCAGAAAACTTCAAATCAAGGAATAAGAATTGCAGTGCCTCTGTGTGCTTAAAAACTACGAAGCATTCTGCAGACTTTTATGCCAAAATCAAGGTTGACAAATATATTAATAAATTTGGGTTTTAATGTTTCTGTTAGTGTATATATTTCAAAAGTATTAAAATAACTTGGACAGTTGTTTAATTGATTAAAACAGCAATAAAGTTCTTTTATAAAGATATACAAGGAACTTCATAATTATCAAAATATTTCATTGCTTTGGTGAAAAATTGAAATTTACTAAATTAACTAACTTTTATAACATTAAAATTTTTCGTAACTGTAGTATTATGCTCTGTTTTAAAAAAGCTTAAATACTTTATTCGTTATACTTTAAAATATTTTCTTATTTATTTACTAAATGTGTTAAGAATTTCCATACATGCTTGTGCAGTGCATAGATATAGTATTACTATATCTATGGTGCAGTGTGATTGCATGTTTGTGTAATAAATGTTGATTTTCATGAACGAAAAAGAAATACAATCTCCGAATAAGTATTTTTTCGTTTTCCAGTTCCTGTGTTTAGCTGTAAAAGTAAATTCACTTCAAGTATGTGTCTATGCAATTTTGACGATGTAAATGCTGAAATGATTGTACAGTAAAAACAACTAAAAAAATATCCGGAAAGCTCTTGAAATTTTGGATAGTCAAGCATATAAAAAATGAAATACTGTAATAAGTGAATGGAAGAATAAACTACTAGTCTGAACTCATAAAAACAGTTCATCTTATTTGTATCAACTTGACTATTTAATATTATGCACGATTTTCAAAAAAATGTATGCTGCTGATCTTTGGAATATGATAACGGGTGATTTTTACAATGGTTGTTATGTGGATTAAGACTGCAAGTTGAGACTTTAAATATGAATAGTAGTCTGAAAATTTGTAGTAGTACCTTTATATCCAACAATCTCTGCCTAATAACTTCCATATTTTAAGCAATTAAAAATATATATTTTTAACCACTTGTTATTAATTTTATAAAGTACATTCTTTCTTCATTAATTTAAATTTTATTTACTTTCATCTATTTTAATGTTACCCATTATAAATTTTATACTACTTTTTTAAGATTTCATAGTTGCTAATTAAACTTCCGTTACAATTTATTTAGGTATTTTATACATTTATATTTTATGTAAGAAAGGGATTTATTTGCAATAGATATACAGTGAAAATCATTTAACACAAAACTGAGGGGACTGAAATATTTTTTCGTGTTAAAGGATATTAATATATATATATATATATATGTTTAACAAAATTAAGCTTATTAGAGTACATTTTATTTACATAGATATGTATATATGCATGTATTTAATAAAAATCAATGAAACAAAAACATCCACAAGAACTTGATAGAATTTAATAGAAAATTTTCAAGTTTTTGAAAAACAAAACATTTATTGAGTTTTGGGAAAATAATCTCATATTTTTCTTTGCATTGTCTTTTTTAGCATAAAATTGTTCAATGTCAAACATTTTGTTATTCATTCAATATAGTCTGAATAACTGTCCATACTTTTTATGATGTTCCTCATTTCGGATGACGTGGGAACAGGAACTGCATTATTCATTTTATTTTCGTCATCAGAATCTGCATCAACGATATTTTTTTAGCTTTAAACAAACTCCAAAATAACTTTGTCCGCCATAATTGAGGCTGTACACACATTATCATAAATTACTGCAACGGATTCTTCTGATAGTACAGTACAACAGTTCATTAATACAGAAACTTTCTCAAACATTTTATTAAGTGTCAGCTCAGTTTCACTATCCTACTTCTCTATTTCTTTTGGCGCCAAAGAATCTGATACTTTTGAGAATTGTGTGTGAAAATAATTTCCATTCATCCTTGGAATTGCTGAATTCCGTGCAGTGCAACATATCAGCCAAACTCACTAATTTTTACTCGCACTGCCATGTACTCGTCACCGATTCCAAAGCTAACTGATGAGAGATGAGATTTTTGTGTGGCGTTTGTAGAGGTGGAAGGCGAAAGTAGCGTAGATAAATAAAACTGGCTCGTGTCGCAGGCTATTCCGAGGGTATTTCAAAGCCAAATTAGCCTCTTTTCTACGAAATATGTGAAACCACCTCTCTTTTATTTCACATCCCGTTTAAATCTCATCTGCGGTGCCAGTGTTTTCTGTATTTTGTTCATTTCCAGAAAAGATATCTTTTCGTGTTAAGAGAAACAAAATGCATGAAAATACATAGTAGTTTGTCGGGACTGTTGCATTATTTCGTGTTAACCGATATTTCGCCTTAAGTGATTTCACGTTAAACGTATTCCATCATATACAGATGCGTTTGGACTATGTATATACAAATAATTTTTTAAAAGGAAAATTTATAATCCTTCCAAAATTTTTCGTGCATTAAGCTGTTAAAAATTGATTAGTAAATATATAAAGAAAGAAATTTAGAACAAATTTTTCAGAAAGAATAAAAATTGAAATTCAAATTAACTTGATAAAATCCTATAAAAGTCGAATATCAAATATTATTTTTAGACTAGTAAAATCTTTTTAAATTGTAAGATAATTTTAATGATTTTATTCCCCCCCCCCCATTTTTCTTTGCTACTGCTGTTTGATAAGACGTTCTAGTAAAGTTTTGAGTTAAGATTATTTTGAACTTTCAAAGATTTTCCATTGCAGGATTTTAATTTTTTCTACATTTTTAAGGGCATGTTTCCATTTTTTTTTTTTTTTAAGATTCTTTTTAGATTAGAAAAATATTTTTAATGATTTTCCTTCGCTTTGAGGACTAGAATTTTCTGGTGAACTATTAAGATAAAAATATATTGAAATGGTTTATCAATTGATTCAGGATACAGTAAAGCAAGGATTTTGTTTTAGAAGGGGAAATGTAATTACCGTATTTGACAGCATATAAGATACACTTTTTTTCCTAAATTTGATTTAAAAAAAGTTACCTGCGTCTTATACGTGAAGGACACAGGTTAACTTTCAATACTGAATGCTATTTTTAGCCCGGATAAAGGTCTAGACACACATAATTTTTTCTACATTTACATGTGTGTGGCCTTCTAAATAAGGGTGTGTCTTATATGCCGTCAAATACGGTAAATTTGACATACCTCGTCTTGACAATATTATGTTGAAGTTAGTTAGATTCCTCACCTTTCTTGTTCTTTTATACTATTTTTTAGTTTTTCTTGTGATGGTGTATTTTAACACGTTTGACTGCCGTGGGGGCCACCGGTGACCAGCACTCAACTTGGTTACAGCGCCGTGGGTGATACCGGCAATGCGACCAATAGTAAAATACATAATTAGAATAAATATCGATACTGATAAATTTTTAAATAGTACCATTGTTACTATAATGATTTGAAGAATAATAAATTGTAAAAATTTAAATTATAAATTGCAAAAATGGTCTACAGATGTTTGGGGGTCTTCGGTGACAACCAGCATGAAAAATGCATTAAGCACGATTATATATAACATAATGTTCTGCAGATAATATTTCAACACAATATATATCACATAATAAAAATTTCAAGTCGGCGTCATGGGCAAATCACGTAAAATGCGCGCTGCAGTCAACGTGTTAATTTTACATTTTAAAGTATTTTATGAAGATCATTTGAACTTCAATTTTTTAGTCTTTGTGAAAAGTTGGTTCTAAATTTCTTTATATATATATATATATATAAGAACTCCTATACTCCTAGGAAAAAGTAATTTATATACAGTACAAAGTCTTTAATTCGGACTCGTCGGGACTTCGGCAATTCCGGATTATAGATCATCAATTTAAATCTGGTAAGATGGCATGCAGAAATTATAAAATTAAAAATATGAAACAGTAATTTATGAAATAAAGAGCAATTATGATCTAAAGGGTATCAAAATTTACAACAAAAAAAGCATAATATTTATTTATTTACTTTATTAAACATTTCTTTCAATGTAAGTTGTTTAAGTTGCTTCGTTTTATGTGCTAATACTTTCTCTTTAATTCTATAAACAGACATAATTTCTTGTTCAGTTACAAAGTTCCGCTGTTCAAGTCCTGTAATTGCTGTGCCGAGAACTTGTCATACATAATTAGAATAAATATATATCGCATAATAAAAATTTCAAGTTGGCGTCATGCGCAAATCACGTAAAATGCACGTGGCAGTCAACGTGTTAATTTTTACATTTTAAATTATTCTTGTTCCACATTTATAGGATTTTATGAAGATCATTTGAACTTCAATTTTTTAGTCTTTGTGAAAATTCTTTATATACTATATATAAGAACTAAACTCCTAGAAAAAACTAATTTATATATTTATTTATCCCAAATTTTCATTTTGAAACATTTTAGTACATGATTTTCCTCAATATTTTAAAAGTTGATTTTTGTTGAACTGAAATATGTAATATGGAAAAATTCTATCAAGAAACATAACTCAGAATCAAAACAGGAGATAAATAGAGATAATAATAATGTGGGATATTTGATTCTCTTCCCCTCAGCTGAAACAGTAAAAATATAGAAAAATCCCCACAGAAACATTATTCGGCTGAGAAACAAAACAGGCCGAAAAATGGGTTCGCGTCAGGAAACTGATTGGTTTAAAACAGGGCTTCTTCAACTTTTTTTCAGTTGTGACCTTTTTTTATCATAGATTTTTTTTAACGACCCCAAAATATTTACGAAAATTTTGTGGGACCCCATGTGAAAATCCGACACGCACGTGAGTGAAACTGTCAATTTTTTCACTTGTACTGTAAGATAATATGGCACTTTAGGTCATTATCTTTAATTTCTCATTTTAAGACATAAAACAATGTGAAATTTTAATTAAGTAACAGATGAAATGACAGCGTCATGCGCAAAGCAAGTAAAATGAACATTTATATTATAAAAAGAATGCGTTGAAAAATTTTTGTTTCTCTCTTTGTCTGTATTGTCTTATCTTCATCTATTTTCAGATACATTGTGTAAAAATATTCGGTAATTGTAAAATTATTATATTAAGTTTAAGAAATACCAAAACTAATAAAATTTTTTGCGACTTCCTGCTGTAGATGGGGGTTGCGATCTACAGTTTAAGAAAGTTGTCTAAAATAACGTTACAATATTTGATTTTGCTAGAACTTTAACTCAGGCCACAGCCAGTGTGGTTATGGCAGGTGTGCAAAATTTTGGAATTTACAGAAATATCAAGTAGCAAAATTTTTGGAATTTAGGAGTGGAAAAGTTTTTAGAATTTAGGACCCACAGAGATAGCATAGCACAACAAAATATACCTGTTGAAGCTAGGACTCCAATGCATGGTTATATTCTTGTCAGGAGTATATGCCTGAATGCAGAGATGCATTTTGAGTCATCATCGCTAGGTCACCAGCCTACACAGCATTGTGCGATACGTCATTCATGTAAATTCGGAATAAAATTGATTGCACTAACCTAATTCATGTAAATACGGAATACAATTACTGTAATTTTTGAATAAGAATAAAACACTTCCTTTCTGTTCATCTGAAATGGGATAGATTTTCTAGCAGTTATTCCAGCAGAAATTTGAAGAAACGGATCATTCTGTATTCAGTTAGATAAACAAATACACAAGCTATGAACATAACATATTAAACCATAATTCACTTTTCACATCGGACAGCCAATGTTTATCAATTTTCATCATGTGAAAATTGATAAATATTGGCTTTCCCGTAAATACTTTCGTACATCGTACTTTCCCGTAATTTTCAAAATACTCTATTGCACGGTGTTCAGTTGAAGACAAGCCCGAAATCATTTTTTTTTTTTTTTTTTTTTTTCCAAAATGCAATTGATAACTTGTATTGTTTTTTTTACAAAATTTAAACCTGGGAGTCATGAACAAATTTGTGGGGGGTCACCAAATCCGAAGATATTTATTTGACAATAAAAGGTATATGGAATTTGAAGAGAACTTTGGATGTTTTTAACATTTCCATATTTAAATTTTGATTTTATTGCTTTCCACTTGATTTGTGTGTTATGCTTGATGATTTCCAAACAGTTTGAATCGAATTTCAATTCAATTGCATACGCATAGCTAAGATGTAGTTTTTTCGACTATGTTAGTAGTGTCTCGCATGTAATTGTAATATGCATCATTTATAAACTATGTTTCTCAATTCTAATCAAATTTGTTGTCAAGGAAGCACATAACATTTCCTAAGTATTGGAAAATTCAGTAGTGTCTCAAAGGATAATAAAAACAATTTTGTTTTAGCTGCAATTTTGTTCATGATGGTTAAATGGCCCAAAATAGATACCCAATGTTCACAAGAGAAATGGGATGGATGGACCAACATCAAATAAACTCAGAGAAAAACTATTAATGAAAATGCAAACAATAATGAATCCAATGGCTCTCTTTCTACTTCTAAAAAAATTGAGTAAATATCAAGAAGAGTTTATTTTATACTGTTTTACATGTCACATTATTAATGGAAAATGAATATCCATTGTGTGTTCAATGCAGTGAAAATTGGCACATGGAAAGTATGAAACTTGCGAAATTAAAAACACATTTAGAAACGGTACTTTTCTGTTTTGCCGGTACAAACGATAAAGCTGCCAACAATGGTACAACTGATACCAAACAGAATACCTTCACTGGCAACCTTTTACGCCTCATTTTCAAAACAAGTTGCAGCCATTTCTTATCAGATTGACTGTACTGGCATACAATTACATAGAATTTGTACAAGATAGTTAAATTTTATGCTCTAAGACCATTCATGGTAATTAAGTCAATTAGAATGCAATCACACCGCTCATCCGAAGGCGAAAATATAGAAAAGACAAAATCACGGGTCAAATTCATCAATTCCAATGAGAATGGACTAGCGAAGTAAAGCACTGTGGTTTTACGTAATTTCTGAATAAACTATTCGTACAAATTGAAATAATTCTTGCATTTAAATTTGCATTCCAAATAAGGATATAATTTGTCATTAAGATAGATAATTACTGAGATAATTAGATTTTTGTAGCGTAGTTTACGTGAGATGAGATCACGTGATGCGAACCGACAAATCAGGATGTTGAAACATGAAAACATAGTAAATTCTTAATGTCTTTTTCACAAATTTATTGTATTTATTTATTGGCTTTTTTACAAAATTTTAAAAGGTATTAAAATGTTTATGCCTTCAAAATAAAAAATTCTTAAAACTAACGTTTGTTAAAATTTTTTATGTGTATATTGTATGTTGTCGACAACAAAGTCTGCTTGGCGAAATTTGCGCCAGTGAAACGGAAAGTACCTCAGAAACTAAACATAAAGATTAAGTAAATAAATCTGAAGAATTTTTTTAAGGAATGAGCTAAGAGCATGAAAAATTAAAATATATTTTTGAAAAAATATACAACAGTTCCTGAGAAGATTTACAGGCATCTTAAAAGTTTCATATTTAATTGCAAAAAATTTAAAACCTCATACAATTGGAGAATCACTCATTCTTCCTTCAGCAATTAAAATAATATCATTTATGCATGCAGAAAAATAAAGTAATGATTTAAAAAGAATAGCATTAAAAAAAGATACAATTTCTCACCAAATTTCTGTAATATCAGACATTATAGAATACAAAATCCAGTCTTTACTATAAAACTTGATGAAGCTACCGACATTATAAAAATGTCTCAATTCATCGTTTATCTGAGATACATTTTTGAAGACGACACAGTAGAATATTTTTTATGTTGTAATATTTGGAAAGGAAAAGCAACTGGAGAGAAAATATTTCAAATTATTGACAGACATTTTGAAACA
Organism: Stegodyphus dumicola; assembly: GCF_044657685.1. Taxonomy (NCBI): domain Eukaryota; kingdom Metazoa; phylum Arthropoda; class Arachnida; order Araneae; family Eresidae; genus Stegodyphus; species Stegodyphus dumicola. The sequence continues at coordinate 32,407,345 of NC_140770.1, forward strand.
AATAATCTTACCTAGACACTCTGTGTCGCAGTTTGTACCAATGATGCTGCAGCATTAACAGGTAATTATAAAGGACTAAGAGGGTTAATAATGAAACTTGCTCCCCATATAATATTCCATCACTGTATGACACATAGAAATGATGTTGTTGCAAACTGATGAAGAATTGGACATGATATTGCAGCGTTATTACTGCAATTAATTACATTAAAAGGCAAAATCCTAAACAGCTGTCTCTTTTTAATGCAATGTAATAAGTTCTGTATATGAGACATTATTACCAAAGTCAGTTGGCTTTCACACAGAAAAATAGCAAGACATATTTTCGATTTGAGAAATACAGTTTACATATTTTCGGAAGAAAAGAAACATACATCAGCAAGTTCATTCATTAATAATGATTAATTAGGAAAACTTAGTTACATAGTAGACATTTTCTAAAAACCTAAGCATTTTAATAATGAGCACCAATATTGAAACTTTTAAAACTAAGCTAATACTTTGGCAAGGAGAATTGAACTTAAACAACAGAAACATGTTTTTCAGAATTTACTAAAGAAAATAATACAGATTTCTTGTTTAAAACAACATATGATAAAACTGACAGAAATTTTGTGACCCATTTTGCCTTTGGTATTTTCAATTCGGTACTTACGTATTATCGCAACCAGGTTGGCGCGATTTGTAAGTTTGAGTAAAAAAGTATGAATAATAAGAAAATGTACATTTATTAATTACAAATAATTTTTAATACAGTTTTTTATATTATTTTGTTTTAAAATATAAAATAGCAATTAAACCTTTCCGGTTTCGAATTTGAATAAGTTGCAGAATTATTTTTTCGGCGGAAATCTTTTGGCTATTGCTTTTAGCACTGATTGAAAACCGTCTTCGCCATTAACAGCTTGAGCTTGGCGCCATATAAATTCGATAAGGTATGAGTCAAGATGATGACGGGCTGTTCCGCTCTGTTTTTTGTTGCGCCATTTGGCTGAGCCCCACATGCGCTCTACATGTTGTGTGTGAACGCCCGTGTTGGGATCCACAAAGTTATATTTGTGATTAACAGTTCCATGCAGAAATCCAGCATTTTCGAACTCACTTGTATTGTATCCTTTCCAGCAATCCAAATAAATGATGCTTCCTTCCTTGATATTTTCGCAAATTTTTTCCATGAGGGTAACGGCACTTCTGTTAGGTACAGTAACCGAAAAAGTAATTAAAGTATTTCAGGGATTTCAATCTAACCAGTAAGAAAAATAATTTCTTTACGAAAAACTACATATAACGCGTAGGGTTCCCTAAGTAGGGTCGCCAAATTTGGCGATTTATGCGAATTTCGGCCTGGTTGCGTTAATACGTAAGTACCTCCAATTCCAATGTATCTCTAAATGAAAAAGAACAATTAATTGATATTTTAAGTGACGGAACTCTGTAGTTATTGATATTTTAAGTGACAGAACTCTGTGTTAAAGTTAAGTCTGTAACTTGTCAAAAATTTCAGTTATCTATTGGAAACAAATATGACGATTTAAAAGGAACGAAAGTAAATTATTACGTTTCTTACATAAAATTGTACAGCAAAGCTTTAGCTTATATTTAAAATTTCTAAAATGCTTATGTTACATTTTTCTGTTATATAAGCATTGGAAGTGGATTTCTCACTGAAATAGAAATAATTTTGCTAGTGAATTAACATGGAGAACTTTTTTATTGAAACATTTTTTCTCTGTGACATTAGTTGCATCTACTACAAACTAAAGATTAAAGAACTATTTTTAAAACATTTCGAATTCGTTGTCATATTGATCTATGAAGCACTAGATTAGTGAGTTTTATTACATTATTGACTAATATAGTTTTTAAACAATCAAAAAATTTTCAGAGGAGATAATTATTTGTCAAATATGAATGTGTTTTCAAAGCGAAAATAAATAATAAGTGATAAAAAGAAAATTAAGTTAGAACATTCACATTTCTAACAAAGTAATTTAATCTTTATAATACAATATATTTTACAATGATAACGCAAAATACAATGTGAAAGGTTATGCGAAGATTATGATAGTACCAAGAGTATTCAGCATTTCGTATAATCCTATTACCAGATAATAATAACATTAAAATAAATTTCATCTGAATGAAGCTTTCTTATTACAGAAACAGTCAAATTATGCATTTAAATAAACGAATGCACTTCAGACAATATATTTAATACTGTTTACAAGTGCAAGCCAAAGTTCTGTTTATGTTACTTCTCGCCCTTCAGCGCATGCTCAAGAATTACCATCCAGGAGAAATTAGTCGATTTGTCCATGACGTCAAAAATTCGAAAAGTGGGGTAGGGTTTGGAAATACGCGGCAGGGACCGTACTGGTACTGTCGTGTCTGTTCCTTCGGCTGTGGTGGAGCTACATGGTGCATTTGTCGACTGAGTTCCCGGGGGTTTGACCCCATTCAGTTTTCGTGGCGGGGACTGACAAAGCGGACAGAGCACCTTAATACAATGTGGTTTTGCTGATGGAGTGGTGCCCGGAGGCAAGGTAACAGCGTTTTAAAATTAGCAACGAAACGTTCTGGCCAATGCTTAGTAAAAGCCGGACGGGGACTGCGGGGGTTGCGCCTGCGAGAACGAGGTCCCACGGGTTTTGGATATTTCAAACTCTGAATGGGTCCCGTATAATGAGGACCTGGGACGGAGGTCCTTCACCCGGTGTGTCAGTCAATTAAGGTTGTGATTCTTATGTGGGAAGGATGTCTCAAGGGTAACGATGTTTTTCTCTGGGACGCGGGGAGTGTCTAAGAGTGCTAATAAGGCTATTACTGTGGGTTTGTACTGAATAAAAGAAGTTGACCGCTAATCGTTTAATATACTCTTGAATAAGTTCGATTCGAAGGTCTCTGTGAATATTGTTGCGTGCGTACGGGTTCGTTATGAAATAAATGCACAAGTCCGATGAAAAATGAACAAAAATTTATTATTATCACAACAAAAGTGCTTAAATTTTCTCAAATAATCGTGCAGTATTACAATATCTCACAGTAGTTATCTTCTAACTACTCAAATGTCCAACAGAACGTAATTCAAAACAGCTAAAGAACGCTAATCGGCGAATTCGCTACAATCAACAAGAGCAATTTTCTAAACAACAACAAACTAAGCAACTACTACAAACTGAGATGTTTTCCTCCTTTTATAACATTTTAAAATCACGTGATAGAATTTTCCAGTACTTTCTCGAAATCAAAAAGAGATATTTATTTATTTAATGCACGCGCTCTTGTATTTTCAATTTTCCGGCTTAGCTTTCTTTTAATATTCGTCACGCGCTGCACTGCGTGGGAAATAAAACCATTTAATTTATAATTGAACTAACATTAGCTTTTTAAATACCAAATTCGTAACACTGCTCCTTTCCCAAGGACTGCACGTCCCGGGCAGTACAGTCCCTGAACAGGAAGCTAAACTTACAACTGTGGCATAAATGCAACTGAGGCATAAACATTACATTACAATATCAAACAACATGAACAATAAATGCAATAACTAACTTAAACAAATCAAATGCTATCAAATACTAAATTCAAAACAAATACTAAATACAAATCAAATACTAAATGCAAATAAAATACTAAATACAAATCAAATCAAATACATAAATCTTAAAAACAAAAAGGACCATGGTCTGATACTATTTACAATTATTTACATTACGTACTATGGCCATAGTAATGAGCTAACCTGTCGTAATGAACGACTTTAGGTTTAGAGTTCGAAGACTTACGGATCCGAAGCACGACGTCATTCGTGTTCAGCACTGTATATGGATCATCCGAAGGTGACTGTAATTTAGGACTCAGTCCTTTTCGCTGAATCGGGTTCCACAACCACACCTTGTCTCCTTTGTTGGATCTATGTCTAGTAGCTCGCGTGTCGTATCTGGTCTTCACTTTCTCCGTCGCCAAGTTGACTCGCTTTCGTGCAGAACGGTGCATCCCCTCAAAACGGGCCTGTACATCTTGGATGTGTTCCTCAGGCGATGAAGGCGCATCCGTATGGCGATCGAGATGGAGAATAGCTGGTAGTCTTGCGTTTCTTTTCGACCCTAGCATGATTTCGGCGGCTTGACGAGCTGGGTCTTTCGGACAAGGCGTCGGCATTTCCAGGTGAGGATCTCTTCTGAGGATGGATAGTCGTGTCACCAGATGCTGAAAGCAGTTTGTTGTTTTTGAAGTCTAAGGAAAAATTGTATTTCCTTAAAAAGTCCAATCCGAGTATGCATGGATCTGTAATATCCGCCACATATGCCGTGTGATGGTAGGCGGCACTTCTAAACGTGATGTTCACGTTTAACTTTCCATCTATCTCGATCTTGTCACCAGACGCAGTCTGAAGGGTAACAGAGGATGGCGTCCAAATAAGTTTATCTTTAAACTGTTCAGCTACATCTTTCCTAATGATGGTAACATTAGCTCCTGTGTCAATGATCCTATTGCAAGGAACTCCATCGATATTCCCATTGATGGACAGTCCGTTACTGTTGCCACTCACTATAGAAATCTTGAGTGCTTTAAAACAAGGTTTTCCATTATCTGCCAACATCCGTTCCTCGATATGGCCATTCATTTGTTTCCTGCGTTGTTGCTGAGAAATGGTCTCAATGTTCGTACCCTGGGGTGTTCTGCAATTCTTTCGTACGTGGCCTTCAGCTCCACAGTTCCAGCACTTTGGTTTCTTGTCAGTCCTTTTCTTTCCCGTGGCATTTAATTGTCTGCTTAAATCGTATGCCTTAGTTTCCGTGCCCTGGGGTGTTCTGCAGTTCCTTCGTAGGTGGCCTTCAACACCGCAATTCCAGCACTTTAGCGTCGGTTTCTTTTCTCCACTATTCCGTCTTGAAGCATTAACTGGGCTTTTCAACTCATTCGTTTTATGATCCGTGCCCTGGAGTGTTCTGCAATGCCGTCGTAGGTGACCTTCACTACCACATCTCCAACACCTTAGAGCCACTTTCTTCTGGCTCCTATTCCGTATCAAAGCGTCGACTTGTCTGGCTAAATCATCTAAACGAGCCATCAGTTGATTCACTGGCTCATGGACTCGCACAGCTCTAACTGGGTAGCGATCTCTACTAGTTGCTTTCTGGGCTGCCTCGAACTTCATGGCGTACAACAGATCGTTTTTTATGTCCTTTACATCTGCCATTCGAAGAGCTTGCTGTATTTCAGGATCCCGGATGCCATCGATGAAATATTGCAGCGACAGGATTTCCCTCGTTTCTCTCGGGCACTCCGAAAGGCGAGGTGGGACAGCCTTTCAACATCCGTGGCGAGTTCCTGAGGTGATTCGGTGGGCTTCTGTTGACGGGATTTTAATTGAAGCCTGCTGTAGTCTTTTAAACATTTCTCGCCAAAGCGCAGCTCTAATGCGCCGGATAGAGCTTCGAAGTTAAGTCTTTGGTTTTCGGGAAGCGTCTGCAGTATATCCGCTGCGTCTGCTCGCAGAGAAGCGGCGAGATGACAGGCCTTAGCTTGGGAATCCCATCCATTCGCATCCGCAACTATAGAAAATTGGGTCTTATACACTTGCCAGGATGTCTTCCCATCATACGTGGATAACTTCAGAGGTGGACGAGCAAGCATCGGTAAGAATTTAAAATCATCACTTCTGCTCCCTGCCGTCGCTACGAATTTCTTTAAAGTATCGACTTCTTTCGCAACGGCTGAAACCCTATCATCAATTTGTTGCTCGACGGCAGAAACTCGCTCTTCTATATGTTCTTTTACAGAAGAAATTTTTTTTTCTATTTCTTCTTTCACCGAAGAAACTCTTTCTTCAATTTGAACTTTTACGGAAGAAACTTTTGCTTCAATATGCCCAACTTTATTTTCAACCACATCTATTCTGCCTTCCATAGCATCGAATTTGGTTTCTATTATGCAGGCAATTTCTCTTTTCATTTCGTATTGACTTTCTTCAATCTTTACTTGTACGGATTTTATTTCTTCTTTAACAGATTCCTCAACAACTTTTATTTCGTCTTTAAACGTTAATTGACCAGCTTCCAACTTTTTCTGACCAGCTTCCATCTTTTCCTGACCAGGTTTCATCTCATCTTTCATTTCTTCTTTAAATGCAGCAAAGGCTGATATCAGCTCTCTTAACTGCTCTTCCATCGCTCTTGTAAATGGCATTCAAATCCCACTTCTGACACCAAAAATTGTTGCGTGCGTACGGGTTCGTTATGAAATGACTGCACAAGTCCGATGAAAAATGAACAAAAATTTATTATTATCACAACAAAAATGCTTAAATTTTCTCAAATAATCGTGCAGTATAACAATATTTCACAGTAGTTATCTTCTAACTACTCAAATGTCCAACAGAACGTAATTCAAAACAGCTAAAGAACGCTAATCCGCGAATTCGCTACAATCAACAAGAGCAATTTTCTAAACAACAACAAACTAAGCAACTACTACAAACTGAGATGTTTTCCTCCTTTTATAACATTTTAAAATCACGCGCTAGAATTTTCCAGTACTTTCTCGAAATCAAAAAGAGATATTTATTTATTTAATGCACGCGCTCTTGTATTTTCAATTTTCCGGCTTAGCTTTCTTTTAATATTCGTCACACGCTGCACTGCGCGAGAAATAAAACCATTCAATTTATAATTGAATTAACATTAACTTTTTAAATACCAAATTCGTAACAATATAGATGTTGGGAATATACCAAGGAGCATTGATAATTTCTCGTAGAATTTTATTTTGTAGAATTTGTAATTGTTTAATATTGGTTTTACCTGTATGTCCCCAGATCGGTGCTGCATAAAGAAGAGCTGGGCGCAGTATGGAGCGATATAGAATTAATTTGTTTGTAGTAGATAAGTTTTTTCTTCTACCAAGAAGAGGTCGCATAGTAGCTGTGGTGATTTTAAATTTTTGTACTACGGACCGGAAATGGGTTCTGAAGGTAAGTTTTTGGTCAAGGGTGACTCCAAGGTATTTGGTTTCATTAATCCAGTCTATTTCTTCGTCAAATATTTCAGGGGGTGGAGGATAGCATTTCATGTTTCCTTTACGAAAAATTATTGCCTTAGTTTTATCAGTGTTAATTTTAATCCTCCAAAGGGTAAGCCATTTTTCCAGTTTCATGAGAGAGCTTTGGAGTTGGTTTCTTACGGCGATAACTGTGCAGGTTTTAGTAAGTATGGCGGTGTCATCGGCAAAGAGTGCAAGATGAACAGAAGAGTTTTTAGGGATGTCTTGTGTATAAATATTAAAAATGTACGGCGAAAGTGCCGACCCCTGTGGGTCACCAGCATTGATTACTCTGGTGGTAGAGTAAGCAGGTTTATAAGGTTTCTTGAATTTGCGGGAAATGTCAAATAGGGAATTGTCCTCTATAGCTAGGTCCTCTATAGCTAGGAAATTGGTCCATTTTTGGTTTTTGAAGTTCTTGATTGTTCTGTTGATTTCTTTTTGCATAGAGTTTAGTTCGTGTTTGAGTTGGGGATCCCTGGTGGTTTGCCATCTTTTACGGATCCGGTTTTTCTCTTTAATCCTATTTCTTATATCGGCAGGTAGGGGAAGGAAAGGCTTGTTCACATAAAAAGTATTGGTGGCTTCCTTTAAAGCAGAATTGATGCTTTTGGTAAATTTTGAGACTTCGTGTTCTAAATCTTCTGTATCGTTGATGCATGGGTTACCTTGTATGGAGTTATTCAGAATTTCAGAGTATTTGATCCAATTTGTAACTCCTATACTTCTGTCAAGTGAGGGGAGGTGTTTATTAATGGGGATTTCAAATACAATGGGGTTGTGGTCGGAATAAAGGGCTGAAATTACAGAGATATTGCATCTGTTAGTAATGTTATTTGAGATGAAGAAGTCAATTGTGGTGACGCTATTGTACCCGTAATGGGTGGGCTCGTCTGGAGCATGAATGTTATAATTATTTGATTGAATGAGTTTAAATATGTCATTTCTTTTTTTGTTAGCAGGTCCTCGGTTCCAACAGGGGTGTTTGGCGTTGAAGTCCCCTCCGACAATGGTAGAAGTATTAGAAGTAAGGAGGTGAATCAATTCTCGTACGCTGCGATTATTATTTGGTGGGATGTATATATTCGAAATTTTGAATTTTTTATGTTCTATTACAATTTCTATTGTGTTACTTTCGCAAGTGGCGCTGGGATTAGGAATTTGAGCATTTTTTATGCTCCTTTTAACAAATGTGATGATGCCACCGCGTCTTCCTGTCTCACGATCCGTACGGTAGGTGTTATAATTAGCATAAAGTACTTTGAGTGCTGGTTTAAGGTGAGTCTCTTCTATGAGTATTACGTCAGGTTCAATTTCAATAATGAGGTTGGATAATTCATCTTTTTTATGGTAAAGACCGTTAGCGTTCCAAGAGAGGATTTTAATGTTGCATCTGTTCTTGAATTTATTAGCATTAAAGATGATTTCCTATTTTTTCAATGATTTCGACTACTGCGATTATTTTATCAAGAGGTGATTTCTTGGTTTTAATGTTCTCGAGTCCTTGTCTTGGTCTATTGTCCAGATTGTTTTTAGCGAAGAGAATTCAAAGAGGTCTGACAGGGAGGATTCTGTGGTGCTGGTAGTTTCTTCTGTTAGAATTTCGTTTTGAATGGAGGTTTGAGCGATATTTTCGTCACTGTTTGATGTCAGCGGAGGAAAGTCTTGTCTTTTGTTAGTCCAGGGATTGGTTGCTGATGGAGGACTGGGCTGGCACTGAACTTGTTTGTTTTTTGGTCTGGCCGGGCAATTTGAGAAGTTGGCTGGGTGAGGACCTTTGCAGTGATAACATATGGCTGGCTGGTCGCGACTACGGGTGCATTCTATTGGTTTGTGATTGCCTCCGCAACGAGTATTTCCAAACCCTACCCCACTTTTCGAATTTTTGACGTCATGGGCAAATCGACTAGTTTCGCCTGGATGGTAATTCTTGAGCATGCGCTGAAGGGCGAGAAGTAACAGAAACAGAACTTTAACTTACGCTTCTAAACAGTATTAAGTATATTGTCTGAAAGTGTATTCGTTTATGTAATTGCATAATTTTACTGTTTCTGTAATAAGAAAACTTCATTCAGATAAAATTTATTTTAATATTATTATTATCTGGTTATAGGATTATACGTGTTAGAACACTTTGCATTTCACTATCTTGTCAGTAGATGGCTGCACCAGTCCAATACATTGGATTTGAACTTAGCATTTCAGTGGCCTGGTGATAGCTCAGACATTGGTAAAAAAATCAATTTAAATTATGAAAGAAAAGTGTAATAATTATTTGTCATTGCTAATAACTGTAATAATGTGCATTTAATTTTTTTAAATTAAGTGTGTGAATTTTCAGAACATTTTTGTTTTGCTGTGTTATTGTTTTTAAATTTTCATATGTAACTGTAACATTGACTAAAGAGTTGTTGACCATGTGTTTTTTCGTTCACGACATGTGTTGGTGTTGGATGTGCTGAAGGTGGACGTCTGTAATTTTTTCTGTATAAGTTTTAGTGCTGTTCATGATTATGAATAAAAGTTTGCAATGAGTTGAACTAATATCTGGTGACCCGTGTTTTATTAGGAATGCTAATCTTTTAGTTTGACTAAAATTGCAAACATGCCATTGGACAGTGAATCTGCATCTACTTCAAAACTTGAAGCTAGTAAAGTGAGTGTTAAGATACCGCCATTTTGGGTAGAGAAACCTGAAATGTGGTTTTTCACCGTAGAGGCACAGTTTAAAATCAGTGGAATTACTTCCGAAGACACAAGATTTAATTACCTGGTTGCACAACTTGAACCCAAATTTATAGAAAACATTTGGGACATCATTCGAGACGACACGCCAAACAAATATTCAGCCGCTAAAGAAAGACTTCTGAGCACTTTTAAAGAAAGTGAAAACAAACGCATCAAGCGATTGCTAACTGGACTAGAATTGGGAGACCTAAAGCCCAGCCAACTACTCCGAAAAATGCGTGCCCTTGGAGATGCTGATGATGTGTCTGAAAAAATTCTGAGAACCTTATGGATGGAGAAACTGCCAGACCAAGTAAAAAACATTTTAATTGTTAGTGATGAAGGTACTGATAAGTTGGCCACAATGGCCGATAAAATTCTTGAGATGAATCCCCGGATAGAGCTTGCAAGTGTGGTCCAAGAAGCTGGCCCATATGATATGTTGCTAAAAAAAATTCTTCACTTGAGCAACAAATTGCGACTCTGAGTGTTCAAGACACGAGAGACAGACGACGAAGTCGAAGCCATCAAAGAAATAGGAGTCGCAGCAGATCCCGCAAGCGTTTTGACCCAGATGGAAAATACTGTTTTTTCCATTTCAAATTTGGAAAAAAATGCTACTCTGATAAATGCAAACCTCCCTGCAGTTGGAAGCAGCCGGAAAACTGCAACTAGCAGTAGAATCAGCGGCAAGCCCTGCTGCTACTGGAAACATTAATTGCCGCAAATTTCGCCTTTTTATCAAAGACAGAAAAACAGGAATCAAATTTCTTATTGACAGTGGAGCAGATATCAGCTTGATTCCAGCTGATACGAAATCTAAAAGTACCTGCACTTCATACAAGCTATACGCAGCTAACGGAACTGAAATCCCAACGTTTGGAAGTAAGGTGTTGACCGTGGACCTCGGACTACGTCGCCCATTCCAATGGCCATTTGTTGTAGCAAAAGTAAACAGAGGCATTTTAGGTGCCGATTTTCTGAATCAGTTTCACTTACTGCTTGACATTCGCCAGAGAAAATTAATTGATGGTGTGACAAATATGTTTGTACATAGTGATGTAATGTCAGTAACTGAAAATACTGCGATTAGCACAGTGAGCAATTCTGTAAAATTCTCTGAGCTGTTGCGAAAGTACCCTGGTATTACGAAGCCCAATTTATTGAACACCAAAGTGAAACATAAGGTCCAGCACTATATTGCTACAAAAGGACAGCCAGTTTACTCTCGTGCTCGGCAGCTTGATGCTAAGACACTGAATTTGGCAAAACAAGAGTTTCAGTTCATGTTAGACAATGGTATAATCAGGCCATCTAAATCACAGTGGGCTAGTCCTCTGCATCTGGTTACAAAGAAAAATGGAACTTTAAGACCCTGTGGTGATTATAGACGTCTGAATGAGCAGACTATTCCGGACAGATACCCGATTCCTAGGATTGAGGATTTTCATTTAATCTTGAGTGGGAAAACAATTTTCTCAAAATTAGACCTATTCAAAGCATACTATCAAATACCCATAGCTGAGGAGGATAAACCAAAAACAGCCATTATTACACCATTTGGACTGTACGAGTTTAACGTTATGAGTTTTGGTCTCCGAAATGCTCCCTCAACCTTTCAAAGATTTGTACATGAGGTGTTTCGAGGGCTTGATTTCTGTTTTCCTTATCTTGATGATGTTTTAATCGCCTCGCCATCTGAGGATGAGCATAAAACACATCTGAGCTTAATTTTCGAAAGGCTTGATAACTATGGCCTATGCTTAAATGTGTCAAAGTCCGTATTTGGAGTTAAAGAAATTGAATTTTTGGGGTATCTCATTACGCCTTCTGGTTCGCAACCTCTGCCAAACAAAGTTAAAGCTATTCTTGATTATGAACTGCCATCCACTCTTCATGGCTTAAGAACGTTTTTAGGCATGGTAAATTTTTATAGAAGGTACTTGAAAGATGCAGCGCAGACCCAGGCCATGCTACATGAAATGCTTAAGAGAGCAAAGAAAAAAGATAAAAGTAAAGTACCTTGGACTGAAGAAAGCATAAAGCAATTTGAGAAGTGCAAAACTGACTTGGCTAATACTGCCCTCTTAAGTTATCCAAAGTCTGAATGTCCATTATCTCTGTGCACTGATGCCTCAGATTGGGCAATTGGTTCAGTTTTGCAACTGTATGAAGATGGTAACTGGAAACCAGTTGCATTTTATTCAAAGAAGCTAAATGGGGCTCAAAGAAAATACAGTACATATGATCGTGAATTGCTTGGAATATATCTCTCTGTGAAGCAATTTAAATACATGCTGGAAGGACGAGATTTTCAAATTTTCACTGATCATAAACCACTGATTTTTGCATTCAAGCAAAAGAATGATAAAGCTTCACCTAGGCAACTGCGTCAGTTACAGTACATCTCCCAGTTTACTACAAATATACAGCACATTAGTGGAAAGAACAATATTGTAGCAGATACTCTCTCCAGAATTGAAGAGATATCTGTAATTGATTATGAAGAAATTGCAAAGGCACAACAGAATGACCCTGAGTTGAAAGAATTAATTGCAAGTAACACCTCATTAATTTTCAAGGAATATGTACTACAATCTAAAAATGTCCTATGGTGTGATACTTCAGCTAGCAATATTCGCCCATATGTACCTCAAAGTTTTCGCAAGAAAATTTTTGATCATATCCATAGTTTTGCACATCCTGGTGTCAGATCCACTGTAAAACAGATAACTGCCAGATTTTTATGGCCCAGGATGAAGAAACAAGCAAGTGATTGGGCTAGAGCTTGTCTGCAGTGCCAGAAAGTTAAAGTAACAAGACACACCAAATCGACCTTTGGCACATATCAAGAACCTGATGCCAGATTTAGCATCATCCATATTGATTTGATTGGGCCTTTGCCACCATCTAATGGTAAAATTTACTGTCTAACATGTATTGATAGATTTTCCTGTTGGATGGAGGTAGTTCCATTAGAAGAGATCACTGCAGAACTGGTGAGTAAAGCTTTTTATGACCATTGGGTGAGCAGATTTGGAGTGCCACAGTGTATTGTAACTGACCAAGGTCGCCAGTTTACCTCCCAAATGTTTAAAAATCTTGCTGCTATTTGTGGTGCTAAACTTCTGCATACAACGCCCTATCATCCCCAATGTAATGGGAAAATAGAGCGCTTTCACAGGACACTAAAGGCTGCAATAAAAGCTCACAATAATGTAAAATGGAGTGATATGCTACCCACTATTTTGTTGGGTTTAAGAGCTGCTATCAGAGATGGTACAAACTATTCTGTTGCTCAAATGGTATATGGTACCAATATCAGGCTTCCTGGTGAATTTTTTGAAAAACCCAGTGTCCACGTTGAACCTGACACATTTGTGTACAATCTTCAGCAGCAGATGGCCCTAGTAAAGCCAATGAAGTCTGCAGATACATGTCGGTCTTATCAAAAAGTTTTTGTACATAGAGATTTAAGGACCTGTACTCATGTGTTCGTTCGAGTTGATCAGGTGAAAAAACCACTAAAGCCTGCATATGATGGCCCATTTCCTGTAGCAGAAAGACATGATAAGTATTATTCTGTGCATATTAAAGGAAAAGATGTTAACATCTCTATTGATAAGCTGAAACCTGCTTACCTTATGAATGCAGATAGCATGCCGGAACTACCGAATCTGCTTCTTGACGACGATGTCAATGGTGGATCCTCAAAGGAAATGCATCATAGTAATTTCCCAACAAACACTCGTTGTGGTAGAGAAATAAAACTTCCTGTTAGGTTTCGAACTTAAAACTAAATCACAACTCTTATCTCTTGTTAATGCAAATATTATTATTCATGATCTACTTCCCCAATTAAGGCTAATGTCATATCGTATTTATCTCATTCACAATAATGTATACTGATTTTATAATTTCTAATTTATGTATCTTCTGTAATATACCAGAGTCGTAGTGGTGTAGATATTGAGCAATATATTACTGTTCATGAATATATTCAGATATACTTTCCATATTGTTTTTACTGTTCTAGAAATTTTTGCTTCAAATTCTATATGCATGTATTAGCTGTAAGGGTTGGTATTATTGTGTTTTGGAATACAGTGTGTTTTTGCTTAGGCATAACATCTGCATTACCTCCTTAGAAGCTATCTTATAAAATACAATTATTGTTTCAGTTAGAATATTTCAGTGCTATATAGTGTAGTGCACATATATCTATGTATTATGAGATATGTCTTTTTCACTAATTTGTTAATGTTAGATTGCAGTATTGAAAATTAAGAATTTGAGCTGTATGTAAATAAGTAGTGTTCTCATGTTGGTATTAGGCATATATGAGCTTTAGAGCAAATATAATTTCTATCCAGCTGCAGTTTAATGCAGTACTAATACCTGTTTTTCAGAAAACTAATAATTTTCAAAGAATATTAGTTGCTAAGGTGTATATTCAGGATAGTGTTGCATTGAGTCAGTCAGGAGTGAGTAAAATAAGAAAAGTGCATTTGGTGTTTAAAATACCTGCTATGAAATGTGAAAATTTTAGTAATACTGATCAGATTTTTATTGGTGTTAACTATTTTCATGTCACTGAAAGCATGTCATTGAATTGTTCAGTTAAGCCCAGATATGGAGTATGTATGTATATATTAACTTTGAGATATAATAATGAAATGTATAATGAATGTATAGAATATTGAATGTGGTATCTACAATTATGTGGATTTCCAGCATGGAACAAAAAAGATTAGTGATATATCTTTAAGTTCCAGCTACCTTAATTATTATTTGTATTTTAATTTGCTATAACCTTACAATTCAGAACAGATGCAAGCTTAGAAATTCATTCTTTTATACGTGAAGTGCATTTTGATCATGAGATGTAGTGATCACGTTATTCGATTATTGACCTTACCAATGCAATTTAAGTATCGTAACTTAGTTACTGGTGAGGGAGTAATGTTAGAACACTTTGCATTTCACCATCTTGTCAGTAGATGGCTGCACCAGTCCAATAGATTGGATTTGAACTCAGCATTTCAGTGGCCTGGTGATAGCTCAGACATTGGTAAAAAAATCAATTTAAATTATGAAAGAAAAGTGTAATAATTATTTGTCATTGCTAATAACTGTAATAATGTGCATTTAATTTTTTAAAATTAAGTGTGTGAATTTTCAGAACATTTTTGTTTTGCTGTGTTATTGTTTTTAAATTTTCATATGTAACTGTAACATTGACTAAAGAGTTGTTGACCATGTGTTTTTTCGTTCACGATTGAGAGGGCGCTGTGATCACGTACGATGGAGGCAGGATCTTGGAAGAGCTCCTGAATTTTCAAAGGTGTTTTCCGGAAAATCTTCATTTATTTCAGAAAATTTTCGCGAATATCCTCTGCATTGTCTCTTTCTCAAAGCTGGGAGTTCTCCTGTACCTGGGGGATCTTGTCTTCCTTGCAATCTTTTGCAGCACTAAGACGGAGCGTTCAGATAAGTAGAACTTCTTTTCTCTAAGCTAAATCAAATATCTGTCACTAAAGTACCTTTAAATTCATTCATTTATTATGCTCATTATTATTATTATGCTCATTTTATTATGTTTTGGCATTAAATACTTAGTAATTGCTTTAAATCATGTGGTTCTTTTTTGGTTACCATCTCGTAAGGACGCTATCCTTATCAGTAGCCCTTATCAGTAGTGTTAGCCCTACCTAAGCTATACCAGGCTGAATCATCAGGCATTCGCGCTCCCAAGTGGGAGATTTAATGGCGGCTGTCTAGTTACGGTGCAACAATTTTTTGTGTTTTTTTGTGTAAAATGGGGGGATGTACAGCTATTAATTGTTCAAATCATTCACGGAAAGGTCATACATTGGTAAAATTTCCTAAAAATGAAGAAAGAAGAAAAATATGGGTAAATAATTGCCGAAGAGACAATTGGAAACCTGGTCCAGGCGCTGAACTTTGCTTAGTAAGTATAATGTTAATTACGCCTTCATTTAGAGTTTATATCTTCTCTGATGTTTATAATGTGCAAGTAAAGTGAAATTTTTGTGTACAATAACCTGAGTATCTGCTAATTTCTGTAATAATAGCTATAATTAAATTAGTCTAGGGTTAATGTACCCGTCGCCAAACATCGCCAATGTAGATGTTTTGAATGTGGAAAAGAAATTTCTCTTCTAATATTAAGCGCGGATTTTGTTTTCCTGTGCTAATTGTGGAATTTATACTAATGTAACATAAAAATCATTAGCATATTGAAATGTATTAAATATAAATAATAATTTGGAAAGTCAAGATAAAATCTGAATGTTTGCTAAAGATATATGTAACATTATACTATAGTTGCAATATCGTTGGAATGATATATAATTTTTTTCTTTATTTTATAATCACTATTGTTAAAAAGTTAGATGAGTTGTTTATGCACGGTTCCCACTACTGTTTCTTGGTTAAAATAACTTCCAGAATTTTAACATTGACATCTGAAGTCAATAGAATAAATTGAATAGTGTGAGACAAAATATATATAATCTGACTTCAATAATTGCAAGGATTGTGCAAGTTTATTTATAATCACAGTATTATACAATTTGGCAATGGAGTAGAGATTTAGAAATGAATGCAGAACATTCAAATTAGTATTTTCTTGTTTCTAATATATAGAAATATAGTCTATTTTCCAGTATAAAAGTTTTACTTAAAAGTATGGGTAAGCAGATTTGTTTCATCCATGATCTTTATAATACTGGTATGAAATGAATGAATTTTAATCTGTAAACAATTTTTTGTTAATATTGAAATGCGTTTCTTTGGGTACATTTTTAGGCACTTGTGGATCATGTCAGACAACATGCAATAGAAAAAAGATGTCCGTGTGCATAAATTTTCCCATTGTGTTACTTCATTTTATCTAAATTTCAAGGATAATTCTTTTCATTTTTATATGGCATGTTATCAGTATAAAGGCTAGTGAAAATAAATTGGTATGTGTATCTGTTTTTGAAGTGTAATGCTTAAATAAAAAGATGGTGTGTGTTTCTTCATTTAAACAAAATTTCAAGGATAGTATTTTTCAGTGTTTGTTATTTCTCAATGTAAAGGGTAACAAGGGAAAAAAAACTGGTATGGTATATCTGTTTTTTAAGCATGATAATTTTATTTATTTCTTTAGTGATGCATATATATAGAGAGAAGGTGTTTGGTCCAACTGAAGTTATAATAAATCTAATTTTACTAGATCTCTCCCTCCCCTCAGGTGTAGAAAATTTTCAAGTGCAGAAAGTTTATTTGCAGAATTAATTCATTTCTGATAAACTTATTATCATTAATATTTTATATAACATGTTATTAAGTTACACATTTGACTGCTGTGTAATAAAATTGTATTTAGGGCAAAAAATTAACTATAATTTTGCATCTGGTGACTAATATCATATGCTTCTAAGAATATTACTTTAACTTTTTCCATAATTTTTGTATTTCAGGAACATGAAACTGTTATTTTGATATACTTAAATAATAAAAGTGTGTATCTGAATCAATTAATGGATACAAATATTTTACAGTTATTTTTAGAAGATATTTGCCATATTGCTTCTAATAATTCATAAAGTATGTTAAAATATAGGTAAATAATTTGGTGCAGAATTCAAATTTAGGGTTTAAAATATAGTGAATCATAAGACTAAATGATTTTTATTGTCATGATTTGCCTGGGCTTAAGAATGTACTTTTCGCCCGGTGGAAATTGTCATCAAACTGTCCTGAACAGGCTTTTTGTTGATAATAACTTCCAGGCTTATCAGTACCTCCTTTTGAGTGGAAGGTATGCAAATATAGTACCCAATTTAAATTACATTGTGATTGTAATAATATTGTGTTATTAAATAAGTGATTATAATTACAATTAAGTAATTGCATTGTAATTATATTACATTGTATCTGTGAACTCTTAATTTCATTACTTTATGCAATTATGTTGTAAGTGCATAATCTAATTGCAATAATATAATCTATTCGCAATTACAAAATAATTATAAATGCAGTTACATCTTAAATAGAGGCCATTTTAATACTTTTAAATTTTCGCAAGATAACTTCCCATTAAGGTTCATTTGGAGAAAACTATGCAAATACTAAAAAAGAAGTTATGCAATTTACATATTTTGTACAGTACTTTCTTGTTATAATGCTGTTCAATATATCTTCAATACTTTTGTAAATTTAACGACATTCTTTGCAATCACTGTGGTGCTTTAAAAAGAAGTTTCTTAGTTATGCTTTCTAATAAGAATGGGTTTAAAATTAAGTATTATGTATAATAACTAGCAGTTAAAAAAACTTGACTGCATGAAAATGCTGTTGCTGTGTAAAATAAAAAAATAAGCTTTCTTTTATGCTTTAAAATGAATTACATGTGGTTAAGTCGTCCTTTTACAATTTAAGAATGTGGTTAACACACATTCTTAAATTGGACAGGTTTTATCTAAATTATTAGTATAAAATATATAAACTATGAATTATTTTGTAACATAACTCAAATTACAAAATTCATTCTATATACGTTCAAAGTTATTATCTTTTATGGAATAACGTGTTTTATAATTTAGGTAAAAATTGGATTTTTAGAAGTATTACAAATACAATGCAACACAAAGGTGATCTGATTGAAGAGTAAGGACTTTTTATTACGGTTTCTAGTTCGTATTTATATTACATTTGATGAAAAGCATCCAAAACACAGAATGCTGTACTTTCTTCTTCCATATATGTTATGAAATATTTCACACATTTAAAAGAAAGTGTTTCTTCAGAATCTTGCACAATTATTTCCATATACTTCAGACTTAAATGACAACATATTCTTAAGTTATTTTTTTAGTATGAATTTACAGTGTTTTTATGAAAATTTTTGTTAAAATGTCATTAAGATAAATTTATTTGCACACTCTACGCTTTAACTATTTCCCCATTTGACACTATTGAAAGTTTTTATTCATATCTTATTTATTTTAGTCTGCTAACGAAACTGAAACATCTAAAGTTATTTTGAATATGTTTACAAAATATTCGCGAAATTTTTATTTAAGTGAAAACGTCTATATACTATTCGAGAATTAATAAATTATCCGAAAAGTTTATATGCGCTGAATGCCGCGCGTCTATAAAATAAATCTTTAAAAAAACAGCAGACATTCAGCCAGCGTGTGTGATAAACGCGCCAAAATTGGCAGCGCGTTCACTCCCTCGCCAAGAGAGAAAAGTTGGTGATTCAGCCTGGTTTAGAGGAGCCTTACCCCTACCCATTGGGCCCCTTTGAGGAATGTCTCGAGAGCTAAAAACCAAGGAGGTTTGTTTTAAAGTTATAAAGATGATATCTGTAATTTACTAAGTACAGAAAATCATTAGGAAATATTTCGAAATCTAAATGCATGTGCATAACATTAAAGCCTTTACAAATTATGTTTCTGCATAATTTCAAGAATTTGTTTAGGTTTTATTAGCAACTTCTCTGGTATACTTTCCAATTGTTTCTTTAAGAAGTGATATTTCTGATTTATTCGCAATATTATTATAATTTATTAAAGAATCATTTTTACCTGAAATTAATAGCAGATAATTATCTAAAAAAATGGTAACATGTTGCTTTTTTTTTTTTTTTTTAAATGAAAGTTTTAAATAGATTCTTTTCACAATCAACAACCTTATATCAACAAGAAAATAAATATTAATAAAATAAAACAGATTTATGTGAATTCAATGATTTCAGTTTATGCGCGTTTCATATTTATGAATCTCAAAGAAATTACCTTGAATTAAGCTGAATTACAGAAATATACCTATATAAATTTTTGGATATATCTTTTCACATGTTCAATTGTGTAAATATTTTACTTACGTTTATCGCTATACTGCCCAGAAATTTGTAAGCTTATGCAAAAACATTTTAACAACAGAACAGTTTATCTTGATCAAATGCACAAATTATATTCGTAACAGTTCAGAAAACTTAAGAATGAATAATAATTAATACATAAAGAAAAGCTTTGCTTTATTTAACACCTTTACAATTCATAAAAATAGTAACAATTGATTTCTTACTTTTCATGAAAATTATAAAACGAATTATCTAAGCGTTCAAATTATACAGCAAGCATATAATCCTAGCATATATCATTGTATGTTAAGGAACGAAGATACCAGCTGTAAGCAAAAGCATTAAAATGTATTGTATTTAACATGTTTCGATTATTATTAAGTCTTTTTTGTCACATCTGGAAAGAAAACAACATGACATTGTGACATTTTTTAACATATTTATGAAATTACATAAAAAAAGAAAATACTTACGAGTGAACAGTAATCCCAGGAATATTTTTCGAAAATCTATTTGTGCATCCATATGCAATATAAGCAGACATGCTTCAAAAAGAAAAGGAAAAAAAAAATGTTACAATTACAGACTTCCTTGCACAAGTCAGAGTGATAACAGTAACATGGCCGCCAAGCTTCACCGTTTGAGTTGAACCTTCCCTCCTTCTATTCTAACCTCCTTGCTAAAAACACGATCTCGGGCCTCAATGAATGTACAGAGTTGTAGTTTTTGCTCCTTTAATCTATATTTCCTATCTATTTAAATTAAAAGCATATATTAATACAGTGCGCCTCAAATTGATAAAATAGTACACATATAATAAATTATGACCATTAACTTAATAAATAAATAAAATGCTTATTTTAAAAAAAAATTAATTAATAATAATAATAAAAAAACTCCGTAATTTATTTACTTATTTATTTTTGCTGATATGTTCTCGCCTTGTTTTGGATTTATGATTTTATCTGATGGTGTTTTCTGAATATATAAATATGTTGGAAACCGCAATAGATGATGTTACTTAGTTTAATGTATAACTTTGCATGATATTATATGTATCTTGATCTTATGTGTCTTCTGTTACTGTGCCTCAAGGTAGAGGCTAATATTGGTTTCCATGTAAAAAAATAAAAGTTTAAATTTAAAAAATTTTAAATTTTAGTTTCCTTGTTATAGCAAAAGTTAGCTTCTAAGCTTGACTTATACTGTTATGTGACTGGACCCCCAAAATTTATTATTTTATTATTAATTTTCCCCATCTTTACCTCTATTCAGCTTTACAAAACACACTCATTACACACACCTGGAAGACTGTATTTAATGTAAATGATAACAACTTTGACTACACTCATGAACACAATCGTGTTTTTTTTTAAACAAAATTCTCCTACTTCCTTTCCTTTTCTTTCTATAGGCCCTTTTTTTTTAATTATAAATAATTTTTTTTTCCTCTCCATTACTTTTGGGCCATTTATTTTTTACTTTATTTTGTCCCATCTTTTCTTCCTGGCCTTTCGAACTCGTATAAAATATACGAAGTTCCTTTTTACTCTCCTCTGAAATACGAAATTGCCCCCCTTTCTATATACCTTTCCTTCGCACCTATGCTTGATTTTTCGCCCATTAGTGCAGAAAGACTTAGCGGGTGCAACAAAAGACATCTGTCTACTTTGTCTGTCTGTCTGTCTGTCTTTCTTTCGTTCACGACAGAGGGCGCTGTGATCACGAACGATGGAGGCAGGATCTTGGAAGAGCTCCTGAATTTTCAAAGGTGTTTTCCGGAAAATCTTCATTTATTTCAGAAAATTTTCGCGAATATCCTCTGCATTGTCTCTTTCTCAAAGCTGGGAGTTCTCCTGTACCTGGGGGGTCTTGTCTTCCTTGCAATCTTTTGCAGCACTAAGACGGAGCGTTCAGATAAGTAGAACTTCTTTTCTCTAAGCTAAATCAAATATCTGTCACTAAAGTACCTTTAAATTCATTCATTTATTATGATCATTATTATTATTATGCTCATTTTATTATGTTTTGGCATTAAATACTTAGTAATTGCTTTAAATCATGTGGTTCTTTTTTGGTTACCATCTCGTAAGGACGCTATCCTTATCAGTAGCCCTTATCAGTAGTGTTAGCCCTACCCATTGGGGCCCCTTTGAGGAATGTCTCGAGAGCTAAAAACCAAGGAGGTTTGTTTTAAAGTTATAAAGATGATATCTGTAATTTACTAAGTACAGAAAATCATTAGGAAATATTTCGAAATCTAAATGCATGTGCATAACATTAAAGCCTTTACAAATTATGTTTCTGCATAATTTCAAGAATTTGTTTAGGTTTTATTAGCAACTTCTTTGGTATACTTTCCAATTGTTTCTTTAAGAAGTGATATTTCTGATTTATTCGCAATATTATTATAATTTATTAAAGAATCATTTTTACCTGAAATTAATAGCAGATAATTATCTAAAAAAATGGTAACATGTTGCTTTTTTTTTTTTTTTAATGAAAGTTTTAAATAGATTCTTTTCACAATCAACAACCTTATATCAACAAGAAAATAAATATTAATAAAATAAAACAGATTTATGTGAATTCAATGATTTCAGTTTATGCGCGTTTCATATTTATGAATCTCAAAGAAATTACCTTGAATTAAGCTGAATTACAGAAATATACCTATATTATATAAATATACAGAAATATACCTATATAAATTTTTGGATATATCTTTTCACATGTTCAATTGTGTAAATATTTTACTTACGTTTATCGCTATACTGCCCAGAAATTTGTAAGCTTATGCAAAAACATTTTAACAACAGAACAGTTTATCTTGATCAAATGCACAAATTATATTCGTAACAGTTCAGAAAACTTAAGAATGAATAATAATTAATACATAAAGAAAAGCTTTGCTTTATTTAACACCTTTACAATTCATAAAAATAGTAACAATTGATTTCTTACTTTTCATGAAAATTATAAAACGAATTATCTAAGCGTTCAAATTATACAGCAAGCATATAATCCTAGCATATATCATTGTATGTTAAGCAACGAAGATACCAGCTGTAAGCAAAAGCATTAAAATGTATTGTATTTAACATGTTTCGATTATTATTAAGTCTTTTTTGTCACATCTGGAAAGAAAACAACATGACATTGTGACATTTTTTTAACATATTTTTGAAATTACATAAAAAATGAAAATACTTACGAGTGAACAGTAATCCCAGGAATATTTTTCGAAAATCTATTTGTGCATCCATATGCAATATAAGCAGACATGCTTTAAAAAGAAAAGGAAAAAAAAATGTTACAATTACAGACTTCCTTGCACAAGTCAGAGTGATAACAGTAACATGGCCGCCAAGCTTCACCGTTTGAGTTGAACCTTCCCTCCTTCTATTCTAACCTCCTTGCTAAAAACACGATCTCGGGCCTCAATGAATGTACAGAGTTGTAGTTTTTGCTCCTTTAATCTATATTTCCTATCTATTTAAATTAAAAGCATATATTAATACAGTGCGCCTCAAATTGATAAAATAGTACACATATAATAAATTATGACCATTAACTTAATAAATAAATAAAATGCTTATTTTTAAAAAAAATTAATTAATAATAATAATAAAAAAACTCCGTAATTTATTTACTTATTTATTTTTGCTGATATGTTCTCGCCTTGTTTTGGATTTATGATTTTATCTGATGGTGTTTTCTGAATATATAAATATGTTGGAAACCGCAATAGATGATGTTACTTAGTTTAATGTATAACTTTGCATGATATTATATGTATCTTGATCTTATGTGTCTTCTGTTACTGTGCCTCAAGGTAGAGGCTAATATTGGTTTCCATGTAAAAAAATAAAAGTTTAAATTTAAAAAATTTTAAATTTTAGTTTCCTTGTTATAGCAAAAGTTAGCTTCTAAACTTGACTTATACTGTTATGTGACTGGACCCCCAAAATTTATTATTTTATTATTAATTTTCCCCATCTTTACCTCTATTCAGCTTTACAAAACACACTCATTACACACACCTGGAAGACTGTATTTAATGTAAATGATAACAACTTTGACTACACTCATGAACACAATCGTGTTTTTTTTTTTTAAACAAAATTCTCTTACTTCCTTTCCTTTTCTTTCTATAGGCCCTTTTTTTTAATTATAAATAATTTTTTTTTCCTCTCCATTACCTTTGGCCATTTATTTTTTACTTTATTTTGTCCCATCTTTTCTTCCTGGCCTTTCGAGCTCGTATAAAATATACGAAGTTCCTTTTTACTCTCCTCTGAAATACGAAATTGCCCCCCTTTCTATATACCTTTCCTTCGCACCTATGCTTGATTTTTCGCCCATCGGTGCAGAAAGACTTAGCGGGTGCAACAAAAGACATCTGTCAACTTTGTCTGTCTGTCTGTCTGTTTTTCGTTCACGACATGTGTTGGTGTTGGATGTGCTGAAGGTGGACGTCTGTAATTTTTTCTGTATAAGTTTTAGTGCTGTTCATGATTATGAATAAAAGTTTGCAATGAGTTGAACTAATATACGAAATGCTGAATACTCTAGATACTATCGTAATCTTCGCATAACCTTTCACATTGGATTTTCCCGTATCATTTTAAAATATATTGTATAATAAAGATTAAATCAAAGAGTATTACTTTGTTAGAGATGTGAATGTTCTAACTGAATTTTCTTTTTATCACTTATTATTTATTTCCTCTTTGGAAACATATTCATATTTGGCAAATAATTATCTCCGCTGAAAATTTTTTAATCTTTTAAAAACTATATTTGTCAATAATGTAATAAAAACTCACTAATCTAGTGCTTCATAGATCAATATGACAAAGTATTCAAAATGTTTTAAAAACCATTCTTTAATCTTTATTTTGTAGTAGATGCAACTAATGTCATGGAGAAAAAAATATTTCAATAAAAAAGTTCTCCATGTTAATTCAATAGCAAAATTATTTCTATTTCAATGAGAAATCCACTTTCAATGCTTAAATAACAGACAAATGTAAGATAAGCATTTTAGAAGTTTTAAATATAAGCTAAAGGTTTATTGTTCAATTTTATGTAAGAAACGTAATAATTTACTTTCATTCCTTTTAAATCGGCATATTAGTTTCCAATCAACTAAAATTTTTGGCAAGTTAGAGACTTAACTTAACATACAGTATTCCGTCACTTAAAATATCAATTAATTGTTCTTTTTCATTTAGAGATACATTGGAATTGAAAATACCAAAGGCAAAATGGGTCACAGATCCAACCTAATTCTTTATTTGGAAATTTTTCATGAAAAATTTCTGTCAATTTTATCATATGTTGTTTTAAACAAGAAATCTGTATTATTTTCAGTAAATTGTGAAAAGCATGTTTCTGTTTTTTTTTTTTTTTTTTTTTGTTCAATTCTTCTTGCCAAAGTATTGGCTTAGTTTTAAAAGCTTACATTAATACAAACTGCGACACAGTGTGCCTAGGTAAGATTATTTGTTTCGAAATGTCTGTTAATAATTTCAAATATTTTCTCTCCAGTTGCTTTTCCTCCCCAAATATTACAACATAAAAAATATTCTACTGCGTCGTTTTCAAAAACATATCTCACATAAACGATAAAATGAAACATTTTAGTAATGTCGGTAGTTTCATCAAGTTTTATAGTAAAGACTGGATTTTGTATTCTATAGTGTCTGATATGACAAAAATTTGGTAAGAAACAGTATCTTTTTTTTTTTATGCTATTGTTTTTAAATCGTTACTATATTTTTCTGCGTGCATAAATGATGTCATTTTAATTGCTGAAGGAAGAATGAGCGACTCTCCAATTGTATGAGGTTTTAAATTTTTTGCAATTAAATATGAAACTTTTAAGGATGCCTGTAAATCCTTCTCAGGAACTATTGTATATTTTTTCAAAAATACATTTTAATTTTTCATGCTCTCAGCTCATTCCTTAAAAAAAATCTTCAGATTTATTTACTTAATCTTTATGTTTAGTTTCTGAGGTACTTTTCAGTTTCACTGGCGCAAATCTCGCCAAGCAGACTTTGTTGACAACAACATACAATATACACATAAAAAATTTTAACAAACGTTAGTTCTATGAATTTTTTATTTTGAAGGCACAAACATTTTAATATCTTTTAAAATTTTGTAAAAAGCCAATAAATAAAGATAATAAATTTGTAAAAAGACATTAAGAATTTACTATGTTTTCATGGTTCAACATCCTGATTCGCCGGTTCGTATCACGTAACACCACGTGATCTCATCTCACGTAAACTACACTAAAAAAATCTAATTCTCTCAGTAATTATCTACATTAATTTCAAGTTAAATCTTAATTTGGAATACAAGTTTAAATGCAAGAATTATTTCAATTCGTACAAATAGCTTACTCAGAAATTATGTAAAACTGCAGTGCTTTACTTCACTACTGCATTCTAATTAGAATTGATGAATTTAACCCTTCATTTTGCCTTCGGGTGAGTGGTGTGATTGCAGTCTAATTGTCTTAATTACCGTGAATGGTCTTGGGGCATAAATTTTAATTATCTTGTAAAAATTCTATGTAGTTGTATGCCAGTATTAAAAGAAACAATCTGATAAGAAATGGCTGCGACTTGTTTCGAAAATGAGGCGGAAAACATTGGCAGTGAAGATATTCCGTTTGGCATCAGTAGTACCGTTGTTGGCGACTTTATTGTTTGCGGTGGCAAAACGAGAAAAGTACCGTTTCTAAATGTATTTTTAATTTCGCAGGCTTCATGCTTTCCATTTGCCAAGTTTTCACTGCATTTAACACGCAATGGATATTTTTTTTCCATTGATAATGCAACATGTAAAACAGTATAAAATAAACTCTTGATATTTACTCAATTTTTTTTTTTAGAAGTAGAAAGAGAGCCAATGGTTAAATTTTTGTTTGCATTTTCATTAATAGTTTTTCTCTAAGTTTATTTGATGTTGGTGCATCCATCCCATTTCTCTTACAAGAGATTTTGAGCCATTTAACCATCATGAACAAAATTGCAACGAAAACAAAATTGTTTTTATTATCCTTTGAGACACTACTGAATTTTCCAATGCTTAGGAAATGTTATGTGCTTACTTGACAACAAATTTGATTAGAAATAAGAAACATAGTTTATAAATGATGCGTATTACAATTACAAATTGCATGCAAGACACTACTAAGACAGCCGAAAAAAACTACATCTTAGCTGCGCTTATGCAATTGCTTTGAAATTTGATTTGAGCTGTTTGGAAATCATCAAACATAACACATAAATCAAGTGAAACCAATAAAATCAGAATTAAAATATGGAAATGTTTAATTTAAAATTCCTGGCAAATGTTAAAAAACATCCAAAATTCTCTTCAAATTCCGTATATCTTTTATTGTCAAATAAATTTCTTTGAATTTGGTGACCCCCCACAAATTTGTTCATGACTCCCAGGTTAAAATTTTGTAAAAAAACAAGTTATCAATTGCATTTTGAAAAAAAAAAAAAATTATTTCAGGCTTGTCTTCAACAGAATAGCATACAATAGAGTATTTTCAAATTTACGGGAAAGTATGACTTATGTGAAAATTGATAAACATGTCCAATGTGAAAAGTCAATTACGGTTTAATATGTTATGTTCATAGCTTGTGTATTTTGATTATCTAACTAAATACAGAATGATCCGTTCTTACAAACTCTGCTAGAATAACTGCTTGAATATATATCCCATTTCAGATGAACAGAAAGCAAGTGTTGTATTCTTATTCAACAATTACAATACTCTTGCATAATACTTACAAGGAATAAAATTGGTTATTTAACTAAAGTGCAGTCAATTTTATTTCTTATTTACATGAATGATGTATCACACAATGCTGTGTAGGCTGGTGACCTAGCGATGATGACTCAAAATGCATCTTAGCATTCAGGCATACACTCATTATAAGAATATAACCATGCACTGGAGTCCTAGCTTCAGCAGGTACATTTTGTTATGCTATTCAATATCTGTGGGTCCTAAATTCTAAAAACTTTTCCACTCCTAAATTCCAAAAATTTTGCTACTTGATATTTCTGTAAATTCCAAAATTTTGCACACCTGCCATAACCGCACTGGCTGTGGCCTGAGTTAAAGTTCTAGCAAAATCAAATATTGTAACATTATTTTAGACAACTTTCTTAAACTGTAGATCGCAACCCCCATCTACAGCAGGGAGTCGCAAAAAATTTTATTAGTTTTGGTATTTCTTAAACTTAATATAATAATTTTACAATTACCGAATATTTTTACACGATGTATCTGAAAATAGATGAAGATAAGACAATACAGACAAAGAGAAAAACAAAAATTTTTCAACGCATTCTTTTTATAATATAAATGTTCATTTTACTTGCTTTGCGCATGACGCTGTCATTTCATCTGTTACTTAATTAAAATTTCACATTGTTTTATGTCTTAAAATGAGAAATTAAAGATAATGACCTAAAGTGCCATATTATCTTACAGTACAAGTGAAAAAATTGACAGTTTCACTCACGTGCGTGTCGGATTTTCACATGGGGTCCCACAAAATTTTCGTAAATATTTTGGGGTCGTTAAAAAAAATCTATGATAAAAAAAGGTCACAACTGAAAAAAAGTTGAAGAAGCCCTGTTTTAAACCAATCAGTTTCCTGACGCGAACCCATTTTTCGGCCTGTTTTGTTTCTCAGCCGAATAATGTTTCTGTGGGGATTTTTCTATATTTTTACTGTTTCAGCTGAGGGGAAGAGAATCAAATATCCCACATTATTATTATCTCTATTTATCTCCTGTTTTGATTCTGAGTTATGTTTCTTGATAGAATTTTTCCATATTACATATTTCAGTTCAACAAAAATCAACTTTTAAAATATTGAGGAAAATCATGTACTAAAATGTTTCAAAATGAAAATTTGGGATAAATAAATATATAAATTAGTTTTTTCTAGGAGTTTAGTTCTTATATATAGTATATAAAGAATTTTCACAAAGACTAAAAAATTGAAGTTCAAATGATCTTCATAAAATCCTATAAATGTGGAACAAGAATAATTTAAAATGTAAAAATTAACACGTTGACTGCCACGTGCATTTTACGTGATTTGCGCATGACGCCAACTTGAAATTTTTATTATGCGATATATATTATGTTGAAATATTATCTACAGAACATAATGTTATATAATTGTGCTTCATGCTGGGGGTCACCAGCAACCTCCAAACATCAGTAGACCATTTTTGTGATTTATAATTAAAATTTTTATGATTTATTATTCTTCAAACCATTATAGTAACAATGGTACTATTTAAAAATTTATCAGTATCAATATTTATTTTAATTATGTATTTTACTATTGGTCGCGTTGCCAGTGGCACCCATGGCAGTCAACATGTTAAAATAAACCATCACAAGAAAAACCAAAAAGTAATATAAAAGAACAAGAAAGGTGAGGAATCCAACCAACTTTAACGTAATATCGTCAAGAGGAGGTATGTCAAATTTAATTACATTTCCCCTTCTAAAACAAAATCCTTGCTTTTCTGTATCCAGAATCAGCTGATGAATCATTTCAATATATTTTTTATCTTAATAGTTCACCAAAAAATTCTAGTCCTCCTCAAAGCGAAGGAAAATCATTGAAAATATCTTCCGATTTAAAAATATTTTTCTAATCTAAAAAGAAAGAAAGAAAACATGCCCTTAAAAATATAGAAAAAATTAAAATCCTGCAGTGGAAAATCTTTGAAAGTTCAAAATAATTTTAACACAAAACTTCACTATAACCTCTTATCAAACAGCAATAGCAAAGGAAAATGGGGGGGGGAGTAAAATCATTAAAAATATCTTCCAATTTAAAAAGATTTTACTAGTCTACACAGGATTTTATCACGTTAATTTGAATTTCAATTTTTATTCTTTCTGAAAAATTGGTTCTAAATTTCTTTCTTTATATATTTACTGATCAATTTTTAGCAGCATAATGCACAAAAATTTTTGGAAGGATTATAAATTTTCCTTTTAAAAAATTATTTGTATATACATAGTCCAAACACATCTGTATACAGTGGAATACGTTTAACGTGAAAACGCTTAAGGCGAAATATTGGTTAACACGAAATAATGCAACGGTCCCAACAAACTACTATGTATTTTCATGCAATTTGTTTCTCTTAACACGAAACAAAAATCGCTTAACATGAAAAGATATCCTTTCTGGAAATGAACAAAATACAAAAAACACTGGCATCGCTGGCGAGATTTAAGCGGGGTGTGAAATGAAAGAGAGGTGGTTTCACATGTTTCGTAGAAAAGAGGCTAATTTGGCTTTGAAATACCCTCGGAATAGCCTGTGACACGAGCCAGTTTTGTTTATCTACGGTACTTTCGCCTTTCACGTCTACAAACGCCACACAAACATCTCATCTCTCATCAGTTAGCTTTGGAATTCAGTGATGAGTACATGGCAGTGTGAGTAAAAATTAATGAGTTTGGCTCATATGTTGCACTGCATAGAATTCAGCGACTCCAAGGATGAATGAAAATTATTTTCATTACACACAATTCTCAAAATTATCAGATTCTTCGGCGCCGAAAGAAATGGAGAAGTAGGATATTGAAACTGAGCTGACACTTAATGAAATGTTTGAGAAAGTTTATTAATGAACTGTCTACTGTACTATCGGAAGAATTCATTGCGGTAGTTTATGATAATGTGTGTACAGCCCCAATTATGGCAGACAAAGTTATTTTGGAGTTTGTTCAAAGCTAAAAAATTATCATTGATGCAGATTCTGATGACGAAAATAAAATGAATAATGCAGTTCCTGTTCCCACCTCATCCGAAACTAGGAACATCATAAAAAGTATGGACAGTTATTCAGACGCACATTCCAATGGTGAAATGAATAACAAAATGTTTGACATTGAACAATTTTATGCTAAAAAAGACAATGCAAAGAAAAATATCAGATTATTTTCCCAAAACTCAATAAATGTTTTGTTTTTCAAAAACTTGAAAATTTTGTATTAAATTCCATTAAGTTCTTGTGGATGTTTTAGTTTCATTTGTTTTTATTAAATACATGCATATATACATATCCATGTAAATAAAATGTACTCTAATAAGCTTAATTTTGTTGAATATATGCTTTTTTTTTTTTTTTTTTTTTTTTTTTTTTCATTTCAATATTCTTTAACACGAAAAAATATTTCAGTCCCCTCAGTTTTATGTTAAATGATTTTCACTGTATATCTGTTGCACATAAATCCCTTTCTTACATAAAATATAAATGTATGTATAGAATAACTAAATAAATTGTAAAGGAAGTTTAATTAGCAACTATGAAATCTTAAAAAAGTACATAGTATGAAATTTATAATGGCAAACATTAAAAATAGATGAAAGTAAATAAAATTTAAATTATAGAATGTACTTTATAAAATTAATAATAAGTGGTTAAAAATATATTTTTTAATTACTTCAAACATGGAAGTTATTTGGCAGAGATTGTTGGATATAAAATTACTCCTTCCAATTTTCAGATTACTATTGTTCATATTTAAAGTCTCAACTCGCTGAATTAATCCACATAACAACCATTGTAAAAATCACTCGTTATCATATTCCAAAGATCAGCAGCATACATTTTTTTTAAAATTGTGCATAATATTAAATATTGGCTTTTGATAGTCAAGTTGATACAAATAAGATGAATAGTTTTTATGATTTTAGACTAGTAGTTTATTCTTCCAATTCACTTATTACAATATTTCATTTTTTATATGCTCGGCTATCCAAAATTTCAAGAGCTTTCCGGATATTTTTTTTGTCGAGTTTTTACTATACATACATTTCAGCATTTACATCGTCAAAATTGCACAGACACATACTTGAAGTGAATTTACTTTTACAGCTGAACACAGGAACTGGAAAACACTTATTCGGAGATTGTATTTCTTTTTCGTTCATGAAAATCAAACATGCATTCACACTGCACAAGCATGTATGGAAATTCTTAATACATTTAGTAAATAAATCAGAAAATATTTTAATGTATAACAAATGAATAGTAAGTAACTAAGCTTTTAGTTAGTAGTTAGCTTTTAGAAGTAGTTAAGCTTTTATAAAACAGAGCATAATAACACAGTTACAAAGATATTTAATGTTATAAAGTTAGGTAATTTAGTAAATTTCAGTTGTTCATCAAAGCAATGAATTATGAAGTTCCTTGTGTATCTTTATAAATGAACTTTATTGCTGTTTTAAGCAATTAAACAACTGTTCAAGTTATTTTAATAATTTTGAAATATATACACTAAAAGAAACAATAAAATGTATTAATATATTTGTCAACCTTGATTTTGGCACGAAAGTTTGCAGAATGCTTCGTAGTTTTTAAGCACATAGAGGCACTGCAATTCTTTCTTATTCCTTGATCTGAAGTTTTCTGCAATTGTTTTTTTTTTTTTTTTTTTTTTTTTTTTTTCATTTCAATATTCTTTAACACGAAAAAATATTTCAGTCCCCTCAGTTTTATGTTAAATGATTTTCACTGTATATCTGTTGCACATAAATCCCTTTCTTACATAAAATATAAATGTATGTATAGAATAACTAAATAAATTGTAAAGGAAGTTTAATTAGCAACTATGAAATCTTAAAAAAGTACATAGTATGAAATTTATAATGGCAAACATTAAAAATAGATGAAAGTAAATAAAATTTAAATTATAGAATGTACTTTATAAAATTAATAATAAGTGGTTAAAAATATATTTTTTAATTACTTCAAACATGGAAGTTATTTGGCAGAGATTGTTGGATATAAAATTACTCCTTCCAATTTTCAGATTACTATTGTTCATATTTAAAGTCTCAACTCGCTGAATTAATCCACATAACAACCATTGTAAAAATCACTCGTTATCATATTCCAAAGATCAGCAGCATACATTTTTTTTAAAATTGTGCATAATATTAAATATTGGCTTTTGATAGTCAAGTTGATACAAATAAGATGAATAGTTTTTATGATTTTAGACTAGTAGTTTATTCTTCCAATTCACTTATTACAATATTTCATTTTTTATATGCTCGGCTATCCAAAATTTCAAGAGCTTTCCGGATATTTTTTTTGTCGAGTTTTTACTATACATACATTTCAGCATTTACATCGTCAAAATTGCACAGACACATACTTGAAGTGAATTTACTTTTACAGCTGAACACAGGAACTGGAAAACACTTATTCGGAGATTGTATTTCTTTTTCGTTCATGAAAATCAAACATGCATTCACACTGCACAAGCATGTATGGAAATTCTTAATACATTTAGTAAATAAATCAGAAAATATTTTAATGTATAACAAATGAATAGTAAGTAACTAAGCTTTTAGTTAGTAGTTAGCTTTTAGAAGTAGTTAAGCTTTTATAAAACAGAGCATAATAACACAGTTACAAAGATATTTAATGTTATAAAGTTAGGTAATTTAGTAAATTTCAGTTGTTCATCAAAGCAATGAATTATGAAGTTCCTTGTGTATCTTTATAAATGAACTTTATTGCTGTTTTAAGCAATTAAACAACTGTTCAAGTTATTTTAATAATTTTGAAATATATACACTTAAAGAAACAATAAAATGTATTAATATATTTGTCAACCTTGATTTTGGCACGAAAGTTTGCAGAATGCTTCGTAGTTTTTAAGCACATAGAGGCACTGCAATTCTTTCTTATTCCTTGATCTGAAGTTTTCTGCAATTGTTTTTTTTTTTTTTTTTTTTTTTTTTTTTTCATTTCAATATTCTTTAACACGAAAAAATATTTCAGTCCCCTCAGTTTTATGTTAAATGATTTTCACTGTATATCTGTTGCACATAAATCCCTTTCTTACATAAAATATAAATGTATGTATAGAATAACTAAATAAATTGTAAAGGAAGTTTAATTAGCAACTATGAAATCTTAAAAAAGTACATAGTATGAAATTTATAATGGCAAACATTAAAAATAGATGAAAGTAAATAAAATTTAAATTATAGAATGTACTTTATAAAATTAATAATAAGTGGTTAAAAATATATTTTTTAATTACTTCAAACATGGAAGTTATTTGGCAGAGATTGTTGGATATAAAATTACTCCTTCCAATTTTCAGATTACTATTGTTCATATTTAAAGTCTCAACTCGCTGAATTAATCCACATAACAACCATTGTAAAAATCACTCGTTATCATATTCCAAAGATCAGCAGCATACATTTTTTTTTAAATTGTGCATAATATTAAATATTGGCTTTTGATAGTCAAGTTGATACAAATAAGATGAATAGTTTTTATGATTTTAGACTAGTAGTTTATTCTTCCATTCACTTATTACAATATTTCATTTTTTATATGCTCGGCTATCCAAAATTTCAAGAGCTTTCCGGATATTTTTTTTGTCGAGTTTTTACTATACATACATTTCAGCATTTACATCGTCAAAATTGCACAGACACATACTTGAAGTGAATTTACTTTTACAGCTGAACACAGGAACTGGAAAACACTTATTCGGAGATTGTATTTCTTTTTCGTTCATGAAAATCAAACATGCATTCACACTGCACAAGCATGTATGGAAATTCTTAATACATTTAGTAAATAAATCAGAAAATATTTTAATGTATAACAAATGAATAAAGTAGTTAAGCTTTTATAAAACAGAGCATAATACCACAGTTACGAAGATATTTAATGTTATAAAGTTAGGTAATTTAGTAAATTTCAGTTGTTCACCAAAGCAATGAATTATGAAGTTCCTTATATATCTTTATAAATGAACTTTATTGCTGTTTTAAGCAATTAAACAACTGTTCAAGTTATTTTAATAATTTTGAAATATATACACTAAAAGAAACAATAAAATGTATTAATATATTTGTCAACCTTGATTTTGGCACGAAAGTTTGCAGAATGCTTCGTAGTTTTTAAGCACATAGAGGCACTGCAATTCTTTCTTATTCCTTGATCTGAAGTTTTCTGCAATTGTTTTTTTTTTTTTTTTTTTTTTTTTTTTTTTAAATTGCTGTATTGGCACACATACAATTTTTGTATAGTGGCTTCAGATGTGGATAAGTTTTTCGAACACTTTCGTCTGTTTTACAGGCGTAGCTGAATTTTGCGATGAAATGCAGCACATTTATTGCCGAGTGTCACCTTCCAGATTTTTCATACTGTTAATGTATACATCAGCAGTGAATTATTCTCCTCTTTCCTCAAATACACTACGGCGATAAACAGTAACCATTCACTAAAGATTTTGCGTAAATTCCCACTCATAATAATTTAAATTGCGAAAATTCTCACAATTAGCACCTAAACACACTATTCAGCAGCACAATTCTTTCGAAAGCGCGCCGTATCATCCATGAACCTTCAGGCTCCTGGACTGAAGAGTCCTATCCCTATCGATGCTGAGTCTCTTTTCGAACGTTGAATCCATAAGTGCGTTCCGGCAGAGTGACAATAGACAGAAAAAAATGTCCGTAAGCAAAAAATATGGCATAGAGTCCAGTCGATAGTGAGTTGGCAAGGTTCTTTAATATACTAAGGTTAGGCCAGGAACGGAAAAAGCGTGCCATTGGTTGCTGGTAGTGACGTCACCCGGGAGACAAGATGCATCGGCCGACGCGTCTGCTACATGATTTTGGTAATGGAAAAAATGTAAACTAAAGCAAAATGATCATTTTATATGTGGTAGATACACCGGAAATACCGGGTATATACTTTCCGATTAAGTATTTTGTTAAAGAAAATGTTTATTTTATGCACAGAATTCGTACGAATGCTGAAAATAATTGTAAACATTAAATTCTTTTCGTAAAGGAAAGCATTAGAAAATGAAAAACGATATTTAAGTTAATTAAGGGAAATAAATATTGTAAAACAAGGTATTTTTCAATATTTTTTCGTAGTATTGTTTGCACTAAATAAATCTTGTTGAAAAGAACACATGATGGCATAACTGCTAAGACCATGGTAAAAACATAATCAAAAAGTATTATTCTATTTATTTTCATTGCTCATGCACTTTTTTTAATACAAATGAACTTTGACATTCCATGAGAAATATATGATCGTGTTTTTCAGTTTAAATTACATATCTCAACCAAAAATCTATATAAAAAGATTTGACTTAACAAATTCATATTTAAGTACCATAAAATTCTACAAATTTCTTAATATCCGTCATTATACTTTTAAATAGTATACTTATCGCATTCTTTTTAAAGTCACTTCATACTGATTCACTTCAGATTTTAGCAGAAGTGCATATATTTTCAGTATAATCTAAAAGTACTCTTATAATCCCTTACACTCCCAAGATTTCTATATAACATTTATCCTGACGTGATTATTTGCTATAGTAAATAATCTTCGATATTGGCATCCTATTCTTCCTTCCATACATTAAAAATGGAACAATTAAAATACATTTTCTTACACATATACGCACAATAATAATAATAAACTTGCCCTACATCTTAGTTTCGGCCCACCAGCGGCCGAGCGGTAAAGTCGCTGAACACTGGTAGTTCGGTCCGAATCCCGCGAACGGGCTGGCTGCGTGGGCGTTTTCGTGGTTTTCCTCATGTGTAACGTGTATACGAGCCAGTTTCCCTGAGAAAGTCCTCCACGAAGGCATCACACCTATTACGCAGATAGCCCTAGTGTGCTTTGCCATAATTAAATACACCACCACATCTTAATTTCAATTCAGTCTGTACACAAATTAAATATTTTTAATTACTAATGTATTTTTATCAGGTTGTTTCTTAAAATACTTTTGTTATACTCGAAATATGTGTTCAATATTGAATTATTTTTCTTTCTCTTATAATTAAAAACAAGTTATATGGAATCAAAATTAAAACATATGCAGCAGTTAAATAACACTGAACAGAATATTTTACTTACTCTTTCGCTATTTGTATTCTAGCATTATACACAGATTTGTTTTCCTTCAGGTTCAAGCATGTGTAAGTTATATCAATTAAATTACACCACACATACCTGTATGCATCAGTTAAATAACACTGAAGGAAATATGTCACTCACTCATTCGATGTTTGCATCATAGTCTGGTTGAGAAATTGCTCTTTCCTCACGGTGAGGCATGTCTCAGTTTACTTAGTTCGCAAAGCTTAACCCAGACGCTGCTTCAATACATAGAATTACGTTTGGGATGTAAAGAAAGTAACCAAAACATGTGAATGAAGTTGGATACGCGAATTTATTAACTAATCATTCAGGTACTCAGTTTTGTTAATGACACTGAATTTAAATATCTCACTACGATGTAAGTCTCATACACAAAATGAAGATTATGATAAAAAATGATTTAAAATGAGAAATTTTTTCAATTTAAATGTAAAATAGCAGTAAAATGAAAAATAAATGTAAAATTACATCACGGTTATGTATGAAAACTACATAAATTCATTAAAAAATAGTTATTTTATCTGGTTGTAAAGAGTGTTTTCCGCCAAAAAACGTATTAACGTGTATAATTCTGACACAACGCTATAGCACAATTTGCCACTTCCGCCTAGGTATAATAGCAAATTAACAACACAAATCAAATCAAACTGTTGATGCAACGAAAGTAAACAAACGCCAAGAACTAACGCTGTCACCCACATGACGTCATGCGTATGTGGCATAACTTTCTCCCTGCACTGCGCATCGCTCTTGGGCCCCCCTGGTGAGTTGGTGATACATGCACTTGGGGAGAAGAATTCGGAGGCTATTTCCCAGGAATCAGGTCGATGCGATGAGGTGTAGAGTAGAAGGCGGCGTCGATGGGCGGAGAGAAGGCTGGAGAATCATCAGGTCAGGTGGTTTGTATTAGCCAATGGTTGAGAAAGTGGTTATTTTTGGTAAGAGAGCTGAGGGGCCTCATGCAAGCAGTGTATTGAATTTCAATATTTATGATTTTTTTTATTTCATTATTTAATTAAAGATGTTTGCTTCCTCACATATATTAAATAAGATTAAGAGTTTTTCCATAGGTGTATCCACTGATTTTAGTTGGTCTAAATTATTTTTAAGAATGGAAAAGAATTTAAAGGTATTGTTGTTACCGAAAATATTGTTTAGTTCTTTTAACGTGGAAAATATGTCAATGAAAGTGTTCGTGTTGGATGTAATGTT
Source organism: Stegodyphus dumicola (assembly GCF_044657685.1). Taxonomy (NCBI): domain Eukaryota; kingdom Metazoa; phylum Arthropoda; class Arachnida; order Araneae; family Eresidae; genus Stegodyphus; species Stegodyphus dumicola. The sequence continues at coordinate 32,445,245 of NC_140770.1, forward strand.
AGTATTCTGGTTTCTGGTGCCTTGTGTGTTGTTGGATGTAACTTGTGCGTATGTTCTGCCTTGTGTGTATGTAGGTGTGTGTGAAGTGGTGTTTTTTGGTCTGAAAGTGTAATTTGATGAATTATTTGTGTTTCTGTTTTTAGGGAATTTCTCGCAACCGCGATAGGAAGCTGGATGATTTTTGTGGCAATTTGCGCAGATGGGATTGTCAAGTTTTCCTTGTGTAGGGCAGTCTGTGGTTTTATGTTGTTGTGCGCATTTAACACACCTAGGTAGAAAGAAACAATTATCTGATGAATGGTTGACAGTTGTGGCATTGTGGTGTAATGTTGATGTATTTTTCGACTGTAATGATGAACATACCTAAGTGTGTTTCACTGTAGATTTTGTCAATGTTGGGTGTTTGCATAAGTTGTATCTGAAATAGTGGCCTGGGTTGTTTGTTTTTAAATCTGGTGAGCTGAACAACTTTGTGTACTGTGTATCCTAGGTTTGTAAGTTCAGTGGCTATTTCATGTGTGTCAGTGGTGATGGGTAGGCCTCTAATGACTACTTTAACTGGACGTTTATGTTTAGGTGTAATGACATAGTGTTCGATGTTATGTTTTTGTAGGTCTGTGGTGAGTTGTCTGTGGTCATCTGTCGTTGAGGGTAGTAATTTTAAGTATTCTCCACTGATTTTGCCATAGAAATTAGCTTGTGTAAGTGTTGTGAGTTTTTTGATGTATTGGTTGTGTGTGGCGCCATCTGTCGGCTTAACCATAATCGGTGTAGGTGTGCTGTAGTTTGGAAGTCTTGCATCTGGTGATTGTGAACTATTAATTTGTTGTGTATGTTGAGTGGAATGAGTGTTAGGTTGCGAGAGTGCTGTGAAGCTGTTTTGGGTGGGAATAGTGTTGGGTGGAATATTTTTAGGAACCTTTGCAGGTTTAGTTGGTTTTTGAAATCCATCTGAATTGTCTTCGCTGTCTGAGTTATCACGTGGTTTGCGTTTGTGTTGTGCTATTGGCTGTGTAATGCTTGCATGAGTAAGAGCAATATTTAACTTACCCCTCAGCTTATCCAGTAGAATATATTCTGAGCGGGGACTTGGTGGGTGAAGGTTCACCGTTTGATATTGTGCCTGCTTCCGATCTGGTCTCTAGAGTACGTCCGTTCAACGTGGTTTGCCTATGCGAACACGTGCATTGCTTATCTGACTGCAAAAGCATTTTTTAATGCTATTTATGGTTTGTATGATTTGTGAAATGCTGATACGCTTTCACTAATTTTCATTTTCGATTTTTTCTGGCCTTTTGAGTTTTAATTATGAAATTTAATACCGCGCGTCTTGCCAAATAGCCTAATTGCTGGTTACTTGTTTTTTGCCATATTACGATAAATTTCGCTTTACTGCGCGATTTAAATTAATCAGATATATTCTCTCTGTTCTGCGCGAATTTTTTGGATTTTATAACGCACGTAGTTACCCCCAAGCTTTCACTTCAGGTGATTGTCAGGGGCCTCGTGTGTTTTCCGCCTACACATCCGTCTGTGGAGAAGGCTGTCGAGCCAGGGCTCCATTCCGGGGTGTAGGACTACTGCCTTATGGACGCTGGATTTCTGGATTTCTCTGCGTTTTGCTTTGGCTTAGCGCGACCATGGAGAGGCTCGTAGAAAGTTACAAATTACAAATACATGAGTTGGAACAACTCAAATTGGATAAAGGTGAACTCACAGAAATTGAAACAAAATTCTTAAATTTTTTGTTAAGCTCACTTGAAATTGTCAATGCACTCTTTACTCAAAGTAAAACTGACTCAGTTTTAAATCAAGATAAGACACAACCTCAAATTCCAACCACAAGTAAAAATTACGAAGAAAATGAGAGGGCACGTAGCCCAATTAGTATTCATGATAACGCAATTGTTTCTGAAGATGAAAAAACATTAGATAAAGATTCTAGCTCTGACGAAGACTATACACAACGTTTTGGAGACAAAACAGTCCGTACAAGAAATCCCAGACAGGGTTTTAAAAAGATTAAATTAGATAATTTCACGCAAATCATTTCACCAGTTATCACTCAGAAAGATAACAATGGTACGATTGTACCGCAGGAAAGTTCAAAGAATACTAGTCAAGAATCAGTCATTCCTGAACAACAAACTATCTCTGATAACATTGAAATGGATACTTCTAATGCTGATGATCAGCAAAATTCCACAAATGATAATAACACGCAGGTCAAAACACCTAAAAAGAACAAACTCCCTCCGATAATTCTCAAAGAAACCAAATTCAAATATAAAGCGTTAACTGGATTATTCCATCAACACAAATATAAATTCATTGGACAGAATATCAAGGATGATGTTAAAATTATTACTTCTGATCCTGACAGTTATAAGGGAATTGTTAGGATCTTAAAAGAGATGAAAGTGGAGCATCATTCGTACATTTTGCCAGAGGATAAAAATCTCAAGGTAGTAATTAATGGACTACTTCTCACGACTGAAATTGAGGAAATTAAGGAAAGTTTAACTGAATTAAATTATCAAATAATTGAAATAAAGCAAATGTCACGACGTAGAGGCGGTGAAGTTCAGAAACTTCCACTTTTCCTTGTTACCCTACCTAAAAATGAAAACTCTAAACAAATATATCATGAACGCTATTTATGCGACCTCAGAGTCAAAATTGTTGAATACAGAGGCCGACAGGGACCATTGCAATGTTTTCGATGCCAGGGTTTTGGCCACACTCAGGCGGGTTGTAACTATGAACCGAAATTTGTCAGGTGTAGCAAAAATCATTATGTAAAAGACTGTCCGGACAAAAATAAAAAAGATGTTCCTTTAGTTTGTGTAAATTGCGGTGGCAACCACACATCTAGTTTCAAAGGATGTGAAAAATTTCCAAAAAATAAAACTGAAAAGCCTAAAACTTTTTCTAATAGAATAGTTGAAGGTAAATCTTTCTCAGCTGCTATTTCGACTGGTATCTACACAGATACTATTACTGAGGCCAAAAAAGTTTTCACTGATCTCGCTGAACTGGTTTCAGCAATAAAATCTGCTGGTTTTTTCCAGCTCACACAACAAGTTAAGGACTTGAACAGAAACCATCATGAAAGCAATCAACCCAACAATACTGATAATGGGCCCGCACAGAATTAATAGAGCTCCTATCCAAATCATGATTTGGAATGCTCATAGCATCTTAAATAGAATCCAGGAATTTCATAATTTCTTACTAACCTATGATATTGATGTTGCTCTTGTCACCGAAACCTTTGCGACGCCTTGTATGAATATTAAGATCGCAAATTACAACTGTTACAGGTGTGACAGACTGAGTCACCGTGGTGGGGGGGCCGCTATTTACGTTAAGCACTCCTTGCAATCATGCCTGATTAGCGAAGATAGAGGTAACGGCTACGAAGCTGTTACAGCTTCTGTTTTATTACCAAATTATGGCATAATTTATTTCATTGCATTGTATAACCCTCCACACATTCCTATTGATGAGCATAAACTCGCTCAAGTGCTGCCTAATTCAGAACATATCATCTTAGCTGGCGATCTCAACGCGAAGAATGTAGAGTGGGGTTGCAGACGCACCAACAGAAATGGAGAACTTTTACTAGAATTTATTAATAATTATCCTATTTATTTTTATGCGCCTACTGAATATTCCTATCTTCTAGATGACCCTCGAAAAGGAGACATCCTGGATGTTCTTCTTACCACCACTTCAATCCCGATTTATCTTGATGTGAAAGTTGAATTAACTTCAGATCATGTGCCGGTTTTAGCTACGCTTGGTACAAATAAAAACACTGACGAAAGATTTAAAATCACTACGGACTGGAATAAATATTATAATTTCCTCTTTGAAAACCCTCCGGCTATTAAGCAACTTAAAACAAAATTTGATATTGACTATGCAATTGATGTTCTCAATAATAGTATACTTAGTGCATATAACAGGGCTACTAAGAAAATTCCTGCTGATAAGTACAGTGCTAGATTGCCTAGTAACATTAGAAACCTGATTTCACAAAGAAACAAACTGCGCAAAAGATGGCATATTGCCTGGGATCCTAAGATCAAAAAAGAGTTAAATAAACTGAACAGAGAAATAAAGAAAAGTATTTATAAACACAGAGATGAGTCTTGGAATGCAAAAATTGAAACATTCAATGAGCCAAATAATGCTTTCTGGTCTTTTGCAAGGAATCTTCGAGGCAAAAAACCGAACAATAAACCAATTTACGGTGATAATATTATAGCTGTCACTAATAAAGACAAAGCCAATGTAATGGCTGACTTTTTAGAAAAACAATTTGTTCCTAACCAAGATCCAAGTGACCCTTTATTTTCATATGACACTAGATATTTTATTCAAGACTGGATTAATGGCCCGGGACCCAAAAACAAAACTAATTATACTTCACCTAATGAAGTTAAGGAAATTATCAAAAGAATGAAAAATAGAAAAGCTCCCGGTTTTGATAACATCACTAACGTCGCCATCAAAAACTTGCCTATTAATGTTATCACGAAATATGTCAGCATATTAAATGCCTGTCTTGAAAATAATTATTTCCCAGACAAATGGAAAACTGCTAAAGTAATTTTATTACCCAAGCCTGGTAAAAATGCTACCTCCCCGGAGGGTTACAGACCAATTAGCTTACTGCCCGGTCTGGGCAAAATCTACGAACGAGTTATCTATAAGAGAATTGAGCCTTACATGGATAAGATACCTCCTGAACAGTTTGGCTTCCGTAAGAAATTGTCTACGACCAAGCAGCTTGTCCGACTATGTGAATACATCGGTTCTGCACTTTTTAAACATCAGAGTGTCGCCTTACTCATGCTAGACGTGGCGAAAGCTTTCGACCGCGTCTGGCATGAGGGGCTTATTCTCAAGCTTATATCCTTGGATTTTGACAGAGATCTGATATTACTCATTTATTCTTTTATTAAACACAGAAAATTCTTCGTAAATATTGGTAACGACAACTCTGATCCCAGGAGACTCAATGCTGGTGTAGCTCAAGGATCAATTTTGGGACCAATTCTTTTTATATTCTATGTTTCTGATTTCCCTAAAATTTGCACTGACTCAAATTTTTATTTAGGATGTTACGCCGATGATACGGCGCTTGCATACAAATCTCACAATCAAGAACTTGCCATTTCTAAATTGCAGGATAAAATTCCAGAAATTGAGCAATGGTGCACAAAATGGCGCGTTGCCATCAATGCACAAAAATCCCAGCTTATAATTATTGGAAAAAGGCACTCTAGAAGTCCATTTGTTAATAAAATTAAAATCTTTAATGTTGAAGTTCCGCTTGTGAACAAAGCTACTTATCTTGGAGTTATTTTAAACAATAAATTCACATGGAAAGACCACATCCAAAAAGTAAGAGGCAAAACAGTTGCGGCTATCAAAGATCTTATTCCATTAATTGGAAATAATTCAAAACTTGACCTACGAAGAAAAAGACATATTTATACTGCCATTATTCGGCCTATCTTTTCTTAAGCGTCTCCTGCCTGGGCGACTTATTCGAAAAATGAAATCAAGAAGTTGCAGATCACTCAAAACAAATTTTTAAGGCAAATCACCAATGCTCATTTTTATGTTTCCAATGAAACTCTGCACAGAGACTTAAAAATAGAGAATGTCGAGAATTTTCTCCATAATGCAAATCGGAAATTGTTTGATAAGGCGAGAAACTGCTCGTACATGAATCATTTCAAGGTTTTCGACTACATCGTATTTCCAGAAGATATTAAAATCAGACCATTAGCGGCCTTCCTTACCAGGGACACTAATTTTCCTACTTAAACTATCTTTCATGAAACTTCATCTTTTGTATATTTTGTACATAAATTGTCGTATTATAACTCGTATTATTTTGTATTTTGTATTGTATTTGCTCACTTATTGTATTTATCGTATGTAATTATTATTTGTTTTTGTTAATATATCATGATTTATCGTAACATACCTATCAGGAACAACTTTTACCCTGACACTCCACACATTGCTGCCTCTCCTGGTCTTGGGCTTTAAGTTCGATTCTCTGCTTGTGGCGTCATGTAGTCACCCCCTCTTTTTTCATTTCCTATTGCCTCCTATCATTCGGTCCAGACACTTTTTATGTTATGTGCCCTATGGGCGTACTTGTCATGAGCCGGACACGTTGCATCAAATGCAATATTTCGGCATAATTTGCAATGAATGAATGAATCCAGTAGAATCTTCTTCGCTTCTATTTCCTTTTTCATGATATCCGAATGATAGTCTCTGTCCGTAACTGGTCTCTTGGCCGATAATTCCTGGATTATTCCGTTGAGGCTTGAAATAGCAACTTCTAGGTCAGCGATTTCCGTTCGTAGAGTAGCGATTTCATGTTCCGTGAGAGCGTGATTAGTATCCTGGTCCATATCAGTGGCCGCCGTATTCGAGCTGTCCGAGACCGGATCCGTACCTTTATCAGGTGGAACTGCTTCATTACGAGGAGTCTGCTTAGTATCATCCATGAACCGGCAGGTTCCTATCAACGGGCACCTGGACTGAAGTGTCCTATCCCGATCGACGTCTTTCATTGCTTTTCGATCGTTGGAGCTATTAGTTTCTGTATGGCATATCTTTTCAGCAGGATACGTTTGTAGCTGTGTCGATGGTATGGCAAAATCGAAAAGTAGGATGATAAAAAGCGACTGCAATTAGAAGCCGGAGGGTAAGTCCGCGGAGGCAGCTTTTCACGGTCGGCGTGCAGTAAGGCAGAGCTTCCTTCCTTGGTGAGGTCTTGACTGGGACTGAAGTAGTCGTGCTGGCGTTTTGGAGGAGGTGGTGGCTGTCACGTGCTTGCGGGCATCCAATGCCGTCTCTTCGAGGCGAAAGATTGTAGTTTGGCTGAGGGATATCACATGCAAAGTGTTTGGATTGGTGGAAGTGTTTGTAATAGTTGTTAATGTATGTTGAATGTTGTAGTGTGCCTTAGTCGAATGAAAAAAGAATTTTTCTTTTTTATTATTTTTTTGGTCAAAGATTTTTTCAAAGTATTTTCTATTTTTTCTATATCATTTTATTTTTTCATTTTTTCCATATTTTTTGGTGTATTTTCTCAGATATACATATATATATACACGTAATTTTTTTTTTTATATAAATTTTTATAACATGTTTATGACTAAGGCACAGTTCGTAAAATGGCTCTTGGTCGTCTTCGGTTGGCGGGTAGGTTGATGTCATATGTGTGTGCTGGTATGCTAGGATTATTTGATTTATGTAGGTTTTTGTAGAATTTGGTGGATATGTGTTTCATGAATTCGTGGATTTGGGTAATGTTTAGTTCTCTATGAATGGCTTCATTCCTAACATACCAGTGTGTTTTTGAGATGATGCGAAGTGTATTGTTTTCCAGTGATACAAGTCTATTGAGGTGAGTGTTACAGAGATATCCCCAGGCAGGGCAGGCATAAGTTAGGATGGGACGCAATACGGCCGTGTAAATGAGTAATTTATGGTCTAAGTCCAAAACGCTGTTTCGAGTGATTAGGGGGGCAAGTGTATGTCTACTGCCTCGAAACTTTGAGATTAAGTGGTTGATGTGGGGTAAAAATGTGAGTCTCCTATCCAAAATAACACCTAGGTATTTGGTCTGCTTGACCCAGGGGATCCTTTCGTTAAACATAATGAAGCTGTGTGGTATATTTCTTTTCCATGAGAAGAGAATAGCTTCTGACTTGGATACATTAATTTGTATTTTCCAGGCCACCAGCCAGGACTCAATAGCATGAATATGATCTTGTATCTGTTGTATTGCTGAGCTAAGTGTAGCACTTTGAGTGAGAATCGCTGTATCGTCTGCGTACATGGCGAGTGTAGTGTTGTGTGTATGTGGGATATCGTTCGCATAAATGTTGAATAGTGTTGGCGAGAGAAGGCATCCCTGAGGAGTACCCGCTCTGATGTGTTTTCTAGTAGAATTTGTTTTGTTAATGCGAACGACAAATGTTCTATCTGCAAGATAGGATTTAATGATGGAGATGATATGTTCTGGGAAACCCAGAGTGATAAGCTTGTATATTAGGCCTTCCAGCCAAACGCGATCAAATGCCTTGGCTATATCTAAGAAGACTGCAGGAGTTTGCAAGTTATTTTGTAGCCCACTGGAAATCTGTTCAATCACCCTGTATAGTTGCATCGTGGTTGAATGATCCTTCCGGAAGCCATACTGTGCAGGGATAATGAGATTTTTTTCTGTTATAAATTGGTTTATACTGTCTAGAATCACTTTTTCTGTTATTTTGCTAAGGATGGGAAGGAGGTTAATTGGGCGGTAAGACGTCACGTGGTCTGCAGGTTTATCCGCCTTCAAAATTGGTGAGATAACTGCTATTTTCCACGCCTTTGGAAAGTATCTAAGATTTAAGATGCATTGAATGATCCTGATCAGTCTGCAGAACATGAGTGCCCCCATTTTTTTAATCATATTGACGCTTATGTTGTCTATTCCTGGGCTTTTTTTCTTTTTCATCTGGTCGATATAGCCAAAAACATTCGACGGATTGACTGGAATCGTGTTGTCTGCGGGTGTATTTGTAAAATAATGTGTAAGGGTTTGTGAGACTGTGAGTTCCGTTTGGGGGTGTGAAATGTTGTTGAGTGTAAATTGAGATGCATAGTAATCCGCAAGGGACTCAGCTTTCTCAATATCTGTGTAAGCGATTCCTGAGGGGCCATTAAGGGGCGGAATGGTTTTGTGGCTTACACTATAACTAGAGATCGCTTTCCAGAGCGAATTATCGTCTGGGGATAGCGATTCTAGTTAATTAGCCCAGCAGTATTGTGCATGTGCTTTGGAGAGAGCCCTGACCTGGTGTTGTAGTTTGTTGAAGATTCTTTTATCGGCAGGGTATCTTGTGCGTTGCCAGGTTTTTCTGGCGGAGTTACGTTGTTTAATAAGTTGCTTGAGTTTTGAGTTTCTATTGCTTTTTTCTTTTCGTGGTTTGCTGTTTTGGTTCAGTGCGTTAGTAAGGTCAGATGTAAATTTTTCAATTAGCGTGTCTAACTCATCCTCATTGTGTGGTGTTGTGGGTATGTACTGAGTGTTGTTGAGAGCTTTGGTGTAATTACGCCAATTTGTAATAAAGGCTCGGTGTTGTGGTGTACTACAGTGAGTGTCATCGAATTTCAAGACCACGGGGTAGTGATCCGATGATAACTCGTCAAGTGTTTCCACTGTATAGTTGCAATTTATTCCCTTAAGGATAAAGAAATCTATGACAGTGGAGAATCCCAGACTGTAGTGTGTTGGGTGGTTCGGAGCTGCAATTTGTAGGTTGGCTGAATTAGCAAATCTGTGTATTGATCGTCCATGTGCAGTTATAGTATTGCAGTTCCATGCCTGATGTTTTGCGTTAAAGCCTCCACCTAATATTACTCGATTGTTAAGTTTAAAAATTGTCTCTAGGGTATTTGTGATTTCTGTGGTTGTAGCTCCCCTAGACACATAGATGGAGACAAATGTGATTGGTTGTGAGTGTGTGGGTGTAACTGTAATTGCCAGAGCTTCAATGGCTGAGGGCGTGGTTAATGTTATTTGATAATGATGGATGGAGCGCTTAATTAAAATAATTACTCCGCCTGCAGTTCTTCTTGCTTGATGGTGAATTGCATTCATATTTCGTGGTCTATCAAACCGGTACATTACATAATTGTTTATGCTGAATTTCTTGTTTGGCTCCAGCATGTGTTCTTGTATCCCAAGTAGGTCCCAAGTAGTGAACGAATACATACAATACACAAGAAGATAGAAATATAAATATATGTAAATAAAAACAAAAGAATACCGAATAACATGACAAAGTAAATATAAAAATCACACTTACATGATTACATTAGGATTGAGAATGGACATTGGCCTTTTTTTTATTAGTATCGTTCTTATAATCGTAAATATAAATTCTGAATTCAGAGTTACTTATAGTACGTTAAGGCTACTATAAAGGATATCTCAAATAGCTCTATAATACGTAAACGAATATGAAACTGTCTGGGCAGGTAGTAGTAAAAACTTCTCAGTGAAATTGTGTCTGAATCCGCGTGAATTGCATTGTTTCTAATATAGTACGATGCGTTTGTAATTTGCCGCTGAACAACATTCTGGGCAGTTATCAGTTTTTTACGTAGAGTTTTACATGATTACGCCCAGACTTGCAACCTTTAAAACATTGTTATCGATTGCAGTTTACAAAAACTACAACATAAGATTTTTCAATGTAAAAACTGCATATTTAATGGATACTTAGGTAAACCAATTTACATGGAACAACCACCTGGATTTATATCAGATCTGAATAAAGTATATCTTGTAACGAAAAGTATATATCTATTACCACAATCAGAAAAATCCTGGTATGATGAATTATGTAAAGTTGTTAAGGAAAGGAATTTAAGGAGACTAAAGTTAGATCTGTGTGTTTATATTTATAAAGATCAACTATCTTTTCATAGCAGTATATGTGGATGACTTAATGGTGATTGGAAATTCAAATTCTGAGATAAATGACATCATCTCTCAACTATCTAAATCGTTCACATTACGAGAAGTCACTCAAACACAAAACTTTTTAGGAATAGACATCCAGCAAGAATCTGGAAAACTTATATTCAGTCAAGAAAACTATATAACTAAAATCTTAAAAAGTTTTGAAATGGATGGATTTAAACCTGTCAGACTCCAGGAATATTGGGTGAAAATCTTGATGACATAGCATCTTCGCCATCTAGGTCGAAGACAAAATATCAAGAAGCATTATGTTCATTGATGCACTTAGCAACAGGCACAAGGCCAGACCTAGCTTTTGCCATAAGTAATTTGTCAAGATATAATCAAGATCTCAGAGAGAAACACTGGAAAGCTGTGAAGAGCCTATTTAGATAATACCTGTTTAGTATATAATCAAGATCTCAGAGAGAAACACTGGAAAGCTGTGAAGAGCCTATTTAGATAATACTTGTTTAGTATATACTTCAGACAATCGGAAATTAAATTCTACATGATATGCAAGTTGGTGTACCAATGAAGATGGAACATCATTTAGAGGTTATTTCATTAAATTAGGTAAAAATTTCATAAATTGGAAGTGTAACAAAGAAAGAATAGTTGCTCTATCTACAATGGAAGCTGAAGTTTTAGTATTCTGTCAATGTGCCTGTGAAGTTAAATGGTACATCTTTTTACTTGAAGAATTGGGACAAGATGATCTAATTGGCAAACCAATAGAAATTCAGAAGTCAAACAACAAAAGTCAGCGTTAAACTTTGACTTCTGACTGTTGTTTTTGACTTCTGAATTAGTATTTGTTCAGCGTGTTAATGTGTCTTAATTAAATCAATATAAATTAGAACAGACAGTCAAGCATGAATAGATTGGTACGAAGATAGTTTTGCAAGAATTTATCCATATCGTCTGGAAAGAAAAGTAAAATCATTTGGAAAAGATAATGTTTTTGTGTGTTCACCACAAAAGTTAAAAGGAGAATGGATTTAGTTGTGTTGGCCGAGATGAGATTTTGAAAACCGTCAAGAAATGTTTTCAACCATAAAATTAAAAACTTCCAGTTAAGAGCTGTAATAATAAACTACCTCATTTTACGTTTTTGGAAAGTCATACCTAACTCTGAACAATATTTTGACTCTAATATTTTTGTTTACATTTTTTTTACTGCAGCTTCTGAGTAATATTGCACGAGCTTCAAGCAGATGCAATCATTTTCTTTACTTTATAGGTGTTTTTTTATTCATTATCTATTCATCTATTCATATTATTATGTATGTTTTGTACAGTTTATATTTCAGAGAATGGCAATATACTATGTTCTTTTTTTTAGAGAGTTAGTGTAACTTTTTTTTTCTTCATTTTAGAGTATGAATAAAAGAATTATTTAATTATTTTAGAGTCATAAATAAGTAAGATATATATAATTATTTCCGAATAATAAATAGTTTCTTGAGGTAACAAATTTGGTGAGAATTTTTGAACACCGTCATTTCAGCTATCTAACATTCTTCTTGATGACTTATTTGCTACCCATTCTACATCTCTTTCGTTTGAAACATGTTCGATTACCCTTTATCTATATGGAATTACTACATGTATAGTACGCCTCATCTTTTTAACTTTTTTGAAACCACATATCTCATCATTACCTTTCATTCTTCCCCATTTCATTAAGCTCTTCATTATTTCAGCAGACTCTTGTTAACATCTGGTTCCCGATGACCCGTCTTCTTTTTCATTTCTATTCATTTCTTCTTCCTCAAAATCATAATCGGGAAAGACATGCCAACTAATGTTGAGTAGGGTTTTGCTCGCTTCCTATTCCACTTATTAAGGAGGTATATTTATACGGTTCTGTTTAGACGTAATTAAGAAGCTGGTCAGAAAGCTCTCTCCAGCTGAAAAAGAAAAGTATTCTTAAAAATTAAAAAAAAAATTTTTTTCAATACATAACGTGTTTCTATTTAAAGGCACCCTTATAAAAAAACAATTTTCTTTTTAAATTTCTCCTCTGAGATTTCCTTTCTTTTGGCTGAATGCACTCTTTTCCCCCTTTCTCCTGCTCTCCCGCATCTGTATAAATATTCCGAGGACTCAGTCATTCTTCCATATCCATTTCTAGAGTTATGCTTTCTTTCCTAGAACAACGATGCTTTTCCTTTCATAGAAGAATGAGGAGAAGAAAACCATGTCTATTAAAGCCGTAGAACTGACTGACATAGGATTTGACGCCTTGAGCTAGTGAATGGAATCAAGGCTCACACTGAGATTAATGGAACTTGCAAACAATCTTTATTCCGTGGATGCGAACCTTGGTCATTTCGACTTGATTAAGGAAACGGTATATGTGATCGACTGTGGTAAGTGATGCAAGATTTGTACACCCGAAACCTATTTCCAGTATGCTATCCGGAACAACGAGGTCGAAAAGAGGTAGAAAATCGCGACGAAATTTTTTTTTTTCCAAAACAGGAACAAGAGTATCCGGAGAAGAAATAGGAGGGAATAATAATAATTACAATTGAGAAGAGAAAACTTGGCAAGCATCCCACTGAACACGTCTTTGACATCATGTGCCTTCATCCTTTGGTAAATGAATTATTATTATTATTATTAGTCCAAAAAGGACGTTAGTCTCAAACCGAATGGGATATTAGTCAAAGGAATTAAATGCGTTGTATCACTTTTCGAATTGTTGCCACCAAATGTTATGGCTCTGTATTATATTTAAATAAATTAAATAATGAAGACTTTGCATGAATGCATGTACATTTCTCGCATTGAGAAAAAACAACGGTATCTAGAGCCATCAAATTTTAAATAACCTAGCCCTTCACCCGAGCATGGGCACTTGAAAGTCCGAATTTTAATAAACTCAACGATTTCATAGCGAGCAGTGGCAATCTGCAAGGAGGAAAAAACATTTTTATCTCCAGCGCACGAGATTGTTTATCCGAAATTCTAAATATATGTTGTTTCGATGATTTATAATTACAGACCTGGTCAAAAAATGATCTTGAATGTATGTGGTGCTATATGTTTTAAGAAAGGTGTAAGATCACAGAGAGAAGCAGAGAGAGTACAGGGTAACTTAACCATCCCGGTGGATTAAGGTGAGAACCTTAATTTGGTTATTTAAAATTTTTGTATTTGTGCTGTTTTGTGGGACACGCTCTGTGAGATTGTCTGCGCAGTCCCAAGCGATATATAAAATACCTTTGCATTACCATGGTGATTGTTGAAAATAAAATAAAAATGGATGATCTGAAGATTTGAAGTGTTTTAAATTGCTTATGATAACATTTTTTAAATATTGGTGCATCGGCCGGGAAGGATCTTAAAAGAGGAGACGTAGTTTTCATTGAAGGGGCCGCTAAATCAAAATTTTTCTGACTACTTGGTATTGTCTACTTGGTCTGACTACTTGGTATAACCTGAATCTGACTACTTGGTATTGTCGAAGAGGTTTTTACTGATCGTCACAGGACACGTATGTTCGTGTGCTATTCGAACTGACCAGGGACAATAGACGGTGTTTCATAGATCATGGGACAAACTTGGAGGTGAGGTGGAGCATACTATAACATGCATTTTTTTTTATAGGAACGTAGGTCTAAAGTGACGGGTTAAGGCAGGAACGCAAAAAAACGACACAAGAGGAAAATGTGTTTATGTACAAAATCAACGCAAAGTTCTTCTTTGTAGCAATACAGTATTCACAATAAATGCTCAAAATTGCGATCACCAGCAGTAATACATGATTAGTAATGTCGCAGAAGAGATTGACGAACATTTTGAAAAACGACAGGCATTTCGCCCACGCTTGCAGCCGCAAAGGATAATCGTGCAACGAGGTCCTCCAGTGAGTCAATGGGAGTCTCGTAAATAATGCTCTTCAGATGGCCCCATAAAAAAATTCCAAGCTGGATAAATCTGCCGAACCGGGTGGCCATCGAACGGGTCCACCACGGCCAATCTATCGGACCGGAAATGTCCGATCCAAGTAATTGCGAACCCGCACTTGGGCTGGGCACCATCATGCTGGAACCTCATGCGATCACGAAAGACAGCCGGAACATCCTGCAGCAATTCCGGTAGCACCTCTTGCAGAAAATGATAACATAAGCCATTTGTACGTGCAGGTAAGAGGTACGGACCTATGAGGTAGTCGTTAACAATACTCTCCCAGACATTCACGGAGAAGCGGGCTTGGAATGCATGTGTACGTGTGCCGTGTGGGTTATGAGTTGCCCACACGTTGTGGCTATTAAAGATGCCATCCTGTAAGAAAGTTGCCTCGTCCGTGAATAGCACATCCGATATGAAATCCGCCTGCGCCGCACACTGCTGCAAGAACAAATGACAGAAATGAACTCGAAGAGGGTAATCTGTCTCTTGCAGGGCTTGGACTCTCTGCAAATGGTCTGGGTGCAAACCATTTTCATGCTCTACTCTCCAAATGGTGGAATGACTCAGCTGCAGACGACGTGCAATAGCTCTTGTACTTGTCTGAGGTGATTCATGCACAATGTTCAAGATGGATTCTTCAATGCGAGGTTGTCGTGCATTTCTTATTTCCCTCCCAGTATCAGAGGTGGCTTCAAATGACCCGTTTACACACAGAGACCGATGCAACCACTCGAACGTTGTATGCTTCGGCATACGCCTGTTCGGAAACCGTTCCTGGTACAATCGTAGCGCTGCTTTGCCGTTCCCATTAGCAGCACCATACATGACACACATGAGATGCATATCAGCTTTTTCCCTGTGCGTAAATTCACCCATCACGCTCGACATCAGATTTGCGAATGATCCTCTGATGCATCGGATCGTGGTTTGTCCGGCTCACTACCGCCCTCTACTGCTGGATTGCCAGCCAATTACAGCTGTAGTTCCTACTACTGTTAGTGTTCCCTTTTTGAACATTTATTGTAAATACTGTATTGCTGCAAAGAAAAACTTTGCGTTGATTTTGTTACATAAACACATTTTCCTCTCGTTTTTTTGCATTCCTGCCTTAACCCGTCACTTTAGACCCTATACAAAAAATGCATGTTTTAATACGCTCCACCACCCATCCAAGTTTGTCCCATGATCTATGAAACACCCTGTATAAACGACCAATGCAGTTAATTTATCCGCTTGAAATAACCTGATATTTCGCCTTTAATATTGTCTTATGCATCACAAATGTCATTAAGTACAGTGTATGCTCATGTAGTACTTTTGTATTATGATGTTAAATTGTGCTGTATTTAATATCTTGTTAAGATATCTTGAAATCGTCTGGGGAAAACATTAACAAGAAAACGGTTCTTGGAAAAAAAGGGTGTCTTTACTGTCTTCACACGAAAGTAAAAAGGAGGTTAGATTTGGCCAAGATGAGTTTTTTAGAAATCTCCAGAAAAATATTTTTCAGCTAGATCATGAAAATGTATTATTATTAATAATAAGTAATAACAATTATAACAATAATAAATCCCATATTTTTACTTTTTGAAAAGACATACTTAGTACGACTTTTTAGTTCTTACGTATTGAGTTTCGACATTTTCGGCTACTCCTCTTCGACATTTTCAGCAAATTCTTATCGATGTCTTGTTTTTGGTGATAGGGGTAAACTCTATAAATTATTTTGTATTTTGGAATTCTTCCCATCTTCAACTGGTGTAGTGATTATTTTTTTTCTCTTGTCCTTTCGTTTCATGGTGGATTGGCTGCAATATCCTTACCATTTTCAAAGATACTCTACTGAAGTGTTTCTCTAAACAGTTAGCCGAAAATGGATTATTTCTCTGTCCCTCTCTGTGTATAAATAACTACGAATGTAATATCGAGAATCACCAAATGTGGAATTATTTGTGTCTGGGTGAACACTGGCAAGAAATCGATCATGCTGAGTACTATGGTGCAACACCGGAGTACGTACGTGAGCTAACCTATCTCCATTGCAGAATATTCAATTTCGAATTTATCAAATAAACTAAAAAAGATTTTAACAGTAATTATAAAAGTCCTCAAGTTGAAGAAACATGATAATATTGACAAGAAAAGTCCAGAAATTAGTTGTGGCTGTCGAGGTGAAAACCTCAGACTAGGAAGCATGGCATGTAAAAGGAATTTACAAAAGAAGAAAACTATCATTTTAGAAATATGATAGCTTTTCTTTCTTTCGTCACATAAAGGTGAAAAGGAGGTAAGGTTTCTTTGATTTGGCCGAGATAATATTTTAGAAATAGCGAAGAAAATGTTTTTAGCCGGAGAATGAAAATCTACACTCTTAGACAAAAAAAAAAAAAAAAAAAAAAAAAAAAAACGACGCACCGAGAAGACATAAAGCAAATTGGACACAAATTGATATGCATACAAGTTTCGACGGAAAATGCAAAATTTCACATTTTGGCTGCCAATGAATGAACGGTTGTCGCTACAGCGCATCTGATCTGCGCAACTGACAGGATATTTAAAAGGAGTGATTACGATTCCAGGTCATAAATTCTTCCCGAATTTCATTCCGTGTACTTTGGTAGACAATAACTATGCCTCAAATGATACGCTCAGATGTCTGAGAGAGGTGTAGTTGGGCCCAAAGAAGCCGGTTGGTCTTACCGGCGAATAGCTCGACATTTGAGCAGGAGCGATGCCACTATTAGACGATGTTGGCAGAAATGGGTGAACCATGGCCGCACACAGCGTCAAGAAGGAAGCGGTTGGCCTAGAGAAACGACGGAACCAAGCAATTGTAACAGCGGCACTCACAGCCCCAGATGCATCATTGTCATCTATTGTACGTTAAACCAGTGCTTCAGTGACCGCAAGGACCATTCATAGACGGCTCACAGAAAGGGGACTGAGGTCACGGCGCCCCTTGCGCCGACTACCATTGAGCTGTGTAAAACGTCAATCCCGTTTGCAGTGGTGTCGGGCTCATTCGCACTGAAATGTCACTGACTGGAGTAGAATAGTCTTCAGTGATGAGTCCCACTTTGAAGTGAGCCCCGATGATCAGCGAAGATGCCCTGGACAGCGGTGTCATATCAACCTGACTGTCTTCCGGCAGACAGGCCGATTACTAGGAGTGATGGTCTGGGGTGCCATTTCATTTCATAGTAGGACTCCTTTGGTTGTCATCTGTCGCAACCTTAAAGCACAGTGGTACATGTTTCTACTGCTTGCCCTAATGTTTGCCGGAGATTACCTTGGCCAGCAAGATTGCCGGATCTCTCTCCTATTGAGCACGTTTGGAGCATTATGGGCAGGGCTCTCCAACCAGCTCGGGATGTTGACAATCTAACGCGCCAGTCGGACAGAATTTGGCACGATATCCCTCAAAAGGACATCCGCAACCTCCATCAATCGATGCCAAGCCGAATAATTGTGTCATTAGGGCCAGAGGTGGACAAAAGCTTTACTGACTTTTTCACTTTGTGAAGCTCTATCACTTCAATAAATCGTCCAATTTTTCTCAAACTGTAATCATTCGTTTTTCTGTAAATGTACATCACTTCTACCGATTTTCATCCCATTCGGATAACTCCTTCTTGGTGCGTCGTTTTGTTTTGTCTAAGAGTGTATTACTAACAGTATTAAGGTATATTTTAATTTTATAAC
This sequence comes from Stegodyphus dumicola, assembly GCF_044657685.1. Taxonomy (NCBI): domain Eukaryota; kingdom Metazoa; phylum Arthropoda; class Arachnida; order Araneae; family Eresidae; genus Stegodyphus; species Stegodyphus dumicola. Next base: position 32,463,429 of record NC_140770.1, read on the forward strand.
AGTTATTTTAAGTTTATGCCTGATCGGTCATTGTCGGAACTCCACGTACTCTCGAGACTCTCCACGCTACAACTCGCGATGCACTTGACGACACACAGAGCACAGCTCCCGACTCTTCGGTTCAGTCGTTCCCGTACCTCAACACACTTTCTCGACGATGCACTAACTGCGATACACTAAGAGACTCTTTAGATGCACTCGACGACCCACTGGCACTCGCTGCCCGGCTGTCAACTCGATCGACTCCGCACGGACTGACTCGCCCTCTGACTCTCCGCGTACCAGCAGGATTTATATAGTTTTTGACTTGTGTTCGAGAACATTCTGGGCTAAACCGGTAAGAATTCGTTCCAGAAGGTTCTCCATCCGTTCATGGAATATTGCCAATTTTGTCTCCAATTGGGCGATCTCTCGCCAAATGCGGCAACCCTTCCCTCCATGCTATTTTATGGCAACCCTAAAACTGCTTTGCGGGGAAACCATCTTACCGCGCCTGGACATTTCGTAACAATATATTTACTTATTTGTAATTACTATTATTATCATTATTATTATGTGGCTCCCCAAAAAGTTATAAATACTTATATAGCTGAAACCAGATTAAAAATTGGACCCACTGGTCTACACTGTCATTATCAGGAACTTCTGATGACGGCAATTCTTGGGGGAAACATCATAGGAGTCAATGGTGAAGAACCTTGATTATCCTCCGATACGTATGTCGCGAGTTAATCACTTGTTCACAGTCACATAATATTACATTCAATTTCCCGTAGTCCGGCTTAGTCTTCGTAGTCCCGTAGTCTCAAAATTCGGCTTAATACACTTCTTAAACTTTCTTTCACACTTTCCACGAGACTTTCCCACCAACGTCCTCACCAGTAAGAAAGTTTGAATTTCCTTCGTATTCTTTGGGTAAAGGCAACTGAACATATGCTTCCTAATACACTTTATTAAGAGCGCTGTTAATTTCTACAAAATTAGTTCCGTTGTCGGAATAAAGCACATAAGGTCTACCTCTTCTGGCATTCTATAAATGGCACATGTGTACAAAGAGTATCAAAGCTTTAAATCCATCAGAGAGCTAGAGAGGACCCGCCAAATCTACACCGACATCTTCAAAAATGTCCACTTCTGTAATCTGTCTTCGGTTGAAAATCCTAGTTCGACTTCTTTCTCTTTGTGTAACAAATCTTTTACACCTTACGCATTTCTTGATAATATTTGGAATATTTTTCCTGGATTTCAATAGCTCGTAAATTAGTCTGAACAAGGAGGTGTTCTGATAGTAAAATGATAGGATATAGGAAATTTGCTTCCTCTTTACGTTGTAGGACGTTCACGTTCTTTTTGGTTCTGAAAATTCCATTTTGGTCTACAGTAGATCTTTAAACGCACGGGTAGCGGGAGGGGGAGGTTTTTTATGCCTGTAAATGATTCTTCCTGTACCAATCTACAAAGTGCTTTTTCAAATTCATCAACTGAGATATCAGGGGTTATGTTTTTTCTATTCGTTCTTTAATTTATGATAAAATCTGAAAATCCAAGCGATCATTATTACGGTTTTTCTACATGAAGGATATTGATAGTACTAATCCTAATCATCTCCATGATAGAGAAGAGTAAAAATCGTTTCCTTTCCTTTTGTTCATGACTTCTTCATCAGCTTCTCTTCGACATGGGGCCACTCGCCTTCTGGTAGGTAAAGTCAAGATATACCCTCCCACCATGCCGATTTCTGTAATTGCTCAATAGTGCATCCTCTCGATGGGAAATACAGCTGGATTTAAACTTCCAGGTACATGTTATCAGGTTCAGTGTTCCTCCTTACTTGCTTGGGGAACTTTAAATGACCTGACTCGGAACAGGGAGCTTACTAAAGCTATGTTCAATAAATGTGGGAAGTAGACCAGATACACAGGAAGGGTATACGAAACCCTTTATTTTTCTCTCTTTACAATGATTTCCGGACTTCGAAATACAGAGACCAACCACTTGTGGTCTGAACGTAAGAATATAAAAATATGAACTAAACTCTAACTAGACTTAACTTTGGATTAATAAACAAGTGGCTACTTGAAGATTGGCCGTATATTAACAGAAAGGCCGTATGTAGTACTACTGTTAACACTACCGTAGAGAACTGTTAACACTACGATACGTTTAAAATTATCAAGAGGATTAAACCTCTGGCCTTGAAGGCAACCAGCAACCGAGTAAAACTGCTAAGTCAAGCGGCCTGCTTCTACTAACTCCTTCCTCTCCCTCTTGCTTGGCAAAAAGCCACAACTTAAGTACTTGGCGTTCGCAAGACAAATTTGCATAAATAAGTTAAAGCTTTTAATTCTGGCCGGAAGTAGAAAATAAGAAGTGATAGTAAAGATTTAAAATAAAATAAACGTTAGTAAAACTTAAGATCCTTACAATGTGTCCAGTCTAATATTCCGGTTTCGATTTTACTAAAAAGTTCCTTTATTGCTTTTCAGTCAATAAATTTGTAAGGAAATTATAGATTTATTAAATATCAAAGATAAACTGAAGATCATCAACATTTCTGAATCTACTTAAGAGCACACAATAAAAATAAAATAAATATTTTTATCTCTCGTGCAGTGGGTATACACTTATGAAAATATCTTAAAAAATTCTATAAAAAATCCAATGTCAAAATTAATTAGAATCTTTAGAACTATAGTTCAATTATCTGTAAAACTTTGTAATGTTTGTAACGTTCTATAAATTTTGTCAAGTTTTAGCTATAGCTTCTATAGAGTTATGTATAGAGATTCTGCTCGGAAGAGAATCTATAAAAGAGTTCCTAAAACTCCCATGAATAATGTAATATATAGAACATATAGTGTATGTAGAATACATCACATATAGCGTGCATAGAATGAATTAATAGAACTCTATTGAAAACATCACATTTAGTTTTTACTACTATGTTGTACCAGTTTACTACTGCATCTAGTTTGTGATCTATTGTACACAAACGTACCCCATGCTTGATCTCTTTTTATTCACCCCAAAGCTGTAGAAGAATCACTCAGAACACTTTTACGGCTCTTAAGTTTCAAGTACGATAGAATCGATTTTGCAAGTCTGGAACCTATCAGACATGAGAGAAGTTCGAGACGGGGAATCGTAAGTTCTAGGGCTTCCTCGGCTTCTCGTGCTTATTAACTGGACCTTTACACCTTTGAGAGTTTCAGTTCTTAAAAATTCACACGTGTCATAAGCCTTTTAAGAACATTCTTAAAAATTCTTTAAAATTTCAAAAAAATGTGGAGAACTAAGGCATATAGGATATATATCCATAGAGAAATTTCAATCTGAGATATCAGAGTAATTGATTCAACCAAGTCGCAAACTGTTTACCTAAAGGTAGGGGAGGATCTTCATCCCCCATTATCTTCTGACTCTAAGTTTCTTGGAAAATTAACTTAGGAATTACGATTGCCGGTGGGATAAAGCCAATGGGATTAAAAATTTTCTGATTAGCTGATAAAATTGTTCTTTTGGTGATACGTTCCCTTATATTAAATGTTTCATCGATCTTGC